>NC_136544.1:13793344-14993344 GCF_910591455.1 Pholis gunnellus
ACAGAAAGGGGAGGATGCTGACAGTGGAGATTTGGTGGCGGGTGTGTGCATGTTGCAAAGGCACAATGTGCGGTATGAATATTACCCATGTGGCTACTGGTGTTTTTATTTAACAGATTTGAATGTTTTTGTTCTATAACCCAGTGTGTGTTCATATATGTCTCTGAGTGAGGGTGTTTACAGATGTGTCATCTCAAACCTCTACCGTCTGATTTTGGTGCAGTGGCGTAACGGAATGCCGGACCGAGGACGAGACTATTATCAGCGGTTGCTGTGACAATGGAGCCCCAGTGGTCTGAGGAGTACGAGGGAAGGAGGAGGAGAGAGGAGGACTAAGAGCGAGATGGGGGAGGGGTTAAAGTCTGCTGGAGGAATCAGTGATGGGGAAAATGGATGGAGGGGGGGGGGGGCGGGGGGGGGGGGGGCACTAATGGCCCGAAGACACAGCTGGCTGCAGACACCCAAGGACAGAGAGGCCGAAAGAGTGAGAGACAGACAGAGACAGAGAGAGAGAGAGAGAGAGAGAGATAGAGAGAGAGAGAGAGAGATGAAGAGAGAGAGAGATGAAGAGAGGGAGCGACAGAGAGGGTGGGGGGGGGTGTAAAGATGATAAAAATAGAGGGGGGCGAGAACGAGGGAGGCGTCTCGTCATCGCAACAGACGAGGGAGGGAGGGAGGGAGGGAAGGTTATTTTCTTGTCATGCCTTTTGCGTCTGTTTGCCCGCCATGGCGAACATATACACACACAAACGCACACGCAAACAAACACATGGGAGCCGCCGCCATGCATGTCAATGAATTATCCATGAAACAATGGCGGCTCCTCACATTAATGAACATAAACGAGGGGACAAAGATAGAGGGCTGAGGCTAGAACAGCATGCAATTCCCTTCAGCTGATTGCCTTCAGTCCCAAACATTCATGACAATAATTACCATTTGATTAGAGGATCATTAATCATCCTTCAATGTTTTCCTTGATGATGTATGGATGAAGGTCATCAGATGACATCATATCCACCCCACAAATACTTACTAATACTCACTAATCAGTAAGAGCATCTCAGTATTTTCTACGGCGCCTATAACACCTAGATCCTCTCACTATTAGCACCTCAGCTGTTAACCTTGACGATGACATTATGCACGCTGAATTTATTAACAGGGAAAAGGTGCGTGTGCGCCGATGCCTGAGCATGTGGCTGCTTGAATAAGACAGAAATGTGCAATCATGCGTCATCCCAAAAGTGAGATAGAGGGGCGGAGAGGGTATTAAAAAGAACAGATCCAATAATGAAGTGCAAAAGGGGTGAAGGAAGCATGCTGAAAAGGGAAAAGATTGGTGTTAGACTTGCAGATGTGATGTGAGCTGAAGATGGGAAAAGGGAGGAAGGGAGAAGAGAAAGAGGGAGGGAGGAGGTGTGGTAGGCTATAGGATGTTGACACTGAGAATGATGGAAAGACTGAAACAGAGAGCTATGGCAGAGATGTCTGTGTAAACCAGCGAGAGGAAGAGAGCGAAAGAAGGCGAACGCAGAGAGGAAGAGCATAAAAGGTTAAAGAAAGGCGAGCTGGGGAGAGAAAGATGGGTAGCGGAAGAAGCCGAGAGAAACAGTGAAAGATGGAGGCACTGAGAGAGAAGATAAAGAGAGGGAGATGGGGGTAACGCGGAAGAGAGGAGGCTGCAGAGCAGAATGCTAAAATGAAAGATAGAGCTGGTAATGGGGAAGAGGTGGAGATGCAGAGAGGAATGGAGAGAAATGTAAGGGGAGTATGCGAGAGAGGCAGAGTGATCAGAAGGTTTTCTCCCCCTTGTGAAAGGCTACAGGCCTCGCAAAGTAGCAGCGAACTGAAAAAAGAAGAATTACTGACTCGTCTTAAAGGATAAGAAAGTCGTTATTCTATCATTTTCTTAGTTTCACAAATCCTGAGACTAAAACAATGCGTTAGTCCGTTACTTTTGCTGTGTTTCAAGTGTACACCCATTATTCCAACATGGTTACTGCTAAACATGCAGTCACATCATTGAATTAGTTGTTTTTGTGGTGTTACATGCAATTACAGTGGCCAGGTACACTGTGCAAACGTTCTTTAAAATTGGGTTATTCAATTCTATTTGTGTTGGATTTCATTCAGAAGTAACAATGGAGGCTTTGCAGTCATTTTTCACACTCTGACAGGTCTACAGTTCTTTTAAAAAATAAACGGCTCACAATAATGTTTTTTCTAAAAACAGGCTTAATGATTTCTAAAAACAGCTGGGCCTGTAGTATTTAGCAAATGTGACTCAAATGGAGGGAGAGTGTGTATTTGTAGGGAGCTATTTCCAGCCACGGATTGATGGACATTAGTCTGTACTTATTGCAACAGTAGTGTATGTAGGATTGACTCAAAATACAGCTACAGTGCTCTTGTTAGTCAAAACAGGTTTTTAAAATAGTTGTTCCCAACATCGGAGCTCTATGGCACAGAGGAGTACTGTACTCAATTCATTGTTGGTTTTGGTCTTGTCACAGAGTTTGTTTACATCATGAAAAATCTGCTGCACTTGTTCATCTGTGCTCTAGTTTGTGTGCAAGCCCTGTGCTTTTATTATGAGTGCTTTTGTGTGTGTCTGTGTGTGTGTGTGTGTTGGTGGGTGTCAAACCACATGAATAAATATGGCCACGGAGACAGCCTTGGGTTTGTTGACTGCTCTAATGTTTAAATTTGTGCTGTGGCTTCTCCCAGCAAAGCTTGTGACTCACTCTCTGATACAAGCTAACACGTTAAAAGCAACACTGGGCCAACGCTAACCTATTCTAATTTAATGCTGGGGGGGAAAACTGCTTAGGTAGCTGTGAATTGTTGCCAGCCGTAGCTAATCCCACCACCCAGATGACTAACCTAGTTGTTTTTCAGGAAGAGCGATGTGTGCGATTGTTTGATGGTGCTTTGTGCTAAAAAACATTGACACGGATTGTGATATTAGCCGGCTAAGCTAATGCATTCTAATGCGTCCCTTGCTGCTTGACCGTTATCCAGCCTGGATAAGTGTGTAGCGTCCTTTCTGACTCACCGAGATCACATTACAGATCTCTGTGGCCGTACAAACCCAATGTCCATTCTTCACTCCATCCCTCGCTTGTCTCATCCATCTCCTTCTTCACTCTGTGCCCCTCTATCCTGGTAATTTTAGTATGCATTGCTGTGTAGTCTATGGCAGCAGGTGAGAGTCGATGCTTATGCATGAGTCCCCGTGTGTGGGTGTGTGAGCATGCACGTGAGTGTGATGCATGCAAATGCAGGCTTGTGTGAGTACGTTCCTGCATCCTAAGATGTGACAAAGTTGAGTGAATTGGGACTTGATCTTGATTTTGCATGCATGCACATGCATGCAGTCACGAACATGAGATGCAAATGTAACTCACACACACACAGAGAACGCACACTTGTACACACTTGAGCGCTATATTGTGGCGATACAGATGGCTTCTCCACGGCCCAGCTGTGCTTTGCGCATACTTGCCTGTGTGCGTTTTTGTGGGTGTGTGTATGTGCGTGCACGTGTGTGATTGATTACTATTCTTACTCCCTCCCAGGTGCTTCAGCAGCCTTCACTCTCTTTCCCCCTTTCTTTCTCTTTTTCCTTCCCTTCTTTGTGCAAAGCCTCAACACACGTGGTTTTATCTCCACAAAAGAGTTGATAGGTATAACAATAAAGCGATATTAAAGCACAGAATAGCCTGGCAGCTCCATTCTCCGCATTCATTATGTGTAGTTCACCAAGTAAGATAATTGCTGGTATCAAATTATAATTTAATTTAAAATTTTGGCTCAGGTTTATCCCTCATCTAAGCCTCAGGTGACTTTGTGTTTTGTGTGTGGATGTGTGAGTATGCGTGTGCTTTCATCCTGGCTACCATGGCTACGGCTGGGTCAGTCGATAAACATCTGAGTGAGCGGTCATTAGCATCTCCTTCATGTTTTCTCTGCATGAGAACATTAGCAATTAACCAGATCCCGAATATGCGTCCTGCCCGCCCCCTTGTCTGGGTGACTGAACAGCTCGCCTTGGGATGTGGCTATCATCTAGATCACAAGCCAACATGAAGTCCGTCTCTGACGTCTGAGCCATGTTGCATGTTTTTCACTTTGTGTTTTTGTTCTTTGTCTGGAAGTGTTTGCTTGATTTAGCTCAGCTCACCATGTGAGTTGTGTACCATCGGGCCCGCTTTTTTGTTTTGTGCCAAACCTTGACTGTTAGCTGTTAGCATTTGACATGCGTTTGACATCTGAGGTGTGTGTGTGTGTGTCTGTGTGTGTGTGTGGGGGGGGCTGCATATGTGTGTGTTTCCAAGGTGATGGGCCAGCTCTGACAATAACACTCTGATAAAAAAAATAAAATCTCCTCTGCCCCCGCATTACACCCACCTCCACAATGCCGCAACCTTTTTCTCCGAGAGACACATGAGAGAAGAGAGGAGGAGGAAAGCAAACAGAGAGAGAGAGAGATAAGAGAGGGAAAGCAAACAGAGAGAGAACAGGGGATGAAAAGTGGAGAGATACTGAGCAGTAAACAAAAATAGCGATGGAGGAAGAGAAACAGTAGGAAAACAAACTGTAGGAGAGTCAAACAGACGGAGCAGCTCCATTATCACACTGAATGCTGCTTTTGAGTTTGTTAGCCATCCACATACCGATGCACATTATTCCCCCCCCCCCCCCCCCCCCCCCCCCCCCCCCCCCCCCTCTCCTCCTCCTCCTATCACCACCACAGCAACGCCCTATTGTCTGTGCCCGTCAGCATGCCAGAGTGCCCGCCATACCCAGATTTGGCATCGGGCCTGTGCCCACTTCCAGAGCGGCGTCCGTTCACTTTAGTGACTGCCTGGCTTTGCTGGCTGCGTGGCATTGGTTGGTTGCTATGGAAGCTAATTCACAGGCAGAGAACTCACTTTGTGTCCACAGCACTGAGGCAGTCAAGCAAGACGCATACACACACACACACACACACACACACACGCAGGCACGCACACATACATGTAAGCAGACACGCATGTGCAACCTAGCAACAGCACTGAATGTCTGGGTAATGTGCTCGGCGGGGAATCGAGAAGGGACGCAACGATTTTGTGAAAATCATTCACGTTGCCATCATAGACATAAAGTCTGTAGTTATTGGTTAACGGCCGGTTTCAAGTTCAAGAAAAGATAATTGTGTGTGTGTGTGTGTGTGTGTGTGTGTAAGAGGAATGTTTCTGCACCTGAGCCATGCATGCAGCCCTTTGACCTTATACCTGCCTGGTGAACTCCTCAGTTACATCTGGTCGCCAGCACGTGGGGGGGGGGCTGAAGAGGTTTAACAACATCATTTCATAAAGAATTCATAAATGGAACTAAGAGTTTTAGAAAAAGGTTCATTTGCGGCATCTATCTCATATCTACATGTAAAGGAGGGGTGAATGTAAGGTTGTGTGTATGCACGTAAGTGTCAGTTCTTGCCTGGTGTTATGTGATCGGGAATGAAATGAGAGATGCATCCAGCTATTCCATAAGTGCTTTCCCCAGAGAGTCTCTTCTATTCTAACCCACCGACAAAACACACATCGATGGCACCCACCCACTCACACACACACACACACACATATATTCACATGCGCACTAATACACTCAACAGCTTAACATGCAAACATTCACATACTTCACTCCTGCACTGACTTTCATTGTACTCACACAGTCCTGTTTTTAATGCAAAGCTCAGTTGGGGTCATGGGGTTCTTTTGTCCGCTCTGTGTTTTTATCATTGCTAACATCGTTACAGTAATGACAACATAAGCTGCTTAATTGATAAAATGCTAAAGAAAGAAAACTGTGTTTATGTTTGTCTGCACGTGGATACTTATTCAGGTTATAGTGGGTGTTTTATATCATGGCAGAGGGATACATGTCTCCCTCCTGGTTCCTCTATCCGTCGCTGTCTCTGATGTCGCTCTTTCTCAACGTTTCTGTCTGGATTATGTAACTCCAGCAGCTGTTTGAAGGCACAGGAGGGGGGGGTTGGGGGTAGGTGGGTAGAAAACTTTTCAAAGGACTGTTGTTGCTGCGTGATCAGAACACAGGAGAGACAGAGCTGGTGACAGTTTCTGGTTCCAGTACGATTCGTGACAATTGCCTCGTCCCCTCGCACGCTTCCTGCGCACTCTAATGGTTGTTATTTTCACTCCTCAGTTTCTCCTCTCTCTCTCTCTCTCTCTCTCTCTCTCACTCAAACATACACAAAACAATCTGCATCTTTGACATTTAGCTGTTCCTGCATTCTGTTCAAATTCTGTTCCCACTGTTTTTTGTTCCCCCGATCCATCTTTCTCTCCCTCTACAGCTCCCTGATCTCAGCTTGGGCATCAATCTGTATTTGTTCCCCTAACCTTATCTCTTCTTGCTTCCTCCATCTGCTTCTCTGCCCTTCTTCTTCACTCCTTCCAGTATGACTTTCATCTCTCTCCCCTGAAATCTCTCTTCTTCCATTGCCTAATTTGTTTCTTCTCTCCCTCTCTTTCATTCCCTGTCTTTCTGGCAGACAGCTAAACAGCAGCGGGACAGGCTTTACTTAGCAAGGCGCTCACTTAGCTGAATGCAAACACGCACACACACACACGCACCCACACACACACACACACACATACACACACACACACACTCAAGTCTCTTAAAGTATGCCTCGACTAAAATTACGGCCTTGCTCGCCGTTTATAGAGCTGAGCAGCTGTGCATGCAAATAAATAAAAATTGCTCTGCAATTGCACACTCACCCCGAAAACTTTAATAATAATAAGCACATATCATTCTCCATATGCTTGCATAAGAGTGAAGTCACTGTATTCATGAAAGCCCTGATTATGCATTTCTTCAGCGTCAATGGTGCACACATATACACTGCATTGCGCGTCTGTGCGGTCAACAAACGCATACAGGTATGTGTGTTATTTCCCACTGTGGCAGATGTGTGATTGTTTTTTTGGTCTGAATATAAAATAGCTGCCCAACAGTCTCATAAACATTATTTTGCAAAAAGCTCTTGTCCACCGTTGAATTGAGACCTCACACTCACACATACACGTGTTAGTATGGATGCGTGCAAATGTGTTCATTACTGATCTTTTACAAGCATGATATATTCGACTCTAATGAGGCTCATTTGATCAAATACTCATCAGTGATGAAAGATGCCCCTTGCCACCCGAAGTTTCCCCCCTTTTCCATCTATCAGGACCACCAGTGCAAAGCAGTTTTTTTGTTGCAGTAATGCTGGGACGGGAGGGTAGAGTGCAGAGAAGGAAGAGGGACAGAGAGCGAGTGAAGAAGGGGGGAGAGGACAGATGATGAGAGGAGGAAGAGGATGAGAGACATGAAGGACAGTTGATGAACTGCACCGAGCTGGACCGCAGCCAGATCCTTTTAATGAGCAAAGTGCTGCACCCAACACCTCACACCTAATTACACACACACATACATACACACGCACACACACACACACACACGCAAACACACACACACACACACACACACTCTCTTTCTCCCTCACACAAACACAGTCTTGCAGGAACCTTATTTTTGCCTTCCCTACTCTGCAGCATCCCACCATCCAGCACTAAGTACTCCCTCCAGATCAAACAAGCGGCACACAGTAACCAGCATACAGATGAGCCTCTCCTCTTCATCCTCTCTACCCCCTCCTTGCTTTCTCTCTCCCTCTCTCATCACAACCTCTGTCTTCTCCCTGCAGTAACCCCTTGCTCCTCCTCTCCCGTCCCCCCGTCCCCCCGTCCCCCCCTGTCCCCTCCATCTCTCTGATGTTCCTCACCCTCACGGAGGGAAATACGTCAGCCCTCCGTAGACAAACACAAACTGCACTGACACTGTCCTGGCTAGTCCAATAAAAACATATTACCTGCAAACTGCATTAGGCCCAAGTGGACGCATACACATGCATACATGTATGGACACACACACACACACACACACACACACACACACACACACACACACACACACACACACACACACACACACACACACACACAGTTGTGCATGCAAGGAGCTACTGTGTGTAATCAGATCTAGGTTAGCAGCCGTGGTACACTGTTCACTGGAACAGTGTGTACCCGCTCTCTCACGGTGCACTCAAGCTCCTGGAAATACACAACGCGTGTGTGTGTGTGTGTGTTTGTTAGGTTGTATGATGCAGACGGAGCCTGAGTGTTAACACTTGTGTTTGTGTGCGTGTACATGCAGGAATGTGGGAGAAAGATGATAGAGAGAAAAATCAGTATTTGTATTCTGTGTTGTCTGTTTGTTTTTGTATTCGGGATTGGGTGTGACATCATGTTGCAGACCATGTGTTGACACCTTTGTGAGCATGTGTGGGTTTCTGTGTGTGTGTTTGTGTGCTGTTTGCCACAGATAATCCACAACAATCCAGGCAGGTACTGGAAATGACAAAAAGGCAGAATCTTAGAACTTTCCGACAAAAATAGAGGGTGCGTTATTTTTCATAAACACAGTGGTCACTTTGGGATTATCGAAATTATACCACAACTACTTTCCTGTTTTTGGGGGAAAACGGTATTGTGCCCTCCATATTTTGGAGAACTTTGTTAAAGCACGTCTGAATTACAATTTAGGCATTTGACTAGGGGCCCCAGATTCTCAAGGGCCTTGAAAGCCACAGTTTTTTTTTTTTCCAGTGTGGCAATTACTTATTGAACATTTGATTATTTAGAAATGTGTGTGGGAATATGCACCAGTGAAGCACAATGCTAAGGGCCCTAAGAGGCCCCCTACACATTTTCCCAAGGGGGCAAAAAAGCTCTGGGGCCCCTAGCAGGTTAATCCGGCACTGTGCACACGATATGTATGTGTTTGTGCTAAGCTACCATGCTTCTGTTGAATCATACAGTTATAATGGTCCTCAGCAGCAGTTTAGATAGTTAACAAAAACCATGACATCAATGATTTCAGGGAACGCTTGCTACTGTTTATAAAAGAAAACAGGGACTGTCATCCAATATGAATATGAACGGCATACTATGAGTCATAGCCTATGACTCATAGGTGGGGTGTCCACATTCATTATCAGCTAACTTGGTTTATGTGCGTGTGTGTGTGTGTGTGTGTATGCTTTTAATGACGGTGCTGAGGTCCGGTTGCTCCCTATACAGCCCCGCTTGTGTTTGTGGCAGTTCTCTTTAATGAGGGACAAACAGTCTCTCTCTCCGTCCCTCTCCCTCTATATGCCTAATAACCCCACACAGTAAATAACCATGAGCCTCCGGGGCAATTAGGTGGGCACTTGAGGCTTATAGTCTGGTGCTCATAAGCACACACACAGAATACGACAATCTAGTTAAAAATGACGCTAGAGTAATTGAGAAAGTGGATATAAACAAAGGGACAGATCAATGTAGAGACAGCAAGATTAAAAGTAAGAGAGAGAAACATAGAAAGAAAGACGACCATGTGATGTTTTAAGTCTGTGATGATAATCCTGCCTTTTCTTCCTCTTCCTTATCTGCTTTTAATTTGTGCTGTTGTTTCTCAATCTCTCTATGATTTTGCCTGTTTTGGCAGTTTTTCCTCCCATTCTCTCCCTGACCTCATATATTTGTTTTGGTCTGAGACCGAGAGACAGAAAGAGGAAGGAAGACAGGGGAAGCGAGAGAGGGAGAGACACAGAAGGGAGCTTTCACCTTTCATTTCACCACGGCAATGAGTTGCCAATTTCAGTATGCCCTTTACTGACCATCACACACACCTACACACACACACACGCACACACACACACACACACACACACTGAAAACTGTTCTCCACACGCCTCCCAATCTCCATGATAATCAGCTTCCTTTCATTGTGTTGCATCATGCAGGAAACCCGCTGCTAGTCTGAATAATGTGTGTGTGTGAAGGCGAAAAGTCAGAGGAAAAGGAGAGTGTGCTTTAGTTTGTGTGTTATGTGTGCGTGTGTGTGTGTGTGTGTGTGTGTCTGTGTGTGTGCGTGTGCCAGCACCTTGTCTCTGTAGCAGCAATTGCGTATTCGAGGTACGTTGCCTTGCCAGGCCATGCTGTGCCAAGCCAGTGGGCTGGCTCTTGTCTTATCTATTTCTTTTGACTACAGAAATATTGCTTTTACACACAAAGTCAGAGACATACAAACACACACACACACACACTAACACACACACACCAACACACACAACAAAAATCATAGACGCAGTGAAGTATACAAAGAACTCTACTGTCAGCTAAAAGCATCACATCTTCTGGAAAAGAGACTTATATACATTTTGTGGCTATTTTTGTACTATTGTACTTGAAATTCAAAATATATTGTTTGCTTTAAGTATATGCAAAGATAGATACATACACACATACACACACTGTTTATCCCAGTGCAGATGTTTACGTGTTGATGGCGGCCATGTCGCTGCATTGCAATAGGGGATCAGACTCTCATCTTCCATTCATATATTCTTCCTTCACCTCTTATCTCTCTCTCTCTGCTCTATCGTTCTTTCTCTTTTGTGCACATTGTCACACACACACACACAGATCTTTCTAGGTAAACTCACACACACACATACACGCACACACACCCACCACTGTTCTCTAGCTCACCTCTGTTTTCTCTCCCTGACACCTCTCTACTCCCTCTGCGTTATCTCTGTCGTAACCCTCTTCTCTCTCTCTCCCTCCCTTTCCCTCTTTTACTCCCTCCCTCTCTCATACTCACAAATAGACCAGCGTACTTACACACACACACACACACACACACACACACACAGACACGCACATGAACACATATTGCTGTGTCTGTCTCCACCTCCCTTTTGTTTTTTTTACTCTTTTTACCCTTTTCTCTCTCTCTCTCTCTCTCTCTCTCTCTGTCTCTCTGTCAGCCCTCCTCCCCACCTCCTTCCCTCTGTCTCAATCTCTATCCATCTCTTTCATCCTCTCTCTCTCTCTCCTCTCGGGGCGAGCAAGGCTGTAGGTAGCATCAGTTTCAGTCAGCAGTGACACTGCAGTCTCAGTGCATCTTTTAATGGCACACTGTAGTAAAGCGGCCTCTGAAGTGAGCCTATGCAGCATATTAGACGCACAAACACACACACACACACACACACACACACACGCGCACACACACACACGCACACACACTCTCTCTCTGTCTCTCTCTCGTATTCAAACACACACACACACACACACACACACACACACACACACACACACACACACACGCACACAAGAAGTAACTCAAAATAGCTTATATAAGCTTTAACAGCTTTAACGATGCTCAGTATCCTGATGTTGATCACAGATTTTTTTAAATGCACCACCTTCTACTCCTCATACAGCACAACATACAAAATACAGTCATACATATAGAGGAATGGATCCATATACCGCAAGTTAACACAGATTAGAAGGAGGAGAATCGTCACTGGTTTCATAAGATTAGTGTGTGTGTGTGTGTGTGTGTGTCTTTCAGATTTCTCCTTTTGCAATGAGCAGAGTAAACAGCATGCCATGACACATCGTTGCTCTGACATAGCGTCCTGTTCTAGCACTACGTAACACATCCTTGGGCTCAGGATGCTGAATGCAGCTTCAGAATTAAAAAACAAACAAACCACAGACAAACAAGAGAGGTCGCAGCTCAACTTTCCCTGCATGTCCGACCGCCAATGTGTTTTTCAGGCAGATGGAGTAATTTGTGTCACTTTTTGTGTCTGTTGTTTGGACAGATGCTGGTGGAAATCAGGGTTGAGGCAGGTGTCTGATATTGAGAGTGCGTGTTTGTGTGTGTGCGAGGCGAATGCCCCCCCCCCCCCCCCCCCCCCTATGAAAAGCAACCAGTGAGTGAAAATAGAACACAATCCCAGGAGGGTCCCTGCTGTCCTCCATTTAGCATGGACACACAGACGTACGCATAGACTAAAACACTCACACACACACACACACACACGCCCCCTCTGCCCCCCCTCCCCGCTCTCACTTTCATCTGCACAGCACTGCTGTACGTCTTGTATACCTGCGAGAGGAGAAACAAATGCAGGGAAAAGCATGGTACCTGTGTTAGGGGTCAGCCGTTCTCTCCTCCTTTTGTTGTCCCTCCAATCCACCTCTTGTTCAGCTGTTCTGCGCCGAGGCGAGCTGAGCTGAGCTGAGCCGAGCCGAGCGTACAGCGGCGAGGCTCAATCCTTTTACCCTGCGATGCTGAAAATGGCACCAGTATTCCCTGATAGCGGCAGCCTGCCTGCCTGCTTGCCTCTCTCCCCCTCTCTCTCTCTCTCTCTCTCTCTCACACACTCTCTCTCTCTCTCTCTCTCTCCTGCTCTCTAGCTCGCCTCCCTCCCCTGCTTGTCTGCTGCCATGTTGAGTGCACGCAGGGCGAGGGGCGGGCTGAAACGAGGAAGAGGGGGGGGGGGGGGTTGATGGTGCTAGAGGAGGAGGAGGAGGAGGAGGAGGAGGAGGAGGAGGAGGAGGAGGGAGTGAGGGGGACTCAGGGGGATAAGAAAGCAATTAGAAGACAGCCCCTCTTCCTTCCAGTCGGGAATGTATAATGGAATTAGCTAGGGGGACGATGGTGGTGGGTGTTGAAGGGGAGGTGAGGGGGGTGTTGGGGTGCTTGGTCCTGCAGCCTCTGCTGCGGAGTCAAGCAGCCTGTCCGACAGCCACCGCACGCATATGTGTGTGTGTGTGCGTGTGTGTGTGTGTGTGCGTATGTGTGTGGGAGAGAGGAAGCGCAGATGGGGGGTGGTGGTGGTGCGGAGGGATTGCCGTCGTCGCACTGAGCGTTTGTGTATGTGTGTGTGGGGGTGTTTGTCAGGGCGAGAGAGAGAGAGAGAGAGAGAGTTAGAGAGAGTTAGAGAGGGAAGCAAGGAGCAGGTGGTCCCACAGCTCAACCACTCCTTACCTCCCTCCCATCAGTACATCAGCAATCTCTCTCTCTCTCTCTCTCTCTCTCTCTCTCTCTCCCTCTCTCTCTCACTTCCTCATGCTCTCAGAAGCACCAGGCAGGAGAGAGAAAAGGGCGAGCGGCAGCTTCAAATCCCTTTTCTGTCTCAGGTTTGCTCTCCCTCCTCCTCCCCTCCCTCTCTCCCTCACTTTCTCTCCGACTCGGTCTCTCTCTGAGTGGGCGGCGAGGACGCGGCATGTGTGTGTCTGGAAACACAACGGTGTGTGTGTGTGTGTGTGTGTGTGTTTGTGAGTCATACTCTGAGTGTGTTTACTCATGGATGAAAAGAGATGACCAAAAATCCCTGTGTGAAAGACAGCGATAGGAAAAGATGAGGAGGGGGGCGCAGTGTGTTTTTGTGTTTATGAGAAAATTAGATAACAAAAGGAAGAAGCACAGACTGTGTTTGTGAAAGCGTGTCTGCATGTGTGTGTGTGTGTATGCATGTATGTATGAGGGAGATAGGGAGAGGGCGGTCTTTTGATGGAGAGGGACTGAGCCAGCCACTGCGTGGGGGAGATACGTGCAGGCCTATGCGCGTGTCACTGATTGTGTCATGAATGAAAATAAGGAGCAAGCGAGGGGAGGGGGAGTGGGACTGTGATTCTCCTCCCATTCAGCCGTCTCCTCCTCTCTCTTCCTCTCCTCCTCCTCCTCTTGAGTGACAGATGAGGGACTACGAGCAGCTTGCTCAGGCGCGCGTCAATAATTAGCATCCTCTCCCTGTTTTCATTTGCTGCGTCTTTGCAAAAGAAGTGCTTTTGTCGCAACGCACCAAGCCGCCCGAGCGAAGCCCATCTCGGTCACTCTGAATTTCTCTTGTGTAGCCCAGGGTGGTTCATGGGCTTTGCAAGCGGCGCCCCCTTCTCTTCCTCCAATGCCGTACATGCAATGGCCCGTGATCGCTCCCGGCACGCACACACACGCATGCCAGGGAGGACAGATGCGTTGAAAAGCGGAGGACACACACACACAACCTTGGCTGCTTTTTTCTCACTTTCCACAAACAAAATTGTGCCGGCGCGCATTGGCAGTCAGTCAGTCAGACAGTCTCACGAGCACACGCACACGGTGGTTCAAGGGCAATTGATTTGGAGTTTAATTTCCCTCCCGGTGCTCTTGACGCAAAAAGGATGCGCCTCCGTCTGACCTTGACGACAGACAGGGAGAGTTTTGTCTCTGTCGCCAGGCTCACTCTGAAGCCGCTCTGAAGCACACACACACACACACACACACACACACACACACACACACACACACAGCATCTTCACCTGGAAACGTCAAATCCTATGTACTATTATAAATGAACGCTTTCCATCTGCTTTCTAATTATAGCCAACATAAGGCTATTCCTAATTTTAGCTGCAGCCGCAAAATAGTCGCCTTTCAATAATTCATGAGTTCAGACACAGAGCCTGCTCCTTACTGGCACGCTTAGCGCCATGGTGGGGGGGGGGGGGGGTCTAGGCCTGGGCTTTTAGTAAAGGCAGAGTGCATTGTTTCATTATACAGGAGAGTGGGTTAAGCTTGTAAAGTTCTCAGTAAAAATGAAAATAACCACACTCACCTGATGCTTTGAGGAGACGACTCTGACAGATATTGGCCTCCACCTTGATGCCTAAAAGCTGGAAACAACATCAGTCACGTATATAAAAAGAAAAAAAAGATTTGTTGATTAGTATTTGACAGTTTTGAGATAAGCACCACCACATGCATGAAGCCAAACCGTGCATTTACATGCTCAAACCCTTTCGGTGAGCTGTCCTCCCCGGGATGCATTTGTTTTGATCACTGCGGATCTGAGTGAAGCGTGATTTTGCCTACAGCGCTGACATCAATCGAGACGGACAGGGGTTAAAACCGACTGCCTCTGAAGAAGCGTTTGAAAGCTCCTCTCATCTCAGCTCGCCATACGCTCTGACGCACAGGCCTGTGTGTGTGTACAGTTTGTGGGTGTGTGTGTGTGTGTGTGTGTGTGTGTGCATATTGCATGTTCTCAGGTGTGTTTTCCACTCAGATATATCAGCAGGAGAGCTTTCCTCTGTGCGGGGAGACCTTATAAAGACTAACAGGTGTTCCAACAGTTTCTTTCTTTCCACAATAACGATCATTTGATCTCAGTGTAGTATCGTTAAAGTGTTGCAACGATTAAGTGGTCCATGGGAAGTAGGCTACTTATTTGTGGCTTTATGATATTCGATTTTATGATCTTTTTGCTGTGAATTCATTCGTTTCCTTTCTTTTTGGGATTTACTGCAGCTATTTTTGTTTTCAAGAAATGCGTGTGTGCCAAGTTCAGTGATCGGGGAGTGGGGGAGGTGTCAGGTTCAGGGTCATCGAGGATTCAACCACACACCTTAGATCAATGGGAGGCTGGGCATGAAGGGGGTTGCTCTCTGTTGCCATAGAGACGGGAGGACAGTGGTGTTGGATACTGTTACTAGGCAGAGAGAATGTGGGGTGGTCTGCTGCCGTGGAGGGTAAACAACATTAGGGCTGAGGGCGAGGGAGTCGTGTCAATATTCCCGCTTGGATTATTTTCTCTGAAAAAAATATTTCACATTTGGTCAAAAAATGAGAGTTAAGAAAAGAGTGTGCTATGTTGAAAAAAACTAAAAAACTTAAATCAAAACAATCAAATCTGACTTATTATAACATAAATCTTTGATGGATTTGGCTTGTGTTATGGTCAATTTTGTTCAAATCAATCAATAACACCTATTTAGTGTTGCCTAATCCTCGTGCACAACCCAGTGGTCATTGCTTTGAAGTGCATTAAACGTTTGCTTATGACGTTATAGCCTATTATTACACTGAAGCCCTGTGTCCGTAGCCTCTGTGCCTCCTTTAGTATTAAGTGAAGGTTAACTGTCAAAATACTCTAGACGTTGCTTGAAAAAGTCACCTCATGACCTTAATGTAGATCAACACATCTCTATAGAGCTGCAAGCCTCTCAAACATGACCACAAGATTTTGAGTGCTGAGTGAATTAACAGCCTCTTGTGCCTGAGCGCTCTGCTCAGAGCTGCGGTACACTTGCGCCCTCTCCTGGGGAATAAATGGGTTACCTTCTTTTACTGTAAGCAAATCAGAAATTATGAATGCATTGCTCAAATAAAATGCCCGAAAGTTGCATTGAGCATAAGAAGGAGATGTTGTCATGTGTGCAATGGCTGGCAGAGGAGAGCAGTCATTACAACAAACAGTTTAATCTGTACTACCAACTGGTAGCAGTCCCACATAAATATGAATTTCTATGATTTGCTCAAAGTCAGTCAGACTCCACAATAATGTGTGTTGAGATAATAGGCGTCGTGTTCAAGAATGACCTCATTCTGGTCAAGGGACCTCCAAGTCCAGTTTTTTAAGAGTCATGGCCGTTTGTATACGATTTGTAGTTTGAACAGAACAAAATCTTTACCCATTGGTCTGTGGTAAAACAAATCCTACTCTTACTGTGACTTAATAGTTGTACATCAGTTAAAAGTCATACAGGATAGCAATTTATGTATTTTTTCTTCCAAAATTTTCTTGTGAACCGAATCTTTAAGCTTAAAAATAATGCCCATAGTCATATAATTCTTGTTTATATTATGTTGTTGCCATACTTAGATATACTGAGATGTTAGTGAAAGTCATTGTATGTTCTTCAACTTCTTCCTGCAGTTTAAATGTAAGCTCCTTATCTCAGGACTTTGGTCACTTTTTTCAACATGCTATACTATCATTTTTTATGACTTTTTTCAACATGCTATTTTGTTACTTTTTTCGACATGCTACCCTATGACTGTTTTTATGAATCTTTCCAACACGTGTTCTGGTCAGACCTAATGTCGACTCTGTGTCCTGTATCGGGCTTTGCAGTCAACGAAACTCTTCATCACAGACCAGCGTGTTGTATTTCAACAGGTTTAATATGAAACTACAAAACAGGCACAAATTATACAAGCACATATTAGTTTTCATCAAACTTAAATACTTTCACTTTTCACAAGCACATCTAAACAGATCATCACTAAATTACATTATGTGATATAAAATAATGGAAACATACATTGCTGTGCCATCTACCTATATTCACTCAGTTACATGTTGCACATGTCATCAAACTCGTTCTACTTACAACAAACTAACAAAATAAACCCTCAGAACTACTTAAAGCTATAAAAGTAAATTATACTCACTGGCATCGCCACTCAGAGGGCCAGGAAATGCAGGATGGATGAAGAATATAATGCACAGTCAATCTAGTGCTAACAAACCAAGAAAAGGAATAAAACGCTATACTTCCTGTCACATGTGCCACACATATAGTAGGTGAACACTGCATCATCTACACTTAACACTAGGGAGCAGTATTTGAACAGTGTGGGTGAAAACTGGCGAAAAACCGTAACACCTTAACTTAACACTAGGTGGTAGTAATTGCTTCAAATAAAACAAGTCATTACAACACGCTACACTATGACGTTTTCATGACTCTTTCTGACTTGCAATACTACGACTCTTTTCGGCATACTATACTATGACTTTGACTTTTTATTTTTTTTATGATAAACAAAACTTTTAATGTTGAATGAATTTTTTGACATGCTATACTATCACTTTTTTCAACATACTATATATACCATGACTTTTTCATATTTATTTTGACACAGTATTCAGATTTTTTACTATGAAAAAAATCATAGTATAGTATGACAAAAAAAGTCACGTGAAAGGTGACAGTATTGTATGTCGCTTCTCACTAAGTGCTCATAGGTGGCATTGATTTCACAAGAAACCCTCTGTTGTTTTCTGCCAGCCACTCCCCTCTCGCCCTCCATACATCTTTATGAAGCAGGTTCAGAAAGGACAAGGGCAACGGTTCCTGCTGAGCAAAAAAAAACACAATAAACAATTTCCAAAAATGTAAAAAGAAACTTTCAGTCTTGGACCGACTGCCCGCTTGTAATAACATGTATAAAATAACAAAGCCCTTTTGTAGGGCTATAGCTAACATGAAGATTTTTAATGTTACAAAGTGATTTATTATGATTGAATATTGGTAACGTTATGTTAGCTAACTCGATATAGATTATTTCTGACAACATCACTCACATCTGTAGTTTGGGGGGTTTAGAGTTGGACATTGTAACGTTTCTGCTGAGCTGGAGGCTTGGAGCACAAGAGGAGAGGGGAGGCGGCGTTGGAAGTAAAGGAGCTTGAGCGGCTGATGTTTCCGCCTGGTCTCCTAGTGCGGGCAGGTTCTCCTGTTTTGTATTTTTTTTAAATATAGGGTTAGTTTTCAAACTGTAAAAAGGAGAGGGGTCCAATACTGCCTGCTGAAAAAGAATGTGTGTGTGTTGTAGAATATTGTTGATCCTCACTCGTTATTTACCCCTAAAAACAGGACCTCCACCTCCATACACACATACTATCATGTCCGCAGCCACCTACACAATCAGAAATGTGTCCTCACTTTTGTTTTTATTGCACACTTTAATCATTTAGTAAACAGATCTTCACAGTAACAATGCAATAGCAGAAAACAGAAGCAAATCACTGTGCAGCTTTTTAGGTCTTCAAAGTAATTATGGGTATGTACACTGAGAATGTGAAAAACAAAGAACTGTGCCCCAAGTTCACCCTGTAGTGGGATGAGGCATCTTTAGCCTCGTTATCACCCTCAAAGCACCTCTTTGACTTGAGTCTATCCACTCAGGCTTTACACCATTTGTAGCTCTATGAATCCTGTCCATACTGCCAACCCCCAAAAACATTCAAGTACTGTAATTCTGTCATTGCACAGGTACCTGGTCAGCCAGTGCACAGGACTCTTAGGTGGAAACTGAATGGCACCACTTACTGTCAGAAATCAAATAGCTTTGCTGTTATCCTTTCATGTGAACATAAAAATAGTATTTAAAGGAATTAGAATTTAAATAGCATCCAAAATGCTAAGGTAACGTCTGTAAATATATCCCAAAATATAAAGCAACATAACATAGAGTTTATTAAACCGCTCTGATTCTTTGTGACACAACAATAAATAGTCATTTGGACATGAAATCTCATAACAACTGCAACATACAAACTGTAACATTTTGCAATGCATTATTTGTAAAACAATACCATAACAGACAACTCTGGATGTTTCAGGTCTTCATTTAATAATAGTGCTGAATTTGAATGAAATGACCATATCAATGAACCAGCACACTGGTCTCTTTGCATTATTTTTGGTTTGGAAAATACCATTTTCGTGTTGTGCTGTTGTACTGCATGTTGCGCAAGCTAGACTTGCAAGGGAGATGGGGGGGGGGGGGAAGGGCTTTAAAAAAGAGATACAAATCAGAATAAGGCAAAGTGAATGTACTGTTTGAACTACAAATATACTTGCACTCAGATTTATGCTGTTCAGAAGTATGTGATAACATTTTCAATCGGTCTGTGCCAAGACAAAAGAGCTTAGGAAGTTAGCAAAGAGAACACACTGTTTTGTAACTCTTATTCTCCTGGTTGTAGGTGGTTTGTCCCAGGCCTAACATGTTTTACAAAGAGAAAATAAAAACCTTTCACACTTTTTCTCAACCTTTTCATACATCGTAAATAACTGATAAAGCTTTTTGTCTGGCCATATGCTGCCCCAGTCAGAGTGCGTTCTCATTTGGTTATGTACTTGATGTAATAAAACACAGAAAACAAACTGATACCCTCCATATTCAAAACAAACAGACACAATCAGAACACAGCAGTAGTTCCTGTCTGTCCCATACAACAAAAATACATCTGTATCTAATTAATACAAAGCCTCTGTGTGAGCACAGTCTTTCATGGCATCTGTGGTCAGTTCCTTCTTTATAAACACACTCAACAGCAGTTTTTAGAGAGGCAATGATGGCAAGTCTTGGAATTCACTGAATTCAGCTTGATGTCAGAAGTGGGACTTTTGGTGCGATCCCATTGGTCGAACAGCCACAGACCTGGTCCATTGTTCATGTGTCAATGGTGGTTCCTGTCACCTTAAGAGTCTCGCCCTCACTACCTGTGGCCTGGGCTCCTGTGGGTGGCTGTGTCCCCGACGAGATCTTCCTCAACAACATTAACGTAACCTTCTTTCTCTATGCAGCCGGCCAGGACCTGCAGCACCAGCCGGAGCCTGCGGTCCAAGGCCTGGAGGTGACGCTGGATGAGGATCGGGGACAGTCGGTCACGGAGCAGGGACTCCTCCATCAGGGAGCTCAGCTGGTACTCCTCTTTGGCCAGCAGCTGGAGACGCAGGTAAGTCGATTTCCTCAGCCTGGAAAGGGTAATTAAAGAGGTTATTTTAAATTAAACTCTACTATCTAATATTGCTGTATTTCTTCCTACTATGATGACATTACAAGACATACAATAGTGTATCTTTCTTGCCCTTTTTGCCGTAATCGATAGATGCAAGTAGAGATACAGACAGGAACTGGGAACATTAGGTTTAAGGAATCTTAACCACTAGGCCTCCAGGATGCCTCATATTAACCCCCGTGTGGTCTTAATTAAACCCCTGCTAAACCCCTAAAATAAAGCAGCTAAATTGGCATTTAAACCCCAGATCTATTTTTTCATTTCATCAACTTTGTGAATATCTGGGTTTTCCCTCTTCACAGTTCAGAAAAACTGAAGGGAAACAATAACAGTCTTGTAGTTACTTGACAACATAGTTATATATTCTTATATATTGGACAATTAACTATAATTAGCACATATAGGACAGTATACAAGTCTGTGTGCTTAACAGATGTATGGAGGGGCCAAGCTCAAGAAAACTTTGTTTTTTTGTGGTGTATAAATGATTTTATAACTGCTGGGTTAAAAATGACCCTAAACTAATCTTTGTACGCTGGTGGTGTACAGCTTTCACGGAAATATAAAACACAATGTTTCATTTTTTCTAATGTTATGGTCACTTTAGCAAAAGTCAGCAAGTTGAAAAATATGATTTATGGACCTTTAACACAGGAAGCAGCAACGGCGCCGCTGCACTCTAAAACCCATTTTCACACACCCTCGCCAAGCGCTGTGCCCAAAGTTCAATCTGGTTGAATTTTTAACTGCGATTTTTTTTGTGAAAGGCTCATAAGGAGGTTTTCTCTGCTGTTAAGCACAAGGTCGGGTTATTTTTTTTTACCCTTAAGGCAACACAAGGGTGAATGCATTACAACATTAATCTGGAATCTCATTTTAGCTGCAGATGCACGAGGTGTAGTAGAGGTGCTAAACACTTTGTCTTTGGGGTGGTGCTAAAGCAACTGCCACGAGTTGTTAAAAAACTAAAGTGTTACATCCTGTAGGAGCATTGTTTTCAGAGCCAATACACCAATTTCACAAAACAACCAAAAGTCTGACCTGCAGCACTGGCTGAGAGGAACCAGAATGGACAGCTCATCATGTGAGTGTTTTCCAAAACTACAAGGGAGAGAATAAAGATCAAAAATGGAAGAAATCATCACAAACATGTCAGACGTTGCTATTCATCCTGTCGCTTCATTCATTCTGATGCCGCTTCTTGAGCTTCATGAGAAATATTTAAAGTGTGTCGATACAGTACATTTTAATGAATCAATCTATTAATACCTCAGAATTTGCAATGGCAATGTTTAATTAACTGATTTAATTCAGTGGATCAGTGGATCAAATGTTTTACGGATGTTAAGGCAGAGTGTCTTTACCCTCTTCCGTTGTCCAGGTGAATGATGAAGGTGTCATTTCCAAATTTCTCGAAAGTTTCATAATGATGTCGGTCCATGTTACCTGAACAAGGAGAGAGCAACGTGGTGAGAAAATGTGAGGACACTGTAGTTAATTAACATAAAAAGAGACATACACATGCCATTGGTTAATATGTAAATACGACATATTTATATGTGATGTCATACCCAATTCTCCTCTTACCCATTAAGAAGTCAAAGATGGTCATATCCATGACGTCCAGCAGTCGAGTGCCCCGGTCATACGGAGGAGTCTGCTTAACCTCGTCACAGTAATCTTGGTCCACCTCCCACCTGAGAACGCATTAAAAAAGACATGTTTAAAAAAACATCGCATCCATGTTTAGTCATAGTAATCAGCAGAGTGGAAACCCTGACTCGGAGGGCAAGCCGTGTGCTGGCAGATGCATGAATGTGTCGTTTCTTTACTCTGCTTTCTTGCGTTTGTGGTAGGAGCGTCTCCAGGGGTTTCTCCATGTCTTGCGTTTGGCCAGGTTCAGGTCCGGCAGGAAGGCTGCCAGCGAGCCTTCGATCTGGTCCGGTTTACCGCACAGAGCGTGCTCGGTGGAGCAGTAGTACGAGCACTCGCCGTAGAAGCAGATGTTGTTGGCTGAGGAGGAAAAAAGAAACAAAAACACACTGATTTAGAAATGGTGTCGAAGAGGAAGCGCCGTGGCTGAATATGAATGAGGAAGCAAACATGGAGACATTGAGGAGAAAAGAGCAGTGAACTATCAGGGTGGTGGAGGTTTTGTTATCTCAGGTGCAGGGTTTAACACAGGTCACAGAGTGCTGACCCAGCAAAGAGGGTACATTACAATCCAAGAGAACCTGGCCATCCTATACCATGTCCTCCTACTGAGAGGATGTGACTACAGATCAAACTGGCTGCTCAAAATACGGAAAGCATTTAATTCGCATATTATATTTTATTTGTGTTAATTGTGTAATAATGATCAAAGACATGTAAAATGTTCAAACAAATGTCTTCATTTATATATCTATCCTCTCATTCAGAAACTTGTCAGCCAAACTCAGCAAAACAGCTGCTTAAGTTGTGACTTTAATGTTGACCAATGATTTGTTTGTGATGTTCTTTGCAGCATCCTGACATATATGTGACAAATGACCGGCTTAGCGTAATATGCCTTCATTTGACACACAATTTGACTTGGCCTGTACTCTGAATGAGTCAATCACTGTAAAACATGATGTAATCCAGCAACAAAAAGAGAATGACAGATGATTTGTGTCTGGAATGAGTCGTTTTTTCAATTTTTTGTTTGTTTTATTGAGTGGTTTTATACGGATGTGTATTTATGGATGCGTATGTATATATAAGGCTGAACTGTGTAGAACTTTTGAGAATACGCTGGTTTACAGTGCCACCCGGTGTTAACTTTTGGCTATGGCTTTCTCCATCCCCACACAAGCAACCCCACATTCTTACCATTTGCACTGCCTTGAGGAGCAGACCAGGACAAACAAACCCAGAATACCCTCAACTACAGAAACATACCCCACTGATTATAAATAATCCAGTTCACTTAAAGCTGCAGCGTCTTACAAGTGAAGCCAGAGTTGTTCGGTGCTCGGCCCCTTAAGTATGGCTCATGCAGCCAACTAGCCAGCGTCGTTGTGCCAAGCAGCACAGACGCTGGCAGAGTTCCTACCTGGTGAGATGAAGAAGGTCCTCCACAGCTTCTTGTCACGCGTCACATCCCTGATCTCCATTGTCATGTTGACAAGTCGCCCTGCCACTGGGGGCACTCGCCGGAAGTCAAGGATCCTAAAGAAAGAGAGAAACGTGTAAAGAAAGGTCGCGATTAAATGCATTTAACATCTAAAATAAAGTGCATTTGATGGATACCTATGATATCAGGATTGCCACAATTGCAGACTGGAAAGTCAGATCTCCATTTGTACCGTTTTACACAATGTTTTAAACTTTAAACTGAACAGATTCAGCAACAAAAGATCTTCAGCCTCCAGGTCAGGCGGTGCAGATTTTTAGAGCGTCCCCAGCCAACCAGCAGAGCCATGAACACCGAGCACCGACGCTGTCTTTGTGAGCTGCTCTGACCCAGTGCTCTAGATTTCTGCACCTTTCCTGCCTGCATTGTCTCTCTATTAATGCTCACAACAACAGGATATTCGTGTGCTCCGCATACGTCCATTATTCTCGAAATGAAGACCTCTCAAAGAGAAAGCGAGACATCAGGATACTTTTTCTTGACAGAAGAATCATTTTTAGTGGTTCACAATCCAGACCTGATCTGGATCATCGCAGCACACAAGATGTTTAATAATAATTATCTTTACAGCAGCATTTATTGACTACCAACATCCGCGTCAAAACAAGGGGAAAAAAAGGTGTGTTTGTCTACCTCCCATCTGTCCCACCAACACACACTCATACACAGACAAATACACCCGAACCCTCTAATCTATATTTAGATGCTTGAGTTAATTCTACACTTTATGGTCTCAAACTCTTGTGCTTCCTGTCTGTCTCCATCTCTCTCTCTCTCTCTCTCTCTCTCTCTCTCTCTCATTCTTTTCTTTCGCTCTTATGTCTGAACACTATACCTATTCAGCCCCTCTTTAGCCCACCTCACTGTATGTTTGCTGTCCAAATGACCCTGACCCGTTTGAGACTGAAGCTAAGCCTCCTGGGAGCAGGCGCACACACAGACAGACCGGCCAAATGGAACAGAGTTGGCGAAACTTTAGCCTACAGAGGAGCGCATTCAGGAGCTGCAAACTGCACCGTCATGTCGGGGCCCTGGTGACAAAGGAGCACCTGTGTGTGTGTGTGTGTGTGTGTGTGTGTGTGTGTATTTGCCTGTAAGAGCACACTCAAGCTTCTATTTGTGTGCACTCTACCTATTACACACCCCTGAGTCACAATGAGTTCTTGAAGATGATAAATACAGATGGCGAAGAACAGACGGTAAAACACCCCCGATTTACCTTAAATCTTCAGGATATATACAGTCTTAAATTCATAGGCAACCCCGCATGGTGCATGCAATCTAAAAACAGCCCCCCAGCTCTAAAACCATGTCCTGGTGGTAATGGTGCGCCTGCCATTTCCTGTTTGGCTCCATCCTCCCGCCCACGCAAACAAATGTCGCTGACCTCATCAAACAGAGTGTGTATTTGTGATAGTGTGCGAGGTAATTATAACGGCCTCAGCAGACCTCAAGACGATCTGCGCACCATTAATCCTCCTCCCCCACAATCCCAAACTATCGCGTTTGAGTCTTCTCTCTGTTGAGTTTTTTTTTTTTTTTATTACCTTGTCAGCTGAAGTCTGTAGAATTAAAGGATCATGTGGAAATCAATATACTCAGCAGCAAGTAAAGGAGATGATCCCAGTGCTCGGTGTGTTATCAAATCCCTCATGTACCAAATCGGATCCCATTCAGATTTTCACAGCTTAAGTCCATTGAGGCGCACCTCTAGTGTATGAACGGTGGTGCTGTTTGTGCGGACGGACATGTGCGACCGGTCATTCTTCCTGGAACGGACCCGTGAAGGATGATTTGAAAAACGCGCTTGGACAGGAAACAAGACGAGTCACAAAGAGATCTCAACACAACAGGGTTAAAACCTCACCTGTCCAAGTGAAAAGCGGCGATCTCAGCGTTGTGCCTCTCAAAGTCGGAGAAGTAGAAGAAGTCCGGAGGGGTTTCCTGCTCCCGAGTTTGCCTGAAACACAGCGGTTAAGAGAACGTTAAACATAACATCAGCAGGATCATTTTCAATCAAGGCCTTTCGTTTCTAAACTGTAGATAAGAGTAACTAGAGGAGACAGGATAAGAATGAACATTTCTACATTTACATCCGCCCTAAACTGAAGAAGATCTGTTCAAATCGGGGGCTGAAAGATGAGAAAGATGTGAATTCATACAATGTGTGCTTTGCCGCTTGAGAACTGACTTATCAGAAATGGGATGATGTTATAAACAAAGGCATCAGTAAGGTGATTCAAAATAATATCTCTATATGATTGTGTGTGTTTCAATGTTAAGTATGCCGTCATTTGAATTGAGTCATTTCTGCTCCTCTCCACACCGATCTCCTCAGCTTTCATTGGATTTGTGTCTCCTGCGAGGTGAAACTCATCTCAGCGTCTGCATCCCTTTCTAGGACAGACCAAAGTCTATGTGGACAAGCTGGATGAGAGTCTTGCTCACATCCTGCAGTTCCTCCGAGCAAACACAAACACACACACACACACACACAGACAACCAGGAGATGTGAATCCCTGCCAACCAAGCCATGGATCTGAGTCAGGAACTGCTGGAAGCCTCTTTGTGTCTGCCCGTCTATCTGCTCGCTCGTCTGGCAGGAGGAAATCATCTCTCCACATTCGCACACTGGCTTTCTCTTTCTTTCGCACACACATGCCTACACACCTGACATCAGCCTGCTCTGCTCGCACAGATTCAGCTAAACCTCACACACGGGCACATTTACTCCAAGATGCCACTTAATGTACCCCCTCCTGCTCCGCCCCTCCGCCCCTACATTAGTGTGCATTGGACCTCAGGGTGCACTATTTCCTTCTCCCTCAATTTTCTCTGACAACAGAAGCCAACATGTCCTATTCTTTCGCACGTCAAGGAAGCAGCCATTTACCCATAAATCAACTGCTGCTATTGTGATCTCTTCTTTCTCACCCAGAGCAAAGGAGGGGACTAATGGTGTTTTTTTTTTTTTTTCAGGTTCCAGGGGCAGGCGATGGAAGATACTGTGTCGATGAAGAGGGTTGGAATAAAAGGAAGCGAGAGCCCTTGCTTTTAAAAGGTGACCTTATGAGCCAGAGCACTCAGAGCACCTGTGACGCACCTCGTTATCACTCAAATATGCCTTTTTATCAGAGCACCTTATCGTGGGTTGGTAATCAGTGTTGCTAAAAAAAGGCTCAGTGGCACAAAGACATTGAAGTTTGAACACTGAGACGTGAAATGGAGGCTTTCTTCACAATAACAAAAACTCATACAAAGTAACTCTCCACAGAAAGTCAGTGAAAAGGAACGTGAGAGACTGAAGTTGAAGCTTGTCTGCCTTCAGACGGTTGCTATATAATGATGCCGTTTCTTCCAAACTATTCCACCGTGTATGATTTTTTTTTTTTCTTCTTCCCTGATTGCACTTTACGCTTTGGAGAATGTGTAACATAAACCTGACTCACAGTCACTTCAGGCTTTGGTTGCCATGGTCACCAAGATGTAAAACGCAATTTCCTGTCAGGGAAGAAGCTTAGAATTTCAAATGTACGGCAATTGCAGGTTTGTGATGTGAAAAGCCATTGCACAAGAACACACACACACACACACACACTCAAATACGGACACACACGCACACACACAGCCTTTATGAATGAGTGTCCTTGACAATAAAAGGTGCTTTAACTGAAGTAGAGTGTGATTAGGGTACAGAAAACGTCCTGTAGTTCAGCAGAATCTTCAGCAGTGTGCGTGTGTGAGGTGAGGAAGCTGAACTGCTTGCCTATGTGAACTCAATTTGTGTTGAATCGGCAGTTTTAATGCTCTTTCATGAGCTGAGACCTGCACAGTGGAGGGTTGTATTAGAGGGATAGGAGAGGGAGGGGGGGGGGCACACACAGCATTCTGGCAGAAAGCCCTGAATGTGCGTACTCATGCGTGTGCTCGTGCGTACTGACCCCTGACCCGGTCACATCGCCATCCTGCTCCTACACTCTACCCATCGTGTGTGTGTTGCATCTTGCGGACACGAGGGCCGTCATTTCCGAGGACTTGAACAACCGACGCTCCAAATGGACGCAGCCATCATGCGCACACGATCTTTTAATTAAAACGATTGGATCTCTGGCCTAAAGTTGTGACAGCACATATATAAACAAATCATACAAAATATATATTCCCTACCGCTGTAATGGCATCTTGCTACTGATCCAACGTAGAGAACGAGAGAGTGAGACAGAAAGGGTACATGGCAGATCTGTCATCTATTTGTAATCCACAGCAGATTTCAGCCCCCCCACTGACAGGCGTCTTTGTCTATGTCTGACCCTCAGTCCTCTGTGTGTGTGTGTGTGTGTGTGGGGCTAAGAAGACTTGGGGAGTACTTTTCTGCAAATTGCCTCTTGCCAGCCCGACCCTATTTAACACCAATTATACTGTATAGCATCCAGCAGCTTCTTTTTTCTTTCACTTATTCCTTTACTGTACTCATGTCCGTGTGTCTGTCATTCCTTCTCTTGCTCTTCTCTCTCATAACCAATTTTCCCCAACATTATTGTTTACAAAACAAATTTCACCAAAGTATAAATATATATACATGTTCCCTTCCTCTTGACACTAGGAAAGTGGTATTCCTTCTCTCCTGAGGAATAGTCTGCTGAGAGTGGGTTTTTTTTTTGCGTGTGAGTGTTTTGTAGAAAAACGAGTGATTAGTGCAATACATCCAGGACACTCTTAGGTAAATGGCACCTTGTAGAGTGCTCACATCACATCTCAAGGTGACAGACAGGTGGAGGGATGGCCGACCAGATAAAAGATTGCAAGATAAAACCTCTTCAGCCTGGTGATTTGTGTCAGAGGGTGCTTGTCTGTCAGCAGCAATACATGCAGAAGTATCAGAGAGAGCTGTGTGTGTGTACGTGCTTGTGTTTACACCTGCAAGCAGCAACATGCTGTGAGTGTATTTATACATTTTGTGTGTATTCCTGACTCTGTGTTTGCTGATTCCTCTTTATTTTCCTCCACGCGTCTTAGCTTCCTCCAGCAACTGTATCGGAGCGGGATCTAAGAAATGTCCCAGGGACCCGAGGTAGCTGTCTCGATTGAATTTCAAATCAGTGTTACACAAGTTGTGTTCTAGCCTCGGCTCTTTTCAACACGCAGGGTGAGGCGCCGCCAGGAGGGAAAGGCAAGATATCTGCATGTGTGGGAAGCAGTATGGACGATATTATCATACGAACGCATGAGAAAAAGATGGATGATGGCCTCAGTCAGTGCTTCAGTTTCAAAGTTATTAGATACTCATGAGCTGGGAGAGTGAGCGTGGCATTGATATGAAGGCAGACCAAGATTATCACCTTTCTGCTGCATAAAGTATTTAGTATGTGTAGGTGTAGAGGAGCAATTATCTGTTGATTGATCTTTTATCAGAGAAGGGTGCACTGGGGAGGGATGTAGTTACATGAATTATGTGCATTCAAGATATGAGTCATTAAAATAAGAGTATATGATTTATACATTCAGCACCATTTTGAAGGAAATGCATCATAAATGACATGTTGGTAGGGGTAGATAGCCACTGAGAATCCTCAGTTCTGATTGACTGGACGGTGTGGACTAACATTTAATAACAGGACACCGATAACGCTCATGTTTGCTTGCAGCGACACCGAGTTTTGATTAGCAAGATTTACGAGTTACTGATTATTTGAATGCATTTAATATCTTATATAAATAATCGTATAAATGTTTTAATATCTCCAGCTTCTCATTGTAAACAAACATGTTTTTCATATTCAGTGTTCCTCACCAAATACATGTGTTCAATCTAAAGGCGTTACATTTATTTTAAACGTTTTTACAGCTGCATTGAACACCACATTAGTTTGTATTCTTCTTCACTACTGCTACATTTCATGGCCCTGCATTGCCACCAACTGTAAATATACATTTCAACCCTTTATAGTCGGCAGAAACGTGCACCCCGTCACCATTGTTCTCGAGGGTATGCATCGCAGCATGTGTGCTAACATGCAACACTACAGGGGCCTGTTCATAAAAAACATTAGTGGTGGTCTTATGGTCAAATACTCCCAGGATGGAGAAATGTAATCCACCTGCAGTCAAACAAGGTGCAAACAACTGTCTACTTGATGTCTATTCTTTTTTTTTAAAAACCCTCCAGATGCAGGAAACGTTTGGTGTGTTGGTGCAGTTCTACAATTACAATATCCTTTCACCATACCTGTGCACACCGGGGCTATCAATCAAATTCAATGTGACAATTACATCTCCAGATTAACGTAGTTTAAGGCTTTACATTGAGACGCATTCAAAAGTAAATCTTTACTTGCGTACAAACGTGTTACTGTATATGCCACAAAGCTGTAAATTACAAAGAAAGCCACTGTAACCCGACCTTCTCTTAAAAAGTCACCCAGAGTGTTCTGTTCTCTATATCTTCTCTAACAGTTTAATCTCTCTTATTCCTTTCCTCCCAATTATCTCCAGTTCCTTTAGTCTTTCTTGGCTGTCTGACCTTCTGTCCATAATATAACCTGCAGACACGAAACGGAAAACTTGAATTTGAAATCTAAATGTACGGCTTTGAGGGAAGCTGCGTGGCTGTGGGCTAGGTCACTATCTGTGACCACCAGAGCTCTGCGGCAAACCCTTGAGATTACAGAAACCCTCAGAGCTAGTGTAAATTGTCTCGGTGTGCGTGTGGAGTCATGTTGAGTCACGATCGAGAGTCAAAGAGAGAGAGTGTGCCTCTCCAACTGTCTCATCTGGCCAGATGGCTGGGAGTCCCTGTCTGTATATGTCAGGGATCAGACCATGGCTTATGGCTCTGCAAATCCCTGCTGCTCTCCAACTACCCTCTGTGTATGCAGACTGCACAGAGCGCTGGAGATAAAACACCAAAGATACTGTGTGACTATAGGTTGGGGATCAGGCACTACAACAGGAGCTCAACTTCAAAATATGAACATTGAAAGCTCTGATCAAAATATGATTGTCAGTGACTGAAAACCCTTTAATGCCGGGAGGGGGATTAGTGTAAATACAATAAAACGACAGAGTACAGTACTACATAAATAGACTAATAATTTCACAATCCCTGCCCACAATTTCTCTCCATTTATTTTTGTCTGGAAATGTTTATCAAGCACTTTGCTCGGGAGAGTAAAATAGATGACTGACAGTTCTCTCTTTCACAGTGAGAAATAAAAAACAAACATTGTGACAATAAATAAATAAGATAAGCAATTGCACTCAGTTTACAACTTACACCTCATTTTACAGATCCCCTTCTTGAATAATGATTTATTTCTAATATATTTATTCCACAGAACGTTATCCAGAATATATATGCAAATTTCGATCATTTTAGAATTTTAACAGACAAAAACAAGAAGTCTCCTGCTGGTTTCATGTTTAAAAATCACATTTGTGTAAGTTACATACTGGACTTTGATCGATTGGCTCTAAACTCGTAATGACACAAAATCCTGCTCGTATACGTCCGCAGATTCAAAATGAACACAGATAAACTTTCCCCCTTCAGCAGCTGAATGTGGAAACTTCTAGTGTCAAACTCTGCTCGTACGTCATTCTGTACAGTGAAGCTCAAACATCCGAGTGAATTGACAATCAGCAAAACACTTTTTTTTTTCTGTGGAGAGGAGGCTTTAAATAGTTGTTAATGAAGTCCAGGTTTTGCAAGTCATGCCGTCGTCTACACACCCAGATTGGTCCAGTGCGACTCGGGTCAACTGTTGAGTAAATGCTAAATCTCAATTTACAAATGATTGTGTTTGCTGACCTTCATTTTGTCTGGCTTTGCGAGGATATTATTAAAGTGTCTGGGATGTTGGTGCAGCTGGAGAGTCAGTGTGAAGTCCATTTGGCTGATTAGAGTTCAGTAATGTTGTCAGGATTTTCAGAAAATCCCTAATGCCTGGTCAACATGTAGGATTGTGTACGTATCAAATAATTCCCCAAGTTGCAGCTGTGAGGCTGAATCTCACTTCCTTCTACTCTGCTCTACATTGCTCTTAGAGCTATTTCTGAAATGGCTACAAACTTTCTTTTTTTTCCCCCCTTCTCTGCTGGCGTTAATTGACAAGTGTGACATATTCAGTCGTGTTCCCCTGGGCATATCACTCCACAGAGCTCAGTGTTTAAAGACCTGAAATCACTGTAAAGACCTAATGCAAAGCTGCAGAATTATATGTGGGCTTTTGGGATCCCTTCCCTACAATCATCTTAACGGGCTCCCCTGAGTCCTGAATGCACTTGGAATTTGTGTGAGAAAAAGAAAACCTGGAAATCTTATTAGTATCACTGCTTATTTTCATTTTCACAAAGCCACATTTGAGTAAATGCATTAATGCTTTTCCATGTCAAAAATAAGTGTTTGGCTTGTTACTAGATAAGCGTATTCACTGGGGGCTTTCGGTGAGAAGTGCGAGCGAACAGCAGCTCTCTGATATCAATAGACTAAATGTTTGATTCAATTGCATTTCATTCACTCAAAGTCACACAGTTGTTGTGACATGACAAGAGCTTAACAGTAGAAGGACTTTTTCACAGCAACAAAACAAATAGAAAACATTATTTTAGGCAGCATTGTTAAAAAATTTCATTAAAAAAAACAAAAAAAGACATGTATCATTTTGTGCCATGAATATTTCACACTTTTTACATATATATATAACAGCAGCAGCCTATAGATTTTGTTTGTGTCTGGTGAATTAAATGTAAATATATTGAATGGATGCATGTACTGAATGTATTCCATGCTCACCATGGAAATGACGTTTCATGCTTGTTGTAATATTTTGAGCTTGGCCTCAAATATAAAGTCAGTAACTACAGCTTCATGTACGTGAGAGGCATCTGAAGAGAATACTTGGCACAAGGGGACATTTGCATTGCAGAACGTAACATTACTCCAACCTGACGGACTTTCATCAGACTATAGCTGAAGCTTTGAGCTTTGGTACCGATGGATGTAAGCGAAATGCAGAGAACATGAACACTTTGTGCAAGGAAAGAGGGTTGGCGGCGGTTTGAAGGAGTTGGATCCCAAGGGGGTGACACAAGGCCAGCAAGACGTTTCAGCAGACCGAGGTCACTTCTCAACTGGGCTGAAATTCATCTGCCTGTTGGGCTCGTATGATAAACTGAAGCCGTGCAGCATTTGCATTAGTGGTTATGTCTTGTCAAGTAAAATCAAGGAGGGTGGGAGAGAGACAGAGAAGCCATAAAATAACCCCAAATGACTTAAAAAAACGAATTCCTTCGGCAAGCTGGAACTAGAGCTGACTTTGCTTTGGCAGAATCAAACACTCCCCACATCTCACAAATACTCTGACGTGCCAACCAGCATCTAACATTTTCTGACAAATCTATCACTCATATGCGTAGCAGCGTGAGGTGAAAAAGAGTGACGCAAATCCACAGAAATGAATGATTAAAACAGTGTTGATGGTGCAGCATGGCAGTTATGTGCATGTATACTGTAGGTTCATATGCTGGAATAATACGGCTGTTTTCATGTATGCAATGTGTGCGGAGTGTGTGTTCACTAAGGGGATTATATATACTTGAAGAATGGGACAGGTCTTTATGCTTATGGTTTGTCTCCCTTCTCTCCCACACCATCACACACAACAAACAGTTTATCCTCAACAATCAAAAGCAACACAGAGCCATTTATATTTACATATCCATCCGCAGAGGATTAACCGCTTTCAATAGCACAAGTCTGAGGCAATCCTTCACAGGGTGCGCAATTCATGACAGGCTTTGCACTGAATACGAACTATGAATTATGCAGAACATACACAAACATCAAGGGTATTCTTGGGTCAACAGCGGTTAGATGTCAAAATGTGCAAGCTTGGGGATGCTTAGAACAATAAGCTTAAAAATGTGTGCGTTGGCGCTGCATGCTGACAGAATGTGATTCTATCCTGAAGCTTTTCCTCAGTTTATTTTTCTACATAAATACCAGAAACAGGATTTTTTTTTTTTTTAAAGGCCAACCACCTGTTTCCAAAAAAAGTCTCCAAAATTTGACAGCAATACCAAACTGAACATCCTAACCAGGTTATCCACCATATAAATGATGCATGTAAAGATTCACTGGGAATGCAAGAATGCAGTGGATTGTTGTTAACAAATTTCACACCCAAGAGTGTCACAAAGAGCATTCATGATGTAGAAGAAGGCCCTACTACACAGAGGAGCACAGTCCCTGTACGACCTATTCCAGCAGGAAATGCCTCCAGAAAGCCTCTGCCAGTTGTCTCTATCCCTCACAGCTCCAGAAGGAGGGAGAGAAGGAGGGAGGAGGAGATAAGGGAGGGGGGTGTCAAACTACATAATGTGGGAAAAAGTCAAAGACGGCTCCCACCTTGACATTTCTGTTCTTACAGAGGCAACATAAGATCAACAAAAGTCCGCAAAAGCCGACATCACTTTCATAATGAAAACAAACTCGATAGCTCTCCGCCTGTAGGGATCAATGGGGATTTTAAGAGCTTTCCCTGTATGTATGTGTGTGTGCGTGCAAGTTTTCTGTTTCAGCACGCACACAAAATCAATGGGCATTACCATGAGTCTTCATCTCACAGGGACTGAGTAACAAGCGCTGGTATTCAGCATGACATGTAAGCTGAAGCTGATGAGGAGGGGGAAAGAAAGTCCCAGTCTGAGCGTGTCAGTAAACTGCAGAAACTGCAGGTCTAGCACAACGTAGTCTCTCCACTCAGACTGAGGAGGATTTGGGAAAAGATACTGAAAGCAGCTACACTTTCCCTCCTCAGTCTCAGTTCCCTCTGATTGTTCTCGGCATTTGCCCGTCGTCTGAAAAACAACAAGGGTAAATTAAAGGGTGGATGCTGCCAAAGCTGGAGCAATGCTCTGCTTCTAGGACAGCTGCATGTTTTCTCTTTAGTCGTAAAATAAATTTGAGGTTAAAAAAGGACACAAATAAATCTCTGACCAGGGCATAAATACAATCATGTTCTCCTCTTCAGATAAAATTCAAAGCAGATTCCCCGAGTGGAAATTGGCAGATGAGTGCGCCAGAATGAGTGCTGAGGAAGAGGAGACTGGAATACCTGCCAAACCATATAAATCATCCATAAACTGAGAATCTTTACTGAGAGGCTTTGCACGCAGGTCCATCCTCCAAGCTAGCCTGTGGTACAGGCCATTACGATTTATTTGATTATTGCTAAGTAGTTGCTGAACAGCAAACAGCAATTACAGCAAATTATGTTAAATCCTGGGAAGCATTAATTTCCCAGACCCACCGCCCCAACGCACACACGCACCACTCTCAGCCAGGACACGGAGGGTTTCTGTACGGTTTGAGCCAAGAAAAGTTAATTGGATTGTGAGTGAGCATTGTGGACATCCTTTATCTCTACCCATCTGTTCGGGGGGGAAAAGACAATCCTATTATGTTGACCCAAAGATAAGAAAAACACACACACACACACACAAACTGACTCATACACACTCTCTCTCCCAAATGTTGAAAACCATGGTTAATATCACCTGCTGCATGTCAGATATCTTTACTGCTCCCATAATGATCTCTCTCTGCCCTTCCTCAGGCAGTGTGTGCATCCTTAAGGTTCCCTGGGTATAAATCAGTCAGCCATGTCTCCACAAACACATCTCCATCACTTTCCCCCTTTTTCTTTTGCCTCCTCTCACCTCCCTCCTTCTGATTTCCTTTTCCTTCAAGGGCAACGTGGCTGCGGGCCAATCGCTCCCTTCCCCATCTGTGTATACTTATTAAACAGAACGTGGACAAACCACAAACGCAGATGAAAACTGTCAGATACAAACATGAACACACACACACACACACATGGCCACACACGTAGCGTTAGCACACAGCGGCAGATCCACAGAGGCTGTCGTTTATTTTTGATTATCTCTGAAGACTTTTACCCTAATTAGTCCGATGTGAGTCTTGTTAAAATGCCATGTTCCAACAGCGCATGACTGATGACAGAATTCCATTTGATTTAGTAGTGCTGTCTTTTGTTTTTAGCTCCCTAATGAATGTGTTTAATAATTACCTGAGAGGCTTTGGGGTAGTCGTGACAACCTGTTCTGCTCAGCGCTGAAAGCTCTTGAAGTTTGTCCATCACCACGTTCAGCTCAGAGAGGGAACAGCCACATTTTAGCAAGCTGTCAGTTATTTCCAACGCCGCTTCTCCTCACCGTCCCAAAATGCATTCCACACCACCGAGTGAAACCTAACTGCATAAAACTCAAAAACTTTGATACCTCGAACCAAAGAAAGCAATCAAAAAGAGTCTTTCCAGAAAGATATTTTGCGGGCGAGGCCCCCAAATCGAGGGATGGATGTTTGTGCTTCGCTTCTCCCACAGCTGAACTTTTCTATTTAGGCCTGTCAACAGTCTTGTTGTGCTCAGTGGTTTGCGGTCAGATGCCGTTTCCTAAATAGAAACCATCTATCAGAGGCTAAGTGGTGGCTGAGAGATGTCATTGTGGTCACGAGTGGGTGATGGCGGTGAAGGAGGAAGTGGTGAAACCGCTGGAAAAACAGTTCCACGGGTTGCATTTATCCTTGTGTAACTGCTAAATGGGATGGAACGAGTCCAGCGCACTTCAGGGTATATAGAGTTAATTTATATGTGAAAGGAATAAGGAGGAGACTTCTCACTACAACCAAGTATACCTTTCTGACAAATTGATGTACATTCAGTATCTATCAAAGACATCAGTCTAAAGATACACCACAGCACTTATTCCAGTTCACTAAGTGATGCTCATAATGAGAAGAGGCCAAATGAAACAGTGGCTCAAATGTAAAAAGGCACGAATCTGAGAGCAGATATATATTCTCTTCACTATTACTGGTCATACAGCGTATCATGAGGTCCATGCATCATCGTGTGTGTGTAATGTGACCTTTAATGTCACTGCAGACCGTGTCCCAATTCATCATCTTGTAATGATGATGTGTGGTTGGTGCATATACCTCACAAAGAGGGGCAAGATAGAACTTCGAGACAATTTGTAAAGACATTTGTGGATCCCAAAGCGTAAGGACTGCTGATTTTGGTGATCCCCTGACTTTTCCTACAGCGCCACCAGCCAGACACATTCGTGAAACCCAGAGGTTCCAATAGCACTCCTTTTTGCAAACAATCTTCCAATCAGCAGCAACACTGAATGGGAGTCTCCCTGCACCTCCAACACAGAGGCTCTTCTGTTTGCATCCCTGCTGCCCAGAGCTGTAAAAAGTAGAGTGGGAGGGGAGGGGTGACCCAGGCAAGCCCCTGGATCGGGTGGCCCGGTGATACCAGACCTGGCGACAGCAGCCCCTCCCACATCCTGCCCTGACAATGGGCAAAGCAAGGCAGAACCCTCCACTGGTTTAATTGGTAGACAATGATTGCATTCTCCTACCCCTTCCACTGGCCTCTGTCGGGGGGATAAGGGAGTCGCACATAGCCTAATTGCCACCTTGCATTGGACAGGCTTAGACATGTAAGAGCCTGGCCCACAATAGATATATTAACCTCTGTGCATGTTATCACAATAGGCCAAAGTTTCAGAGCCACAATGCTCTCCCTTTGTCTCTCTGTTAAAGAACTGCTGTTTCATTCATTCGACCTGAGGAGACATTCAGGCGGACTGTGATGGATCTACCTGGGAAAAGTCGTTATCTAATGACTGAGCTCAGTTGTAAAGGCTGGTGCAGTGCGTGTGGTCCCATTGTTAACGGGCAACAGTTGATTTAGTGACAGACTAACAATGAGGCATGTGTGCTCTGTCATTTTCAGACTGCTGTAAGGAAAACAAGAAGAATCCTCCCCTTCTGATCTGTCGAAGCCCAAACAATTATCCTCATTATAGCCACTGAGAGAGACACAAATTTAAAAAACATCAGGGCCATTAGCAAGATTTTATGTCACACAGCAAGTTGTTGTCTAACTTGTCAGGGTAAATTGATAAAATGCAAGGTCTTAATTGCAGATGGTGGATTCACCAAAGCACTTAAATGACAATTATCCTTTGAAAATTCCCTTCAAGCTAATGCAGCGTTCCTGAGTACTCGTTTACGATCTGGGACATTTTGTGTAATTTCAGCAGAAACTCCTGCTGAAGGTACAATAATATATCACAAGTCAAGGTTTGGCCCGCTTTCCTCGCCTCATAAAAAGAGATTGTCGTTTGAGATGTCTAGAATTCAGCTCCTGGAGGGAAATTAATTTTTAGCATTCCAGACAAATGCGGCAGCAACATTCCAGCGGGAAGCTTTCCCCCCATACAGTATTTTAGGCTATAATTATATGTTAGGATGGCTGAGCAACATAACCACACAAAGCAGTGAGAAAAACAGATCCAGGAACCACAACAAGCATGCACAACTGCAAGAATGTGATTCACTTGGATGTGGAGTAACACAGAGGAGCAGACATGCACTGGTCCCAACCACACAGCCACAGGCATGGACACAAATGCACAACAACACACACATACACCGGTCTGCGTTTTGACATATCAGAAGCAACACTTGTGGCTTGAAGAATTAACTCACTTCTTGATCTAGTCATCAAATATCCATCCTTTCAGCTGATTGTAGCTGATTGTTTTAAAAATAAATAAAAAATAGACATACTTACTGTACATTTAAAAGATTGGTTAGCTTAGCATAAAGACTGGAAACAGAATGAAAGAGCTAGCCTGGCTCTGTTCAAAGTTAACACAAACTACCTACCAGCACCTCTGAAGCTCACAGATGAAAATGTTATATATCTTTTGTTTAATATGGACAAAAAAAACGACGTGTACAAATGAGATGTTGTGGTTTTGTTCTGGCCCAGGCTAGTTCCTGGACAGGATCAGTTACTTCCTGGAGTATCTGCGGGTTGCCTAGAAACTGTAAAAACAGGACCGCAGAAAGTCATTGAGCAGATTATTCTCGCTACTGCGAACTATTCCTTTAATATTTCTCATACAAACTGTACAAACACAATGATGGTAAAAATGTAACCAGTAAATCTGTTTGCAAGATCTACACTAAAGACCTCCAATTTCAATAAGTTTCTCATCTCATCTATTGAACTCCATGTCCAGAACTAGATTGTTACAAATCATAGCAGTGATGACCAGAACTACAGAAAAATAACCCAGGTTGTAAGAAAGAATGGAAACTGACATGATGTGGCACATTCTTTTGTAATAAGATGGGACACTGAGGTACGACTGCTGATGATTGGGGTCATTGCCATTAACTCAGAACTACACACACACACACACACACACACACACACACACACACACACACACACACACACACACACACACACACACACACACACACACACACACACACACACACACACACACAATTAGTATCATCACGAGCAACTCAACTGGCCTGTAATCACATTATGATTTGGGTACTCACAGCTTGGCCACATTACACTGTGAGTGCATAAACACTTGTTAGACGGAGAGAGAAAACGGGGAGAATCTAAAAATACAGAGCAGCGAGGCGAGGGACAAGCCGAGGATTAGTACCGCCTCAGCGAATCAAACAAACAAAGTCCAGAAAGGAGCGTGAACGGGAGGTGGAGACAGAGAGAGCGATGGACGGAGAGAAGGGGAGGAAGGGAGGGATGGTGAAGAAAAAAACGCTCCTTCCTCAGGAGCTGACCTAGTAAAACATTCATGAGAGATGTCTTTATGTGAAGTGTGTGAGAGTGGGGAGGGTGTGAGGGGAGAGTAAGGCTCAGGAGTCTAAAATAAGACAAAAAAAAATAAAAGATTTGAGATTTGAGTTGGTATACAGGCACATTCAGTGCCAGATGCCGCGCTGCCGACCTCTTGAATCAAGAATAGACGACGAGCTGAGACACAGACAAGAGTGAGACACAGACAGAAAGAGGAACATGAAAAGATGTAACTTCTTTTGAGAACATACAGCCAATGGAATAGAAATGAGTCAGTGGTAATTACTGTGTGACAGATGTGAATGATATGAATTGAAGGCAGAAGATCCAAACGCACACGTTAATGACGAGACATTAAAGATAATGAGCAGTACACACGTAAATGATTGACACTTCAATTAAAACATTACACATTGAAAATTTGCAGTAGACTTTTTGAAGACTTCCCCAAGCTATATTAAAACGTCTTCACTAATGCAAATTCTCAACTGAGATAAGTGTGTGTGCGCTGGTGACGAAACAGATGTGACAAACCAGCTGGTTACACGACTGTTAAAGCATCAGACTAATTAACTGGCTCATCTCACAGCCTACAAGAGTTCAACACATCACAGCGCCTACGCACTTACAACACTGGGCACGCACACACACACACACACACACACACACACACACACACACAGTCACGAACATGCATGGTTAACCAGATATAAACACTTCAAGTTCAAACACATGCAAACAACCCACATCATTTGCTAAGCAACACACAGTGTGGAGCTGAGAGATCGAGAATTTCATTAGTTGGGGTTGTTTACATGTATGTCTGAAGCAGAAAAAGTATAAATCAGAGTGTAAATGAGGACAAATGAAAACCAGTGAGAACGTACACACATTGTGGAAAGCCATGCTGAGACTACTGACGTTGCAACAGTATAAGGCGACGACAACAAAACTCTCTGCAAGAGTGAATAAAGGTGGCGAGAGGTCAGGATGGGGATGAAAGGGGAGCACGGAAGGGGAGAAAGAGAAACGAGGCTGTATAAGATGAGCAGTCCTCAGCCACATTAGAGCAGCTTAAGAACCAAATTAATCTTAAAGACCTGCAGAGGGAGAAGAAGAGCCGCTGGGTCTGGCCCTCTGCGGCTGCCTGGCTGAGAGTACAAAGCTGCATGAGAAACAGATGTTGTGAACGCCTGACACCGCAAAACTCTCACTCTCTCTGTGTGTGTATGTGTGTGTGTGTGTGTGTGTGTGTGTGTGTTTGTGTTTGTTTGAGAAATATAGGCAATAAAATGTAGAGGAGGGTCGGAGCAGAAAATATCTGACAGCAGACATTATTTCCCAGAAAACAAAAGCTAATTTACAACTACTTTTACAGCTGCAAAGAACTGTTACTCAAAGTAAATACCAGTCTGTTAATTCAAAACATCTGAGTGTAACTATGGATAAGCTTAGGGAAAGATTGTGGCTATGCATGAACTCTGGTCAAGGTATGTTTCAGGTGAGGCAAGACATTTGGTTAAAGTTAGGGACATGTTTTGTTTAGGGCTAATAGAAAAGGCAAATGTTAATGCAGGTCTGTGATGGGATGCAAACTCCATTCATTCCCATCCACCACACCCTTATGTTCTGCCTTCCTGTACTGCACATTCTTTTTGAGAAGATAAATGGAACAATACGGATGTAATTTCCAAAATGCTATACCACAAACTAACAAGATTCTGCCTTAATTGAATCATGTCCGATAAAAAATAAACAGTCACCCCTTTCTTCATTAAGCACAGCAAGTTCTGAAATGTTTTTAAAAGAAATCAAATTAAAAAATGCGTAGTCCTAGTCTACACTGTCAACCAAAATAATGAGGGTTTTGCTCTAACTACGAATTGCATTCAAGATCTAACATTGTAAAATGAATAAATTAACTACAAAATAAAAATAACTACAGCAGTTTCATAACATCACCATGAAAAAGTAAAGACTAACACCAACAGTGATGACAACATACTCAAACTGTTTCGTTAGGGTTTTGTCGGGAAGTGTTGTACAACACACTTAAGCAATTGTTTCTCTGTCTACATCTGTCAGACAGTGCAGACACGTTTTCCTTATATATCTTACATTATCCTGTTTTTTCTCTTCTTTTATTCTCTTTTACTTCTTTTTTCTCTTTCTCCCGACACTCATCTGCAAATATGGAAACAAGTCAAACAATAGTCTCTCACACACTTGCACACGCACAAATACAAACACTTGAGGTACGAACACTGAAGTGACTGAAAAGAGAATCAAAAAAACACTCTAGATGAACGGACATAATATGGATACTTGACGTACACACTTCTCTGCCAACACACCACACCTCGCTACAGCTCTTCATCATTCATTTCAGCCAGGTCAGACAACTTGCTTGGCACCGTGAACTGCTCTGTCCCCTGCCAGCTATACTGAATTTAATCAGGAAGTGACATTGAGATCAAGATCTTATTTACAAGTAAGACCGTAGTAGATATAAAAATATATATATATACAATAAAAGTAGATGATAATGGTACTGACATAAAAATATGGTGAGAAAATAGCTAGATTTAAATATATATCTATGTATACATATAGACAACAGCATGACAAGTTAAAAATAAATGCTTTCTGAAATATCCTTGGTGATAGCTGTACGGTCTTGTGTGACTCAATTGTCACGCTGTGAGGACAATCTGATGCCAGAGCTATTGAAAACCTGAGGAGTCCCTCGTTGCTACGGTCCGTTCAACCATAAAGGGTATAGCTACAGTTTACATAACCTATCAGCACGTGAAAAGAGAGTTATGACAACTCAGCTTTATATAATATGCAAGATTGAGGTCAGAAAACTTCATCATGGTCTACAAGACGAGGACGTTAAAGTGAAAAGATTTGACGTTTCATCACATTTGAAGTCTCTTTATGTGCTTCTAGGCTCTTTGACTCGTCAGGGTGAAAATCATTAGCGAAGTGTTAAATGGTGAGCGGTTGGGACTGAATGAGCTAGTTTTCTATTGTGTGTGCAGGCAAAGTGTGGGCTTGCAGTCATCACCTTCTCTGTAATATACCCACAGCTCTGAGTGAGCGGCTACAGCTGCGACTTGGCTTGCTGCTCGCGGATTTTCCAGTACCAGCCTCGGGTGATGGAGGGTGCATGAACTCCTTAACCCCCACAGCATCCTTCTCTTTACAGCATGTGTGCACATATAAGTGTATGTCTCTCTGTGTGTGTGTGTGTGTGTGTGTGTGTGAGCCGCAGCTGTGCGAACAGCTGTCTATAGTAACATGGTTCATTGGTGCACACTCCCAAAGATGAGCTCAGACTACACCTCTCAAAAGTGTGTCTAACTTATGAGAGCCAACGGCATTCTTATGGCCCTTGTGGGGGCTCTTTATGGTAACAGTGTTATACAAGTGACTACCAAAGAAGAGGAATATTTTCATCTTAAAAGGAAAACATATTTTAAGACATGATGATGAATTCAGAGGGGGATTTTGTGTGTTCGTGCAGTGCATGCCATGTATACATAGATTTACATAAATATGTAAACATACAGTGTGCTTAAGTGCATGTAGATGTATGTAATCATGCCATATTCATCCTTGAAATTAGATGTTCAGGTTCCAAACAATTGGATGTCTTTGGTTCAGAATGGATCTTATGAAGCTCCATGTGATGGCTTTTTTTTTGTGACATCTGTGTCAGTTTTTATTTCAATTTAGACCACAGATGCTTGTTATCTAGTCAAGAGAGATCTAAAATAACTGACCCAATGAATTGGCCAGAAAAGAGTTGCACCTCGCCCAGAAAAGGGAAACAAGGGCGCGATTCTGTATGCGAAACCTTGTGCACCCACAACTAGCATGAATAGGCAGTGGGGTAGGGTGGATTGTGAGCTGGGCGGCAGGCAAAGGCCTAGGAGTGCCAACCCTGGCATAGCAGACTGGCTCTAGGAAAGTGGAATGTCACCTCTCTGGTGGGGAAGGAGGAGGAGCGGTACCAACTAGATATAGTTGGGCTTACCTCCATGCATAGCATTGGTTCTGGAATCAATCTCCCGGAGAGGGGCCGGACTCTTTTCAGTAATGTTGCCCAGGGAGAGAGGCGCAAGGCGGCTGTGGGGATACTCATGAGCAGCCGGCTGAACATCCCGTTTGAGCACAGGGCGGTTTATAAGTGTATTAGGTACCAGACACACGAGGCCAAAGCTCATGATTTACTTTGTGGTCACTATCATCAGTTCTGTGGCCGTATGTCAGGTTGCTGCTGCAGTGGTTGACAGAGTAAAAACACTGGTGTGGGAGGAATTTGGGGAGGCAAAGGAGAAAGACTTTTAGTTCTGGAAACCGTCAGATGACTCAGAAAGGGAAAGCAAGACATGGCCCGGATATTGTCGAATGGTGGAAAGAGCCCTTTTTAGGAATTCCTGAACCTGACCACCAAGTCCTCTGTGGAGGAGGTAGAATACATCCATATCCTTGGCAGAGGTTGCATAGCTAGTCAAAAAGCTAAAGAGATGGATATTTTCACTGAGATGATGAAGGCTCTGGACGTTGTTGGGCTGTCTTGGCTGACACATCTCTTCAGTTTTGCATGGAAGTTGGGTTCAGTGCCTGTGGAGTGGAAGACCTGGGTGGTGGTTCCCATTTTTACAAAAGGGGATCAGGGAATGTGCTCCAATAATCTGGGGATCACACTGCTCAGACTCCCCAGGAAGGTTTATCCCAGATTGCTGGAAAGGAGGCTCCAACCAAGTGTTGAACCTCAGATCCAGGAGAAGCAATGCGGATTTCGTCCTGGCCGTGAAACAGTGGACCAGCTCTTTACACTTGTAGATCTGTTGGAGGGGTCATGGGAGTTTGCCCATCCAGTCTACATGTCTTTTGTGGACTTGGAGAAGGCTTACAACTGTGTCCCCCGGAGAGTTCTATGGGGGGTACTGTAGGAATACAGTGTACTGGGGTAATTGCTACAAGCCCTACGGTCCTTGTATGACTAAAGTGAGAGCTGTGTCCGTTTACTCAGCACAAATCAAACACGTTCCCAGTGGCTGTTGGCCTCCGCCAGGGTTGTCCCTTGTCACCGCTCTTGTTTGTGGTTTTTATTGACAGAATTTCAAAGCTCAGCTGTCCAGTTTGGGGACCTCAGAGTTGCATCTCAGGTCTTTGCAGATGATGTGGTTCTATTGGACGTGTCCTTCAGCATGCACTGGGCGGTTTTCAGCTGAGTGTGAAGTCCGTGGTTGGTTGTCTGACAGAAACGGTGGATTGTACCCACTGGGTTAGGGGTGAGGCAATACCCCAAGCAAGGGAGTTCATGTATCAAGTGAAGGAAAACTGGAGTGTGAGATGGACAGACTGTTCGGCATCAGCACTGGCATCGGCTGTGCCAGACCATTGTGGTGGAGCCACGAGGCAAAGCTCTAAATGTACCAGTCCATCTATGTTCTGTTCCTCACCTATGGTCATGAGCTTTGGGTCATGACAGACGCAAACCCCTGAAATGAGCTTCCTTTGTAGGGTTGCTTGGCCCAGCCTTAGAGATAGAGGGAGGAGCTCAGACATCCAGAGGGAACTCAGAGTAGAGCCGTCCTTCTTTGTGTTGAAAGGGGCGAGCTGAGGTGGTTCGGGCATCTGATCAGTATGCCTCCACAACGTCTCCTTTTAGAGGTTTTCGGTGCACATCCAACTTATATATCTTGTCTATCTCAATTCACAGGAAAAGCTGTTAAAGTGTTGGGGAGAGGGATGTCTGGAATACCCTGCAAAGCCTGCTGCCCCCGCGACCCAGCCCCGGACAAGCGGAGAGTAAATGGATGGATGGATGGATTAACTGGCAGTTCCCGTATACAGGAAATAATTGTAAGCGACAGGTGAACTGTCCAGCATCAAGCTTACCATAAAGATCACAAACCATCAAAAACACGTTATGAACAGCTCTGTTTCCTCTTGCACTTTACACAAATGCATGCAAATCATTAATAAAATCATCAATCTTTCATGATAAGATCAATAACCAGAGCAGGGAGAGGCTACCTCCAGAGAACATTAGATGACTTCAGACCTAATACAATTCCCCATCTACAGAGAAGATCCATGGAGCAATGTCATTCATAACCCAACTGGGGCACAGCAGATATGAAGAGGCCCTCAAATGAACTTTTGGTTATGAAACAGCCTGCAGATGATAAAAACCTAACAGCCTCTTGGGTGTTGCAGCTAAGAATCCATCCCCACTGGCTTTACCAGCGCTAGAGCTTGTCATAACTGTTCTGGTTCATGCAGATGAGCACGTCTCTTGATTTCCCACAGTGCTAAAGAACAGCCATGTGTGCCCTATATACTGTATATGTTCTAGCACATGTGTTTACATGCAGTGAACCCTGTGCGTTGATAGAATAGCTCTTGGCACGACTGGGACATGCACACAACAAATAGGGATGATCAAAGTTATTTTTGCTATTCTTATATACACCATTTGGAACTGTAAGACTATCAACAAAATCAAAGCGAGGGGGGTGGAAACAGGCTTGTCAAACAGCGTGTGATGGAGAAATTAATTATTTCTTTGCATATCTGAGGCTTACACTTCCTCCTTCAATCCCTCAACCCTCTGTCTGACAAATCCAATTAGCATGACATGAACATTGCTGTTCTGTATACACACCACCACAACCAGGATCTTGGCAGGGGATGGATAGGATGGGGCACCAGGGACCTGAGCCAGACAGACACAGAGGCCTGGCAATAGAGGGTCTACGCTCAGCCTGTAACCTGCCTCCAGCTGGAAGACCCAGTTCCTTGACAGGTTGGCAGTGCTAACTGCTCCCCTACCCTCTGGTCTATCTCGGCCTGTCATCTGTCTTCCAACACCAGCCCTCTCGCTTTTCACATGCCACTTCATTCCTCCCCATCCTAATTCACAGCCATCTTATATCCCCATCTTTCGTTCAAATAGAATTTGCATTCATATTTGTTGGCGACACCGCTATAATTCATCCACTTTTTACTCGTAGGTCATCAAGGCATTAGCGCAGAGACCTGCAGTTTTGCATGAATTGACCTCTAAAAATGATTTACAATATCCGCATCTAAGGAACTATATTTGTACTTGTGTGATTGTCAGATTAACATTTTTGGGAGGATCAGAAACATTTGGCTGACACCACTTTTAGAGGAGATATTTTTTTATTGGGGAAAAACAGGCTGTCGTGACCTAAATGACTTAACCAAACTGCAGTTTGAAAAACTTAAGAAGCATCTTCTACCCCATTGTTGGCTCACACTTTAAATCACCAAACACGATCATAGAGCTTGTCAGACAAATAAAACCGAGCTACAAACTTTTTTCCCAGAGCTGCACAGAGAAAACATCGTGTGGAGGTGTCTGGCAAGCTGTCAGCTTGTGCAGTCTACTGGTCCATGCCAGTGTACAGATTTGCATTCAGCTCAAAGGAGGTCTGAAACATCAAAGCCTCTTTGAAGCACCACTTGATGCTGCACAACAGGACAGGTGAAGAAAAAACAATACAACGCAGAAAGGCTCTGAACTACTGTACCCATAATGCACCACAGATCCTAAAATAAAAGTGGGACACATAAATGCCATGATAGATAAAACAAAACAAAAGAAGAACAAAGGTTGTCTTTCTACATTATTTCTCTCAGAAAACTGATATTTTTGTATTTCCGCTCTTAAGACTTTTGTATAATATAATATCTGTAAACACTGGAGACGGATGATGGTGACAGTCAAAGCAAGGAGTTTGAATAAGATATGACAGGCTAAATAAAGAGCTGTGGAAATCTGTAGCATATAATTCAGAAACTGACACGTAATTACCGTCAAAAGAATTTCTGACAGCAACTGAGAAAGACTACTGTAAGAAATGAGCACTTATCTTTTACATTTTATTGGAGGGTTATGTATCCAATCCCTGCTAAGCAACATCGTTTACATGTTAAAATGAAACTTGAACACGAACAATTAAATCATTTACTTTCTAGATGTAGTGAAGTGGAGCTTCTAAAGAGGACTGGAGCACGTCTGGGATTTGAACGGAACACTTTAGTTCTGTCCTGCAGTATAACAACTGTTCATGTGAACAGAACTCTACATTTACATGTTCCCACCACTATCATTCTCGTCATTAGCATCAAGAAGCACGTATCAAGCAACTTCCTGGCTTCAAAGTAAAAGCACTTCCTGTTTCAATACAATCACAATCAAAGTAAATCAGATCAATTAAACAATTTCCAACACTAGATTCTCATAACTCTGAACCTGAGGCTTCAATCTTTCAATCAGCTAAAGGTTTATTGAAAAGTGGGGCAAATGATATACTATTCTTATTCTCAGGCACAAAAGTAAAATTCCTCTTCTACTAATTTATGTCTGAAGACATACGTATCAATACATAAAGATAAACACTGTGTATATTTTGTCATGCAGACATTTCACACCTTGGCAACCTTTACTCCTAAGGAACTCATTACCTGTGTTCTGAAACCGACAACATCTGTATAACAAGACATTGCATGACTGCTGATAATGTACGACTTTCCCCTGATACTATTAAGACCGGATGATAGTCAGAGCAACAGCCCACCTGCTGACCACACCACACAACACTCTCCTTCATTAACCCATCTTGACATCACAGTACTCATGCATGGGCACATGCTGTCTGTTGCCTAGAAGGAGCCTGTGAAGGCCTAGTCCAATCAAAACACAAACACACACACACACACACACACACACACACACACACACACACACACACACACACACACACACACACACACACAGACACACACACACTCACAACCATAACGGGTAATCTCTGTTCCTGCTGGATGCTGTTGTTGACTTGAAAGGTTTGTATGTATGGAACCTTCAATAGATGCTCGGCTTGTCATTGTTTGGATCACATATTCTCTGCGGCCAAGTTTGCAAACGATGCGACATGTTAAAGAAATTCAGCCGCTTATCGACCTTGAAATAAAATGCCAAGTTAGGACACAGAAAAGTGACTCTGAACTGTCACTGCTGCTGTCTCTGTGTATATATAACGAGAGATATAAAGTTGCACTACATTCAGGTAAAGAGGAGCTGAATAAGAGATACAAACAGCAAATATTAAGTGAATAAACTGAGAATAAATGTTGCAGCTCTCCATAAATCACGCCCTGACAGGGAAAAGATATCATGTTTCATCATTCATTTCCAAGCCGATGTTGACCTAACAGGCCTGAACTGTTTATCCTCCCACAAGTGTGGCTTTGGCTGGTAAGGTAATGGAATTGGTTCACTTGAAATATAGAATCACCAAAAAGTATAACTGTGCAGAATGTCAAGATGTGACACTTTGAGCTTTCACAAATATTAATCACCAGTTCTGCAAGAAAAACTCACCCAGCCACCCCCTCTGTCTGTCTCCTTGTCCCTCTCCCAGGATCTTATACTCTCCACTGAGGCTCTCATGCAGAAACCCATTATGCATTTCATAGCAATCAAACCAGGCTCCTGAGCAATTACTTCCAGTTGGCCTGGACGCTGTTTATTTGCGTCGGCATGGGAATTCATCGGGCAAAACTCAGACAGCTGAGAGGGAGGGTATTTCTTTTTCATGTGCCAAGCGCATTTGCTAGCATATATGCTTCCCCAAAGACGTCTTGACGACGGCTCGATGCTCATTTTAATTAACACATAAGCCTGTTGATGTTAATTAAAAAGCAGACAAAAAAAAGATCACACAGAGGGGAGAGCTGTATATCCGAACGCACGGAAACATGCAGCGGCAGCGCTTGGCACCTATTCAGAGGAGATTTCATGTAGCCTTCTTGAAACATATGCATTACAAGTGGGCGCATCAAACCGAGTGCATCGAACAGATTTTCGATGTTAGTTATTTTAGGTGGAAAATGCAGATTTGCTCAAATTTAAAGCAGAGAAACTGCTTTTAGATGTATACTCTGACTCTGATAACATCTGCGATAACCAGATGATTTGGGGGACAGTAATGTGTAAATTTAGTATCTGTGCTACTTACTTCATGGGCTTGAACAGAGCTTGTCCATAGTTCTGGAAAGTCATGATCAACTTCAGCTGGGTGCCTCCTGATTTCATGGCTGAGAGAAAAACAATTGAGATGTTAGATGAGTATTTGAAGCAAACAACCACACACACACACATACACTCACACAAATCCAAACACACTGAAATGCACTTCCCCATAAGCACAGCTGTTTCATTATTTGCCAATTTGGAGGATGCAATTTTGCATGACTGCATAATAGAGCTATCACATCTGCTGACCAATTTGCCAGACACTGTACAATCAAAGTGGCAGTTAGGAGGTGGGTGGGACTGAGAGACAGAAATGGCGTGAAAAGCGTCTGCTGACAACTACAGCTAGTTCTGAGTTTGACAAAACTGGAGATGGACAAATATAACAGTGACTCTGTCTTTAGAACAACATGTGTCGCTTTGAGAGAGAGCCAAAAAACGCACAGTGATTTTTGGCACATTAAGTCCACGGACACTACAGTTCAGAAGCGTATTATTATTGTGCAATTACATTTTGAACATCCTCTTGTTTCAAAACTTGGCTGAATCTTCATTTCCTGAATCAAATAAAAAATGAACTGCGTGTTTCCGTCCATGTGTGTATATGTGCACATAACAGACCTGTTTCTGACCAGATGTTTCTCTGTACACAGATGTGCTTGTGTCTCCTCTCACTCCCACCAAACTGATCTCAACGAGCAAAACACGAGCCAGGGCCCATGTCTCTGACTATCAGTCATGTCCACAGTGTCTCCCAGAGGCTGATGGAGCCTTAACTTCTTGCCCGCCTCCGACTCAAACAAAGGCACCGCCCGGCCTATCTAAATGCCTCGTGTTTCTGTCATAATGGACAGGCTTTCGGGGGATTTGCCCATTTATTACAGAGCATTAACTTGAGCATATTACACAACACGGCGCTTCTGACTAACCCCAATATCAACATAAGCTCCATGTAGTGGACCCACTTACTGAATGGCTTGCTGGCTGAGTAGCTGGCTGCACTCTACACCCACTACACAGAACTGTCTTTTGTGTTTATTGACTCTCTTGGTGTTTCTTTCATAATATTTCTTTCCCTTTTCTCCTTCCTTGTTTGCACATGTCATCCTTTTATTAATATTGTCTCTGCTATGCTCTGTTTGCACAGAGTTAAACCCACATAACCTGAGGTGAGCGCCTCTTCTTCACGACAGAGGATGGATATTGAAAGTAGATTGGCATCAAAGCCAAAGAACGCACCAAGAGCATTATGCCTACACATGTGCTAGATTCGCTGCAGCCAGGTCAAGTGGATGGTGCCCCAGAGTGATCTTTAAACTTGTTACAGCTATACAGCAAACCTAAAACCTTTGAGAGATTGCAAACAACTGGACAATGTTTTAATACTGTCACTTTGAACCCATAAGCCTCAATCCTTGAGGAGCTGACCTCAATTCTCTGCTCTGTGCTGGACGTTTATAAAATTTTGTTTCTAATTGGAAACTACAAAAGTTAATCCCCTGTGAAAAACCCTAGCAGAGCTCGGCTGCTGATTGTTTCTCTGGATTGAATCTGCGCTGACATGTGATCAAACATGGCTTGAACAGCAGCAAACTTCAACAAAAGATTCTTTTGATTCTCCTAAAGGCCATCTGTCTCTGTATCTGTGCGAGGATGTATGGGCCCCTGTTGATCTAACCATCCATCTCTTGCTCTGTTTCTCCAAGCATCCACAAATTAATCGATGTAGTCTTTTCTAAACCTTCATGTTCTCTGGTCTTTCAGAAAGCCCCAGGCCTCGCCCACCACCATCACATTGCCCTCCCATCCCCATGATGATAAATCCACCCTGCTCTCACCTGTGCCACCTCACGGCACTGTGCGTATGATTCATGAGTTCAGCTGGAGACGGAACAAAAGGCCGCAGAGGGACAGACACAGAGGAGGGAGGCACTATTGCAGAGAAAATGCTGAACAGAGAAACTTCTCTGTTTTGTAATTTCAGTGAGACAGATCTGAGGTGCGCGTGTGCTTTAATTACGGGGCACAAAAGCTGTAATGCGTGCTTCCAGGCACACACACTGCGCTGGGTTTTCATTTCAGCAGACAGACGTGTGTTTTTATAGGTGCGTCTGGGCACAGATTGATGGTTTATATATTATAAACAGAGGCGACCAAAAACACACAAACTATTAAGTTTAGGCGGAGATGTGTAGCATGAATGATGAATGATTGTGAGCTGCCAGAGGGACTCATAACAAAGAGGTAGTGGAGACAGCCTCAATAAGAAATACAATGACACTGATGCACAAAGAGATAGAGATAACAACACGCCCCAGTGAGGATATTTCGGTGTTCACAAGCCATTATAGCAAAAATGATAACGTATTTTCACACTGAGATCTCTTTCACAAAGATTTGTTGAAGATGGTATCAGTATAATGAGAAGTTAAAAAAAACTACAATAAAGAAAATGTACAGCATGGGAGAAAAATACAAATCAGTCTTATAGCAGACCTGTCTCTTACAAGAACAGTTGTCAAATACTTTGCAGAAAAATACTTATTCTTCTTGGAATCTTTGCACCGTGACATATTTTTTTACTTTTTACAGAACAGAATTTCTTAAAGCTTTCCTTGAGTTCACCTATTTGCACATATTCATCATCTGGTGCAAAAGCAAAGTGTCTACAAATAGAAAAGATGGATATTTAGCAATGAAAAGCAATGTTTAGACTTTTAGACTTGGTAGAGGGAAATTCTTCTCCACTGTTCTCTCCATTTCTCCTGCCAATAAGTTTGCCAGAAGATGTTTCGTAGTGACGTTTTTCAGATGTGTGATCCTTCTTTTCTACCCATCTGTTATCCAGCCTTACTTTCAATTTAGTAGCGCAGCACATGTTCTCATTCAAATTTGACGATTTTGTGACTGACTCACCCACGCTGGTGATCCTCTGTGTGACCAGGTCCTTCAGGAGGGCGTCCAGCACAAGACTGTGTCTGGAGTACAACTCGTAGCGGTTGATGCCGATGTGGAAACGTAACCAGTTGGGGTAAGATTCTGCGGTCACCTCTCCTGTTGGAGAGAACTCCTCCTCCTCCTCTTCGTTGCCCTCCTCATTGTGCCTGGAAAACGGGGAGAGTGGAGGAGGTTTAACAAGACGTTGTGGTGCAAGCAGATTCCTGTTTCGATCATTTTTAGTCTTTGTTATTGATGGTTACACAATTTGTTGCAGTCTCAATACAGGCTAACTGTGTCAGACAAATTCAAGCTGAAGGTAGGCTTTTTATTCTAGTAACACATGGATTTCTTACTGTTATGAAGTTAAAATATAGCCTTAATGACAGTTATATAAAAAACTCCAGCATGATGGTAACTTATAAATTGTGTGCCATATAGGTAAAATGCCATGAGAATAGGTGGGTGGCAGCAGACGCATCTGTGGACATTATAGTTGAGGCAGAGAAAACGGGCGGATGAACCTGTCTGCTGGTTGATTTGATGATATCCAAACAGACAGACAAACAGACAGACAGGCAGATATAAGCACAGGCAGGTGTCTCGTGATTTGCAGGCCTGCATGAACAAGAGCTAACTGAATTCAACTACTTCAATGTAGATATCTGATTACTTATATTTCTTTGTGGACCAAACATGTAATATCACCTACTTTTGGTCCCCTTCTTCCATCCCATTATCATCAACAGCCAAAAAGGTTAAAGCAGTCTGTCTCAGGTCCCACTTGTAACCCTTTAAGTTTTAAACATTTCCATCAGCTTACCATCCTTGGTTCCCGGTTGCTCTGGGATAGAACCTGATGTCAGTGTTGACGTTGAACAAAGTGTCATCGTTTGTGAGGGGAGGAAGGTCAACCTTGTAAAAAGGATGCTCAAACAGAGCAGACAGGCGGGATACACCGTGCGCGAGGACCGTCTGACCCGCGCTGGCGTCTCCGATGAGCGGCTTGTGGTCTTCCGTCTTCCCCGCTGACGGTCTCGTCCGCCTGAAGGACTCCGCTCTGTCCCCGGCCGCTGTGATCTTTTCTAGGGAATGCGACGTGAGATTGGAGCTCGGCTCGTTGCTGAAATCCTGCAGGATTCTCAGCGTGTGCTTGTTAGGCCAGCCAGCTTCAGCCGCGGACATGGCGCGTTGCTTCCCCCAGCCCTGCGACTCCCCGCCGGGGTGGTGAGCGCACTGACAGCCGCCGTCCCCGCCGTCCGCTCCCGCCGCCCGCTTTTCTAGTTTCGGTAACAAGTCTATCATAATGTGCATGGTGCACGCTACCAAAAACACCATGAGTATCAACACTCTGAATTTACGAAACAATATCATCTTTATAAATATATATTTTTTTCTTTACGCAGAGTCAGGCTAATAAGATTCAAGCGCAGCGCACCTTACAGCACCGACATTGATGTCCAACACTGTTGTGCGATGACAAAGCAGCAATGTTAGGTTGAAGATGTACTGTGATCATTGCACACATAATGCGTGTCAGCCTATGTTAACAACTCCATGATGTGCTCGGTCTTATTTTATTATTATTGTTATTTTCTTTACAATAGTCCAAATTGTTCGTCCCCAGACAGGTGGACCGACCGACACATTGTGAGCTCTGGACACTTCACTGGCAGCGGCTCAAGAAGTGCTCTTCATTCATTGCCTTGTTGAACAGGATATCGTGTCAGGAGGACGGACCACTAAATAAATCGTTAAGAATAGGTAACAGGAAGAAGAAGAAGGAGGGGGGGGGGGGGGGTGTCTTGTTAAAAGCACCGATATTCCTCCTCAAATCTGCTTCCTTGTGTTGCTGCCAGCACGGAGTGAGATGTCAATTGTGTCATGACTGAAAAAAAAGTAAAAAAAAGAGATTGGTATAGTCCACAGCCTCCCTGGTATTTAGGATGAATTGATAATTAAAGAAGAAAGTGAAAATTCCATAAAGAAAATAACAGCTGATCCGCTGAGGCGCTTGGATGCTGTCCTGCTCCTGCTGTGTGCAAAGCCTCGTTGAAGTCAAATCAGAGACTGGCTGGCAGGTGTAAGGATCCCGGTTGTCATTTGTCTCCCCCTTCACACCGCCTTGTCTTCCTTCCAAGTGATCATCCACGGTGGGTGTGTTAAATATTATGATCGGAGCCCTCTGAGCCCAGCCTCGGTTGCGTCACGAGAAAGAGGTTGGCTGCGTCTGCACATACAAGTACTGGAGCACTAGTGACATGAAAGGCGAGCTTCGGGGAAAAAAATATGTGGACTGAAAGCCTTTGAGGCTGCAACTCCCCTGCACGCAGCCAGAGGGCGTTGGCACAACCTGAAATACTATGCTGGCTTTGTACCGAGATATATGATGTGAAGAACAATGAGTATGTATACTACACGCACTTCTTCAAAGTGCTCAATAAGCTACAGTTGTTTTAAGTGCACTCTGGGGGGGGGGGCATGATGGGCCCTTGAGGATGAGCCAAGGGTTCTGCAGCAAACCAGGAATATTTGGAATTCATTCAGCATTTATGAGAGGCTGACACACATATTGGTAACCAAAACAAAAGTCTGTATCTTGAGACAAAATAAAAAATGCCGGCCAAAACACAGACACACCTTGATGGACATACATTGTTTGAATCTATATCAAGCTCCCAAGTGAAAAGGCAGCTGTTTTTATAAACTCGCACAAATTAGCATAAAAACGCAGATAAAAGGGCCGGATGTGTGTTTTTTGTGGCCTCCTTCTCACACGTGTAACTCCAGATTCCAGACTAGGCGTAGCCCTCCAAGAGCTGTCGCTATAGGGTTTATCCCTGTTTGCAAGCGCAGTCATGACCATTTCTTTTCTCGCCCTCATGTTCTGCATAGGCCCCCCCTGATGCCGCACTTGCGACATACAACAGCCGTGCGAACATAGTTCTGCTCCCAATTTAAACTTTCATTTCTTCAGCTGGTGTAGGTGGAGCCATGGGGGCCCACATCTCAGATAATATAACCTAAGGTACAATATGTAACTAATACTATTGGCTTCGCTATTGGGTTGAGGGTCGAAGCTGATGTAGTCTATGCCCCACTGTGACACTAAGGTCCACAGGCAGACAGCACACACCCGGCAATAAGGCAGAGAGGCATTGGCTGTGTCACGGTTAACAGTCCTGTGTGGAGAAATAATATGTTACACTCTCTTCACACTGCACTGTTGCTGCAGAAGAGTGGGACAAAATAATATGTATCATAATAGTCCCAATGCAGCCCACTTATCTGTGATGGTCAGATTACAGGCACACTGTTAGACAAGTGCGTAAAAGCACCAGTCCTGCAACACTTCATATGCTGTCTGGTACATTTAACACTAAATGAGCCAGGGAAGGCTCAGATACACCAGGTACAAACGTTTGAAGGTATTGAGTAACACGAGAGTCTCTCTTCACACACCAGCACTGAAAAGCGGAACGTTTACCCGCATAACACGCTGTAGGGTTATGTTCGGTAACGATGAAATACCTGTCCGTTATGGGGCCAGCAGAATGAATTCTCTTCCTGAATGCAGTCTAAAAGGTGAGGAATCAGAGGAAGTGGAGGGAACAACGCTTAAAAGGAGAGCTCTGGGGCAAAGTTCAGAGGAGAAGGCATCTGCTCGTAGTGGACGGTAGTCTCCCGTGTTCATTGAGAACCACAGTACGCATTGTGCATTCTCTCGATATGTATCGATATTATATAACACAGAGAAAAGCAGCTAATTAACACATTTGAGGAACTGAAATCAGATATGTTTGACATTTTTGCTTCATAACAAACCTAACTAGAGACCATCGTACAATGGGTTCACAGCAGCCGCAACACCAAGTCCTCCCATTTGATCTCAACTACACCTGTAAGGTTTTGTGACTGGCGACTTACTCAAAACCACTTCTGTGGTAGTTCCCTCTACAGTAGGTGTCTCCAGCACCTCATGTTGCCATGATGACTCACATACAGACTCACAAGCTGGCAATTATTATCAGTCAATACATCTGCTTTTCTGTGGATCTTTGAAACAGAGTAACAGACTCTGCACCAACTGTATGTCACAACACAACAATGCATAAATAGGTAGATACGTGTGGGTGTGTGTGTGTGTGTGTCTTTACCTCCTATAGAAGCTTGACTTCCTTTACCAGGCAGTTGGCTGGTGCTTGTTTGCTGTAAATGTCTGTCTACAGTGTTATTTGTAAAGAGAGCGAGAGATAGATGTGAAGCTTGTTAATTGTGAGTGGATTTCACGGTCATTTGATTCTGTGTTAGTATCAAGAATATTTGGTATGTTGTGAGTTTATTCATGTTTTAATTGTACGCTGTCCACCCAAACTTTATTTTAGACATTATCAATACAATTTTAATCCACGGGTTTATGATAAGGTTATTTGTTGTCCACAAACATTAATCCTCTTTCATTGAAGTTTTGTTGTAAAAACACACCTGCCTGCCTTCTCAGAAGCTATTTTTTCGATTTGCTGATTAAGTGAAACACACCTTTCATTTACTGTTAACTGCGGGGACACACACCACACACACACACACACACACACACACACACACACACACACACACACACACACACACACACACAACAACACTGGCAGCAATTACTGAAGCCAGCACTTATAGCTGGGGCTGGACTAGATTTCTCTCAGACTCTGCAGAATTAAACGAGTAACATTTTAAGTGCCATGGAGTTCATTCAAGCTGCCCGACAGAAATATACAAACACACTAAGAAAATCTATTTCACCATTTTGTCACAAAGCAGAAGGGGTATACAAAGTCAGATGGGGAAGCTAGTAATGTCACCTCAGTGGAAACACAGAGTAATGAAATGAACAAATGATACATATTCTTTTGGCTTGTGTTGTGTGTGTGCTGCACATGGCTCACTAAGTGTGCCCGATTGGAAGAGCTTCACTTGGCTTGCGCCACTCCTCCCAGAGGCCCTGAGTTGGAGTTCGTGCCACTGCCAGATTTGTGCATCTAAATAAAACGGGATCTTAAAGATAACAAGCAAACAAATTGTTCTCCCAAAGGCGGCTCTACTGTCCCAATTCATCTTGTGCGCCAAACAAAACAAATTGGCACGTTCAGACACGTCGGAATCCACTGATAAAAAAAAAAGGTATTCCAAAAATTATTTAATTAGCTTGGGCTCAAAAGACTATAAAAACCACATACGATGGATTTTGTACATTTTACTGTGGGAGCAGTCTGAGCCTGTGAGCATGCTACAGTTGTTTTTTGGCACACGTCAACGGGTATTGCCAGTGAGCAGAGCTAACCTATTTCAGCCGATTTGTAATTGTTTGCTAGCAACTGCAGTTGTCTTCTCTCTGAACCATTTGAGTTATTTGTTCCCCACTGTGCAGAACCTAATGTTTAAAAATACTTTTACTGAAAAGAGGTTTTGTTTTCCCCCATTTCTGGCAAACAGTGACTGAGAGATTAAATACCCATTTGTGTTGATTATGAAGAAATTGTATCATTCATGCTCTTTGCAACAAAGCAATTAAGAGCACTTATGGAAAGGAAAATTGAGAGACTCAGATTGCACGGCAATTTCATTTTAATAAATGTGAAATTATAATGTCAAAACGTAACAAAAAAAAGGTTATATGCATCCAATTGACGGGCCTAAAGAAGGCAACGACATCCCTTTTGCTTTGGATTCAGGCCATGGAGTCAAATTAATTTAAAAGTTAAAAGTGCTCCAGAATGAGCCATAACTATTTTTACATTTTACAAAACATCAGGAGAGAAATAAAAACAGCAGGATGGTCTTTATACATCGAGGAAGATTAAGTGAGGCCACTCCGTATGCGCTTTTATTAAGTCACTACCGGCTGCAAAACAATACATTTCATAAATTTCAATATTTTCAAAGATTCATGTTGCTTTTGTCTTTGATGTATTCCTTTTTGACAAAAATTCATAAACAAAAATTATGAAGAAACTATCAACATAAAGGTTAAGCACATACATACATACCAGTCCCACATCACATCTGGGCCAGTTTGTCTTCACATGTGTAATAATGTAGAAAAGATTAAGAATACATTCACACCTTCACTACAGCAATAATCCACTAATGGATATGAGAATGTACTTATTTTGTAATAAGCTTTGCAATCAATTGATACATTGATCATTAATAATAATGAAATTGATCTATTTTTCAGCCCATAATGTCAATCAACTCTTGTACATGATATGGCAATAGTAGCTCAAAGTTAGAGCTTCATTCCCACGGCAATTTATCTTCATGAAATGTATTTTCTTTCGGGAACTTTTGACCCAAAGTCTTGCAGTTCAGCATGGGGACCCAAAGTCTTTCTGCATTTCATAGCCGACGCTGGTCTCATACCATTTTGATTAGCCTTGGGTATGAGAGGATGATTCATTTTGTCTTTAAAATAAGATGGGAAGGGAGGCGAGGGAGAAACACCTGAGCTACAGTAAGGATAAAAAAATCAATATTAACTTTGGATTCAGGTCTGGCCCATTGGTATCCACTGAGGAATATGTTTGAGTCTGAATGTTTGACCCCAGGGCTCGTCTCTTCTTCAGGTTGGAAGCGGACTTTGTGAAGTCTGAGCTTCTAGACCTCACCAATGTCAAACCACTCGGCAGGAATCAAGGTTATAAAACAACTCGGCTTTAGCACCAGATTAAGGCAACACTTATTTCTAAATCGAATGAATCAAACATCCACAATATCTCTTTTTGGAAACAATAATAATAATACAAAAATTAATTTGTATTGCTGCGTCCCATAAAAGGCCATAAGCTCCGTCACATCAAGCCCAGATTTATGAGCGTGATGATTTGTTAACAGCTAATTTCAAGGTGAGGCATAAATGGCTGCGCAAATGTATAGAAGTTATTATTGGGGAATAATGCAAGTGAATAATAACAATACAAATGTTGTTTTGACAAATGGCTTGTCATTGGGCATTGGTATGCTAAAATCAAGGAGGGTGTGGCCGAGCGAGTCAAAAAGTGTGAGGGAGAGAGAAGAAACGAGTGTGAGGGAGAGTGTTGAGTAAAGAGACATTTATTCGCCTGACTGAGAACAAGCTGACAATTGGCTCTTTGGGGACATTGTGTGAAAAGAGCCCATCACGGACTGTAAGTGTTGAAATATTTCCACCAAATTTGCTACCTCAGTGTAATTTCCTTTTGCAAAAAAAAACTATACTCCATTTTTTTCTCTTTTCTGACAAAAATTACTTGTTTTTCTCCATGTGGAACTTTTCATTCTTCCATACTCTTTTGAATGTGTAATATGATCTTCAGCACAAAGCATCACTCTGGCACATTATTAGTATTTCATTTGGAGCCTGTGCCAATCGCAGCACGACACAGAATTAGAATAATGAGACTATTGGCGTCATGCGCAGTGGTACAGTGGTCCCGCTGTGTTGATCTCTTTATCTCAGATCAAAGAGTAAAATTGAGCTTGGGGATATGAGAGGGTGGTAGGGTGTGACCTTGGAAGTTAAGGCACAGAAGGGAGTGTATGGTGTGTATGAATGCACTATTCCTAACAGAGACATGGCAGTGTTACTCCAGCTGCTGGCCCATCTATCATCAGAGTGCTCAGGTGAGTGAATTCTTATCTGTCCATCATCTGCTGACAAAGGAGTTGACACCTTGTTGTCACCCAAGGTCCCACTTCACACCACTATCAAAGGCCAGATGATAGATGTCTGCCTTTTCCTTTTACTCTGAGGTGACTATCCATAATAATTGAGTTCAGCTTCCATATTTTCCATATATTTTTGTCATTTCATATTCAAATAAAATACATAACAATCACAGATTTCTGCACCAACGGCAGTTTGGGACATGCTCCAATATCTTACCAAATGGTGGAAAGAAATAATGCAACTTGACAAAGGTGAGCAGCACTCATGTTTACCAACCCTGCTGAGAGATTTCTTTAAATCAAAAGATCCTAAAAGAAAGTGCAACAAAGGGAAACATCCACCTTTCACTCTGTGGAGAGTTTCCTCGCCGAGATCCCTTGTTTCTCTTTTGCTCTTGATTCAACATTTCCTGCTACAAGAATAACCCACTCAACGCTATAATGTTTTTTAGGTATGCACCATAAATCTAAGCAATAGACTTCTCTGTTGTAACCTCTGTTTGTGAGTTAGGCCGATGCCTTCAAAATACCTGAAGGCGTTTTCTCTAAAACGCCTACACGGCTGAGACAAACACATGTAGCACCTGAGACCTCTCGGTATCAAGGTTTCTCTTCCTGATTTCATGCTCAACACAAACACAAAGACATTGGAGCAAGTGAGTCTAAAATTATGAATGATTTAACCAAAAACATTTCCCTGCCTCCAAAATAGATTGGATGTTGACCAAAGAGAAGTTGTATCAGAGAGAGATAAAAATACTGTTTATTGTTAACTTGCACCTACTGATTGTTAGAAATCAAACATCCACTATGCCTCCCAAGAGCGTATTGTCTGTTTATAGTGGAGTCTCTTGACGAAACATCTTGGACTCTAATTGTTACAACTAATAGCTGACTAATTATGAACCAAAACATCATCTTTCCTCTATTGACATCATCTTAACACACTTGGAAGAGGAGCAAGATAATGACTGTATGGTCCATGAATCTTCTGATCGGTACAACAGAGATAAGCCTGCGTCAATGTATCCAGCTGTGTATCACTGGTCCGATTTGATCTTCTCTAGTGTTTCACATTTGTATGTTTTAGTATGTGTTTGTTTGCTTGTGATGCAGGTATGTGTGTGGACGTGGTCTCGCACAACAAAGGGTTGGTGAGTTTAGCTGGATCCAACAACCTATGCCCTCAATTAAGCAGCTTGCAAACAAACAATGAACATGAGGTGAAAAGAATACGTTTTCAATTTCCATTTGACTTATTAGTCATTATGCTTATCACAGAAACCTGCTTTAATGACTTTGCACTTGAGCACATGGGAGAAAGTGATTTATTATAGTTACACCTCCAGCTCCTCATTCACAATGCATATTGTCAGCATGGAAATAACAATTTCTGAAGATCACGTTCAGCGGCTCGGAAGGTTAAATAAACACCTTGTCCAAAGCTATGACAACAATACACTAACAGTGAGAGAGGACAGGCCTGCAACCACTCACTGTAGCAGAACAGAGTCTTATATTTCAGCAAGGCTATTGGTAAGCTGGGCTGCAGTGGTAATATGCTGTCATATTAGCTCTCTGGATGTCAGAGTGTGACGCCTCAGAGGGAGATCATGGGCTGTATCTCCTCCAGCAGGGCTGAAGCTGGAATACTGCTCAACCAAACAAAAGTAATGCGCATGAGTGAATAATGATGATATTGTTTGTGAGGTGTCACTTCCAATAATACATGCTTTGGATATTGCCTTTAGCTTGCCATAGAGTCACAGTATTTCCGCCTTTGTTTTGGATGTTATGGGAATAAAATGCAGCACATAGAGTAAAATTATGAATTGCTCCCTATGGCCAATCATCAAATCGATGTCAAATCAATGTCCATCTGGGATATGGGTACTCAATGACTCAATGCACCGTGTGCAGATCCAGATGTTGTGGGCATTGGTCTAATCAAAGGTCGATGAGGTTATAAGGTAGTTAAATTGAAGTGGTTTCATTGGGCCAGTAATTCTGATATATCTTGTCCTTGACTTAAGTGTTAAAGGTGAATAGACCACCGAACTGAGTGACAACACAAAACATCACCTATTGTAAAAACAATAGATACAGCATGTGTATCACTACTATATGTTGCACACTGCATTTTTAAAGTTAAATTCTACTCTGTGCTCTGGGATTAATTTGACTGCAGTGCCCGGTTAGCTTGACATATTATGGATCACCAGAAAAGGCAACCAAGAGAAAGTCAGTATGATGATGTGGCAATCCTCTCTACTGATTTCATCGTACGTGCGGGATCTGTCTGCAACAGGGCAGCCACTGGCCCTCACTTCCTCCTCTTGGCTCTGGCTGATTTAACAGGCTGTTTGTTACAAAAGACTTTGGCATGGCTCTAGTGCTGCTGCTGTGTCCCTCGTGGGCCACATCCTGTTACCGCTCTGCACCCACTCGCTTGTTGACACATAGGTCATTGCAGGGCGTTGGCTATGCTTCCAAACATTCAGACTTAAAAAGACATGGCAGACACACAAATATAAGAAAACACGCACACACTGAGCTGAGCTTGTCAAGTGAGCAACAGGCAGACATTTCTCTTCTCATTACAGTGCCAGTGTGTGTATGTATGTGTGTGTGTGTGTGTCTGTGTGTGTGTGTGTGCGATGGCTCCTGGGATATGTTGTGTTTGGCCATGACTTTTCATCCTGGAAGCCCATAATTAGACAGCACTGGATGCTGGTGAGGAAGGATGAGGTTAAGGAGTGGGAGTAGTGGCCTGTTTTCGCAAACACTATGAGGAGCTTTTGAGGCTTGATTACAGAAGTGACACGTTTCCTGTGATTAGAGGAAATGATTGGTATTGATCGTAAGTAGAGTCATGTTTAATTGCATCAGAATAATTGCCTGTTGATGGCTGAGGTGAGTCCTGTCCCTGATGATGGCGAGGCAGCAGTGTGTCAGATGTGAAACCTGTTCACGCCACGATGCTCCGAAAGCTGTTTCACGCTGTAACGCTGCAATACATTAGAGACTTCTTTTCAGCGGTTGTGTCAATTATAAACCATTGTTTTGGCATCATGTTGTTTGCTGATGTTTCCTGATGCATATCAGATTGAATGCAATCAATCCTCCAGGTTTTCCAATACCAACCAATTAGGCTTGAGGTTGAGTGTGATCGATACTGTATACTTCCTTGTGACCTTTGGGTCACCTCGGGCAACTGTTGACTGCAATTCCCCTTGCACCACCAATCCATTAATCTTCCACCTTCCTATCAAGAAATATAAACAAAACCTTATGCTAACTCGTAAAATATGTGTTCTGCTGACGCCGCTGTTGTTCACAATATTTATCATCCCACGCCTAATCAGTTTTACCCTGAACACCTCAACTCATGCTTGATAAAAAGGAAAAAAATGGAGAGCAATAGCAGAAAAACAATAAAACACACAACATATCCTGAGAGATGATGCTATAGTGTACCAGTAAATAACACAAGTGTATACATCATCAAAAATAATGGAGCGGGCACTTTTTGGAACTGCAGTTAAATATGTGATTTGTGCTGTCACCAACATCTTGTGTCCCTGCCTGTTTCACTCTCTTTCTCCGACAGTGTTTGGGTCCTCGTCTCTCGCCGGTTGTGAACCCAGACAACCTTGATCTTCAGCCAGAGACAGTGGCTACAGGGCAGGCAAGGCCATGGAAAGTCACCCTGCTCCCAGGTCACTGTGGTCTGGAAGTCAACATGGAATCACCAAGTAAACAAGTGGTTTTTAGTCAGGGGGCGGCTCAGGGCAGCCAATACAAGGGCGTGTGTCTGGTATGTTTGTGTGTGAGCATGTGCCAAGTAGTCTTAAAAGTTTGGACGGGCCAATTGCTCGCTGTCTCCTGGAGCTTTTTTTGGAAAATGTTGACTGCTTCATGTCTCAGCTGGGGATGCATGTTAGGATGAAATATTCATTATTGGAGATCATCAGGCCTATATGTGCTGGGGGGGGGTGGGCTGTTTAAACACATCTCATCAATATCATTCCTCAGCATTGCCACTGACAGGCATTAGTGTACCGTCAGAAGAAATTACTGTATTAAACTGTCCCTCATGCATATTCATGCTTGTTTATCACAATAGCAACCGACAAAATTAGCTCGGCGTCACCAAATTAACATGCAACTCAAACAGACAGAATGATTTTGATATAATCAGCTTAAGTATGACACTGTCAATTTAAGGAATTACTGTATGATGCGGCATTTGCATAATGTGTGTCCTCAAACAAATGTAACCACGACAGATTATGTCAAGATATGTCACTATGTATGATGTTTGTTGCAACATGATGGAAATCGTGTGTTGACGTGTGGTCTTGATTTTAGAAGAAAATTCCACCCAAAGATAAACTTCTAATATTACATACGCTTTTATTCTTGAACCCAGCGGAGATGGGATTATCTCGTCTTGTTTTCTGTTGCTAATTTATCAAACGATCTATCTGGTGTGTTTTGTTTGCTCATGTGAAAGTCAGCTGATGAGGTAAATTCCCTTTCCATCTCAAGTCGCCAGGAGTGACTAAACATGTTCTGTAACTAAATTGACAATGACAACATTACAAAAAGTACGTGAAATAAATAAAAAAAATCAAGAGAAAATGCCAGATGTAAAAGAGTCAATATTTTTGAACTCTCACTTTACTACGACGTAGTTAGAACCCCCGGAGAATTTGAAAATAACGTTGTGATATTTTGAGAAAAAAGTCATCACGTTTAAAGAATGAAGCCACAGTGTTAAGGGATTCTTAGGAAACAAGCTTTTGTATGTTATGCTTCAATAAGGTGGATTGGATTGTATGTTTTAGCATCTCCTGATAGTCCATGCTGTGGCCTAAAACTACTATTTTCCCTATGAGAGGTTAATGGCTCTGGTCTGTGTCGCTTTGTCCCCCCAAAAGTCTATTATCAGAGAAAGGGCTCTATTTTCAGCACTCTCACCCACAGCTCTCTTGACATTGGGTCTTCTCAATGGTAAATATCAAGGCCTGGCTCATGTTTGTCTTTCACAAATTGACAAAATATCCCATGCCAGTTTTTAGTTGGCGTATTGCACATCTACATTAGATTATCATAAGGGCACAGCAACATGTCAAGCAAATGTGTTATCTCTGCCTTAGATAATCTAACCATCTGCCCAAAGCTGTTGCTGTTGTGTCATTTCTTCCTAAACTTGTGAATCAGTTATCTTTTTAAAAAGGGATTTAAGACAGATTATTTCCCCGGTTTTGTCGACATGTGTGGATTGATGGAGCCTAAATGAGATAAGAAAATTGCATAGGAAAATTGTAACGTGTGAGTTGAAATAATAATATAGCAGTGTCAGACCACTTATTTGTGTTAGTAGTAGAGCTGTAGACTAAATCTTTAAAAAATGTGTTGTCTCCAGTTATTATTGGTGTTGTGATTGTTCATTGTTACATTTCAATTCACCAAAACATACACAGCTGCTAAGCATGCAATTACAGTAGTGCTGAGCACATTTTATTTCTCCTTCTCCTTCTTATTCTTCTTTTTCTACAAAAGATCTGAGTGAACAAGAGATCTCCCATTCTTCTTTATTGTGCAGTAAATAATACAAATAATGATATAACCTGTGAGCAAATTCTATTGAAGCTACTAGCTCAGTCTTATGGCCACTGAAGCACAGATCATATGTCCACATATCTTTTCACATAAATGCACAGCCTTTTGTTTGTGTAACTATAAAAGGTCAAAATCTGAGAGCAGCATTGGCTACAAGCCAGTAGTGCAGCAAACTGTTATCACCCGCTGCACCATATTATTTTCACATGATGTATAGGCTATTCATAATGTGTGTAGTTAATATTTCAAACATTGCTGCGCATCATATATATTTCATGTAAAACATTCACTAATGCATCTCAAACTAGCTTTACGCAACTTACTGACAGAATGGGAAATGCCCTCCACGCACAACCATCCTCCATGTTTGTCCTACTTGAATGGCCTTAAATGCCTTTATTCAGCAGCACTGTAGGCTGTCCTTATGCTCTGTGTCCTGCTCCTGCTATCCCGCCGACTCAGGCACAAAGCTGAGTGAGCTGTACTAATGTTTCACTCGTCCACTGGGAGTGAATGTGATAGACTGGACAATGAGTCAGGCCCTAAGAAAATGTCTTTATGTCCGCTCTGAGAATAGAAGCAGAGACCTTTAAATGGACTGACAATAATCACGAGAGTATTCCATAACATTTTGCAGAGTAATGCTTTCCTGATGAAGAAGTAAATATAATGTAAGTAAGTGTTTGGCCTCCTCAGATTCATTTTCTCAGCTCCCCTCTGCACTTAAACTTTGCTGGAAGGCACATTCGATTGTGTTTTTCTTTTTTGACCAAGTCTTCGATGAGTCTAATTAGCATGTACTGATTCATTGAGGAACTTGATTACAGCTTTTTAAAGTCTGCAGCTGGTCATTATGCTAATCCAAGAGCCTTCAGTGTGTACTTATATAACCCTGCCACACAATGAGTGGTGGTTCATAAAGCAGGAGTGAACTAAGTGCTCTTTGACTAGAAAACACCCATAATTCTTTGCTGTGGGACTCAAAAACAACAGGCATCTCTGGCAAAGCTCACGTATGGTCAAGCTTTAAAGGGTAACTATTTTCTTTTTTCAACTTAGACCCTATGTTTTTAACCCTTCTGTCATGTTCGTTTCTTAGGTACAGCCATGATGTTCGCGTGTCAATATGACCCGGTGCATGTTTAATCATCCAAAAGTTGTCAGAAACCAAAAAATCCTAATAAATATAGTTTGTACCTCATCACCAACACCCTTACTAACAATTCAATCAGTATTTAGTGGAATGAAGTTATTCACCCCTCCATAGATCATAGTTCAATGAGGGTAACTCACTCGTTTTAATGAAAAATACATGTTAAAACAATTTTTTAGGTACATTGGAAAAACCATCATCATACTATCATAACATGTATTTTTCTCTAAATTATTTTTACATTTTGAAACATTATTTTTTTCATGGGGTGATGTAGATAAATGGAGATGAGACACCTCTGCTGTTCAGGGTCATATTGACCCGCTCACTCAAAATCAAGCCAAATGAGTCATGAGGATTTGTATTGAAATTAAACTGTACTCATGTTTACTTATAGTGTTAAGGAACAGACATTTACAAAAATTAACAAGATATGAACACAATGAACGAGGTGTGTGTGTGTGTCTGTGTGTGTGTATGTGTGTGTGTGTCTACACAGCACACGAGTGACATGTCGTCACGGTGTGCTTTGTGCTGATACATGTTGCCACTGTCTTTATAATATTTTCGGTATACGTGTGTTGGGTGAGGATGAACACTGTATTTCACAATTTTTTGACACAAATGTCTCGCTTGGAGGAACAGATATATCAGTTTCCTCATCTGATAGTTCATAATCAGTAACATTGTAATCTGAATTGACCTCAAGATGGTCTTCATGTTCAGACACATCCTCCTCTATTTCACTGTTGTGATCAAGGATGTGCTCCAGAGCCTCCAGGGCTGTCATCCTTTTGTTTCTGTTGCTCATGTTGTCCTCCAGTAAGCTACTGTGTTGCATGTATCTGCAGAGTGTAATGTTGGTAGGACTCCCAAGCAACCCTTTCGTATGTTTCTCCCCTCTCCTGCTAAGTGTGGGCGGAGTTTTCCCGCGCGAAAAAAAAAGGTTCTCGCCAAAATAGTATCTTTCTCGCACAGGTGCGGTAGTGAGACCGCACGTGTGTGTGTGTGTGTGTGTGTGTGTATGTGTGTGTGTGAAATGGGGTGAAACATGTTGGGAGGAGTAAGAGATACTTTGTCTCACATTTTCAAAGAAAGAGTCCAAGTGACTAACAGGGACTACAATTTTTGATAACGGTCCAATATTGAGGGACAACGTTGCAGACGGCCGCCACTAGAATCCATTAAAACTGCTTGTTTTTGCTACTGACAGTCTCTGACTGTTATTATAAGTATCTGACAACATTACTTCAGAAAAATATATATTTTCTACCTTTCGCTGGATCTAGTCTGTTTGTTATTGTGTCTCGCTCAGAGTTGTCGCGTTCTAAAATCTTCAAATCCACATTTTCGATATCAGCTTTATATTCAGCCATGACACTGAAAATCTATTAGACAACACAAAGCTACGCTTCCTGTACTCCAACTGACTCCAACACAACAAACTCTGACACCCGGCACTCCTCACTCCAACTCTCAGTCACGTTTTGTTGGAGTCACATGTGGAGTCACATGACACAATTACGAACAGATTGGATCAAGCAAAAGGTAGGATTATTTATCTGTACAGGGTCCTTTCCATGAACGAGTCAGACACTTATAATAACAATCTGCGCCTGTCAATGGCAAAAACTAACAGGAATTTGCCAACTACGGTCATACCGTTTAGCAGCTCCCTTCTGCAGCGTTATCCCTCAATACTGAACCAAATAAAAAAATTGTTGTCCCCCTTAGTCTCATAGACACAAAAAACCATGGCAGGGTAGAGTCTAGGTTAAAAAAATTCCAAAGTTACCCTTTAAGTCAATCATTAACTTTGATGAAGCAGCAGCTGATAACAGAAGTTGAACTACAGAAACCAAAAGAAATGAATTGATTAATACATTACCACAGGCTGCAATTATATGTCTGATGTGCTACTCTAAAAAACAAATCTATATTAATAACCCTCAAGGCTCAACACAAGCAGTCCAAAAAAGCGTTTTTAAGAAATGCGAGATGATTAATAAAACAGATATTTTGTTCGATTGTTTTGCTTGTTTTTATTCTGCCGTATACCCCGTAAACCCTCCGCTCTGTCCTCCAAACAATTTCTATCCTTTGGTGCTGCCGCACATTCATTTTGTCTTTAGTCTAATATAGACCCTGTACAGCCAGAGAACAAGGTCGAACACGCACCATGGATACGTCTTTACCTCAGGCTAATTTCTTTAATTCTTAAACAAGATGTGCATGACGGAGAATTAATTTTCTGCGTAAACAAGTTACAGTTTGTTTCTTGGGGGTTGTTTGGCTGTCTTTTTTTTGTTGGAAGCTGCACATGATTAATAATGCCGTCCTGAACCTTCTGTTGTGGGAATTAACGGGAACAAATTGTGAAGATGAGCATGGGTGTATGAGAGTGGACTTGGTTGTGTGTGTGTGTGTGTGTGTGTGTGTGTGTGTTTGGCTGAAGACGAAGACCCTTGTGCATTCACTCACTACATATTTCCCGGTGCAAACACATGTGCCTTTGTATTGTGTCCTCTTGAATGTCACTGGTGTCCCACAGACTATGTGTCCCTCCACACTGCAGATAATGAGCATATTAATATGTACATACCTAGCCAGGTCAATGCCTGCCTGGCACTCCAATTTCACGGCCCAGTCTCGCTTCTTTGCAGTTTCCACAGCATTAATAAACGTCTCTCTATCAGATGAAGAAAGAAAAGTATAGTTCTGAATTATTGAACAGATACATGACTGACGGGTTGGCTGATGAAACTGAAGGGAAGGGAAACGGAAAAGGAACAAAGAACAAAAATTGGTGTAGCGATGTCGATTGATGCCAGAGATTTGTGACCTCATGTGAAAATACTGACACAAATATGGCTTCAAGGGTTGGTGGAGTGGACAAAATTGCTGAAATTGCTCTTCAGTTCTCTATTTTCTTCCAGTTTCAAAAGCTCGAAAAGTTATTCCAGGCAATCCAGCGTTACCTTCATAACTTTCAAAACAAACTCACGATATTATTTGAAAGTGGAGCTCATCACTTCTGTGTCGCCGCTCTGGGAAGACAAACTGTGTCTTAAAGCAGATAATGCATAAAAGCCGGCTGCCAATTGAATACAGACATATTCCCTGAAAGGTAAATATTTTGAGATGAGCTAATTTCGGTGGCATCCGCTAATATTTGTCAGCTATTAAACGTCAGAAAACATTTCCCGCTAAAAGTCATTGCAAATGTCAGAGAGATAAATCAGCTCCCATCCAAGGAGCCAGACAGACAGCGTGATCGGGCTGGATGGTGGGATTTTGTGAGTGTTTGTGTGTGCTGCCTGTCTAGCTCTGTCTTAGCTTTACAGTATGTCTGTCTGTGTGTTTTCTGAAGCTAAGACCGAGACATACCTTTTATCTTTTATACCCATTTTAAATCAGATGTCAGCGCAGCCAATATTTTTTACCACATTGTAAATGGAAGATATTAATTTTTTTTTTTTTTTATCTCTGCTGCTGTGAAACATTGACAACTGGATTCACTGCCTCTGCATCTCATAAGCATTTTATACGGAATTGACCAAGAGTTCTACATTTCGTCTTTATGATGAGTTTGCTTCTCACGCAGGTTCGCTTGATATATTTTAGTGTTGAGGTGAAAAGCTATTCTGATTCCAATCATCGCTTTGTATTATCCCCATGTGAAGTTCTCACAACACCTCAAGGCTACTGTGGAGAACTTTGTATGAATAGAAAGCAGATATATTTACGCATTATTTTTCTTCTGCAAACAACAACGGTACTACAAAGGTTCAAAGTTCTGGAGCAATGGAGAATCTTTATGAAAAGATAAACTTTTGAATCCCAACACGATGAAAAATAAACATCTCGAGGGAAAGTGTTGTTGAAGTGCATCATAAACAACTTCAACAAACCACAAGTTTTGCCTTAAAACCAGATTATGTGAGGGGTGTCGGCAGTGTAAAATCAAACTTAATCAGCTTTAAAATATCAGATTTGTTCAGTAAAAACTAAATGTTGCAAAGGGGACCCAATATACCAGGAAAGCCTTGAGTAAGCCAAACCTAGATGTATTCAGAGGGAGTTTGTAATGAGTATTCATCATCAGCTGACTAATGTAATGCCAAGTAATGTTAATTTATTCCCACCAAGGACAATAAACAGGTGATGAAGGGCAGGAAGTCAGATTCCGACTTCATTTTTAGTCATGCGATTAATGAGAAGTGTTTCCTTTTTTCAAATTACGAGACTCAAAGTATTACTTAAATCAGTCACAGTGTAAACTTCGGGGGTTTGAGACCTGCACTGATAACTTTAAATTTAATTTATATCCACCAGTAGTCACAGTTCAGAATCTTTCTTGTTCTAGTCTGCACAAGAAACCTCATTGCTGCTTTGCAACGGTTAGCAACACACGAGTCATACTCTTGGGAACATTTTGTTTCACAAACAACATGAACATCATCACCTATAAAATGCATTTTTAGTCCAGACACTTTGAGTCTGTGAGTCAGAACCCCTGCTGTATTTCCCCCAGTACAGCTTTCCCTATACGTCATCCTAATCAGCGAACTCAAATAAAAACATAACCTCCGCTGAAACATCGCCGGTGATGTCAACACTCTCCATGACTACACAGCCGTTCATGGCAGCCTCCTGCAGGAACACAGACTGTACGGCTTGTGAAATAGCGGACAACAAAGACCTTCAAATCTTTGTAACTATTGCGAACATTATGAAACATGAAACCCTTTTCATTTCTCCTCCAGCTGTGTCATCAGGCAACAGATGGATTACTGATGTACAAAAGCTAACTGAACAAATATTCGGGGCAAATAAGTCTAATGAGTCAGAACTGGTGAGAATGGGTCTGTGACAAACGGCATTCAGCCTTCTTGTGCAACGGCATTGCAGATTCGCAGCAGCAACAGCACGCTGTGAGAATCTCCGAGGCAGTGTGTCCAGCATTTCAATGCCTTCTGAAGGACGGGGTGGAATTGGCTTTTTGAAAGCACACATGGCGATTTGTGACAGCCTTCTGCATCAGGTTATATGCATCTACTCAACTCTGGGCCATTGCTATTGACAGTGCAATTCCATTCAGACTCGTACAAGTAATCATACACATATAGTATCTACAGCGTTTGTGAATTTGTTTGGGTCGTTTGTTTGTATTTTTGCTTCGGTTCTGTGACATTTCTTTTAAACCTTGGAACTTATAATCTTAGTTGAACTTTTTGTGTCATGCAAGGGAAATCTTTCTGTATGGTAATAAAGCAGCTATTGCACATACTAGCTTGTATTGTGATCGCTATAACAACTAATACCTGAACGTTTGTGATTGAAAACAACTGTCCTTGTTGTTCACATGAATTGATTGGATGCATCAGTGGACAGAGTGCTACATCTCCCAGGAATGAAGAGTTTAGTTCAGCTTGTACCACGAATCTCTTCAAAAAATTGGTAGAACAAAGTTGCCAAGCTGGCAACAATAAAGAAGGGTTATAATAGCTCAAAGCACAGGTTGTCATCCATCACTGTACAGCTTTTATTTATTGAATGAAACTGTAGCTGCAACTTCTATTCATCAGTTGGAATTCATTTATTAGATTGACCAGTAGTCATAGAAACGGTAATAGTCCTGGTGCAGTATATCATTTTGATGTACAGTATATTCAATGACATTTTGTTCATAATGCATATACTGAAGTAAGGAGAGAATATCTTTACTTACTTGTAATCCATACAAAACATCGGATAGAGTGTATGTTATGATTTGTATATGTTATGACTGTGTTGTGCAACATTTATTGTAAACGGGGAGATATAATTCAGAAACTATATCCAGAATCAGCTCAGCTTTAATTTCCCCGTTCACTTTTAGCATGTAAGATCTGCAAATATGGCGGCTTAAATGCGACCCACTAGCAGGCGACGGCACCAACATGCTTTGATCTCTCCATGCCGTCCTGTTACTGTATGTTTCGCAAAGAAGATCCATCGAGAGGACTCACCCACAACAACACGGCAGCCATATCTGGGCACGGTGAAGATCACAAATGGATTGGCGCCTTGGGTATACATTTACATTTCTCAGAACACATTTGCACATCTAAGTGTGCGCCTGCAAAATCTTGTTTTGCATCCACAGGTCTCAGTTCATAGTTGTAGAGGTCAGACAAAGTGTTCATTTGATTTCCATAACACAGTACGGATACAATTAGATTTACGAGTCAATAAAAGGTAACATTACCCGACCAAGGCCGTGGGCAGGACAGCAGAACATCTGATAGCAACAGTTTAAATCCTGACGTGGGTTGTTTTTATAAAAACAATCTCAACAAAGCCAGCACAAATAGTTTCATGTGAATATGTGTAGTCAAAATGCACAGGACTACCACAACCTGCATTGGTAATCAAAGAGAAATCCAGATAATGACACCATCTCTACATGCCATTCTACGGCTCAAAGCAGCGACGTGTACCGCCTTTAGCACTGACCTTTCAGGCACCTCCTCTCTAGCACACGTATTTTACACTTCAAAGTCAGCAGTTAAATTATTCCAATTAGGCCCGCAGCGCTGTTCTGGTTGTACCAATCTGCTGATGAAAGAATTTGCCAAGCCTATCATTCTCCTTCAAAATACTCATTGCAGTTGGATTATAGATATTCATTGGACTGTTTAGGGAGATGGAATTCTGGTTGTCTTTGCAGAGCCATGCACAGAATTTAGCCGATTGTCAATTGTCAGATGTATTGTTTTGACCATTTTCAACGAGGAACGCCTTAAGTGGTCGCTACGCTTCAACCAGCAATTATCCATGTGCATGTGCAAAGATACATTACATTGCTTGTCGATATCCATGATTCAGCTAAGACAAAGTTCTGTGATCCAGCGTAAAGACATGGCTTCTCTCGCTCTTAAATGAAAAAAAAAAACACTCCTGTGACTGATGGCTTCTGGAGCACTGCAAGATTTATATTTATGGCACCGAACAGGCTGGTAAAGAATACGGCCAGATGGGATCTTATTGGAAGCGTTTTACCCCTCATGGATTTTCAGACCGCTCTATTGATTTTGTATGCATTGCACTAAGGCTGGCTGAAATAAACGACATGCTGTCCATGCCAGTGGAGTAGGTTTTCTTCTCCTCAGTGCTGACTCTCTCCTCATCCAGTAAGCATTTCATCTGCCTTTGAAGGAGCAGAACCAAGGGAATTATACAGGGGAAAATTGACGATAAAGGCTATTATGTCCGCTGTAATATCCATTTCCCAAACAATAATGTCACGGAAGGGGAAGTAATGAGAGCAGAGCATTATTACCCCACCATCTGCTCTCTTCCACCACTCGTTCTGTCTCCTCTCTCTGGGCTGCTTTCTATTTACTCTATCTGGCTCATGTGCTCACTCACTCTCTTTTTCCACACCCCCACACTGAGCTTCGTCTCCATTAAACCCCCTAATTTCCTCGATCTATTCTGTAGTCTTCACAGTCTGTACTATGAGTTTTCCATTATTGCCCAGCCCTTGTTCAACACATTTGAGTATCTCTCGCAAATACACCTGTGATCCTATCCAAATCAATTTCTCTGTCATTGTTTTCACAGAGTACACGAAAATGACTGTGTCCATCTAAAGGGCTTTTGGAGTTCACAGTGTCAGCAGAGCTTCACGCAAGACTGTAAATAATATATGTGATACTGTGTAAAATGCTGCTTTGGTTCTCTGCTGATAACATGTTCTTGTCTGGTAGCAACAGATAGAGACAGAGACAGAGTCAGCTACAGATAAAGCAAGTTCTAAACTATGCATGAGGAGTTTCGTCGGTTTTGTTCTTTCATACATTTTCTGTAGTTTTTTAAAGAAAGCAATTATATTAGCAACATTGCTTTACATTTTAGGCGTCACATACCGACATGGAAATATGTCAAATGCAGAAATACAGATTATATAGAGGATGCCACTTTCAAAGTTTCACATTTTAAATGCTTTAATTCATATAATTTCACCGTCCGCTCTCTTCTTTGAGAGCGTTATGTGTTGGATGTTTTGAGTGGGTACATCAGCACTTAGGGTGCCCTGCTGTCTCACCTCTGTGGAGAAAAAGGCGCTGTGACATTTAGGCCTCCGTGTTCAGCAGGCTCAGGGCCAGCTGTGACAGCCGCCCAGGGAGAGTTACAGAGTGTGGGTTTGAAATGCCAGCAATCAGTCAGGTGGTTCATCACAATCTCTCCGTTTGATTGTCATTGAGTGGAAGCGACAACCTGACCTCCAAACTTAAAAAACTTTGTCTTGCTCTTGAATTCATAAGCTGAAACACAAGCTTCTTGTCACTCAGCACCAAAAATAGTTTCTTCCACATGACAAATTATTCCTAAAAATATAATGTGGAAACAATGTTGCCTTTAAGTGTAATGAAGTTCTGAAGATTGCATCTTTTCTTCCATGCAACCTACACAGGAAATAAAGGAAAGAGTGACTTGTTCATGTACTGTAAGAGCCTTGTCTTTTTCTTTCCCTCTACAGTGGCCAGCGTCCAACAACAGTCACAGTGGTTTCTGAGCAACCCAGTTTGGCTATAACCATAGAGGGGGAAATCCACTTTTTTACCACACACACCCACACGTCTGAATTCCACAGCTTGACCTCAAACACACATCAAGTCAACACAGACTTGTGACTGCACGTCACACAAGCCGACACAAACAGCACCAACCTGCCACCCACACAACCCCGGATACTCAAGGCTCTAATTAGGCCCCTGTAAAAGTCCAAACATACACTCGCGCGTGCAAGAGGTATGTCCGCACACATGCATGCATACAGGCTGACACAAATTAAAGTCACATGCACACAAAATATACTGATTCATGACATACTGTACTGTGCACAAAATTCATTTATGTACAAACTGAACTTTTTAGTTTAGTGTCGTAAGTATATAAAAGAAAACGTAATAAAAATATAATATGACCAACGAGACAAATTTCGCCCTCATGCACACAGCGGCACGAAGCCCCTTAACATGTGTCACCACCCTGTGACCAAAGCAAAGCTGTGGTTTCACAGTCGTCGGCCACACGGAGGACAGACACCACAGTTCTATTCGTGCCATTTTTTTTGTTTGGCTGAACATGGAGCTCAAAGTTTACATGGTACAGTAACTCGCGTCACGATCAGAAAGAAAAAAGAAACGCTTTGAGGGGCGTCAGTAGAGAATGTCACAAATCTAGTATTGCTATATTGTTTTATACATGCTGTATTGACTTTAGATGAGTCACCAAAATAAGATTGAGTCACGGTTCATTTGTTGCCTCTCTGACACTCGGCTTCTCTGTGACTGATTCAGCCCTGTGTTTCCTGCTCTCTCATCCACGGGCTTCACACCTTCCACGCATGCACATATTGTTTCCACCCTATTGAAGACACTAATGCCTTTATCACAGCGCAAGTGTTTGGCGCGTCCTCCCCACCGACCCACACCAACTTCATCCTTCTCCAGTTTTTGAGCTGAGCTTTCCCCCCTTCGTGCCTTTTTGACAGAGAGAAATTTGCACACGCTTCAAGAATGCCATGAACGGTGAGAGAAATGTTGTGGGCTGATGCAGACGGGGGCTAATGCGTATTTATTTCATTGAGTAGCGTTGCTTGGCGAAGCCACCGTAGCACATAACCAGGGTAATGGCTTGACAAATCAGATGTGTCAGACTATCCGCACTTGCCACTTCTCCTTCTCTTGCAGGTAAAGAGAGAGATAAGTCACCAGGCATGGGAGGGAACAGAGGAGGCCTCTACTCCATCTCAGTACAAACAGAGGAGCATATTGGCAATTTGTTATGCAGATATTAACCTATTTAAAGACACATTTATCTCACGTACAAGCAATTCGATGCCTATTGAAGTAAGGTGAGAGGAAAGGTTACAGGTTATGAGGTTGATGATATCTTACCATGGCAGCATAGCTGTTTATTTAAACATAAAAGTGCCTTAAAACCAAAAACACAAGAAAACAGAACTGCTAAAATTCACGTAGGCAAAACATCTTCGGTTTCTTTCACATAAAAGTATCTTATTTCAGTTAATCATGATGACAAATATATTGCATGAATATTCATTTTATAACCTCATGGAATATTAACATTTCCCTGAAAGGTTTCAGAAGACAATTCAAATGGGATGCACGTCCGTGCATTTGAAGGAGCATTATGAGAAGCTGGAAAGGATGGACCTCCTGTGGAGGGGGCTATATTTGGCCACCTCAGCATCTCCGTTGGCGCCGCAGCCCAGCATGGTGGTTTCTCTGACAGCCTAAACACTCCCTGGGAGGCGTTCATATTTGAATGTAGCCCTTCAGACTATAAAACAACAACACCGGCTCAGGGGAAGCTCGGGTAAATGCAGTTATGGAATTTGTCATATAGTGAAAAAGACTTACTGAAAATGTAACTGACTGATGGATGCAACAGTACAAGAATTGATCAGTTGGTGAAAATGAGATAAAGCAATCCTGTCTTGAAAATACGTGTGTCTGCTCATCTGATGACACAAGTCGCTGGCTGGACTCCAAAACCCCAGAACCAGGAGAAGCCGCTCAGATTCCATCCTGGTCGTACAACAGTCCAACGTATCCGCCTGAATCTAACGTCATCGTAAGTCGACAGGTGATGTGTTGCTCTGACAACATATGTTGAGCTGGTGTTTTAATTAAGAGTGGAGCAGAGCGAGTTAAAAGAGAAACGACGGCGATATTGAAAAGACATGCCATATATGTAAAATGTATTTGTTATTCAAGGTGATCCCAACCAATTCAAAACTATTCAGAGATGTCGGGGTAATTCTCCCATGTAGTCCAGGGAGGATTCGTGAAAACGTTTTAGATTACTTGTAAGGGTTGAAGATTCTCAATGTGCGGTAAAGCGACAAAGAGTCAGCTGTCAAGCCTGCCCCGCCTCCAGAGGACGGGCCACTGTCAGTATCAACAGCGGATTCGAGGAAAAACTGAGAGTGAATATGAGAAAAGCTGCTGGGCCTGATAACATCCCTGGTGGTCGTGTGCCAACCAGCTGACTGATGTCATCACTGACGTTTTCAACATATCACTGTCACAGGAGAGAGTTCCCACCTGCTTCAAGACAGCACCATCCTATCCTGTTCCTTAAAACTTCTGCAGTGTCCAGTCTAAAATAATACGGCCCTTTGGCACTTACTCGATTTCTGATGAAGTGCTTTGAGAAGCCGGTTCTCCAGCATACCAAGAACATCCCAGCCAGCCCGGACCCTCACCATGTCACATACAGAGCCACTAGATCCACAGAAGATGCCATCTCCACTGCCCTCCACCCAGGCAGTTTGGATTGACAAGCAATACAGAAGTATCAGCTTCCTCCACTCTCGACCATATAATATAGTTTTACTTTTTTGTTTTTCTTTGTTATTCCTGCAAACTGCATTTCATTGCGCAGCCGTGTATGATGACAATAACTTAATATAGCCTCTGTATGGTGGATGGGTTCAGCCTTTGCGATAGGTTGAGGAGCTCAGACATCCGGAAGAAGCTCAAAGTATAGCCGCTGCTCCTTTGCATTGAAACCGGTTTTTGGACATTTTTTTGGCCAAACAATTAAATAAAAACAATAAAAATATTGTTAAATGATGAAAATAATTGTTTCAGCGCTACATTCAATAAATCATGGAAGGAAAACAAGAATAAATATATTCATGCAGGCCGGCATTTCTCTTATTTTACAGTATGCAATAAAAAAAGCTGTAATCTGGTGGAAGAGCTTTACTGGGACCTGGTGTAACTGACAGACCATGGAATCGTTATAAGTGAGCACCATGTCACGTTACATTTTGTTTGTTTTGCTCTCACCAATTTCTAATGTTCTGGTTTCATTGTATGCGCATAACAATTATCATTTGGATCCCCACTGAAGTGTGAAAAGTCCAACTGTTGCTGGTGGATGAAAATGTCACCCATAATGAACATCTACATCTCCATTTACTGCAGTTTTTTGTTTTCCTCTTGGCTTGTATTAAGGCTAGAATAAAAATGCTGCTGTGGTCATAAACATAATAACCAGAACTGTATTTAGACTCTACTCTGAATCATTGTAGCACTGCTGCAACGCAAGACGGATGTCTCGTACAAACGACACCAGTTACTCATATATGTCTGTGTCGTGCATTAATTATACACCTACAGTAGGTGTGCAGATGCAGATGCAGTTGCACATCAACTCCAGCGGTACCTTTGGCAGAGCTACTTAGCATCCTACAACACCTCGATGTAAGAGAATAAATCCAGTTTTACCTGAGATACAACAGCATCAAAAAGTGTTCATGTGTAAGAAGGTCTCAGGTAAGGAAAGGGCACAGGATGTGGATGTGGCATTGGATGGTAACAAGAGAAAATGACCAGCAGAGCATCGTGGCTGTGAATGATTGTGGTTGTGAATTGGAGCGGTCGGTATACTGAGCCTCCACACTGACTGTCCCTTTCCATCAGATGTACTTGTCTTTCTCTTCCCTCTCTGTATTCTCATCTCCCTCCATGAAGCACAAAGGTAATTTATTTCATCTGTGCTACACAAGCTAATATTCAATCACCGCAAGCTCCTGACCTTTGGAGTGTGAAACACTTAGCTGTGCTAATTCTGTCACCGTCTGAGCAGTGTGGTATTCAGAGGCCTGCTAGTCCTCTGCCACCAGGCAATAATGGTTTATCTGCTTAGCTTGCTAAATGAGGTGTAAAATGAAACGGCACATGGTTTGTTTTCCTGATTTTTTTTTCTGAGTAAAAGGCAGCTGCGTTTGCTTAATGAATCTCAGTTTCTCCGGTCACTGTCTTCACTGTCAGAGAGTTTAGCACCATTTGTTTCAGGATCTGATTGAAGGATGAGATGTGCTGTTGTTTGGTGCAATATTTTCAGTGCTTCACTAATTCAATATTTTAGTGTTTTTTGCATGAAAACATTTTTTTTGTATAAAAGTACTTTAAGTCAGCAATAGGTTTGTGTGGAGTATATCTATATTTTTTTTGTTTGTGTCATCAGGACCCCGCATATTTTTTGTCCCTCGCCATCACAGTAATCAAAACAGACAAGCTTGGCAATACTGAAGTGTAAGATTGCTGTTATTGAAAAAACATAACTTGTCAAGGTCCACTTTCAGCGGCCAATGTCTCTGTGATTTGTTTAACGCTCGTGTCAGTTGGGGACGACTGTTGTCCGTACCTAGAAGATGTGATTCTTTTCTTCAGGTGTCAAATGCAATCCATGTCAGGCAGCTTTCTGCACAGCACAGATGAGAAACACCTTCTGAGGTTAGATTTCCGATGCATGGGTGAAAAGTTGTAAGAAATTGCCAACGTGGGCTGAACACGGTGAAAAGAAACAACCCAAAAACATAACCCTGGTCTTACTGGAGACGGTACATCTCAATGTGGCTGCTGCAGTAGAAACTATAGCTATTTTCCTTTCCAGGAAAGAGCAAAACAGACAGTGTGCTGCTATTGAACACGAGTGTTTTTTGGACATTTTGCAAACTTCTGTTTGTCATGAATGATGCATGGCCTGGGTCTTACTGTGGGGCCGTACTAGATGTAGCAATAACACTGCAGTATGCAAACCGGAGCTACTCAAACTCCCCCAAAATCAAAAACAACCTGCCTGAATAAGCAGGCTTCCATCCGAAGGATTTATTTTGTTGTGAGCTTTGACAGCATCATTACATCACCAGGAGCAGATAATCCTTTGGATTATCTGAATCCAACTTTAAAAATAAATGTCAGTACAAGGAGAAGCACCTGCTGATTAAATGTATTTGTTGAAGTCTGCCATCCTAAATAGAAAAGCTAAGAAAGATATGAATGTGTCAGTAAAGCCTTTGTCATCATGGCTCCACCAAAATAATAATAAATGATATATATACATATATATATATATATATATATATATATATATATGCATACCGTATATTTATATACGGTATACATATATATATATATATATATATATGTATACCGTATATTTATATACGGTATACATATATCTTGTTTTGCTTTTTGACACTATAAATAAAACCTATTTAGTTCATTTCTGCACATCAACAGCCACGTTCATCAAATAAAAAAATACTAAGCTTATTATCAAAACTAAAGTGTCTCAACACTGCAGCAGCAAAGTTGCAGCACAGAGTAGCAGCAGTCTTCACCAATCATGTAACAAGAGTAAGGAGAGTTGACTGATAGGAGAATGGTGGAGGACGGCGGAGGATTTAGTGTTAAAGCGAAAAGCAAATGCGCCTATTTTGGAGTATTTCAGATTTAAGGGAACCTGATACGTCAATGAGGCAATCCGTGAACTTTAGGGAACGCTTGTTCCACCAGATACGCTACAATGCGTCCCAGAAGCGTCCGGGAAGTGTCTCTCTACGCTCTGAGCTACTAAAAATACACGCCTGGTCTATTATTGATGGAGCCACGGCATGTTGCACAGAGCAGATTAAGCCGGGCAACATTGAGGCTGCCAGATTGGGTCCGAAGCGATAGCCAAAGCTATACAACATTTTAAAATCAAAGTGAGTGCTCTACGGATATTGAGCGTCAACAATGAACATCTATTCTTATGAAATGTCCGGTGTAATGTTAGTCACAAGTTTATCAACCCTGGCACCTCTACTTGACACAAACTGGATTTTGGGGAAGTGTGGTCCAACTTTAAAGAGTGAGTCAAAATCACAAGTGACTTTTTGGTTTAAGCTGTCACACAGGCATTGTTGATCCAAGGGGAAAAACGATTTTCTTCAGCGATTGTCATCTAAATGCAAAGCAAAAGTCAGTGGTGAGTCAGTATTCACAAGATCCAGTGTTCATTTAAGTGTTAAATTCTAAAATGTGCTGTAATCCGTTTATGTTTAATATAAAACCATCCCCACTGTGTCATTTTACATAAAGTGTGCTTTGCATTGTGTCCTGCTCCTCCAAAATCAGAGACAATCAAACTCATTACCCAGTGAGAATATCCAATTAGCTGGTCTGGTAGTAAAAAGGTTTTTAGGGTTACAATGTCATGAGCGGTTTTCATTCAAATATCAGATGTGTTTGTGAGACATGAAATCATAAATCTTTCTCTAAATGGATATTTATGTGTAAATCAGAAACTATTTGCTTGTCAAGAAATCAGTAATCATTATTTATTGCAGTTTGGAGTAATTCAATCCAAATTACCTACCAAGAATGTGAATCTCTCTGACAACCCACTCAATCACTCAGCGTTCCCTCGCGTATCGTGAATATTGACAATGACAGCTCAAAAAACACTGTCACAAAAAAAAAACAAGTGTCGAGCCCTCTGTCAGAAAGATGAAAAAACAACACAGCCGCTCTCACATGCCGTCTCGGGACTGTTAGGCGGTCAGGGCTGAACCCTACTGCACATATAAACTTATAGTCTACAAACAAAAATCCAGGTTCGACATTTTTCCCACTCACAAATCACTGTCACCCACAACAAGAGTGATGTCAGATATTTGACGAAGATCTTCGATTGGGTCTGTCTCACTGGTTTTTGGTGCCTTGTGTGCATGGTGATGCCGCCATTAAGTACACACCACACAAACCCAGCATCAGCTTATTTTTTTGTCCATCTTTTTACCAAGCGCTTTCACAGAGGAAGAAATCATCTTTTGACTGGGACAAACTTAAAGTACGGTTTAGGGCTATCCAGGCAATCACCTGCCTCCAAGTGCCTATTTCCCCCCAAGAGAAACCTGCACAGCTCCTCTAAATGTCTCCCAGCAGCAATGCTCTCCTACTGCCTCCCATATTTCTGCTCCACTGAACGATAAAATAAAATCCCACCAGCTGCACGCGCACACACACACACACACACACACACACACACACACACACACACACACACACACACACACACACACACACACACACACACATATATACAGAACTAAGTGCCTTGCAAGAAGGATTTACAATTAAAGGCACAGTGACTCTTCTTGCTGAATGCAAAGTAGGGCCCTTGAGTGATCTATTGCCTTCAAGTGCGACGGACCCTGTCAATCATCGTGACAGACTATGCATAAAATATTTTACTGTAGGCTGATCACATTTTTACCTGGGCCACTTTTTTTTTTGCGCTATCCATAAATATAAATGAATGTTCAACGGTAAACACAGACACACAGTTCCTCTGCCAGCCATTCAAAGCAATTTATGACACGTGCTGTTCAAACGATCATGGACAGGAAACCGTTTCATGTTTCATACATTCACAGTGGATCAATGATGCCGTGATTGAATAATATATTCTACCACAATGCTTATTGGGCGTTAAAAGCAACAGGTGTTTTGTCATGACCATGTGGCATTGATCTAGCATTGATACAAGAAAAGGTCCTATCATTAGAAACCTGTTTGGAACACTGGTCACTATCACAAGAGTCATATTGATATTGATTTTTCCCGGGCACATTGGGTGACTCCAAAGTGCTCTACACAACAGAACACAGCACTGAAGGGCCATCTACTGAGGTAAGGCTGGGAGCCAGCAAACAAGGGCTGCAAGTGTATTAACGTTTGTGAGGAAAACATTGCTTGTGGTGTTGGATGACTTCAGCAATGGCCAATCACACCTTTTTAACCTGGCAGGCAGTTTTTAACAAAAGGTGAGTCGAGCTTCAAAACATGTTTGCAGACACATTTAAATGGAAAACTACTTATTTTACTAGAACAAATGCTGTGTGCACATTTAATGCATTTTGTTAAAGTCACAGTGACAGAGACAGACTGACAGAAGCAGTTTATGGAGGGAGAAAAGGGAGACAGACAGCAGCAGATGACTTAGACAGATAAACAGTACACACAGTAAACAAAAACAAAACTCACCTCTTCAGGAAGTACTACCCTGAGCCTTCCACTTAGCACTTATTGTATTCGTATTAGTTTGTTTCTGCACTGTACTTTTGCTCTGTTTATGCTCTTAGATGCTTGATTAAAAAAGGAGAAGCACTTATGACTTCTGGTGACTAGTAGTTCTCTTGAATACCGACGTTGAATACACTTGTTGTAAATTGCTTTGGATAAAGGTGTCTGCTAAATGACTGTAATGTAATGTAATGTAAATGAACTGTATCCGAAAATTGTTAGTGAAATAAAAACCCGTTTACTATTTCAAAAGACTAATGTTAACATACAATGGAGGAAGAAGTACTCAGATCTCTGTTCAAGTAAAAGTAGAAATACTACAGTTTAAAAACTCAAACTTATCATTAAAATATACTCAAAATAACAAAAGTAAACGTACTCATAATACATTTATTATGTTATTGGATTATAATTGTTTGTACATTAATGTGTTCATCACTTTAATGTTGCTGCTGGGTAATTTAATCTATACTAATACATAAATTTTGCATTATTGTTCAAAATCTTTTATGGAATTAAAGATGTCAGATAAATGTAGTGCAGTAAAAAGTACAATATTTCCCTCTGAGATGTCATGAAGTAGAAGTGTAAACTAGCATAAAATGAAAATACAAGTACTTCAACATTGTACTTAAGTACAGGAATCGAGTACATAAATGTACATTCCACCACTGTTATAATAAGGCATTTAATAACCGTAATAGTTTTTTGAACTTTAGTCAATAAATGTGATAGAATTTGTGAAGTATTCTGTCTCCACTTAATAAAGTACGACTAAAGACTACTAATATTTTTAATAACAAAATTAATCTGGAAAGTGCAATAAAAAGCATCAAAGTAGAGCTTGTTTATCAAGGGTATGATCCCCCCGGACCCCCTACAGAGACCCACATGTCCTCAATACCTAGAAACACCAACTGTTATTATTATTTTTAAATGGTCTTTTTAAGCTCACATGGTCACATGTTTGCAAAAAAATGAAGGCTGCCCGTAATAACTCGTAATAACTAAGGAAAAATATCACATATGATTGTATATTTAAAATATTATGTTTCGCTTTTTGCTTCAATAACAATTGTCTTGATGTGTTGTTATGTTTCAACTCCTGGAAACTGGAAACCACGTTCCAATGTGTGTACGCAAAATCCTATTGTTGTCAAAAAGAAATGTGGAAAGTAAGAACAAAATAAAGAAACCACCTATGGTGTCTGTTTTGAATATATAATTTGTTGACTCTACTGCAAGGTGGCTGGTTTTCAAATGTTTGTTTCACAGAGCTGCTACGGTACGTGTGGCACCCCTCTGTTTGCAATCCAAACGTTTCCCACACATTCTCTCCTCTTGAGCCCTCGTTTGTCCCTGCAGTATCTCATCCTCTGAGATATTTAAATCAGCAGCAGTTAGCTCCTCATCCAGGACTTGTGTTCCGCTTGTAGTTGTTGCCTTAAACAAATCAAAGCACTCTATTTTCGATTTCTCTAGAGTGGCACATACATTCATGAAGTAGATAAAGGCCAAAAGCCCAACTAGCTATGCCGCTTTGTTTGAGTGGTTGTGACATGTTTTTGCAGTCTGTTTACCGATATTGCTTTACATCTTTGCCACCGTGCGGTTCCCACCGTTGTATGAATGCATTTGCGTATGAATTCACATTAATAACTCCACGTTTTGAAGAGAATATCCGAAGGTTGGGAAACTTCTCTCAAGGTCAAAATGACTTTTTATACACATAAGTGAGAGAAATCTAAATGCAGTCCATGCACAAAGTTTGGGAATCAGGTATTTTCCAACATAAGTATGTCTTGAAGCCCTGGTGTTGAGATGAAACAAACAAATGAACACCAATTCTACTGTTTTAAAACATCTTATACTCTGTCTTTAGTTTCTCTTGGTGGTTGAGAAAGCCTTCCATCTCATTCCAAAGCACATTCTTTCCCTGGTAGCCCACGAGATGAACACCTCGCCCCTCTTGAAGGAGACACCAACCTCCATGCGACCACCCACTCCAGAAGATTGCCGAAGGATAGTTTTGCAATCATGTCAGCAGAGTGCAGCTTGGTTTTGATGTGCCATAAAGACATTATTTCTATGGGGCCGATAGGCACTTAATTAGAAACATAATGAATCCGCTGCACATCAGACAAGCCTAATTAAGCCTGACTGAAATGCTGGGATAATTGGGTTTTCAGTTCAGGGCCCCAGAACATCGACCCAGACCCTCTTCCTGACCCTCCACGCAGGTCCCCAGGTCCCGAGGCTGCTTACCCCAACCAGGCAAGACGACCGGTCAGCATATTGTTACAGGAAGCAGAGACCTATCTAACCATGTTGACTGTCTTGTTTGGTATTCACCCTGTGGATCAGTTAGGAGCTTTGTGATCCATGGAAACTCCTCTGATGCCCTTTATAATCTCATTAAAGCTATTGTCTCCAGCTTATGGCTCACTCGCTGGAGGAGAGGAACAAAAGGAACGGTTCGGGCTGCCGGAGCAGAGCAGACATTTGTGGTTCAGGTGTGTTTGCCAGAGGGAGTCTGAGGTTAAGCTCATCAATCATGCTGGTGCACGACACTTTAAAACATGCGGGGAACGCATCCCCCCTTTTAACTCGATGCCTGTAACCTTGAATTAAAACTGTTTTCATTGTTTCATATTGTAGTTTTAGGTTTTTTTACAGACTCTGGAGCCAGTTTTAGACAGGAGTTTATTGCCTTTATATAGTTTTGTTGACACTAGTATATTTGTATCCTCCACAGCATTGTACATTCCAGAAAACAGCACATGCAACGGCACAATAAAAAAAGCACACAAAGACTGGCAACAGTACACACTCGGGTCCCTTCATACCATCCCGACCCCTTAGGTCGTCTGGGACGGGTCTACTTTCTGTTCCCAGTGTCAGAACTAAACCTGGAGAAGCAGCGTTCAGTTTTTCTTCTCCACATATAGACATTAATTGAACCAGATTCAAGGATAATAATGAATTTCCTGCATTTCTGCATTTTACTACTGTACACATAGATTCCTTCACCTCTCACACCGTTATTATTTATTTTGTGGTGCCTTACCCTGGACAGCGCTTTCCAACACAGCAGTCCTGATTAGACTGAGCTATTAATGATCCAGACGCGAAGCTTTAATTTAAAATAATTGAAGTATACAGCAAAAAATAAAATAAGAAAGAAAGAAGACATAGCCTTTGTCCAAATGCTCAAATGAATCCCTAAATCATGAAAACACACACATATACACACACATACACCCCCACACACACACATGAGGAATGATTAAAGAAGTATCACAAGCAATCATGAGGACTCTTCCCAAAGGATGGGCTACACATGTGACAGGCATATGGTATTTGTAAATGCATACAAAATAATGAAATACGTGAAAATTAGATGCCCCTCCCCTGCTGATTCTGAATGATTGCTGTGAGTGATCTAATGTAGTCTTGAAACAGTAGCTTATGTTGTTGTTATTCAGCCTTTCTGAAGCTATTGCATATTCATCCCGGCGCCGGGGACTGTATTAGGCAGGGCCGTGTGCTGCTGGAGAGCGATCTAGGGAGCTTGTGTTATCCAGCACCTTGGACAGCGCCGCGCCTCGCAGTCCTGACAGCAGTGTTGCTGTCAGAATGCAGTGAGGATAGATGGATGAAGGCCTCTCCTCCGTATTATGTGGAATGGCATTATTTGGCAGTTTCCCAGAGTGATGGAAATGTACTGAAATTGTTTCAAGTGGGTATTTATTTTCCATCTAATGTCACATCAATTCTGGAATTCTATTCAATGTCTCTGGGAGGGAACGTCACAAGTGAAAAGCAGCAAAGATTCAAGGAGGTGCGGAGCAATAGCAGGAGTCACTACCCGGGGGTGCATTTCTGCCATTTAAGCGTTTTAACGTCAGCTGTGTCGAAAGAAAAAACAGAAACATAAGACCGGTTCACGTGTTTTATTTGGGTAAGACAGGTCGACTTTACTCACTGATCTTGCAGTCTATGCATCTGTGCTCACTCACACCGCTAGATTGTGACGATTTTGACGGTTGGCAACATGGGAACAGACAGAGTCAAAACCTCAATATGAATACATATTACACTGTATGCACTACTACATTGACTGTAGATACATAAGTAATGTAAGGGCATACATAAGTAATGTTTTGGGTGATCCACAAACACAGACCAGGTGTGGTGGACCCATCAACCAATGCGGTAGTTCAACAATACCGAGCACTTTTGTTGACATCCAGGTTGAAATGTAATTGCGCAGAGAGAGGGAGAGAAGTGACAAATTGACAACGGCGAGTGAGTTTGTGAGAAAGCACACTCTTGTTACTCTGAAAGCAACAAAGACGGGCAGACAGACGCAGGTGAAAAGGAGAGCTGTCCAGTCACACGAGGGAACAACGAGACAGAGAGCACTTATAGCGTGAGGAGGATGATAGCAGCAGCAACAATAGAAGTCAGATAATCACAGCTGCCTAGGTGACAGCACGGCATGATTAACACTAATGACCCTACACTTTATGAGCCTCTACAAAGACAATTAGTCCTCCCACTCTCCTCCTCCTCCACCTCTTCCTCCTCTCCTCTCTGGGGCCGTGTACACAGATATAACCCACAAATCTCCCTCTCTCTTCGTTTTTATCCCACTCCTGCTTTTTGATTCATCGTGGGTGTATTTCGGCTTCTGATCATTTCACTTTCAGCACTGTAAAAGCATTCACTGTAGGTTTAGGACACGCAGACACCTAAAGCCTGTATCTGTGAATGTCATCCTTGTTGCAATCAAAAGTTATCCTCCGCTGCACATCTATTTGGAACAACACTTTGAGGAGTTTTGTCTTTTTCTGTCACATCTTGGAGGACTTTTTAGTGTGTAATTCATGGACTACAGCTCGCAAACGCAGCATGCAATTATATGTGATGGATGATCCAATAAGGTGATACCCGCTAAGGTGTAGTTGACATGTGATTGATCATACGGTCGCTGATTGATGACTTGAGAGAATATGATCGCCAACATTACCAACAGGGGCCCGTGGAGTATAACAACATTTCTTTCTTCAGCGGTTAAACAAATCCTTACAAGACAAAGATGAAATAAAATGCGGTGACCTTGGATGTCCTCACTTAATCTTCATTTCATCCTAAACCTCTTAAATTGTTCAACCTGGTGAAGCAACCTGCTCACAACGAGGTCTACGTGCATACGATTTAATCATTAACAAAATCAACGTCCACAAAATTGCCATACAAGAAGCAGATCTGAGCAGTGTAATAGCTCAACGATATACATTTTTCATATACCTCCCCGTCAATGAATGACGGACCAATTAACCGCGGCTCCTTTTTCACTAAGGGTTGATACTTTATAACACAACAACCCACAACTCTCTCTCTTTAACAGGGTAAAACAAATTAACACCGCCAAACGGCATGCTGGGTAACGCTATAGATGCTAGCTAGTCACAGGAGCTAGGAGCTGTCTGCTCGAATGTTGCTTTGTGGTGCTAATGTTAGCAGCTTACTCCGTCACCTCAGGAGAAAACTAGTGTTGGAACATCGAGGGTGCGGATACGGTCGTCGGATTCGAGGCCGTCGACTAGTAGCGACAGTGAAACAGGGAAGTCAAAGGGTCAGACTTCGCTTGAAGAGGCATCCGCTCGAGGCACTGCATACGACAGGAGAGGTGGCGGTGATGCGACATTATTCAATTCAATTTCAATTTATTTTGTGTAGCCCAAAATCACAAATCACACATTTTCCTCAGAGGGCTTTACAATCTCAAGGCATTATGAAAGAAACAACCATCCACCCATGCAAGGACATGCTACAAACCGTTGAGAAAGACGGGTTCAGAGCAATTATTGATGCTGCATTCCATTTACCTCAGAAATCTGCCAACATTATACCAACGACAGCTGGAAGCTGAGCTACAACACACCCGTGGTCAAGGTCTGTTTATAGTGTTTATACAACTATCTTATAATATTTTTTAAAGGAAACAATTTTAAAGTTGTAGGTGTATCTATTTATTTTGAATTTTTGTTCAAATTACTTTGCAGTTTGCACAACGACATTTCTGCAGCTGTTTGATGCATTCTGGTTCCTCAATATATCGTACAATTGTATGGGTCCAAGCAAACCCGATACTAATCAAAGCCTTCAGTATACATGATGACATTTAATGTTATTTTTACATTATATGTATCTCTGATAGTAGAATAAGCCAATATATATGATATGAAGGCCCATGCAAAATAGAAAACACAGTGATAAACCGTGAAACCAGCAGAATCTTAAAAAACACCATGACACAACTTGTAGGTCGTACTGCCCAACACTACATACAAGACTTCCTGTTGCCCTCCATGTGTGGGCAAGTTTCATTCACAAAATTGTTACCAAAGAGTAAAAAGTAGACTTTCACATTGCAGAGCTTCAACGTCCTGCTATTGTAAATCAGCAGACAAAGACGTACCAAATTTAGTGAGACATTAGTTGTATTAGCTGACCCTGAACAATTCCAAACTAGTAATAGTCCATCAGCCAACGGCGTGTCATCAGAACAGAGTTGATCTGTGACAGACATAAAGAGGGAATGATTTAACAAACAGTCAGATGCTCAGCAGAGACCTGCGTACAGACCTGGAGGCAGCTGTCAGGATATGAGATTTTCTTCATAACAACTGAAATGTAGAAAAGGCTGTGCTGTAATATGCCGACAAAATCGAAAGAAACTCTCAGTAAATTGGAAAACTATGGTGATGAACAGAATATTACTTTTGCATTAAGTTTGTTTTAGTTTTGCACTATTTACCACTACTTTAGTTGTTTACTTTTAACCCATCAGAAATGGGTTGATGTGCATTCAAACAATTGTTTTCTTTTGAAGTTAAGTTTACCCATACCGTTAAGTCACTAATTTGCAGACCCTTTGACTATTGTTTGTAAAAAAGATCTCCAAAACGTCTCTCTCTTCCAGTCTGAGTGGAGGAGTGAAGGCCCCTCAGTGTACAGGTAGACCATGAGAACCTCTCTGAACAATTACACTTTCCCTGCTCACAAACACAGGGTGGAGTGGTCTTGTAAACTACATCTCCGCCGCGTTCTCAGGCTCTCTGGCAGTCAGAACTAATCCCCATGTCAGGTCCACATGCCAATAGATCCGTGGCTCACGAGGGCTCCAATAACGACCTGCAGCCAAACCTACAGCACCAGACCTGGACTTCTAACACCACGTATTTAGCAGACTATTGACTCTCTCGAACACAAAGCCTGTGCAAGTTGAAAAATGACTCCAATGTATTTCTAACGCTCCCAAGACTGCACCGAATTAGAGCCATGTGACAAGTGCGTGCTGGGTGCAGAGGGGAGTAGCTTTACGTCGTTCTTGTTGTGAACCTGTGTGTTTTCTGTGGAGGCAATACATTATGGGCCTCAAGCTGACTGTATCTTAAAGCATGCCTGTTTGTCAGCTCAACCTACAGCTGACAAGGAAAACCAAAGAGATGTCTCTGGAGCAGAGGAAAAACTAAACAACCAATGAATTCAGGTGAATGAAGTCAGCAAACAACAGCTAATCAATATCACTTTGCTTTACTGCAGTAAAGTTGGCTATACAAAGCGTATTTGATGTGTTTATGCATTGATTTGGGAGTTTATGTTTTGATCTCTTATTATAAAGATTTATACTGTATGCTCTTTTGCTTTGAAAGAAGCCAATACGCCCTCTCATTGATGGTAAAAAAAAACGGTTCACCAGGACGCCACCAGCACCTGTTGAGGCATTCTGGGCTCAGAACCTGCTGAAAAGACTACATATCCCATAGCCTGGGGAGACAGCTGGGCTACTTTCCTTTTCCTTTTCCACAGTAAGAGAAATATTTAACGTCTGCTTTGATTGGGGAGAAACGTGGCAGTTCCTTCTGCCACGTTTCACACACACAGAGGGAAGTCGAATGATATGCTGCATTTCCGCCCAAAAAGACACATTACTGATGGGAATGACAGCCCGACGGAAATGCAATCAGACCACAGAGGATCAATGCTATTATTAGGCATTTCTGACTGGATTGCCACACAAGGGCCACAACGGGCTCCGTGATGAGCAAAGGAAGGAAGCAATACCGAAACACTCCTTCCCTCTGCCACCGTTCATCCTCACATGTTCACAAGCCCCAACAACACAACTTGCAGTATGCGCTTCCTCTCATCAGTCACATCTGCAGTGCAGACACAAGCACAGTGGAAGATCTGTAGGATCTTCTGTGCATTTCCATTTCTACTTTCACTGGCACTGTCAGTGTGTGTGTGTGTGTGTGTGTGTGTGTGTGTGTGAACTGTGCATCCACGCAGGCCACAAGACCTCTACTGTGATGGTGCATCTCCAGAATACTAAATATTGCATCCCTTATATTACTTGAAGTGATGTCTGCTATACTTTCTGTTCTCAGTTGAAAGGGGGCTCTGAAGTCAGAAGTCATGGTCATGTGGTCTCAGCACACATTTCAGCTGTTGCATTAGCAGCCAACCTCTTGCCTCTACAGTTAATATTCACTTCTAGCAATCCGACTCCATTTGAACTGATTACATGCTGTAATATCACATCAAGAAATGCCTCCAGAAAAAGGAAGTAAAATCACTACTGATTGAATAGGACAGAACATTTACTGTTCATGAAACAGCAGGCAGCACTGCAGGCCACAAACTGCAAATGTTTTTCGGAATAGCCATATTAAGTACATAAATGGCTATAAAACGGCTTTTTCTAATGTGAACATGTGTGTCTGGCTGTGTGTTGAAGTGAGGAAATGAGAGAGACTGACAAAGAGCGAATAGATAAAGACTGCCACTGCCCTGACTGATCCTCTAAAGTGGCACCCTCTTAGCCAGCGGAGCCCAACCCCAATTCTGTAAAACAGTCATTTGCCTGATGGCTACACACTGACACCAGTTATTTTTGGAAGATTCATGTGACACAGTTCAGAGAGGTTTAAAGGTACGTGTGAATATTTGGTACGAGACAGACTCATCTGAAGGGTCGTATTTAACCGCAGAGTGAGCTCAATATGGTGCAAGCACCAGCTGAGAAGCTGAGACCTAACATTGAAACTTCTAGTGTAACTGTGCTAATTTAAGGTGCTAATACTACACATGTAATGCAGTCTTAGCCACTAAACAAAAGGGACTGATGTGTGAGAGAAAGATGATATAGATAATATATGAGTAGTGTGTAAAAATAAGTACTATGACATGCAATATTTAACAGTGGTAAAAAGGTTGGGTGGGCTCACTGTGCAGATTTTAGTAGTAATTTTAGTAGTAATCTTGCATCCATGTAATGGCTGGTGCTCAAAAGTTGATAGACAGCAGCTTTTATTTTTACACACACACACACACACTGAATGTGTTTTTGTTATTGTGCACATGCAAGTGCAAATGTCTTTATGAGTCTATAAGTCTGCTCTTGCTGATTCTTGTATTCATGCACAGAAGCCTGATGGAAACAGCCCTGTTTGTGTGGGTTAGCCCACATAGTTGACAGTTTGGGAGCAGGGGACGATCACTCATCCTAACCACAATCACCCACCCACAGCCAAGTCAAGCCCACTGCCCATAAAGTTTAGGAAAAAATTTTTGTTTATTTCAATAAGTAAATCGATGACCAAGTTGTCATATAATGAGCCAGTGGTGACATATGTTGCTATTTCCTTCATTATCATTATCATTTATGAAGCATCAACATTTTACAACCCACATTCTCTGTAGGAATAAAGTTCTTAATCCTCCCTCTTTCGTTTCAGGGATCCGCCTGTCTTCTGGAAAGCACAATGGAGCCGAGAAAGATGCAATAAACAAGCTGAGCGTGCCCGCTGCTGCCAAATTTGATTCGCTCTCGTGACAGGGGTACTAAATTATTTTCTCCTCTTATTTTCTAAATCCTGGGCAGCATGGAAGATGAATGGCCGCTGAGACACATGGGTTGAAAGCACACTGTGTACTTTTATAAATATTCTCTATACTTATTTAGCAAACAAAATGGCATCGGTGGGGGGGTAATCATCAGGGATAGTGAAGGGGACTCTGGCAACATGTGAAGAGATCTGCCTGCAGGGAAGTAATACATAACCCTGCAAACTAGGTGCCCAAGAAGGCCCACGGGAACGCCAAAAATACACAGTTTATCAGCAGTGTGTGTGTGTGTGTGTGTGGTTAAAAAATGGAGACAGATCAGTAACAATAAGCGTGTGTGTGACTGCCCTGTGTGTGCAAGACTTGACATGACCATTTAGATGAGCATGTTAAACTGTGTGTGTGTGTGTGTGTGTGTGTGTGTGTGTGTGTGTGTGTGTGTGGCCAAAGTTGAGTCCCACATGGGCAGACTACTAAGTGGAACAGAAGACTTAATGGGATATTTATCAAGTAAGGACACTCAGCCAAAGACAAGGAGAAATAAACAAGCTTGTCTGTCCGGGGCATCCTTGGCTATTATGATAAACAAGCACATTGTTTGCAAGTATAATGACCACGAGATGAAATGCACTGCGCTATACCCTTCAAGACTTTCAGTGCACACTTACTGCTTCATTGTTTGAGTGACAGGGTACTGAGTGTGGGTCCATCCTCCATCGATAGCAAAGATTTAAAAAGGATTCTTGAGGAAAACATTTTATATTTATAATTTTTTCTTGAAAATCGGTAAACCCGGGGAGCTGTTTGAAAGGCATACAGTAAAAGCACGATATACAGAGGAGTGTCTGAAGCTGCGTGTAGGTTTTAGTTCATCATTGTGCAATTCCCCACCACTTAATGGGCTGCTGGTTTGCCAAGTATCGATCAGCACACAATGAGCACTATCTACTTAAGGATCACTACCTCCCTCCACAGACATGGGGCCATTGAGCTTTGGATAAAAAAACAACATTTTGTATCCAGTGCCATCTCTGAGTCCCTTTGTGATGTTTGTACTGTTGAGGATGAGAGTTCATCAGCTCTGAGAATCACATTTGTTTGTCTAAACATTTGTTTTCAAGGGACTACAAAAATCCTGTGACAGCACATGTTTAAAAAAGCAATGGAGCAAAAACTGAATAAGTTTGGAGAGGAATTAAAGAAACATGAGATGAGGAAAAAGTTCATTTCTGGAGATGTGCAGAAGATGTGTCAATGCTGCATACTGAATAACTACTCTATGGCAGAGAATGGACAAGTTATACAAATATAAATAGCAATCAGAAAGTAAGCTCAACCGTTAACGTTGAAATTCGAAGCAGGTTTACTTTAAATGTATACAAATTGAGTATCACAATCTAGCAAAAGGGGAATAAACACTGATCTGTGGCTACAGGAAGTTTAAGATAACACACATGTGTGAACAAAATTATCCATTTAAGATTAGCCAACACATGGATAACCCTGATCGACAAAGGTAAATGATTAATGTCCACGACCTCGTTGAGCTTAATGGTCAAAGACATTAGCTTAGCTCATTAGGCAGTTCAAATGCTAAATCTCATTTCATGGGTCACCTAACTGCCTGTGGACATAATCAGCTATAAGTGTAATTGATTAAATGCTTACCAACATGACCTCTAACCCGCAACCTCCTCCGGTAACTGAACTGAATGAGCAGCCAACCAATTAGAACAAAGTCATTGAAGATGCAGGGCTCAACACTAACTTTTAAAAGTGGTTACCAGGCTGGCAACCAGGCAACAAAAAATATGGTTTAATTAATTTAATAATTAATTTAGTTTATTAGAGTAATCGAAAAAAATGTCCTTTTTGTTTCTCGTTCAGGTTCATCTGCTTCTGTGTCAGTTGAATCAATTTGCACATTCGTTTGTGATGTCGACGGGATTTTCTAACTTCTCATAAAAAAATCTGTATTTCGGGGTGCACATTTTCTTGTTTGCTATCCCTTCTTATAATATGTTGAAACGTCGTGATGGCAAACAAAGGCAAAGCAATGGTTGCCAATGGCTGGCATCTGTTATTTGATGAGTAAATGCTGACTATAGTTATAGTTATTTTGTGCTCACTCATAATGAGAGGTGCTGATCAGCCACGTTGTTGTTTTCAGCCTCAACATGTAGAGATAGAAAAGGTGAAGTCGACCTCTTTGCGTGACGACAGCGTTCGCGGTCTCTGCTCCTTCCCTTTTCTGTCCCCCTCCTTCACAAACACTTAACATCTACTTCCATTGTAATTCTCTTCCCCCAAAGAGTGGCAATTCATTTCCATTCAGCTGTTACGTCAGACACAATAACAACATTCAGAGCACATCATTCAATTTCATGCAATTGTATGTTAATGTTTTCTCAGAGAGTTGTCAACACTCTGAGTGGCTTGAGGACCGATTTGACTTCCTTGTGAAAGAAAAGCCCGAGGCAATGTCGTAAACATCTGTAAATGTATTAAAAATACTGAAAGACAACAATTACACCAGCAAGAAGTGTGAACATTGTGCTTGAAATATAGATTGAATGTAAACTATAATACGTTTTTGCAGATGGCATTGTCAAAATGCATTCTCTGCTCATCTGCACTCGGGCTGAGATAGTGGCTTAGACACTAAGGGTCCCTCTGTACTTTGAAATTGAATTTGAGTGGGCGTTTGCTCGGCCAACCAATCCCATCAATTCAGCCATTTATTTCTGATGGTACTGGAGGCTCCTGCAAGAGAAGAGCAATGGGGTGCTCAGCGCATGGCCTACCGCAGATACGCTAAAGTATGAACGGCAACTAAGAGGATCAGATAATACTACCACGCCACAACCACCATGAAAGACAAAATATGGCAATACTGATGCCGCATAAGACATTTACTAAAGGATATTTGAGTTTATTTGAAATGCTTGCATTATTTCTGTCTCACCTGCCGAATCAAATCTTCACACACGGCATCACTGAATACCAACATCTGCTGGAGCCCAATGAAAGTTGATGACAGATCTGAATTAAAGTAAAAGAGTTAAAGTCACATGGCTGAAAGAAGTACGCACAACAAAAGTTTATTGTGACGGTGGCCAGGTTTTATTTATGGATGTCTCTCTGCACTCAATGTGTCATTCACTGTCTGTGGGGACAGGGATGCTGTTGGTTTGTCAATCATAACTGGTGTAGCCTTGAAAGACAAGGTGAGGCATTCCCTCTGGGGACACATGGTTTTGGGATTGATGTGCTACTTTATTGCATTAGACTGGGTCTGAACAAGAGAGAGAGAGTTGAAGAAAGGAGAGAGAACGTACAATGTGTGTTGTTGTCTTTTCCCTTTTCACATCTTGATCATGGTGTCATTGTACAAGACCTTTGGTACGTACATTGTTTTGTGCATATGCATCACACACAATTAACAATAAATAAGTACAACTGTGAGGTAGAACAGCAACAACAGAATGCCAGAAAAGAAAACGAAAGCCTGGGAGAAATGACAGAGTGAAAGAGGGGAAAGGATAAAAGGGGGTTTGAGTTCTTTTGCCTGCAGCACGGTCCTGTTTTTACATGGTCAGTCCATTCCCTGATGGCTGAGTGTTGCCATATTAAGAGGCTGTCGGAACAAGTCAGTTTCCGCCAGATCAACTCGCAAGTAAATCACTTAGAGACTTATATAAATAACCCACTGCCTCTCCTCTGCATTGCATTCTGGTGGCTGTCTATCTGACATATGCAATAAGCTCTGCTCAAAGGGCACAGGCACTTATATACTGTAATACTCGGAAAATTATGATTATTGATACGGCTGACCTCTAACCACCAACAAATGTGTCCAACTTCATCAGGACATGAAAACATTTGAGCATGACCTCGTATTACGGTCCTGAAAACGTTGAACCCAGTATGTCAGAGAAAATAACAAGACTAAAAGACTACAGAGATGCTAACTGCTCTGTGAGGCTGCACTTAAGCACAGCAATGCTTTGAGCTAAAGGGCAATGACAGCGTGATAACACGCTCACAATGCAGCATGCTGATGCCTAGCATAATATACCGGTTACCATGCTCAACATCTGGATTTAGCATGTTAGTTGTCAAGACATTTTCCTGAGAACCATGAATGTCAATGGGGGGGTGCTACAAGACCAGTCAGCAGATCACCAAGGGTTCATACTCTGGGAACCCTAAATATCCGTACAAAAATATCATGGCGATCTATCCAATAGTTTCAAGACATTTCAGCTAAAGATGCCAACCTCATGGTGTCACTGGATAAAAGGTTTAGGGGATAAACAAATCACGACTCATCCTCTGGGGACCATGCACGTCTTCATGAAATGTTAACCACGGTTTCTGTGTTTTGGTTATTCTAGTCACAGTAGAGGAGGGGGTGGGGCGGGCTGGTTGGCCATTCAACATTAAACACCCAGGCACCCATGGAGGTTTGAATCCAGCTGTGCTTGGGACCCGTTCGCGCTGACAGATTCTGGAGTGTTGTGTGTATTGTAAATTATTCATGCCACAGGGAGATGGGTGTTTTACTTCGAGCTGTTTCTTAGCATTGTCATGCAGACAGTTACATTTTTTTGTATTTTTGTTTGAAGAGATCACATTTATACAACCTGTCTTTTGCAGACATGTCATATATTGACCATTGTTGTCATCTTGATGTACTGAAGTGAAAACCAAAATATTAAGATATCACGCTGGAGAATAAAGATCTTCACCAACTACAGTCAATTTCTGTCAGGCTTTCTCTTATTTTAAATGATTTGTTCTCACATATCACCCACATGATTACTTCCTACTGAAGGGTCAGACAGTATTGACCTCTATTGTAATCTGTACAAAATAAGATTCGAGCATTTAGTCACTGAATTTTGTCAGCCTCTTTCCTGCTCTGTGTGTGCGAGAGGGAGAGAGGACAGATGTCGAGATGAGACTCAAAGTGTGTTTTGCTTTAAATGCCATGAACCCTATTAGCAGCAGAGTCTCACGTCTGTCATGCGCTCCCTCAGGCTTGTAGTCCTAATTGCCAGGAGGCGTTGAAGACCGACTGGTGAGCAGTTGAGTTTTGTGTTTGGCTGCATTTAATATGATCGTTTACGTGACCAAGTCAGCGCACTCTCTGTTGCTGCTGTGGGAATTGGGCTGGAAAAGTGTCTCTTTATGTGCTTATTGTGTTTACGACGCCTAAAGGAGATGCACTCGACTGTGGACGAGTACATATTAGACTCTAGTGCATACATACAGGCCATATTTGAGCATTTGGTAACATAACAAAGCACACAAAATCCGGAGTAATGAAAAAAAATCAGAGCAACAAATAAGAGACTGCAGTGTGTGCAGACATATAACAAATTAACTGCTCACAATTAAATAACATTGTGCTTTTAACTGGACATCATTATAATTTGCTTCGCAATGCCTATTTTATGCTACTAAGTTTCAACAGCAAATACATTTTGAGGAATATGTTAATTTTAAGATTAAAATACTTATCAACACAAAGTGGAAACGTTTTTAAAGAAAAGTTTGACCTTTGACCACCAAAATGTAATCAGTCCATTCTTGAGACCAGGTGAGCGTTTGTGCAAAATTGAAAAAAGATTATCTCAAAGCTTTTCTAAAATATCATGAGAATAAGGCGGACGTGACGTCATAGTGACATTAATCCTTTATCGCCCGCGTGGAGGCATCAAAAGGTTAACTACGTGAGTTATGTGAGTACACACTGCACTCATCACATATCATTCTCTTCACGCTACACATAAATTGTTCGACATAAAGAATATGAAAATAATTGGAGCATTGTACATTTCTTGATACATTAAACTGTAAAGGTTATGTCTAAGTGGTCAGGTGGTCGGGTTCATATTCTTCTCTTTCATTGCTATGAGTGTATGCTTGAAGTTTGAATGCGCTCCAGCAGCGCCGCAGCCTCACTTCTTATCATGAGTGCATATGCATATACCACCTTTAATTACTTTAACCACCTGGACTGGAATATGATAACTTCATAATATAATCTGATTCATTCTAAAATCCCATTTGCATGTACGCCAGTTCCCCCCCAGATACATAGCGCATATACAATCTCCAGCTATTTGCAACAGCTTCTATTCATTAATATGAAAATGACTTTCTGGAATAAGGATGGGAATCTAAAGACTGATTTGAAAGAGAATATGAGCTTAACAAGCTGAATACCAATGTTAGCAACTTCATTCTGGGCTCAGCAGTGAGTCTTTTCATATTACACGATAATGTCCATTCATAGTCTGAACAAAGCTTAGGCAGCTAATAAAACACTAGCCAAATAAGCCAATACACGATTATTCCGCCCACACAGAGCCACTTTTGGAATTCAAATCAAGGAAATGTCATTTGGATGAATTCTCTCAGCCATTTACATATGTATTGGCCTATTTTAATGATTATAATAATTAAAATGAAATAAACTGTTATACACATATTTTTCAGAGGCTGCATCAGATTGGCATCTATTGTAACTGTAAATCTTTGTTATTTTACTTGAATAAATCAAAGAAGGCAGGGTTTGAATTTCAATATGTTGCTTTAAAACAAGAAAATGTGTCTTTACCTCTTTAGATCATTTACAGCCTATTTTTTTATAATTAGACATGTGTGATCAGATACGAGACATTTGTCATTTTAATGTAAAGCTTTGACTCAATCTGATTGCAGCACCACAGGATCTTGGCTTTCTTATTCTATTGAAGCTAGTTTACATTCACTTGGGCTGATTAGCACCCTCAGAGAGCAGCTTGGTTTATGAGATAACCCCCCCAATCCCAAAAACAACAACACATAGACTTTAAATGCCCCAAAGTAAACAGGAAAATATGCCGCGAAACTTATTTAGATCTTAAGAAAAACTGCTTGCTGTTGATTCAGAAGAGGCCGTTTCAACTCGCATTGGAACTGTTGAATATTTCATGGCCAACACAATTTTCTGCCGAATAGAAGCACTAATGAGGAACAATTGAAATCAAAGCCTTCCAACAGGCGACGAAGACGAGACAATAAAGAGCTCCTCTCTGCATAAAACCCCAGAGAGGCTTCAGCAGCAGCCTCAGCGAGGGAAAAGAGACGAGTACGTCCTCTGCAAATGTTACTGAATTTTGCATTCAGTGGGTTCTGTGTCGGTCTTCACACAAGAACGCTTCAGACAATATCTTGCCTACTCTTCAAACTGTTGACAACTGATATTATTTGGACATTTTAACCAGGAGTAATGTGTGGCATTGTCAACATTATGCATTAAATATGCATGCTCATTGTTTGTCTTGCTGTACCTAAAATCTGGTCACCTGAAACTCTTCCAGATGAGTCAAACGCAGTATGTTACAGTGCAAATGCCCTGTGCACAAAAAACAATACATGATATATCATTTCTTTCATTTCTGCCACTTTGAATTGAATCCAATAAACAAACTTTTATGACGCACACGGAGCCTCCGGTCAGTGGCAGAGTAAATACAAAGACGGCTAACATAAACTAAAGACCGACGCAACACGTGAATATTATAACATAACAAGTGTTATTTGGTCCGCTTCTCACAGTTTCAGCAGTTTAGTCAAATTGTATGTATTCTTTCCCTGCTGTTAGTTAGTAGTTGGCTGTTTTGCTTTAGATTGTATGGGCCCAAGTAGCAGAGGTGAAGTGACGCCCGCTATTTGTGACCATGGTATTTCACATTTGCTCTTTAGAGTGCTCTTTCAAATGTTCACATACATATTGAAGGTTAACCTGACAAACACAGGATTGAGTAAATATCTGGTGGGCAATGAGGTCCTTGATGTTAAAGGGCAATTTAAAAACATATCTGTGCTGGCTGAGAGGGGAAATAGAGAGGACGACAAGGAGCATCTGTCCTCCACAGTGTAAATGACAGGTATCAGGGATGGGTTTCCTGTTATGGAGGCCATTACTGATTCAGTTTACTTCCTGGCAGCTGTCCTCCACAGAGGTATTTTAAAGTAAATGCTCATGCGCTGCCTGCCTCTAGACACATACTGCGTGGCTTATTTACTCCGATCTCCAATATTCTTTCCCAGACAGGTACTGTATAAATAATGAGACTGTGTTGTGTGAGATGAAGCCATTATGTGGATGTGTGGGCTTCAGGGAGATATGAAATGAAAGTATTGAATGACAGATATTTGATTGAGCGAAAGCCAAAGGGAATTTTTATTCTTTTCATTTTTTATGTATAAGAAAGATAAATATACAGCGGCACATTGGTGTAGTCACAGTCATTGTCTTTGGCACAGAGCTGATTACATGGAGTACAATACTGATATTTAAATATTTGATGAGAAACATAGTCAGCCAAACTCGATTTCCCTTGTACGAAAGCACACTTTGCATATGGTATGTTTTTAGTTTTCCTCCTTTTTTTGTGGCTATAAACCATCACCTTGTGTCAATGTCCAAAATTAGCAGTCTATTTGAGGTTCGTGCAAAACAATGTGGAACAATAGTGCCAATCTCCAGACTGAATTAATGAATGAAGTAATAAAACGTCATTATTTAGGAGGAACTACGGCCACTGCAGAGACTTTAATAAGGCTCTGTTGGACTGTTCTTCTTCAGGCACGACGAGAGTCCCATTTGTTAAACTTGGTAAAACAGCATTTGTGCTTAATGAGAAAAGCCACTTGTTCTTCTGCTGCATTGAAACCGTGTGAAAATTCAAACTGATGGAGCCTCAGGGGAGCGAAAGGTGTGGATGTACAGTATGCACGGAAGTGTGAGGCGAAAATGGCGCAATCTCAGGATAATTGGCTGATCGCTGTGTGGGGGACGACACTTTGATATCAAAGTCTTTTGTGTGCAGGCGAGGCAAACCTAACAATCGCTTCCTTTGGTAGTTGCATTTTGCTTTCTAAATAATACAAATCTCCACAGAAATCTGTTAAGACAGGCGAGGGAGAGCGACTTTGACGCCAGGTTTTAGAGCAGGGGTCTCAAACTCGCGGCCCGCGGGCCAAATGCGGCCCGCCGGACGCTAGTTTGAGGCCCCCGCCTTGATATGAAAGTTTAATGTTAGTGCGGCCCGCGCGAGTTTGACATGGATGCTGTATGGTATCATGTACCCAGAAATGACAGCTTAAAGCTGTGTGCACACCGGACACAATTGACACGATTTTGTCTCGCCCATACGCGAGCGAGCCCGCCTGTTTTGCTTTTTCTCTCATCATCCATGACTGAGATCACCACCATCACTGCGCTGTACTGCTCTGAAAGTCCGAAGCTCCGCTGTCATTTCTGGGTACATGATACCCTCTGGAGGCGTCACATTCTCCCTAGTTCTCCCTATAAACGTGCATTTTTTTCACACTGACAGGCTCAGATAGTTACAATAAGTGTCCGACAACATACTAGAAAGGAGAAATGAACGTATGTCTACCTTTAGCTTGAGATCGCTGTTTGTTGTTGTTCTGTTGCTGTGTGGACTAAAGGGGTGTTCACAGCAAAAGCGACAAAAATAATCGCAAAATACTCAAAAATACTCCCATGGTCAGTAAACGGCCGCCGGTAAACTGTGGGTTTTTCCCCCAGTTCTATCCTTCAGTGCTGCTGCTCTGAGCCGGCTGCCTGCCAGCTAGCAGTGGTTCAGTCCTCCGGTCCAGTCCCGCGAAAAAAATAAACAACCTCCGGTCTGCATTGACTTTGTATGTAATCTCGTCGGTTTTCCTCCGGTTCTCTCCCTCCGAAACTCCCGGTCAGGTAAACCGCCAGCGAACTCCGGTCCAGTCCCATTCCCCCGGTCAGGGGAAGTTCACAGGGGATTCACCGGCTCTCTCCCTCCAGAGCCGGCTGCGAAACATAAACTCTCCTGGTCGTTAAACGGTTGTCGGTAAACTCTGTCTTCCATAAACTGCAGCGGGCACAGCAGCCTGCAGGACACCGCACAGGACCTGTGTGCAGTAACGTTATGAGACTCTCCACACTGATTGGCTCTCGCAACAAACAGCGATCTCAAGCTAAAGGTAGACATACGTTCATTTCTCCTTTCTAGTATGTTGTCGGACACTTATTGTAACTATCTGATCCTGTCAGTGTGAAAAAAATGCACGTTTATAGGGAGAACTTATAATATAAATATTAAACGGCCACCACAAACACTTTGTGTTTCCATGGTTTCTGACGTTCAACCAATCACTAACTGTGCCGTGCTCGACGTCATATGCAGGCGCAGGACCCTGAGCCAATCTGGTACCAGCGGAAATTACGTTCTTTGTACGTCAGCTAAACACTAAAACTTAAACTTCAACACAACAGCGATACCTAGTGGAATTATATATTACACAGCCCCAAACATGTCTTTCTCAAAGCCTGCAGTGAAGAGAAAGGTTGGTGATGAGCACAGACAATTTCAGGAAAAGTGGGAAATTCAGTATTTCTTTGTGGAGCACAGGGGCACTCCGACGTGTCTTATTTGCACAGAGAAAGTTGCGGTGCATAAGGAATACAATTTGAAACGTCATTACACAACTAGACATGCTGAGGACTATGCAAAATACCAGGGAGATGAGAGAGCCAACCGAGTTGCCAATCTTAAAACATGTCTACTGAAGCAACAAGATTTTTTTAAGAAAGTAACCAAAGAGAATAACGCAGCAGTCGAAGCTAGCTATGTGGTTAGTGAGATGATTGCTAAAGCAGGAAAGCCATTTACAGAAGGTGAATTTGTCAAAAAGTGCCTGTTACAGGCTGCAAGTATTGTCTGTCCAGAAAAGAAAGGTCAGTTCAGCAACATCAGCCTTTCTGCCAACACCGTGGCAGAGCGCATTTGTGACATGTCAAGTGACATTTATGATCAACTGTGTGAGAAAGCAAAATGTTTCAGTGTATACTCAGTCGCTCTTGATGAGACCACAGACATCACTGACACTGCCCAGCTCGCAATATATGTCCGTGGTGTTGATGACAATTTTGAAGTGACAGAGGAGTTGCTCACAGTAATGCCAATGCATGGCCAGACCACCGCTCAGGAGATATTTCACCAGCTGTGTGATGCCATTGAGAATGCCGGTTTTTCATGGAAGAGATTTGTTGGGATAACAACTGATGGAGCGCCATCAATGACAGGGAGGAAAAATGGACTGGTGGCACTTGTTCAAAAAAAACTGGAAGAGGAGGGTGTGGAGGAAGCCATAGCTCTGCACTGCATTATCCATCAGCAGGCCCTTTGCAGCAAATGCCTGAAATTTGACAACGTGATGTCTGTTGTTGTGCAATGCATCAACCACATCAGATCCAGGGGCTTAAAACACAGAAGGTTCCGTGCTTTTTTAGAAGAAATGGAGTCAGAATATGGGGACGTGCTTTACTTCACCGAGGTACGTTGGCTCAGCAGGGGAAACATGTTGAAGAGATTTTTTGAGTTGAGAGCAGAAGTGAAAGTCTTCATGGAGAAGAATGGGGTGGCTGTTCCTGTGTTAAGTGATCCTATATGGCTCATGGACTTAGCTTTTCTTGTTGATGTCACGCATGAGCTTAATGTACTGAACAAGAGGTTACAAGGCCAGGGGCAACTTGTCAGTGCTGCCTATGACAATGTGAGAGCATTCTCCACAAAACTTATGCTATGGAAAGTTCAGCTATCTCAGACAAACCTTTGCCATTTCCCAGCATGCAAGGCACTTGTGGATGCAGGCACACCATTCAGTGGTGAGAAGTATGCTGATGCCATTTTGAAGCTACAGGAGGAATTTGACCACAGATTTGCAGACTTCAAGACGCACAGAGCCACATTTCAAATTTTTGCGGACCCCTTCTCCTTTGATGTGCAAGATGCCCCTCCTGTGCTTCAAATGGAGCTCATTGACCTGCAGTGCAACTCTGAACTCAAAGCCAAGTTCAGGGAGGTGAGTGGAAGAGCAGACAAGCTTGGGCAATTTTTGAGAGAATTGACTCCCAGCTTCCCTGAGCTTTCCAGAATGTTCAAGCGGACCATGTGCCTTTTTGGGAGCACGTACTTGTGTGAAAAGCTCTTCTCCACCTTGAACTTCAATAAGTCCAAGTACAGGACCAGACTTACTGATGAGCATCTTCAAAGTCTACTGAGGGTCTCAATTGCTTCCTCCCTCAAGCCAAATGTGGCTCGGCTATGCAAGAGGAAGCGCTGCCAGACCTCTAGCCAAAAGTAGGCAAGAGAAGCCATGTTCAGAACAGCTCATGTTGAAAGTTTCATTAATGTTCATGTTAAAGGTTAAATAACTGTTAATACTGTTAATTTGAATCTGAAAAAAAATAATTTCTCTACCCACCAACTATATGTGGTTTCTTAAGTTTTTCTTATTTGCTGTTTTATTATTATTTTATTTATTTATTACTGATTGATTGATTTATTTTCTTTATTCTTTATTTGTTTATTTATTTTTTCATCTTATTTTGTGTAGAAAATTAAAAATTAAGATATTTGAGAACAGTGGAATGTTTTATCAGAGCTTTTCTTGTGGAAAACCGGAACCAAAGCACTGAAAAAGTGTAGGGTATAGCAGAAGCAAAAGCATTGAAGACAGTTTTTTTTTCTTTTTTTTTCTGTTTTTAATAAATGCGTTTTTTTTGTTGAAAACCTGATGCGGCCCAGCCTCACCCAGACCCTAGCTCCAGTGGCCCCCAGGTAAATTGAGTTTGAGACCCCTGTTTTAGAGTAACGATGAATTCTGAATGAACTGTACCTCTGAGAGAAGAACTAAACGTAGAGGAATAAAAAAGTGAGATGATTTTTGTTCAGAAAGGAGGTAACTGCTGTATGGATGTAAGCCACATTGTAGTCTGCCATCACAGGCAATTACTACAGTTTACAGAAAAGTAAACATTTAACTCATGAAAAAGTATTTCCTTTTTTTTCCAGCTTCATTTAAAAACATCTGTTCACTACATGCATCTTTTACTTTGCTTGCTCAACGGAGTGGGGAAGTGATTTTGTGTATCTGCTATTGTCATTGTTTAATACACAGTTGCTGTTTCTGCTGCGAGGCTCTTTAGGAGAGAAAAGGTTCATGGAAATGATTCATGGCTACTGCAGCTGGAGTCTGGGTGGGTGTTGGTGTGGTCTCTGAAATCTCATGTGGTCCCAGAGGACAAGAAGTAGGTTAAGTAGTCCCCCAAGAGATCTAACCGCAGGAGGGCAGAGTGCTTGAAGTCTCAAGGTTGCGGGAGCTGACAGTGTCCTCTCTGAGTGCAGCTCAGGAGCGCGTAAGGACAAGAATGAGCAATGTTATGAACCCTCTTAACCTTCCGAATAACATTACTTAACATTCACATACTACACACATAGTAAAACAAAGAAATATAATAATTTTGTCAGCTATAAATAGACAAAGATACATAAAAAAAGCAATTAATTAAATTGCTTTTCTTTTTACTAGTCCTAATCTAATTACTCTGTATTTTTGTAAAAATAGTCAGTGTATAGCTGGAGTTATTTGTTCATTTTTACTGTAAACTCATGGTTATTTTGCACTTAAGTTATTTGTAAAATGAGAAAATACTCAGCACATTTGTCCGGTATATAATTCACACAGAAATATGCAACACTTTACCGTGTTCTTATTTCATATGGACTTTATTCACTGTATCTGACTCAGATGCTTTTCTCCAGAAACACGTGTATACATATTGAGGTCTAGTATTTAGTTTTCTTTCTTTAACTGCTTCTGCATGAGGTGTGTGCACAGTGCAGTAGGGAAGAGGGTATCTTCTTTAAAGTGAACCAATGCCCCTCAAAACTGTTTGAGCAAGTCCCTGTTGTTATGAGGTATAAAAGATATGAGAGCAAGAACAAAAATAAAAGGGAAGGTACCCGTCATGTTTACGAATGTGTGAAAGAGAGATAGCAGGACCGACTGTATGCATGTGTGTGTGTGTGTGTGTGCCACGCAAGCATAAGTGAGGGTGTTTGGGGACATGAAGCAGGAACACCGGATGAATGCAGCATGGCTCAGGGGGATACTGAGATGGAGAAGGGCTTACCATGTTCTTATTTAATGCTTATCTGAAGGGGCCTTCATTTAGAGCGTTTTAAGCTGCCTTCTGGGGGCCATGGGTTAAGGTCAACACCGTCCTTTTTGTACAAGACCTGCCCTTTATGTGCCTCTCTTTTCTGCCTCAAGTGTTTGGGACAGACACACAGCAAGCATCCACAAAGGCTGCATTAACAAAAAGTCGTAGTAAACTGTCTCATTGAATTTTAACCTGAGCATTTAAAGTACACAATCCATCATGCTAGTCAGAGAGGTTTCAATACAGCGGCCCACTGCTCCTAAATGCTCAGAATGGGTAATATGCAGGGGCCAAGAGGTTAAAGATTCACATTAAACCAAAGATGATTGATGTGAAAACCATTCTCATGTAATGTATAAGTTTTAATAGGACGTGCGTGTCTCGGTGTCAATTATACACTTTCTAGGCCAGTGGTTCTCAACCTTTTTTCAGTGATGTACCCCCTTCGAAATATGTTTTCAGCCAAGTACCCCCTGACCAGCGCAAAGCATTTTTGTTTGAAAAAAAGATCATCAGTGTCTGATTTATTAAACTGTCAACACTGCAGATTGCATTGTTTAGGACAATGAAATTGAATAGCCCGCTGAATATAAAATTCAGTTTATAAACTTACACTTATATTTTATTGAATATGTAACTATAACTATTTTTCAAGGATTTTTGAATGGATGCTAATTTTAAATATATATTTTTTAAATCTCACGTACCCCCTGGAGTGCCTTCACGTACCCCCAGGGATACACGTACCCCCATTTGAGAAGCACTGTTCGAGGCTATTCAATAACAGACACCACTTTGACACTGCAAGAATTGCTATGTTTACTGAGTCTCACTCTCTCTAATGCTCTCCATGTGTGGTCGATCAGGTTTACACCATTAGAGGGGCTTTTTTAATTCATTTTTTTTGAGTATGCTTCAAGGTAACTGATACTATTCAAGCAATAGTCATTCAAGGCTACACCAAACAATTAGTTTTTTTCTATTGGTCAATTAATCCTTTTTTATTGAATTTTCAAAAAACAATTTATTTAACCAAAATAAATATCAAACACATATGTAACAAGATAATAGACACTATTTGTCAGATGCACACAGATTCAATTAATCACTGTATGTCCTACTGTGGGAACTATTGTCCTAACCTGAAGAATCAGTATTTTAGATTCATTTATTTTATATGCAGTTTAGATAATCACTTGAAAAGGTATTTTTGCTTCAGTGTGAGTGAAATAATTGAAACAGTCACAGACTGTGACAACAGTTCGTTTAAAGCCATTTAGTCACTCATGCTTGGTTATTATAGCGAAAGGAAAATATAAAACGTCTGAACAACAACATGGGATGACGTGCGGTGAAACGTTATGTTATCTTCGGAAGCGGTGCAGGAATCGTTTTGATCAGAAAAACAAGGTAAAAATGTACATCCTCAACATCTAACATAACTCTAAATCGTGTTAAAATAGGAATGGTGGGGATATTTTTATACATTGATAAGACTGTCATGTACAGCGGCCTATTCCTTGTGTGTTTAAAATAAATACTGTCTGGTATTTTTGCGCATTACAAACAATAAGATACATCCTTTGGTGTCAGGTTGAGGCAACTCAAATTTGACTGATGATGGCAAACATGAAACCTGCTGAATGCCCTGATGCTATGCTAATATCAGTTTGATATCATTAATACCTTCTGGACCAATACAACACATGTAAGCTACAGAGAAGTCTATCTTCCATTCACCTTTTCTTTAATGTGTTTTTTAATATTTGAAAGATAACGTTTTTTAATAGTGTCATATGAATCCCTGCGTTCCTCTCATTATAACAATCGTCAGACATTTCAACCTTTGAAGTGGAAACTTTCCAAATCCCATCTGCTCGGTTATTCTAAGTGTAAAGGCAGCCGCAGCAGAGACGTGCGTGTAAGCTGCAATATGATTCAGAAATTGCAGAAGATTGCACTATCCCACCACAACTGCACTTTGAGACTTTGAGCTGATGAGGTACTAGAAGTTTCCCAAGGCTGGCAGAGAGAAAGGAGGAGACGTTGGCAGAGTGTAAGGTCTGTGTCTGTCCTCGTGTCTCTGTTTTACCCCCATGAAGTGGATTGCCCTTTACTTCTACAATACCTACAGAAAGACTATAACTTGCACACCTTCTTGCTCAACAATTATCCCTTCTATTTCTAATCATTAAACACATTTATTTTCTGTCGATCAAACTACAAGAACCTCATAGAGAATTAACATGTGAGGGTTGTCCTTTATATTTTCCCCTCGCGTGCAGCATCTGAAGGATACAGTACTCTGCAGACAAAGTACATCAAATTAGAGACCGTGCCCTGTAGAACTGCTCTACTCTTTACCTCAATTATCCCCTGAAAGGTCAAAATCCCACTGAGGTCCCAGAGGGGGGTCAATAGAGGCCCTCCATAAAAGAAGGTTAGGGATTATATGACGCTTGTTTTAGGCTCAACCCCTGACATGTTTGAACCACTGACCTTCTGCTTTTGGATTCAAATGTTAAATATGACTCTGCCCTTGCGTCATTGTATTTCATTACGCATCGCAATACTCTAGGGCAGCTCAGTTATGGCAAAAATCATAATCATTATTATTTTGGCGAATATTGAGATCACAATTATTTAACATGATTACTCATTGAATTTGGAAACATCATGTATTCATTGACAATAAAAAACATGTCTTTTTAACAGTGGATTTTCTTTAACTTTAAATATAATAACTTTAAAGGAACTTTCACTTTGTGTCGATATCGGCGGTCCCTGTGGATGTAAGTGGTAGTGTTCTAAGCACCAGAGTCCCTTAATTAAGAAAACCTCTCATTTTACTGGAGCAGGGTCTGACAGTCTGCCCTGCTGGAGTCTGAGCTGTAGGAGTTTATAGTGCATGATCCGACTTCGCACGCTATCTGACACGCTGGTACAGATGACAAGCATTTAGAATAACCATACAGAAATAGACAATATTTTTGCTTGTTTTTAACCAGTTTATAACCAGTTAAAAGTTGCTCAGAGTAGCTTTAAGTAAAGACTCTCTTTCCATCATCTTGTCTTGAGCTTAACAGCCCCGGAAAGACGAGACTGCGCAGCACCAGCCGTGAGCTTTACAGCACTCCTTGCACTGAGCCACGAGCAACTTTGATCTCAGGCCTGTCCATGCGGTGGTGGTGCACCGCCACGATGAAAATGCACCCCGGGATAAGACCTGCCGAGTTGAATCCCACGGGCAGACTGTGCGGACCCCCTCCGTTGGGAAGTGTAAAAATATTTTTGGTTCGTTATGAAACTGTGCGGGCACAAATTAATTACAGTGTTTGTAATTGTGTAAATGTACATGATTGTAAATCTGTAACACCTAGCTTTGCTGGTGATGCTCTGAAGATAGCAGATTGATATGCGGAACTAATTATTGTGACCTTAAACTAACATAATTGGGTTTTTTTCCTGTAGTGTAGAACCAACATGATGATCTTCAAACTACAGGCAAAAGTAGAACATTGAAGCAATTAAAACAGTTTCAACATTCAGTAAGGAGGCATTTAGGTTTGATAGTTTCAATGCAAATAAGCTTTGATGCCCTCAGGAAATCACCACAGTTTCTCTGCTCTACAAAATCATCTTGGTGCCACATACCGACATGTCCTCAAAATGTCCTTGTACACCTGCTGCTTCCCGGTTAGGGCACCCCCTGCTGCATTTACACATTCAGAATACAGTGAAGGTTCTGGAACATTCAGATAAGGATTCTAATTTTGCCAGCCAGTGCACTTTGTGTCGACCACTAATGGCTAATAGAGTAAATAATTATAAAGCTACCCTGCGATAAATCGCAAGGTAGCTTTATAATTAGTTTCTCTCTCTCACTCTCTCGCCGCACTGAAGTGGAGGCTGAGAGAGTATAGGTCTGTTTTGATATAATTATACAAACTCCAGCTTAATGCTAATCCGTAGACTATGTTATTCAGTTCATTGTCACTATGAGCTAAACCTGTGTTTGCAATTCGGAGAATACTGTGGATCATTTTCAGAATGTACAGAACCTTGAGAAATACTTTTGGCCTGAAATTAACATACATGTAATTCTGTTTTGAAAATGATGAAGGTCTTAGGGCATCTAGTCTCATTTTCTATAAAGCTGCAATATTTATAAAAAATATATATCAGTCATCTTTGTTTAATGTGAAAAGTGACAAATCCACAGAGAGTTATCACCCAACTCTGCAGCTAGTCTCCGCCCAACATAGCGCTTAACTGTTTTGGTTCAGTCTCACGGCTGTCATCAACCTCATGATTTCCAGCAGCCGGAGGCAGCAGGTTTCATCAAAAAGCTGAAAACCCACTGTAGTAGCTAATAGCTAGTAAACATACATGTAGTGGAGCATTTAACCGCTCAAGTGACAGATATTTCTTAAATGAATGCTGATGAGGCACTGTTTGAATGAATACCACATTAACTTCTTCGTCATCTAGGTTGAAATCTGTAAACCTTGAAGTTAGAAACAGCATCCTTGATACTAATTACATCAATTAAACATTAATGTATATAAGTACTAACTTGGAGCGAGAATTTCACTGAGCAGAAATATGTAATCATCCGCCATTTATCATTCATAATAAAAGGGGAAGGTTGGGCGATATGTTTCATGTTTTCCAACCAGACACTGTCAGCCCAACAACTGGCAATTGCCAATATATTTGCACAGGTGTGTCTCCTGGCAGAGATAATAAAATGACAAAAGTCGCTCAAAAAACAACCAAAGATGGCTTCTATTCGTCCAATCGCCCAACCCGAGTGAAGGTATCACTTGAAAAATGTGTAAAAGAGAGAAATAGGGAGTGGCATTTAGCGTTTGAGTTTGCTCTTCCCTGTGAGCACTGCTTGAAATCGATGTCAGAAATCATCTTCCGAAAAACACTGTTAGGTCTGACAGAGGAGTTTTTTTCTGATGTTGCCACTTGCTACTTTCTGCACAGACATTCTATGTGCCCGGTGTTCCTCCATCTGTCCTCCTTTACCGTCAAAGATTAAGGGTAATTATCTTTTCTCAAAATCACAATCAACACACAATATCGAGAAAATACTATTCGGAAATCCTGTGAAACTTACTTCCTTCTCAGGTATCTTACTTTCAAGACTTTTGAGTCTCACATCAATTTGTCATCATCATTTAAAGCCGTATCGAACATCATCTAAACCCTTTCCTCTGCACTGCCAAACGGGGGCTGCAGGGGAGTTGACTTCAGCCCTGAAATGATGAGGAAGTGCAGGTATCGGACTGCTTCTGGGAGGCTCAGAGAGAGATGTGAGTCATCAGCCTCGGCTCAGTGGCCAAGCTGCCCGCAGTCAGACCTGGATCCCTTTCCCTCCATCAGCAGGATGTTAAGAGCCGGAACCCTGAGTGGTCTGCAAAGTGAGGTCTGAAAGACGGGGGTTGCTGAGCAGTTTAACAGTGCGTGGTATGGGGTAAAGAATGTGTCATTTTCTCTAGAGGGAATCCTACTCGGATTTGTCTCGTTGGGTTTGAATGAAAGCCAGGCTGGACTCATACCTGAAGCTTTGCTGTTGTCAGTAACGGATCAGCAACGTTGCTTGTTTTTATGTTGAAGAAATATAATTATGATAATGCTCTGTCTGTAATGCAGTTCTTTAATGTAATGGGGCTGAGTTTAAATCCGTTATGTCTCATTACGAAGTTCTTTCAACTTCTCGGATATGCAACATCGCCATGCTCCATTACATTCAAACACAAATAGATTCATTATAGACACACTCAGCTGCCACTATGTGAGGAACACCAAACCAATGCAGTCCCAAACACAACCTGCAACAAATCCTACCTTCATCAAAATCATTTTGCTCCCTCACTGTTTAATAGAAGTGTTGATTAAACTTTGCCGCCATTTCTGGTGCTGTTGTATTGTATTAAGTAGTTTATTCACTTGGAAAGGGTCATAATTATTTAAAACAAAAATTTGCGGTATCGTTTGCCCCATATTTTTGGTCAACTATCCTCTTGAGGGCTCTTCAGAAATGAGTGTACACAACCCACTTACCGACCAATTTCTCATCAAAGTACCAAACTGCACGGATCGACTCTATTACAGGAGTCAAGTGGAGTCTATATTTCAGAGGGGGGACTGTGTTGTAGCTGAGGCAATTACAAACAAGCTTTCTCCCCCTGAAGAGATGCCAACGAGTTTACGCCTCTGTCAGCAGTTTGCTTCTGGGCTACTGTTGAAGCAACGTGATATTTGCACTCTGAGTTACCGTATTATGACCAAAGTTTGTCTGCCTGCCTCGGGGGAAGAGAAAAAGTGTACACATGCCAAGTATTTATCCTGTGTAATCAAGGAGGCATCGCTTGAAAGGATCAGAGACGTCTTGAAGTGGGGGAACAATGGAGTCTTCAAAGAGCAGGCGGGAGGAGACTGGGTAGAGGAGAAACACTGCAGCCTAACTTCCACTGCCCTCGAGCAGTGGAATAAAGCAAAGCAGTGGGGAAGGATTATTAATTCACTGTGGTGGATCACAGGTGTTTATCTCTTTTTGGTGTGGCCCAACATTAAAACTCCCACCTGCAGCTGGAAGTTTACTTGTTTGGCACTCTTGCTACTCTGAGCCAAATAGCTTATCTGTGAAGAACCCTCACCTGAACACATACAGTACATCCGTGTGAGATCATATTTGACATCTAAGTAAAACCGATGTAAATATGCTGCTGGAAGATGTTTACTCTGTCCACAAATGGATCCATGTTAAATTGACAAAATAAAAAAAAAAAGATTATTTTAAATTTCAAAACAATTATTTTTAGGGCTGAAATGATTCATTTACATAAAACAGCAATTCTTTTTTATAAATAGGTTGTTTTTGCAAACTGAATATATTTGGGTTTTGGACTTTTCATTGGACATTGGACAAGACATTTGAAGATGCTGCCATGGGCTCAGGGGAACTGTGAATTTTTTTCTGCCATTTTCTAAAATGTTATGGAAAAAACAACTAATCGATGTATCAACAGATTAAACAATAAGGAAAAACTATTGTTAGTTACAGCCCCATTCAATAAAACAATAAGTCAAAAAAGCAGGGGAGGACCAACCTGCGTTGTAAATCGAGCATAAAATGTGATGGTTTTCATCTTGAGCACAATGAGCCATTGTTTGCTTAACGACACTGACCGGCCTTAGTACAGCCGCTGGATGTGAACATCCTTTGCTCTATATTTCATACCAGGAAAACCAACAAACGATCAAAAGGTCAGCTCATTGGCATTCAACCACACAGCCCACTCACGTATAGATTATATCTTGTTTGTAGTCAGTTCTTATAGTCCCAGTATTTTGTTTAGTTTGTACATGATGCTTACACAACAACGAGCACCAATTGAAACTAATTAAATAGAAATAATAGAAGTGCAAGATTTCCCAAATGATGATAATGACACGCTGAAAGAAAGCAAAGAGTGTGATGGCTACATGTGCATGTGAACCATCCTCCGCTCTCTTAAACAGTTTCACGACGCCCTGCGGGGAAATATGTGGCTTTTCAGAGATGGTTTTGTACTGCAGTCCACCGAGAGAGGACAGACATTTACTCCGACGCCGCTGGCATTTTCTTATTATTAATTCATAGGATGGATCCGGAAATTAATTAATTTATGTGTGAGGGTAAGGACTTTTGAGTGTACATAACATGCCTACATGCATGCGTGTTTGAGTTACATGCCCATTTAACACTGTTGACAGTTTGCAGTCTTTGCATCAACCTCTCATTTCCTCTCTCCCCAAAAAATCTTCTACTCTTCTCTTCAACTTTCAATACTTTCACCTAATCAACCTGTAACAGAGTGACATTTGTGTGGGTGTCACAAATGGTCAAGCGAATGAGTAAATAGTCTGGGGATTCAACCGTGCTTTTGTCGAATTTACATATTGTTATGAGTTCTTAAAAACTTATAGGCAGGGTCTTATCAAGGACATGAAGCCGCACTACAGTCAAGTTGATGCTCTTGACAGACTGACAGCTGACAGTTGGCCCGCTGGGACATTATCACCAGAGGAAGCAAATGACAGTGGTTTATACTTAACTAAGACAACGAAGGAAGAGCTAAGCTGAAATTGATAAACTCCAACACACTAACTACAGAGACTGTTGGTGAATAATATTCATAATATAAAGCCCAGTGTTTTGTTGCGAGGTTGTATTAAAGCTCATGTAAATCAAATGTGTACTTCAAGAGAGAAGCAGTAAGATAAAGTAGGCCGTTTCCAACTAAACCCACAGAGAGGCTCATTGGAATCATTGATCATCTTGAGGTACCCTAATTGCTGAGGATAATAAAGAATTGATTGAGGCAGTCAAGAGGCAAAACACATGAAATGCATGCCAGCACTCTCTACGAGTATTGCTGAAGAACAATGCATGCGTGAGATAAACAGATGAAATCTAGAATTAAAAAAGACTCAAACACATTATAAATAAATAGTGTTCAGGCAACTATAACTACTTGGTTAAGGATTAGAGAAAGGCGAATAGATTCCAGTCGTGCATACAGGTATGTTCCCTCTTCCCTGTATCACCTTAAAGGTGCAGTGTGTAGGATTTGGAGGCATCAAGCTATGAGGTTGCAAATTTGAACCAACTGAAACGTCTCCCGTGTGCCAAGCGTGTTGGAGAACTAAGATGCCCAACGCGAAAACAAGGAAACGCAAATAGCCTGATAAAAAAGCCAGTGTTTGGTTTGTCCTTTCTGAGCTACCGTAGAAACATGGCGGTTCAACATGGCCAACTCATTGAATAGGACCTGCTCTGTATGTGGATATAAACGGCTCATTCTAAGGTAACAAAAACACGGTTCTTGTTTTCATTGCGATCATACACTAAAAAAGACATACTTATTATTAATATATTCCATTTCTGCCAATATAAATGCTACACACTGTTCCTTTAAACAGCTGATTCTTGGTTTGTGTAGGAACTTCCTGTTGGTATTCTTGCTCTGATGTCAGCATCGTCCGCCCTGTTTGTGGATGACTCCACGTACACAAAGGTTTTCCATCCCTTCCAAAGCTGCACCAAATCTTGGACCCTATAACTATTGACTGAGATCATTGCAATGTTGTTGTTCTGTCCTTGTGTCCCTGACAGAAGTGTCAGGTCATCTGCATGGTCTAGATTGTGAAGTTGTCTTCTGATGTATCGGATCCTTATATTGAAGTTTACGTTATTTATTAAAGTTCAAAAGGTAATATTTGCCAAATATATTCCTTTAACATGTTTTTAGTTTTAAAATAATGATTTGAGTCTATTGGGAAATGCATAGGGCCCTGGTGACATACAGCAGATAGCCTCCCCTCTGCACATTTATAATATTACAAAGGATGAAAGAAAGTATACCTTCCGCTCCGCACTCCCACAACCAAAAGCTCAGCCAATGATCCAGGTGATCGACCACAATGCGCTGAAATGATGATGTGTGCTTATTTGAATCCGGTGCGAGCAGGTAACAGCACCCTGAGGTTCACCCATGGAACAATTAGCAGCCCAAATGCACCGTAAACTGTGCCCTGCAGAGACCTTATGAATATTTCACAGCAAACAAGAGAGAGGCGGCATGTTGAACAGCACCGAGGGTCACGGAGAGTCAGATTGGAGTCCTTTGTTCATTAGAGATGTAGAGGTGGGGTGAAATAATGGGAATGTGTAAATGCTATTCCCCGACCACATGATGCTTTGTAAATATAACTGAGAACATGAGCGATTTTCGACACTGTGAACTTGGGGTCAATCCGCACCTGTGGCCAAACAAATGTACACTATTTGCACATTTTAGATGCACACAGTGTGCGTATAGTGCTGAAATGTATCCAGCAATGTACAAAACCGTCCTTGTGGAAAAAACACAATGTCCTAGAAAAATGAAATGCTTTGTAAGCGTTAATATATTTGATGACTCAGAACTGACTTACATTATACGGGTATTTTTACAAGTTTTAGCACATTTACCTTGCATTAGCCGCCATTAGAGTAGCAACCTTTCAGCAAAGTATATCAGAATGTTTGACATGTTGTGGTAATGGTGCAGTGCCCGTTAAGAACATGACCTTTTTTGTTCGGCCTCCTGTGTTACTGCTTGCAGCTTTCTCGAGAAACTGCTCATCCAAACAACTTCACACTCGACGCTGAGCACCCTTGGGTCCTGAGCAATACACCTGCCGAGACATAGTTGCATCCCTCGGCAAATGCTGGAGTAGACAAGTCATTTGGGATCAAAAGCTCACACAAACACGGATCCGTACGGTACCCAACATGCAGTTCGGCGGTGTTACAGTTAATAGGGTTGCCCTCTCAATAATATCTTCTGTTTATCACTCGCATGACTTAAGCCACAGATATGCTCTCATTTGAATCAATGCAGCTGTCTGCACCAGCTCCTTGCAGGCTCATTTCTCAGCTGCGCCTCGGGAACCACGACCTGAAGCGTTTTAAGCATCACATCTATATCTTCGACAACATGCACATAGACTTGAGGTTGATGCTCACTAAATATATTTATTGACATTTTGCAACCTAGGAGGAGCAGACAAAAACAAAAAGCAGCATATTTGTGCAGATGACCCACGTTCCCTGTGCCAAACTAAAAGTGAAGTTGACGTTTTGTCAAGTCAGTCGTTGTTGCCTCAATCTAACTTCCCGTGAAGACAAGGTTGAATCTGACAAGACGCTATGCATGTAAAGAGCGTGTATTGACACGCCGTCACTGAGATGTGCAAAACTGAGGCTAGAAGGGTACGAAGAGCGTCACAGATTGAAGGTTACTTGGCAACTGACCAAGCTGCCTTATTTGATGCATTGGTGTGAGACTGTGTTGTGAGCAATAATCATATGCATGTATTGATGGGAAAATAGATCAAGAATACTACTGGACCGACATTTGCGGCTCAACCGGGCGTAAAAATCTAACTGGAGCAGTTGTCGACGACTCATTCCGGCCAGTTAAGTGGAATGAGGAGTCAATAATCAATGATCTCATAAAACAGTGAATAAAATATGTCTTTCAAAAAGCGTGAATCACAGCAACCACAAGAGGTCCTTGAGCGTATGGTCAGAAATTATAATTAGCTGTGGACAGACAGGCAGACACATAAAATGCATACACACACACATACACAAGAGCAAATACATGATCTTCTGGCGGAGATAATCAATATGTCCTGTAGATTGAAAGAGCTTGATACTGCACTTGCTTGGGTCCTCAATACACTCGCCAAGTATGAAGTTGATTGAATGAATGGATGCCGACACAATCGAAGGACAAGACATACAGACAGACAGAGACTCTTTCCACTCTAGGTATTTATTGTCACTTGCATCATTACATGTTAATGCGATTGATCGCTGATCTCCCACTGTTTTGTTCACACGTCAAGGAAATCAAACTTGATCTAAAAACCACCCTGCTGAAGATGTGTGTGTGTGCATTTGCACAAAAACACACACACACACAACCTTTCACTGGGGCTCATTGTTACTTTCAACTGCCACCATGATCCTGTCATGTCAGTAAGTTAATTTGGAATGATGTGTCTTGTGTTTAAAATCATAGAACAACCCACTGACTCGCACGCAAACATAGAACATGACAGCAAAAGTCAATTCAGAACATGAATTCTCATATTCTACAAACGATTACAAAAAGAGTTCCACAAACGGACACTCCCACGCTCACCGATGCAAAGTCCTCACACATGCAGGACATGCACACACACACACACACCCACACACACACACACACACACACACATGCACACAGATCCTTGGGGCACTATGTGACTCATTTCTCAACTTCTGCCCACTTACAACCTCCTGCTCTGTGACTCTGGGCCAGTGTCTCAGTGTGTTCCTGTATGTTTGTGTGTGAAGCAAAATGAGAAATGCAGTCTGCCGTTTTTCACACAACCTCAATGCCATGTTTGTTTGACAGGAGCCTCCACAGCCTCTCTCCCTTTGCTGCCTATTAACTGTAATTAATGTGCCACAGAACTTATCCTGCTTGCAGTGATGAACTCAATAAAATAAAAATGAATTGCAAACAGATTCAAGCGACACGATTCAATCAAGCTGTAGGGGCTGATCACCGCGAGCCGACAGTCTCCTCACGCTCTGCGTGATTTCAGTGAAATGAGGTCAAAATACATGGAGTGTCATAAAGAATGGAACACTTGGTCCTACTAATAAATAGCCTGACCGGGAAACCTGTAGGCAACATCACCAGACATCACATCCCTTTAACTGATCGGTTCCACATACATACCAGTTGGTTACCAGTTACCAGGATGGTGCTGAGGTCTGGACGGTCATCACATCTCATGGCCTTTGTAACTGCCTTTTTTATGATCTGATGTCCAATCAGCGGGACAACGCCTTTTTCAGTGTCACCCTGAAATAAACCTGTTTCCTCCTTTCCAACAAGCCTACGGTTGACTCGTCCAACCACCCTGACCTCCGCCCCACTGTACACTACTTCCTCCCAACAGACTACAGTTCATATTCCTACAGAGGGCTTTGTTACTTTGTTACATAACCCTATACGTTTTTGGCCCGGAGGAAAAAAATGTGATTCCTGTTTGAGCTTCAAGTTAAGACTTCAATAAGCCAATGGCATGCCCCTGAAAAGTATCCTTCAGTGCCAAAGAGATTAAGTGATGTTGTTCTCATGAGGCACAGGATGATTCTAATAACGATCCACGTGCCCAGAGTTGTTCCATTGTCCTTGTTGATTTGTCCTCCAACGCAAGATAACCCAATTTGCCATCATAGGGATCCTTCAACTCTCTGTGCCCTTTCAGCTTCCTCCATCAGACTCCCACCAATACCACCTTGATCTTGATAAAGTAGCTTTTCCTTGCATTAACCGTTGTTGTTTTTTTACCCAAGGCCTTATGCTTCTGGGAGAATCTGACTGTCCTACAATCCACCACAGCCTTCCCCACCAATCTGGAGACAATGGAGGGTTAGTGGAGGGAGAGGTAAATTATGAAAATATTTTCAGAGGCACCGATGCAAGGCCACTCGAGTTAGGGTGCTAATGTAGCGTTGCCCATAAGTGCGAAATGGCATTGAGGCAGCGGGCGCTGCCGGCGGCGTTGCCATTAGGGCTCATTTTCCACACTTAATGGCACAGGCACCTTGTTTAATAAGCATGGATTACAGGTCATAAAAGGCAATGGAGCACACAGGCTGGGAGGAGGATCAAGGGAGGGAGGGGGAGAGGAGGGGATCGCCTGAGGAGAGGAGACAGATAACAGGGTAGAAGAGCTGCCTGTGAGAAAGAAGAAAAGATAAGTGACAGATGGGGAGACATGACAAGGGAAGAGATGGGCTACGAGATGTACATGCTACACAACACATTCACTGCAAGGGAATCTGGATTTTTGTTACAGTAATCAGCAACCCTGTATTTCCTGGTTATTTGTTTCCAGCACTTCTCCTCATACAGCATTTGAATGGTAAAGTTTTTTCCAACTTTAAAACTTCAAATAGCGGCATATCTCTATTCTTTGTTAATTGCTTGCCTAGAACTCTTGTGTGTTAAAAACTTTGGATTGTTGGTCGATTACAAGATTGCCACACTTTAAATGAGTGTGTCGTGCCTGTTTTGAATGTAGAAAACTAGTAAACTACTTGGCCTGATGTTTCTTGTCTATTCTGAGCATGCCATTAATTCAAAGGAAAAAAATATAGAAGTTGATTGAACTCAATATAAAGCCTCTTGGTTATTATCTTAGAAAATAAGAAAAATGAGAGTGTGGTATCCTTAAATTGTGCCCCATTGCTGTTCTTGGGGAAAACAGACATTAGAGTGTAAATTACTTTATGGAGTTTCTCACATTTCCCCACTGGCTGAGGATTATGCTGTGTTGAGGATCACTGATGTCGTGGATGAAAATCTGAGACATGTCTGCTCCCTCTTTCTCATATATATGTTTCACGTTCTCACTCTCCAAGGCACTGATGGATTTTTTTTAAATAGCAGCAATTTCACAGCAGCAAATTTGAAAGAAAAAAGGGAATCGATTGGGAGTTTGTAGAAGAGAAATGTTGTTTTGGGCTATGTGCAGGCAGAGATGTATGCAGTAAAAGAGTGAACCATTGTTGCACAAGTCAAAGAGACAACACTAATACTGAACGGAAACATTTTGAATGAACACACAAGCGTGTGCACACGGACACCTCCGAACACACGGACACCTCCGAACACACTCCTTTACTCCTGATTCAGCTCATCTTTCAATCCTCAGGCTCTAAGCCAATTAGTTCACACCGGAGGATATTAATTTCAACCGCGGCACAGTGGGAAATCATGAACACCACTATTATTCACTCGTCTTGGCTTAATGTTAACCCCATGCTGGGATCATTAAGGATTCATCATGCTATTCAGAGCTTTATACAACCTGTTGATGAACTTGGAATCCAATAACGGCCGTCACCCACGGCACTGAGCTGGATCGAGTCATAAAGGGATGGATTTATGGACGCTGAGGTGATCGAGTTTGGGAGTCTGGTATAATTAACCTTTCTGCCCTCTAGAGCTCATCAAGGTTACTACAGGAGGTGGTTCAAGGTGGAGCTCAATTTTGCCTTAAAATATTTTTGGAGCTCTGGTTCAATAATGCATTTGGGTTATGTCCACATAAAACGTTCCAAATCTCAGAATAATCAATTTTGATCACACATCTGGTCAAAAACAGACACATCTGCATGCACACGCATTTGGACAGCTGCACTGTCATCTCATCGGCTTTTAGAGGATTATGAACGGAATGTAGGACTCAGATTCATCAGACTGATAAATGAATAGCATCAGAAGAGATCCCTCATCAGTTGATTTAATGATTAAAATGTGACATCCAGCAACAACAGCTGCAGTTAGGACAAAGTTATTGAATGTTTTATATTTTGTACTGCATTGTGTTGTAAAGCAATCTCTGCCCATCAGTATTTGTTCATGAATTCTGTTTAATTTGCCACAGAAGAAATTGGAAGCACATCCCAACGCCCTCAGGGTAATCTACACTTAGAGTTGCTTATATCTGCACCGTGTACAAATGAGGACAAGATAGAAAAGATTGTGGTCCCAAAGAGAGATGCACAACAGAGAGGAAAAAAAGACAAATTGAGAACAAATTGAGAAACAGTGCGGTAATTAGACCTCAACTTTGGAATTTCGATGAACATTTGAGTAATATGAATCTCAATATAAGTAGATGAAAAGGTGGGTGTTTGTTTGTGTCAGAATCTTGTTTTATTTCAAATTCTCAGCGTGGTTATGACTCCACTTCAGCAAGGATTTCTTGGAGGCAGTAGGCGTTCACACCTCTCTGTTCCCTCCATATGAAAACTCCATGGCAACCCTCCCTCTTGAGAATGATGGAAAAATGAAATGATGCGTTTGATATAATATTAAAGTTTGTTTGATTTAACTCTTCCTCCAGCCCGGTAATGAGTCAAGGCATCTTTTGAATTTTAATCGTATTATGCAATTATAAAAGTTTGTCTGAAAGATGCATTACTAGTTTTTAGTTTCTGATATCAAATGAGAAAGGAATTCAAAGAGTGGGAAGTGCAGTTATTGAAGTCTGTTCTATTCTATTCTATTTGCCGCGAACATCCACGGAAGGATGATACAGCTGAAATGTGGATGACACAATCTGAACTAACAAACTTCATCCAGGAACCTATAGGTCACTTAATAGTTTAATTTACCATGAGCCTGGACATACTCAGAGACACTCAAACCGTTAAGGCCGAGTCTACCATGTTTTATGACCCCATCTTTTGATTTTCCGATACCAAATCTCGAACAGTGAAAACATCTGAGTTTATACATAATAATAAAGTATAGTTGAGTTCATGACAAACAACTCTGTTTACAATTCTTTCAGTTTTCAGACATATAAATGAGATGTTAATTGTTCTGCCTGCAACTGTTATCTCCCCCACAGCTCAGACCACCAGAGGGGGGAGGAATTGTCTCCCCCTCCCTATCGTGCCTCTCATCCAAGACCCTGATTTTTGCTGAAATGTTGAGATTGATCTTATCCATTCATGTTTTATGCATAAAGGTACACATACATGTATATCTATGTAGTTCTGTCTCTGACATGATAGCAATGTCTACCTATGCTGTGCAATTGTTTAATTCATTCTATATTGAATTGATTAGGTTTCAATAAAGAATAACTTAATGAAACGATATGAAAAAAGAAACGATCGCCCAACGATCGCCCACTAGTGTGGCTAAAAATTGAAATATCAACCAATTAGTGTATTCCATTATCGCTTGAATATCGACCCAATTATAACCACATTAGTCCCATGTCTGTGTCAGGCTCAAGCTTTTTGTATCTAATCACGATGGCTGCAGCAAAATATGGTGTCAATGGCCTCATAAACCAAGAATGTTCACAGTTCCTTAATCACTTCTTCTTGGTGCTCAGCTGAGCTAGTCTGTCGCTCCACATTATCAAAAGCATAGCGTGCTATTTACATAATGCTATGTCAGTGTCAGTGAGTCAAAACATACAAACAAACCTTCCGTAGCAGCTGGCTAGAGAGAGTTTGCTTGAACAGTGCGATATTTGCAATAAGATAAGGTTTGTGTGTACAAAATGTGTGTATAGATACACAGGGTTGTGCAGGACAAACAGACACACACGCACACACACACACACACACACACACACACAGACAAATGTACAGACACACTCATGCACACATAATGACACACAAGCCGCAGTGTTTTGAAAGAGGCAAGTAATATCATTTGTTTAGCATATTGCTACTGCGTTTGAAGAACTTGACTGCATCCCAGGTTTGCTATCCCTCACAAAAATCCCACCTTTGCAACATTTATGAGATGCGAGAAATGAACCCCGAGGAGCGTTTGTCATTGTATTATGCTGACGCCTCCAACAAAAAGATGCTAAAAACAATTGCTAACTGGACCCCTGTGGTGTCACACATATTTCTGATGGAAAACAGCAGACTCTCACAATCTGTTCTCTCACTTCCCTTTGCAAGAAAGAGGAGAGATCAAATTAGTTAATCCCTGCAAAAAAACTTTTTCCCCCCACTTTAAAGCGTGTTCAGCACAAAGTGTTGATCAATGGCGTTAGATAGCCCGTCTTACTCCCGAAGCCCTGGCACCACTTCACATCAGATGAAAGCAACGATGATTTGCAGCGAATCAGCATTTCGCCACACACACAATGTTGGGACGGCAGTGGACCTGTAACCTTTAGAGCTCGCCGTCCACCATAGTCCACCTCCTGGTTAAATCAGCAGCAAAGTTTCTTACAGCTCTATACAGAAATTAATGAAGTTTGAAACTTTCTCACATCATTTCTATTTTACATAACCATCGCATAAAACATGAGTAGGAGTATTCACCCTCAACATTCTCTTTCCTACAGAGTGGTAACCAAATATATTTCAGAAAATAAAATAAAAAGGATTTCTTGAAGAGTTCTATGAGGTTATGAAATGATACCCACCAGTGCTCTCAATAACAATACATTTGGATTGTATTATTCAGATCACTATCTTTGGATTTTTGGACAAGGCAAAGAGATGAAGACACCACAGGTCATTGCCGGATTTACTGCAGGCCAGAGCTGTCATCTTCAGCTCTGTTTAGGAATAAAAGGAACATACTAACAGCTATTGCAAGTAAATTTGCTGGCATTATGGATGACGCTTGGGGCAACAAATTGCGAGTGGCCATGCGTAAGATTAAGAGAAGAGAGGGAACGCGATTTGAATGAAACATGAAAGGATAAGTGTGTGTGCGCGATATGCATCAAGTTCTTCCTCTCCCAAGCAGGGCATATTATAATCAGCTCGGCGCCCGGGGGATTCAGGGAGTGAACAACATGTGCAGAAGCAGAGCTGGTGAGGCCGGATTTGCCTGGATCAGGCAACGATGGAAGAAAAAAAAAGAAAGTATTCCTCTGTGTGTTCGATATATAGAACAATACATGAGCTATAAACCTCCGCGACCTGTGTTGTCATCTTACTTCCTGTCTACTAAATTAGGAGGTCTTTCTGCGTGTTTTGTGTGGGCCGATGTGTTGCGTTCGTATGTCTCGGTACATATACATTGACATTGTGCGAGTCTGTTTGTGTGAGAGGAACACGGAGGCAGGATGCAATGGCTGAGACAGGAAGTCTAGTTAAATGCCTATGCCTTGGGAAGAAGCCTGCAGGAATCAGCGGGCTGTCAACCTGCCAGGACCCCAGGGACCAGCCGGTGCCCAGGAAGATTCACTCACAAGCTGCAGGGAGAAAGGCTTTGATGAATCTCCTCCGTTATGAGCAACAGTCAACGCACTGCCTAAAGACACTTGGTATTAGGAAGTGCATGGACAGCTATTCAGTAGTAAACATGAACGTGCGCTAAATTCTATTACAGTTAATTTAATGACAATTTCTGTCATGGTTTAATGACTTTGAAGGAGGCGAACCTCATTTGTGTTGATACACAAGTGCACAGTGCTATTTTCCGGTTTGTTGGCCACTGTTGATGGTGCTTGGTACGCCTGCCTTAGGACTTCGTAAGACTTGTATTAAACAAATCCAAGTGATACACATTTTCATCAAAATATTTAAACTTCACGGTGGAAAATGGGAAAGGACAGAATGAAAAAAAGCATGTTTTTATTCACAAACAAACTGCTCATCCACTGGCAGAAACAGGGATGTTGTTTAGGCAGTTACATCATATGTTATCATTTATTTCTTGTGATTCATTCTGGAAATTTCATTTGCTAAGTGATATAGTTCCTTCACAGTAAAGTTCAACCTGTTAAACGTCTTGAAAATGATATTACTCCTTTTTCCTCATAGAAAAATCCAATATACAAAATAATATATTATATTTTTTAAATCAACATTTAATTGCTGGACAAAAGAGGATGAAGCGATGGTAATACTTCCTTTCTTTCTCATTAATACTTTTCTGTCAAGAGCAAATCCAACGTACGCTGCAGCTAAAAATGAAGCAGTCTGCCGTTCAGCAGAGACAAAACATTAGGCTGACACGCATCACAACCAATCTGTGATATATAGAATTTGATAGCAGCCTCCAATAACCAATTTCACTGACACACACACACACAGACAGCATCTACTGTACACACACGTACTGGTGGCACATCCCATCTCAGCCAAACTACCTGGGGACCTTCAGTCGCTGCCTCATATATCACCTAGATAACAAAATACTTGGGGGGCTGCCCATTCCATGGCCTGACAACGTCAGTAACAAATGGAGAGTCTTCCTGTATCCAATTATAAATAATGTGGCATCTTTACAAGAAGATAAAGCATCTGATTCGTATCATGCCATAGAGATCAATCAGAAACTATATTAAATAACCACCTCACCTTTTCGGTTTCCTTACAGCTGGGACTGTTTTTTGTAGCTCGGGGTAGAGAATGAAAATGGACGAGGATAAGAAGGGCAAGAAGCTGGGAAAGATAACTATTCTGACCTTGTAGAGGTAGTCCTATAGATACGGGCACGGCTGGTGTTGCTACCAGGCGCTCCTGCCTGCATGCCTGTCTGTCTACTTCTACAAACTGAAATATGCTCAAAAATATGTCTATTTCCCTACTTATCAAGGCGTCATGGTAATTAAGACACATATACAGGAGAATGGCATAGAGCAGGGGTCTCAAACTCATTTTCACTCCGGGCCACATCAGCATTACGGTCGCCCTCAAAGGGCCGGTTGTAAATGTGTAAATGTAACTACTCCTAACATATTGGTAAATAACTCTGCATTTGTCTCTGCATTTGATTATTGTTTATTCAAGTGTAAAAATATATTAAAGCACATTTCTGTTATTATAACTTAAATCCTTTTAAATTAGGGTTAAGAAACCCACATTACTCTAACAAACCTTTGAAAAAAATAGCAAAGACAAATATCAAACACAAGTTATTACAATAACTTTCCGAGAAGCCCATCTGGCAAGGGCTCTTTACTGAAACCTCATCTGGCGTGACTTGAATAGGTCTGTGTGAGTGGCTGCTGACACTTTCAAGGAACCATTCAAATTATGAATTTGTGATTACGTCTGTTTGGCAAAGTGAAAAACAAAATATAAAAAGGAAAAGAAAAACGAGATGAGTTATTCAGTCAAACACACACAAACGAAACATAATTTCTCAAACAAAATAAACACGAATAATTAAGTAGGTTGTGTTTTTTACTGGAAGCATATCAACTACTGCCTTGCCAGGATTTTCTTTAAAGATGATCAAAGAACAATGTGGTTGTTAGACATCAATAAAGAAAATCTTCTCTATAACCCATGTTGAAATCCTTAGATATATTACCTCTAACAGTCTGTTGGTTCTTTATTATTTAAAGCAAATAAAAAGATGAGAAAAACTAAACCACAAAAGAAAACAGAAGAGAAGAAGAGTTAGTGTCAACCATAAGACTCTTTCATGTTTGACAAACACTTGATCCTTTAAGAACAATTGATCCAGCACAGAACGTCTGGCGAGTCACACTATTTGCCTTCGTCATATTACACTCCACCGACAGTCTGGATCAGAACACGGGAACGGGGCGCCGCAATTCCCAGCATATATTTTTAAAGCAAAGCAATCAATCGTCTCATATGAGAATGTGTGTAAGTGGCTCAGTTGGAAGACACATAAAAGCCTCGTGCTGTCACTGAGGGACTTCTCTAGAGCAGTTTGAAATGGGAAAGAAAAATTGGAGAATCTATCTCACTTTGCCCGGTCATTTCCTGAACATTCAACCTTGGACACGGAGCCACCGACCACGGCTTTGAAATTATGTTGTCAAATCCTGAGGAGGCAGAAAAAACAACCTCCCCAAGGTCAAACGGCGAGGTTTATATCGTCTGTTTCCCAAAGATGAGAAACCCCCGGAGGGCAGTTAATTCAAGACCCAGGTGATATCCCCCCCCTGACCTTGAGCTGCAACAAACACATGAGACCTGCTTTGTTATCATGCATCACAAACCTCTGTGGTCACAGACTCCACGACAGCAAAGCAAACATTTCTACCTGGTCTAATGAGGTGTGACAAACCATTGATCTCAGTTTGAGCAAAACATCAATATTACCTGATAGTGGAGATGGAGCACAAGTGACACGAGTCTTGAATTTTTAAGCCAATCGGGTCGGGGAATTTATCATTTGGGCCTTTTGATGTGGAGAGCCAGTTCTGGGGCCAGCCGGAAACGTTGCAGATGTCGTGGCGAGGTGATGGATTCGATTGGAAGGGCTCATCAGACAGAGTGTTTCTGTGTTTCTGTATTTGCTGAAAAAAATGATGTGTTCGATAATTAAATAATTGTGTTAAATGTGCGACAACTGTTGGAACTAACAGTCAGGTTTGTGAAAGACTTGTTGTAATCCTTCAAATATGAAACATGTTCAAATTTTTGGAGTGACAGATCTAGAGAATAAGTGTACTGCTGATTATAATTGAGTGTCTTAAATCCATGTATATATTTATATTATATCCAAGTCCATTCTAGAAAGATGAAATCAGAATGTATCTTGAGCAAATTCAACTTTTGTGTGGCAATGAAAATCTAAAACAAAGGTCCTTTTCCTACTCCGAGTTTGAATTTACACAAACCTCTACTGAATCACAAGCCGAAATAGAGGGAAAGAAAAAGGGTGAGAGAGAGAGGAAGAGGAAGAAACAGAGATATTAAATGTTCAGAGCATATTTAACTGTAAAACTCGACTCTGCTACTGTTTGTTTTTGTCTCTATTGTGTTCACTTCAGTCTCTCTGTCCCATGTTTTATCCTGTTCTGGAGCAGTCCTCAAAAGCAAAAATGCTGCCATCTTCACTTCCCCTTCAAGGAGCGCTGTTAGTGCAGAGCTTCTGTCGAGCAGTCCCTCTTTCATTTCGTCCGGCAAAACTGCTGACGTCTTCGATAAGAGTTTGCAAAGTTGAGTCAACATCGTGGGGCGTCAAAGACAAGCGGCCGCTCTTGAGTACTTGTTCAAATTAGTTTGCACAGCTGTGGAGCGTTCATGTTTGGGAACATTTGTCTGCCATAGCACACCTTCATTTAAATGGGGGTTTAACCAATGACTCTCAAGGTGAGTTCGATAGTGACCTTTGTGTCAGAAGGTGTCAGATCGAGTGATTGTCACTCTCCCATCTTGAAGCATCCCGGGAGCAAAGCTTTGCCTTTGAAAAGGACTCCGCCTCTGACTTCATGCCTGTGCTTGTTTTAAAGTCTAACTGCATTACAGTGCAGATGAGTCGACAGCTGTCACTTCATCAGCGCTCGTTTTTTTTCTTCCCAGAATGCTAATAATGCAGCAACAACAGAACAAGACAGTTGGCATTAATGTTATATTAGCAGGAAAAGTAATACTTAAAGGGTTAACTGGTCTTCGAGCAAACTATATGAAAGTGCTAATCCCTGGAGGTTACTCTTTATTTCGCATTCTTTTCCTCTCTCCCTCTTCCCTTAATCTCCTCTCCTCCGTATCACTCTATTACCTAAACGCAGAAGAATGGCGAATGGATCTCCTCTTTGATGGTGAATGCACTTTGACTTTGAATACAAATGCCACCTTTCATGAATGCCTCTGCCAGGGATTATAATGAGGCATTTTATTACATTCAACCCGCCAAAGGTCTTACGAATTCACCGCAGAGAAGGGGATAGCAGATTATACGAGACGAGAAGAATACAGTATATCTATGTCTTCATAAATGCAGAGTATCTTATACAAAAAGCTTGGCGGCTCAGCCCGTATTTTTGAACACTTATTGCTGGCTTAACACGGGAAACGCGAATCACCTCTTTCAAGAAAGTTACAATGGGTTGTGGAATTTTTTTTCTTTGAGGTGAAGGTTTTTTTGCACGTGAGACTCTCAATGCCACCTTTGCATTCATGGGCGTACACACACTCAGTGGCCATAAAGTAGGACACCACTCCCTCGAATCAAAAAAGTGGATAATGTTCTCCTGCGGTCCTGACGTGGATTACACATCTGAAATGTGTTGATCCATTGAGGCTGTATATCAAGGTCCCTTTAGATCTCTCTTCTTCTTAGTAGTGTAGGTTTAAAGCCTGGGAATAGAGATCCCTGTATTTACCAGAATTTATAGCCAAACTCCACTTCCTTTCATCAAGAGAAATGACTGTGAGTACCCGGCAGTTTTTAGCATGTGCTGGAGACTCCTGTGTGAAAAAGGATGCATCTACCTCAAAACATTAACATCGCCCCAGCTGTCATATGTACTGTAATACGACCTTGAAGAAAGTTCGAAAACTTTTCAGTCTGGAGCTGTTTCTCCCAATTATTTTTGTGCTAAAATGTCAACGTACAGTTCTCTTGTGTATTGCAAAAGTTAAGAAATATTGGAAAATAAACCCTTTTCACCGTGTTATATAGAGATACTGACCCAAAAGTATGTGCTCTCATGATATTGAGTATGTTTTGTTATGCTTCCTTGTATCATTAAAACTAGGATTATCACATCACATGGTTGTGTGCCTCCGCCAACCAGTCATGTTGCAGTTTACATCCATGTCTGTCCAAAACGTCATCACTTCACCATCTTATTCTGGTAAATATTTGTGTAAAATGATCATAATTAGCATATGACTTCATGAGATCACATTGGCCTTTGACCACAACATTCTAATCAGTTCATCCTTGATTGCAAGTGGACGTTTTTTTTTTTAATTTGAAGAAATTCACCACGTTCTCAACAATGGACCCGACGGACGAACGTCCCCAGAACATAATAAAAACTGCCTCTTTCGTCTATGATGTATCGCCATTATTGACTCGTCATGATTCCAGATGACTCGTTCAGGGACAGTCCTCTGGATTAATCAAATCAAGACTGCGTTCATCCTGAACATGCTTTATTATCGCAATAATTAATCGGTCGTCTTTCGGCATTCAGCCCTAATGGCCCGACTGGTGAAAATTTACGTCCTTAATTAAAAGCCATTCATAGCTCGACAAGTCACCTATAACCTCCTACAAACCACTACGACAGTTAGATAGAGTAGAGCTATAACTGCTGCCTGATTTACACGGGGCACAAAAACCTCATCTAAATGATTCTAAAATACTTTCCAAGTGAAAGGTAGAGAGGAAGAGGGGGTGATACAGAAAAAGAAATTAGATTAAAATGAGATGTGGATTGCAGCCGTAAAGGACCATCTGCACCTTAAAATAATAGTTTTGAGATGACATTTTATGAACTACACTTTTTTGCATTCTTGAGAGTCAGATAATATGGCTGATGCCACTGTCATGTTGTCTGTCAGTTGATTATGAAGCTACAGCCAGCAGCAGGTTATCTTAGCTTAGCATAACGACTGGAAACAGAGGGAAACAGCTGGCTCGGCTCTAATGGTAACAAAATCTGCCTACTTGCACCTCTAAAGCGCACTAATTAGCACATGATGTCTCATTTGCTCATTCCTTACAAACACATTGTGTTTTTTGAATTGATTAAACACAGGAGAACCAGACAGAGACCTATGGAGCCATCAGGTAGTATTACTGTTGTCCTCAGACAGAAGGAGCAGAAAAAGAAAAGAAATCTACTGCAGTGCTTTTTTTTAGCACATGTGCAGTAATAATTTAGGAATGTTAATCTCTGTGAGACAACCAGCAGAAATAACGATTGAAAATACCTTCTACTTTTGTATTTCACCAATGCACACACACACCAACACACACACACACACACACACACACACACACACACACACACACTCACACACTCACAGAGAGATCAGTGAGTCAGCGTTTCCAGGAGCTTATTATCCCAACATTCCTGTGAGAAAATGCCTGCTTGGCACACAGCCCTGTTCGGCGATGATACCTGTGCTGATAAAATCTCCTCCAATCTACTATTTAGTTACACCAAAACACTGTAAATGGCTGTATGCTGGAAATACTAACATTTTGATAGCCAAGAGCAAGACAGAGGAAGAAAGGAAAAAAAACAAGCGACGGAGACAAATACAGACAACGATAGAGACAGAAACTACATCCAGTGCTGTTTAAACGCCAACCTAATTCTGCTGCTGACTTATTATCCAGACACATCTTCACTCTGCTCCGTCCTCCTCATTCCTTATTAGTTCGCTATTTACTCAGGCTGTGAAAGAAAAAGGGAATTCACTTTCATTTCAAAGAGCTTTACTGCAAGAAGACAGCTGGCTAGGAGTCCTACCCAGGGGTCCCGACTACTCGTCGGAGCATTAAACACAAAAGTCTTACCACTTGATCCAAGGATTCAAAGAAAATAAAGAAGCCTGTGCTGGTTATCCCTTTTGGCTGTGCTGTGGATGTACACCAGCGCAGGGCAGATAAAAGAATGAGCTTCCATTAGCTGCTGAGAGAAGTTATTGTACGGCTTTAATGAGAGAACAGGAGAGAAGATGAGTACGAGTGCTCTCGCATTTAAATGATCAACTCTGGATGTGTTCTGAAATATCACCCGTATAGACATTGAAAAAACTGAAGAGGAAAAAAGAAAAATCTTAGTTTGGTTATTAAAATTCAACTTGTCGCCATTGTTGAAGCTTTTACAAAGGAGTAAGGAAACTAAAAAACAAAGGAGGTGGAAGGAATGTGAAATAAGAGCAGGTGGAGGTGCATATTTTAAGTGGCAAGGCAGCCGTCATCACCAGGCAACATGATACAAATACCAAGCAGAGAGACCTCAGTCGTCCTCCCAATGGAACATAACTTTCCCTTCGTTCTCCAATACTGTCTCCACAGCGTAGATGTCATAGAACGAGATGTAAAAACTGTGAGACGACTTTTTTTTCTGCATACACGGAAAGCCTTGAGGGGAAAAAAAAAATCATTGGGAATTTGGCAAAGATGAACTACAAACTGCAACACACTTTTTTTTTTTGTCAGATATTAGGGTGATATTTGTGGTTGTACATGTTGGTGGAATTGTGATAGTAGCGAAAACTTGGAGCGCTACTTAAAAATGAGTGGAGTGATTGAAAATGGAGTCTGAACACTGGTCCATGTACATCTGAACAATGGGTTTAAGAGAGAATTACGAGAGCAGGCACTAAATGTTGTGGAAGGAAAGCTTCTTTTTCTTATAAAACAGAAGCTATTTCAGTGAAGCATTATTATGTTTAAATGCAGCTCTGTAAAGTGAAATGCTCTCCTGCACAGTTAATCAGCCTGGATCCAAGGTGCTTGGTGACATTTTCTTAAGTGTTCTTAAGTGCGTCTGATATAAAAGGGTCAGCTACAAGAGCAAAAAACTGTTTTCATTTTGTTTTTTTTGAAACTTTGTGGATTTTATAATCTACAGTGATATGAAAAAACATTTTGGCTGTTATGTCACCACTGTCTGTTTCAATTATGTTTTGTTTCCTTATAGCTCAACTGCTTAGAACTAGTCTGTCTTAATCGCTATATCCATACCAAGACAAAGATTTTCTACATGTCTTTCTTGCCATGTCTTTCTGTTGCTGTTGGGGATTATAATGATACACATCAGCGTCATCGCTACTCTGCTTTGACAGTGTGTGAAACAGCTATGTAAACACTGAACAGCAATAAAACGTGGCGGCCACAAATACACGGAGGATAGCATTATCTGATCGACAGCTCTTGATGACTGATACATTTAAACTGCTGAGGCCTTGGCTGTTTAAAATGCCTGCGTCAGTGCCTCCCCGAGTGCCGCCGTGTGAGGGTTAAACATCCTGAAAACGGTGGGTGGGGACTGTGATACAAGTAGGATTCATAGCAAAACAGCATCCAGCAACCCAGTCTGTGTTGATGACTGATCTAGAGCGAGCAGCAGGCATATGGAGATATCTTATAAACACACAAACACACTGCCTGCACTTTATGAAAACATATAACCCACGTGAGCAAACGAAAGAAAAATACACTAACTACAAAAAAAAAGTGTATATGGACCACACCTCTCACTGTGACATCTAGACGGCCCCAGTCGGCCGGGCTTGGCTGACTCACAGGCAGCCGGGTCAGGTTGTCCCCACTGGAGTGGGTGAGGACCATTAGCCAGTAACTAGATCCACTCCTGAGGTGCTGGATGGGAGCGAGAAGAACAAGCCACGCCGGCGTAATGAGACACCACCTCCGCCCAGAAGTGACGCGCTACTATGACTCCCACTACTTTTCTCGGCAAGACCGGCCCCGTTGGAACGCTAGGATTGGCCGGGCGTTCATACTCAATGAGGAAGCAGAGGTTGTCCAGGCCCTAACTACTCGAGGTCAATGCTTAAACTTAAGCAACTTTCTCTGCCTCAACCAGCTATGCAGGGCGGGTCTTGCCTCGAAAAGCAGTGGGATTTATAATTATGATGAAGTGAGACACGGTGCGACGAGTACGGAATAAAATCACAGAGATAAATTATATATAGTGTATCCTCTACTCACATTAATGCACAAGCAGTTACACGCATCTACACACAGAGAGTAGTTGATATTACCTATGAAATGTATTCAATTCAAAAGAGAGCATCCAAATGTCACACTGGAGGAAAAACCCATTCATATGATGTAATCTGCTGCGCTGCGATTCAGACTTGGCTGAGCTCACCTGAACAAGGTCTCTGACATTTTCAGTTTTAGCACTGCAGTGCGTACCGGGGATGAGCTCTGTTCCGGCTGTTTGATTTGAAGATGATATGTGACTTTTTCGACATTTGTTTTGATATGGAATAATGCAATTGTGCACAACCTGCTTGCTTTTTATGATTGGTATTGACAGGAAAGCCTTTTTTTACTCACAAGTGATACATACACCAACCAAGAATTAAATTGGAAAGCCAGAAAAAGGCTAAAAAGGTCTACAGCCATGCTGGCAGGAATATGAGGCTGTACGAAGGATAAAATGACGATTTTAAGAGGGTATATTGTCCACCATGTTCACCATCTTATTTGAACACAAAAGCATGCTAACATTTGCTAATTAGCACTCAACACAAAGTATTGGACAAAGTGAAAGTTCGACCTGATGATAGTGCAAGATGAAATACCAAAGTGTTCACAGTTCATCCTGAGGAGAGCATGAATGTGCGTACCACATGTCATGGCAATGCATCAAATAGTCGTGGAGACATTGCAGTCTGGACCAAAGTGTTGGACCCACCGACACTGAAATCCTCAGAGAGCCATGAGTCTAGCATGACCAGAAATGTGCAACGCTTGGCACTAAATAGCTCAACTGTGAATTTAAGCGTGTTAATATAAAAAAACATTCCTTTTTTCTAACCGCCGTCTTGGCACCAACCCTTACATCCATTGTGTCATGGGACGTCTGAAATGTCACCCTGCCACATAGCCACGGTGCAGACAAAGCCGTCTTAGGAAACCAACCCAGTGATCTATTAGCTGTAGCTGCACATGCACCGCAGGGACCGCGACACCCTGCGTGTCCTGTTGTAGTCAAATGCCATGTGTGGCATGAGACGACAGCGGAGTTCACTGAGGAACATCGAACCAAATTACGACGAGTTGATCTATGGAACCAATCGTGTCACATCGGGTGATATAAATTATAATAGGGTTGGATCACACAAGCTTGTCGCACCGTCCATGCAGAGTACGCCTCAAAGGCTTTGTGGTGGCTTGCAAACCTTCGAGTGAGTAAGCTTCAGGGCAATGTTTCCATACTATTTGGTGTTTTCCGTAAGCTTCAGTGGATCTCCACCTCCCACTCTGTCTCTCTCTCTCTCTCTCTCTCTCTCTCTCTCTCTCTCTCTCTCTCTCTCTCTCTCTCTCTCTCTCGCTGTTTGGGTGAGCAGGCAGGAAGTATGAGTGTCAGGAGGTGTGGAGTAGCAATTGAGAGACTGGGGACTGTCATACCAGCATGGTGTTGAGTTGGCGGTTAAAGTGGTATCATCTTAGGTTGTGTGTGTGTGTGTGTGTGTGTGTGTGTGTGTAGGTGTGTGTGTGTGTGTGTGTGTAAGCGGGAGGGAGCATGCATGTGTGCGTTCAATTCAAAGTGGCAATAGTTCAGTGGGTTTAATTAGGTGTCAGTGATGCTGTCAGAGACAATCTCATGGCGTTTAGACAGAAAGTGACGAAAATTAGACTGCTGGACATCTTGTGTTTATTCGCCTCAAACGGCCCATGTACATACTGTACAGACAATAGCCGTAAACTAGCTAGTAACGGACAAACAGACTGTGTGTGTTTGTGTGGCAGCACAGCCTCTGAGTGAATCAGAATAAACCTTGATCCTTTTCCGTTATTCCCTCTCTTCTTTACGTCATTTGGAAGAGCTGCGTGGTGATACAGAGGAACAAGATGTTATTAAGGTGAAAAAATTAGATGAACGTAGGTGATGTTGAGTTCGAGGTGACCAGTAGTGATGTGTCATTGTGGTGACCGATGCATCACAATTATAGACAAATCCATTTTATCTCCAGTATGTGTACTTAGAGCTTTACAATCTGTACAAACTAGGACGTACTCTATCATTAGAGAAAAAAAAGGGGCAGGATCCCTGTTTTGGGACAAGTGAACACACAAATGTGATTTTTCTACAGTGTGAACAGTGAGGAGAAGGGATTTCCAGTTTTGTTGGTCCAGTGTACAAGCATAAACCAGCTAGATTTTTTGCAAACCGGCTGAACCAGCATTTGTAGTTATGACATTATGTTCTGGCAATTTCAAATACAGCCTACCTCAGCAACCTGTGCAGATGGCGTCACGCCGCTAAATCCTACTTGTATTGCTTTAGGGATAAGCAATATGACAACGTGATTAGCATATGATTATGTTTGTTTATAAATGATCTAATGCCCAATTTAAGCTTGCGCAGAGCTTCCACCGGGTGGACTGGAGTCACCTCACACTAATTCATGGGTTCTCGGTAGAGGCTGCCGAGTCAAGCGCATCACCTTGTCATAAAATGCTGTGTACCGAACTGGTCCGGTGTTTGGTTTACTATCAAACAGGTTTGACATTTTTTTTACTCCGGCCCAGCCCTCGTGAGTAGTTCAATCCTCTCAGCTCATACGAACTAAGAATTAACTCATCACAACTAAATGAAATACACTAACTGGACTGCAGAAGTTTTTGTGATCATTAGACTTCAAGTCCACGAACGGAAAATAAAGATATATGGATGGGACGCATGAACTCGACCTGACCCAGCGAGTGGACTTGGCTTTAATCAAAGTAAAACTGAAACTTTGCTAATAGCTGTTCATCTCCATGTAGCACAGCTCCCCGCCACGCTCTGTGCTACACTATTTAGCCGTGTGAGGAGTTTCTGATTGAAAGCTTTCTAAATGGACTAAATTGAGTGTGAGCTATACGCCCAACACTGGCTGCTGTCTGCACACCATCCTGTCTCACTAATTCCGTGTTCAGGCTCAACCCCAAAACTTGTTATAGGAGCCTTTCATAAGAGCAGGATGCTGCTTAATTTAGCTAAATGGGTCTGACCGATAATGTGATGAGAAGCGATGTGAAGAAGTGTTGACCTGGACATTGTCTGGCCGGCCAATAAAGCAGAAGATTGGGCCACTGCTTTGTTTTAAATTGACACTGGGCTGGCCCAGTCACATCTTTAAATCCATCCCCATGGGCTCAATGCCTTCATTAGACAGCTCATCTGCAAAAAAAAAAGGGGTGCAAATTCATAATCTTTCCACAAGAGCCGTCATTGTGGCATGTCTTGATAAACCTTAGAGTGAAGGTGGCAATCAAAATTTACAAATTATGTATAATGATGCTTAATTACAAAAGTTGTGACTAGTCAGGAATAAGCGTGGTTTTAAACATAAATAGCTATTTACAGACTGTTGGATTAAATGCGCAAGAAGCCTTATCGACAATAATTCACTACATGTTTAAGATCGGGCAGGCAAATATGCATTGATTTAGAGTAGTGCATATGATGGAATAGTGGCATTAGAATGTGCCAGAGGCCATCAAATTTGGGCGTGTGCATGCACATGGACCTCCCTTTGCTGGCTACTTTTTCCCACCAGCTTGCTACTCCATATCCTTGTGGAAAGCCATGTTCATCACAGTGGAGTATCAAATACTGCAAAGCAACTTTTTGAACATATTTATAATGTTTGCTCTCTCTCTTACTCATCACACGGCTTCAGAGTTGTTATGGAGCGGCACGGTTGGTACAGCTACATATTCAGGGGACGCAAGGACTGGTGGTGTGTGGTCGATTGTGGTGGACCAGTCTGGGCCAAAACGCAAGGGCACCTGCTCTACAGACCTACAGAATAAAACTACTGTAGCTGGCAACCTAAGTCAGTCAGTCACAGGAGCTCTAGTTATTGAAGCTCTCTAAACTAAATAGCTTGCTAATGGTCTATTAGCAAGCTAGTTAACTCAGTTGGACAAGACATTGAGTCAACGTAGTTAAAACATATACAGTCTATCTATTATTCAAATCCTTTCTTCTAACCGTCGCCGACCATGTCGCTTTTGTGGAGCAGTTTCTACTCCAACAGAGGAGGTAAAAAAAACTGCACGGTGATGCACAGCCAACAAACTAATAGGCCTCCTTCACTTTCCAGTTCTCTGTTCGTTCAAAGGTCAGCACTGTCAGGACTGTTGCTATTGTTGCTAACTCTTGTTTCGTAGTTTACCAAAAAGAGTCAACATGAGCGTAACTCCGCAAAATCACAAGCCTTACACAGACATCTCAACCTAATGCTTCTTTTTCCACGTGTGAAAAGAGCTTAGGTTCTGTCATCCTCCCACCGTATATCTTCAGACTGGTGAAACACGTTGTTTTTGGTCTCGGTGCAGTGAAACAATGATCATTTGTCATCCCACACTCAAGAGCAGCCATCCCCAGTGACATCCCTCCAAGTGGATGCCTAATGAAGACAAAAGCTCTTTTTGAGAACAGCCATCCTGTCTGGAAGGAATTACGCCCATGTGGTAGTGAATGTGTGAAAGAAGCAGGGAGGTGACGCAGGGATGATACAGGGCTCAAAGCGGAGGAGCAGAGAGTGGTGGTGAGGAGAATGAATAGTGACTGGCGCTCAGCCCAGTGGCAGCTTAATGACTTGTGGTCAGTTGACTCTGTCTCAATTAATCAGACTGCTCTTTCCTGCTCGTCTCCTTTATTATTTTTCTTCGTCCTCCCTCTCCCCTTGGCTCTAATTTCTCCCTTTGTCTCCAACCCGCTTTGTTCCCACTCTGTCCCTCTATCTCTTTTGTTTTGTGCTTCTCTATCTCCGTCTGTGCTTCTCAATCTCTTCACTATCTCCCCCTCTTTCTTTCACATGCTCTCCGAGCGCTCTCCCTCGACTGGACAGTTTTCATTTCTCCTTCATCGCTGCATTAGTAGGAGACTGAAAGAATGAGGCCATTTTTCTATCACCCTCTATCAAGCCGTGTGGTAGGGCTGTCTAAGTCTGGGGAGGAAAAAAAGTCTTGCAAGTCCCGGAGAATTAGCTTTTTACGAAGCAAACTCGTGCCCACGTTGGCTGCAGTGGAGTCTGAAAACAGGCTGTGACCCGTGCGGGATGAAATTCAGGCACGGCGACACAACCAGCCCAGACATGTTCCTGACTGGAACATGTAGTACGACAAGAGGCAGTGCTGTGCCCGTGTTTGTGCAAGTGGCAGCTCAGCTCTCCCACGTCAGTTGTTGTCTGCTTTCCTGGAGATCCCAAGGGGGTCTTGCCGGCTTCCCAGGGTGGTCCTGACTGGGCTGACATTTGGAGGACTGGTCCGTGATGGCCTCTAGGGCTGTTGTGTATCGCAGCAGTCACAACGACTGTCCGTCTATGCTTTGCTCCTCTCTCCCTCGCTTTTTTGTGGCTCCTTTGTCTCTCAAGATTTAGTCTCTGGTCGTCACACCTTTCTTCCGCTCATCTTGTTCCATCTCGGTCTCATTTGCACTTTCAGTCCGTCTCGCCTCCTTTCTCTCACATACAAGCACTCTGTCACTCGTTCTCTCTCCCTCACACGTATTCCCTTTCCATGTGACATCCGCCCTCTCTCTCTTTCTCTCTCTCTCTCTCTCTCTCTCTCTTTCTCTCTCTCTCTCACTCTGTAGGTGGGGTCACAATGCCGGGCACACCGCCCTGAGGAGCCCGCCTGCCACGGCTCTTACATGTTGGGAGGCAGAGGCACAACCTCTGCACCAACCAGGCTGCCCCACCCCGTCCCCCCCCCCCCACCCCCTACAGCAGAGGGACAGAGGGAGTAACCGGGGGTTAAATGCTCCAGGAGGACTTACAATGCAGCCATAATGCAGGGTGACATAGTTGAAGAGATGATTCAGCTGATTGGACTCTTTAAGATTTAAGAATTATAAACAACTGGTTAAGGGTGGGGAATGATAGTGGTGTGTTAAAATAGACAAGTTGGAAATAAAAAGCTGTCTCCCGCGGATGTTTTGGTGACCCATCCATCCAGAAATAAAGCGTTGCATGAGTTCAAGCAGAGCACTGGAGTTGCATCAGCTGATTGGCGTCAGCAGCTTCATGCTTTCAGTGGCTCATTATTCAGCTGTTTGGCTCCCAGCTGACTAATACAACTCTGCCACCTTCATACAGATGTACAGGGCAGCTTTTATGATCTAAGACTTGTCAATGGTACTGTAACTTATTTGCTCACACAAACAATGATTGCTGCTGTTCCATCCACCATCACAACCTCCCCTTTTGGTATTACACATATCGACTGCATCATATGGAGAGCACTTTATGTTTAGAGTAAGAGCCCTCCAATCCAATTCTAAAGTACTTCTTATGCCACCTCATCCGTTTTAGGGCAGAGGACATTGCGCAGTACTCAGAAAATGTAGCCCTGACGTTTAGATTGGGAACCAGCTCAAAGTGAAAAGAGCCAACCATCTATTATGAAGAGATAATAATGAATCAAAGAGTTAAAGATTGGCTGGCTTTTAGCCTTTATTCAAGATTAATTTGAAACGACTGCAGCTGTATGCTGGCTTGCTTTAACAATGAATGATATTGGGTTAGGATTTTACTCAGTGAAAACTGGGCTGCCATGAGGCTCAACCAACTTTCAGCACATTTTAGGGTTTATTGATCACAGTTTTTAAATTATAGATCAAAGTCAGTTTAATTTGCAAAATAGCCTGTTAGCACCTGATAGAAAACCCCCGATTCTCTCTCATCGCCTTTAGTGCAAGTGCCAAGTTAAGTAAGGAATTAAAAGAAACAAAAAGAGTACACATGGGTCGACGAAAAGTAACAAAAAGTCTTGTGTGTGTGCCTTAACAAGCCAAGTGGTTAATTCTACACAAATAACCCCTCACCCTGTTTCTTTCTAGGTCTTTAGCCTTTTCAATGGTGTTCCAGTCGGTAATTACTGACTCTATTGGATTCTAATCACTGGCCCGAAAAGACAGATACCACATCCACTTTTAAGCCCTCCCACAAAGACGAAGCTACATTTCTCCCCAGTTATCTAGTCAGGATCGACTGGCTTGGTGCTGAAGTTCTCGGAGTGTGTTTGCCAATTTGCTGTGTCAATTAGATTTTCTCCTAGGTAAGTAATCAGACTCTGGGAGACGGTGAGAGGGGGGAAAGATGAAGGGAAAAGTAATTACAGTTTTTTGGGAGGTTTGCTGCTGCTCCAAGGTGCCTCTGTACCACCCCTGTCTTTTTTAATCTCTTTTATTGGACTTTACGGGGAGCCCCTGCCTTTGTGTTTCTCAATAAGAAAAGAGATAACAAACAAACACAGATAGCTATTACACGCATGGTGAAACGCACACACATGCAGGCGCATTGGTCCTCTCAGCTGCACACATACATTAGACAAAAAGAGAGAAAGCTGAGAGGAGAAAGTTAAACAATATGATTGATGACAACAGTGTTTCTTCTCTAAATTATCCGAGCACATTGCTGAAGCCCGTACGCCAAAGCTATTGTGTTGGGAACGTTATTTAGCGTTGGATTTCTCCTCCGAGCATACTGAGAATGACTTGGCACTATGCAAAGTTTGAAAAAGTGCAAATGTGCAGATAATCACTTTGAACATGAGTGAACATGTGACTCCCAGCAGCCATAAAGTAGCGTTAGAAAATGAGCATTTAATGGTTGCAGAGATTTTTACAGAACATCTGAAGAAAGAAGACTAAAGCCCCATCAGAACAAATCATAAATTCACTCATTATCGCCTTGACAGCTTGAATGATCGGCCTTTGTGTTCTTGCTTGATAATACATTTTGTAGGAATATTGAAGCAGGATGAGAGACAAAGCGAGCGCGAGAGAATTGGGCAGCGATAGGCTCACTCTCTGACACTTGGCTGTCCTGTTTGCCCTTGTGAAGGCCTGACACCTCCCTAATCCCCACTCCAGACCCCCCACCACCACAACCCCCATCTCAGCTGGCCAAGGTTGGCTGGCAGACGAGCCTGTCACCCAGTCAGAAGTCAGAGATCTGGGACCAGTGCAAGCGCTGTCCAGATGTAGGCACTATATTCACAAAGACCTCCGTCCCCCCCCCGTCCCCCCGAGACAAATCCTCAGACAACGTCCTTGGCCCTGGTGAATTTGTCTTACTTAAAGGAACAGTTGTGCTAAGTATAAAACTTGAGCGCCATTACCGGTCGAGTCTATGCCCGAGTTCTTAAAGTTAACATCATCTTTTTACAGCTTCAAAACAAAAAAAACATGCAGCTTAATGTGGCCATTAAATGTCTCCAAACACGAAGTGCAGAGAACAAGAAATGTTTTGTAGAAAAACTACTGCACTGTGGGGATCACAAGAGCAATATTTACCTCATTATCTACCAACAGTATATTTTTCTTACTGACACTCTGTGCTAACTGCACAGTACAGTGTGCCTTGAAAATGTGTTTGCCCGCCTCACTGTAAGCAGCGTTCATATCTCAAATGTTTAGAAGTTCTATAGCGAACTCTTTGACTTCCACGCCCATATGAGCAGATGGAAGTGGGTGGTGTGCCCTTTGAATTTAATTTATTCTAGACATTCAGATGTCAAAATGAAAAAGGATAAACCAGTGTTCGTTTAGATATATAGATGTCTAAATATGTTCATGGACTATACTGTGAGGAACAGTTATGCAGAGAGCAGCAATCTTGTGATTGAACCGTATGTCGTTCACGTCTTCTACAAAGTGGAAACAAACAACACGTAAAACGCACCATAAATTTCACAACCAGTGAGACTTTATTACAAAATCTGCACCTGCTGAGACCCCACAGGTATTTCTACCAGAAGGCGGAAATTGTGTGTGTAAGCGGTGCGAGGTTAAGCAGTTAGTGTTTCATAGTTACTCAGTTCGTTTATTGTTGCTTCTAAACTCATTAACAGTAATCAGACGAGGCAGCAGGGCACACACCTACAGCTATTCTTAAGTTTCAAAGTCAAACAAACCAAAGACATTTAAAGGATGAATACTTCTTGCCATAGGTACCATCAAGGTATTTATATGGTGAAAATGTAAAGACTTTGTGTTTGTCAAGTCACCCTGAATACATATATAGGTATCTTGTCGTAATATCTTATCAGAAAATTGGATTTTGCTGCTGTTTAAGATTAATCTCTGTGTGAAAGAGTACTCCACCCATTTAGCATCGCAGAAATAGGCAGACTTTGAGCGTTGAATGTGCCGCATACAATCAATGTAATGCTGAAACAAATATGCATTTGATAGGTTGTACAGTCAATAGAATAATGTAGTTAACATTACTTGGTGCTGTGGTGCGATAAATAAATGTTACATTTTGAAGTTAAAGTACTGAACTAGTAATTTCTGTTAGAATATAAAGGGTGATATTTGGAGGGCCAAAGAATCATTTTTCTCAGTGTATCGTATGTTTTTATTCCACAAATTCTTCTTCCAAAACCCGGTGCTTACATTACCCACAATGCAACAGAGACGCTTGTTGGAAGTTTGGTGAAAGATGTAGGTGTGTTATGGTGGTAGCAGCTGAATTTCTTATCGAGAAACCTTAAACCTTAAATTAAACTTCTTAGCTTTTGCGCACTTGTACACTTATAAAGTATGTATTTTCTTAAAGGAATATGAGGATGATCACATACTGCAACCACTGACTCACTGATGTCTTGCGTATCTGCAGCAGTGTTTGAGTACACTTCTCCTTTAAAGTGTACACGACAAGTGTGGGTCTTTTCTCTTTAGTTGAGCCCCAAAAAAGAGGACCTATCTGAAAATTACATCAAACTTGCACAAAGACACTGTAGCAAAGATATCTTGAGAGGAGGGTTTATGAAAATACAGAGAGAGAGCGAGAGAGAGACGGGGAGTGCATGACTCACTCTGTGTTCATTAGTAAGGAAAGGAAAGATGTATCACCAGTGTGTGGGGAATAGTGGATGTGAAGCGTCAGATAATGCACATGTTTATTAATGATTACATTCGTTAAGTGTAACACAGCACTCTTCTAGATGCGTTAAGTATGAAATGCAATAAAACACACAGGAGACAGATGTACGATTGTCATGGTACACATCGTGTGTTTTACGCTCGATATTTGCTGCAACACAAGAAATGATGGCAATGCAAAAATATCATGGGATTTATTTTCAGGTTTTGATCTCACTAAGCTTCAACATTTCAACACTTTTTTGTCACACGCTGTGTGACGGTAAAAAGACTCAAACCACTGTCTTTTTCTAGATAGTACATTTTTGAGGTGAGATCCTAAATAAATGCTTGGTTGCAAGTAAGTGACAGTTAAGCATTGACATCATAAACCGCGAGCGCACCCACACGTACACACACACACACACAGTCAGCCAACCTAGAGCACCTTATCAGCTTTTTGTTAATTAAAAGCCAAGCAATACATTTTCCACTTATTCCCCTCCACAAGAGTGAGACGCTTCCTGGAGTAATCACTCAATAGCAATCACTTAATTAATATCTTATTCAAAAGGTAGTTGTGTGTGTGTGTGTGTGTGTGTGTGTGTGTTTGTGTGTGCATGTTATTGATTCACATTTACTGCTCCTCTCTATTCCTATCACTCTGGGCCTATCCCAGCATGCATTGGGCAGAAGGCAGAAATAAATGCTGTAGACAGGTCGCCAGTCTACTGAAGGAAAGAGAAAAGGAGTCTGCAGTCATTCTAGCAGCCTGTGTTTAGGCACAGCGGTGCTTAGAACTGTAAATCCTGACATTAGCATGCCAATGTGCTTCCAGTGACAACGCTAAGATGCTGACGTTTAGCAGATATAATGTTTACGATGTTCATCATCTTGGTTTGGTGCATTAGCGTGCATCTGCACATTAGGTTGATGCAGGTATAAAGTATAATGCAAACTGAAATTTGTGACCTGATGATGGCGCTATATAAAAACTTGAATATGAATGTCTGTACCAAGTTTCACGGCAATCCAGCCTAAAGTTGTTGGGATGTTTCATTAACAAAAGCCTATATCCTAAATTGGCACTCCATTCGCTCGTTGGCTCGTTGTACGTTACGTTAATAAGAGGTGTTAGTTAGGCCGAAGATTTGTTATGTTTCCCTGACAGTTAACAGAGAAGCAGACATTTCATTGACTTCTTCCTTCCAACACTGGGCCAGTTCAGCTCGACATAAGAAAACCGTGATTCTTCTCAGCAGATAGGAGAGCGGGCCCATTCAGTACCTGGTTTTTTAACCAGTTGGTGTATGATTTTCAAAAAGTATGATTTTTGAGCTTTAAGATTTCCTCAACAAAAATCAGTCTGTCACTGCCAATTAAAAACAACACAGTGCATTAAAGGCATTCTTTGCAAAAAGCTTCTCTCTAGAACACATTCAGCTCAGACACCAGTCCTCCAAGCACCATAACGAGGGCGCAGTAGTGAGACAGAGTGTGTGAAATCTGGCCGTGAAGGTTAGGCCAATATATCAACACACGCTGGGGGTCTGACGGGTCTCCGAGCACTTTCTTTTGGTTATTTTCCCTTCTTTTTTTTCCCTCTCCTCTTTAGCCGCAGCCTCGGCACCTCTGCTGGCTGATGTCTGACCCGGCCTACAGGAGCTTGGAAGTGAAAGACTGCAAGCTTCTCATGTGTCAAAGTGCACTGTGACGAGGGGAAATAATGGTCGCACGGACACACATGAATGCACACGGGAGCTAATGTAGGCACATACCCTGTGAAAGGAGGAAAGGTGCACTGTTGAAGTCGATGGGGTTTGAATTTTCCTTTGGCTTGGTACACTCTGCTCCTCTAAATTAAATCCACGTACCTCAATCTGGCCCCCTATCTGTGCAATTTGCTGCTCTAACGATTGAAAAATGAAATTGCCGTTTTGAGATCAATGTGCTTTCTATCATTGTTACCGTAACAAAAGAAAAATACATTTAGTTTTTATGAAGTTATACAATTTCAAATAAATGAAAAGAGGGATAAAAGAATGAATGCACTTTGGGACACATATGTAAACATATGTCTATCCAAGTATGGTCAAATATACACTGTAAAGCACAGGTTGTAAATACAAATATTTTCATCAACCTCAGAGAGTGAACACCTGGGTCTATCTGCCGTCATGTGGAGTGAAGCGTTAAAGTACTGGAAAAAGACTTCATACATAGCATCAGCAACATTCAAGGCCTTTCGCATTTCACAGTTTGTACATCCTTGATTCCTTTCCTCGCCTCCTCTCCTCGTGTCTTAGTCCCGCCCACAGGAGATGCAACGGAGGAGGCGAGAGATTTAATAATAAAATGATTTATCTTTGCCTTGGAGCCATCATTTTTGAAGCAACGTCAATCAAGTGTGATGTATATATACTTCCGCAAAGGACACACCGGTGTATCCTCGCTTTTAACTCCTACGGCGAGCTTCCTCGCTCCTAAAAATACATTTTATGAACGAGGAAGTCCTTCAAGATGAAGTGCTGAGATTGATTTCCGGGTCACAAGCCAGAGGGTCAAGGAAGCACCAGATTGAGAAATGCATATTTTATTGTTTGAATTAAATTGTAGCTCAAACCTCAAAATATGCACAGTTGGCTTCAGTTTAGATTCTCATTAATTACCGTAAGATCGCTGATGCAAAGCTGTTTAGTTGCAACTTTCCAGGTGTAACAACCGAGGTGTCTCGCACACAGCACCATTGCTTTTAAAAACAGAGAGAAAAATGTTCAATATGAAGCACAATTGTGTATTTTAATGTATATCTGTGTTCACTCAAACTGAATGTAAATTTGAGGTGAAGTGGAATCAAATGTCACCATACACAAGTCTTAGAGAGAGGAGAAAGGCAGGCAATCTGGCCACTTCATCATCTCTATTCCTTTCAAGGAAATAACTTTGCATACAGCAGATCCAAGAGGTGACCGACCAAGCTATGAATCACACTTACTAACATAAAAAAGGCTGTTTGGGGAATGATTGGGCGTTAAATGCTTGACTGCCATTATGCAAAGAGAAAAAGGGAACATGACAAACAGCAAGAAATACTTTTTATTTAGAAATGATTTATATGTAAATTATATCTGGCAAATGCTAAATCATTTTAATGAATAGTTAATACATGTATCGGCAAGATGTTCTTTTCTGATGCCCTTTAAAGTGATAATTGCTTGAGTTTAGGTTTATCGGAGGGCAGGAACATGCTAGAGTTGATGTTACTTAACAGTTTTTATAAGGAAAAGTGTCTCAAGTAAATCAGATTTTCTGAGTAACTATTATAGTCCATTATAGGCCTGAAGAAGAAAAAAAAAGAAATGGCATGCCGTGAGCTCCTGCACACCTGAAGGTTATCTCAGCAACCATAACATAAGAAAGCTAATGAAGTCAGAGCTCCAGAAACACCGGCCCTTCCTGATCAAAGAAGGCTGCAAGAGATAAGAGGGGGAAGTGGAAACTAACTAATGTGGTCACCAACTTTCTGAACAAAATTCACGAGTGGTCCAGACTGTTGTAACAGTCATCTACAGATAGTCTTTCTCCACAGCGGAAAAAGAACAAAAAGAAAAACTGCCAAAAATATGAAAGAATTTGGAGCTTAAATTGACCTAAATTAACCAAAATAAATATAACTAACAATTTCAATGCGAAATTAAGCATATACTTCCATGCCATCCCATTCCCTGTTTGTGTCTGTCACAGTACAGGGCTGCTCTGTTGACTCATTGTTGACTATTGACATTTCCTAATTACTTTGAGTACAACATGACTGCTGACATTGCTAATCTCGTTATCTTAAGTACTGCAAATTGATTACTGAAATCAGGACTTGACGCTGTGCAGTGGGAAAGTCTTTCTTTCAGTCTTTGGTACCATTTTTGTGAATGAACAAACGGAGCGTAACAGGTAGCCTTATATTGCAGTTGGAGGGGTGTGGATTTAGCTAATGAGCGAATCTTAAAGTCTCACTTTGAACAGGTGGCATTTTCATCAGGCTGAAACGAGCCATTTAGTTTGTCCAGTTAAGAGAGTTTTGTGGGTACGACTTTTAACACTCACCTCACCATAAAAAGCGAGAAAGGTTTAGGATGAGAATGCTAATACCTAGTTCCTCCATTGCTTTTGGAAATGTTTAAACCAACTGAATTTCTGAAAGGTTTGTCAGAGGGATTCTCACATTGAGGAGTGACATTTGAAAGCATATGGCCCCTCTTTAAGTCTGTGGAAAAGAACAGCCGGTGGATCGTTCCCTCTCCAGACTCCATCAGCGAAGAACAGAGCGAGTGTTGAATATTCATGACCGTATTCATGACAGCATAAGGTATCCACTGGGATGTCGGAGGGGGCAGGTCACGGCTTTGAGCGCACTCACCTCACTAAAGATTCTGTTAGATAGCAGCCCACAAGGGATTTTGGTAAGAGAGCCCAAACTCTCTGAGCCTCCATGTTGTGTCAGAGGTCAATGCTCCATTGACCCCGGCAGGTGGGAGGCTGCTGGGAGCTAAAGGCCAATCAAATAAATTCCACCTGGCAAAGACTGGGGTCAAAGGTTCTGTTTTCTTACGCGTGTGTCGATATCTGGTCCCACATGATGAGGGCGGTGACTCATTGTATCCCGCTCACAAACGGCCCATTAGTCGTTTTGTATTTTGCTTGTTAGCTTTCAGACCAGTCAGTCGTTTGTTTGTTCTCTCGATAAAAGGATGAATTTGTTTCGTACCGAAAAATCTACTCCCCCACCCCCCACGGCCCCATCTGCTCTTTTTTCACTTTGTGTGAGGGAAAGGAACAGACTAATTGGTGCATTAAAAACAGCCTGAAGCCTGAAAGCGGGGCGGGGAGCACAGCCTCAAAGGTACATTAGGATTGTGAGTGAGAAAAGAATCGACAAAGAAAAAAAGAGGAAACCGTACCGAAACAAAGAGCAAATACGAACGATAGGGAAATAAACTAACAAACAAGCCCGAATGAAAGACACAGCAAGCCTTCTCACTTGTACAGACACTTGTGAATGCGTGTGTTGGATTTTCATACTCGCTGTAGACAAATTGCGGCACAGAGCGAGCGTCTCATCCCAGCTCAGACGCTCGCTCTGTGCTGCAGAAACGAGGGGGAGGCCAGAGCAGCGGTCGCACCAGACCTGGCAGGAACCCCGTGTATCTGAAATACCAGACTCTCACACTGAGCCTTGTTTGTTTGCCTGCTTTTCTATTTTCATCCTCTGCTCAGCATCACAACAACACCACCACGTTCTCTCTTGTCCTCAGCCAAGCGCTGCGATGGTAACCCATCATTCTTGCTCTCTCCGTGGCCGACAGTGATTTTCTCTCCATGTTGCGTTCAGTTACTTTTGTGTTTCACGCACAAAGTGACACAAGGACAGATTGCGTTTCATAATGAAGCAAATCAGACGCATCAGCTGTTTTTTTGGATATTCTGTCCCATAGCCCCGTGCCTGTACTGTAGAACACATCAATTGTGTATATTAATGCTATGCATGAAACGTCATCTAACCTCAGATGGCGAGACCCTGCTGTCATGCCTTTTTCATGCGTCCGTCAGCGCATTAGTGAAGCCACGTTAAGAAAAAGAGCAAAGGCCTGTCGTACATCACAATGTTCTGTCTGATTTCTGCTTGCCTGAGTGTGCAATCAGCTTATTTTCACTGAAACGAGCCTCTGCAGTCGACCTGATTCCATTCCGATTCAAAGGACACACAATTGATGGATGAAAATGATTGAGCTGTAAAATGTCACTGGTAGTTCTTTTCTTCCTACGCTGCATGATTACATTCTTCCTTTGTGACACAACAATGCCGATAAACAGCTCACTACCAAATCAAGATAACGTAGCTGGGGCTGTTCCAAATACCTTCTTCTGGGCTTCAGAGCTTCTGAGTATAGGAATCAACAGCAAATACTCAAAGCTTCGGCCGGGGCGGGTTGCCCAGGTATACTGTATTACAGTTATTTATTTATAAAATATACTTTTTTCTCATCTCCAACGCCACCACCGTAGTTTAAAGAACAGTATAGCACAGACCTCCACCTCTGAGCCTTTTCAGGAGTTTCTGAGATGCCAGTTTCAGGGCATCCTGGCAGCTGGCATCTCTGCAACTGTCTTGCATCGTCTGGCACTCACCCTGCCTGCAGCAGCTGGGAGGAGGGGGGGCAGACTGACAGTCACAGACAGCAAAGATCAAAGAGAAGTAAAGATGGAGGGACACAGCCCATCTGTCACCCTAAGCAGCCAGATCCTGTTCAGCGCTGTGCAGGGGCCAGTGGTGAAAGTATTCAGATCTTTAATTTAAGTAAAAGTTGGACTATCACCATCTACGTCAGACCCTGCTGCAGTAAAATTAGGTGTTCTATAGGAACTCTGGTTGGTTGGAAAGACTACCTCTTTTGTCCACAGGGGGGGGGGGGGGGAAAATCAACGCAGTACTCTTCGTAGTATAGCTTTAAGCACAATACTTTATGCGGTTTCTTGGCGTGTTTTCATGCTGATTATTAGCATTTGACCATTGGGACTAAACCGCTCAAACATCTTAAATTGAGTCATGGTACCAGTCAAAGTTAACACATGCACAGTCCATCACTGGCAGAAACCTTTTTTCCCAGTGAGTGATCATTACACTATGTTGCTTTATGTCTAACTTAGCATTGCACCGTATGCAGGCTCTTATCTAACCTTTAGCTTGTGTTTTGGCTTAATTATGTTCAATAGATATCATGGTGGTGTGTTTTGGTATAGTGTTGCAGCTTTGCCTTGATGTGAATTCATGTCTGAAATAACCCTGCCACCCTCTTCACTTTTCACTCTTATTTCCTTTGATGTGGAGACATTCATATTTCAGGTGACTGTGCTGAATGTAATTTGCATGAGTGATCAGTCCTCTTAGTTGTTAGCTGTGTGTGTGTGTGTAGGTGTGTGTGTGTGTGTGTGTGTGTGTGTGTGTGTGTGTGTGTGTGTGTGTGTGTGTGTGTGTGTGTGTGTGTGTGTGTGTGTGTGTGTGTGGACCCGGTGCGTTCTCACCTGTGCTCCCTTGGCTTTGTTCTGGTTGCGGGTGAGCAGAACGTCGGTTCTCTGGTGATCAGTACAATGGGGAGAGCTCAAAAGGTGCACTGAGACTTTGGCATCGATTTTTGCTAATATGAACAAACAAAAGACAATACATCACATTTAGAAGATAGTAGAGATTTTGGAAAGTACGCACTGCCTTCTGGTGAAGATTTAGCTTAGATACCCCCTCGACACTACTAGCTATGAAGAAACAGACTCGTGGTGGTGCAGGACACGTGCGTGTGTCCTTTTACATGAAAAGTTACAGCTTTTATTGATGTGTTCAGCGAGTACATGCATGTCTTTGCACTCCCCCCGCGTGCAGCACATTGATGTAGTAGCCATCCACAATGCTCGCTGAGATACTGCGGCCCCGTCGTGCTCCCCAATAACTGTCTGCTCCAGCCTACCTGGCCTGTCCGCTGTATCTATGTCGCACGGATGGATGGCAGCCCTGGAGCTGAGCGCTGCCACCATCATGGAGCGCTCAACATCTTCATGTATTTATGACTCTATTAAAAAGCTGCACAAGGACAAGGGGTTGGTGTGCTACCATTCCTCAATCGCCCGCTCTTTTCTCCATTTCTCTCAGTCATTAGCTCAGATTTATGTAACCACCCCACTGATGGGGAGTAGATAAATGTATGGTTGATAAAAAAAAATGAGGAGACCTAGAAATATTCCGTCTTTCGTCATTTTTAGGTGACACGTATGTCATTTATCACCAACATTTAATGTATAATGCCTGAATTATTGCAGGCTGGATTCTATCCATACTTTATATCAGTGGAGTTATTTGAGTATTATAGTATTGGGAAACTCTGTGTGACACAATGCAAACATTTTTTGCCTGTTGCTGCCCGAACAGCTGTTTAAAAAACCCTTGACAGGTGACCGTATTAAAGGGCAGAAGAAAAGGCCGCTGAGGCAGGCTCAAAGAGGATGATGACCCTTTCACACCAGCGTTACTGTTTGCGAATAGAATAGTCTTCATGAGGACAAAGCATTTGTAATGTGAAAGATATGAAATCACAACCTTCACACATACCGGGAGGCAAATGCCTGTACGTGTCTTCTGCTTTTGCCATTTTGAGTTCAATAGGCCCATTTCACCTGCCCTTGCCCGAGTCTTTCCGTTAAAATGGAAGGTCAAGCTCTCAAGGGCTTCTGGTGGATCAGGACTTGACCATCAGGTGGTTCAGGTCTGCTAGAGGAGAGAGAACTGGAAAGTGTAGAGGTAGTCTATGCTGTTTTTGTTTATGTTGTTGTTATTGGCAAAGCCCTTTTTGTACAACTGTTTGTCATAACTGTCTTTTATTTGCAAATAAATATAATTAATGAAATATTATTTAAAAGTTTTCTGAATCTGCGCTTTTGATTTACAGAATTTGACTTTACAGGGCAAGCTTTTCCAGAAGAATTAAATGTATGTGTGTAAACAATGAAATGTGTTGTCGTTATCAATAGTAATAACCTATTATTCACTGTAGGAATTTAGATTGTACTAAAGATTTTCCACTACAAGCACTGCATCTCTTCTGCTCGGTCAGTCCAAATGCTTTGATCAAAACCACAACAATTGTCAGACTGCAGCGTCACATAGCATCAGCAAAATTTACCATTTACTTAAATACATTAAATATGCCCGGCTGAGTTAAAACATGACTGTGGCCAGAGGAGGAAATCAGACTGTTTTGCCAGCTGCGTGAAAACTGATGTTTACAAAAATCAGATTACGGCGATGCATCAAAACCAATTCTCAAATTTCCTGCCCTAACACAGATATCAAAAGCTGCAAATACTGTAAATTGAATTATGTTTCACCAAACTTCTCAAGACCATTCAGAACACCCCAGCAAGTGTAAGCATTATGAAAACAACGGTTATAACAGCCTTTCCACCAGTGTGCTCATTATGTGTGTGTCTCTATACAAAATGTAGAGTCACATCTTGGAGCAAATTAGTGCTTCAATTGATGCAACTTTGTAGTTATGTGAGAAACTTCAATTACTAAAGATTTAGTAACATGAGCTGTTGCGAATATATTTCAAACAAAGAGCTATTATTATAAAAGAGCACAGTATAGCGTCTCTGTAACAGCTGTGTTGACACGGGTTTAATCCTGCGTTTTGGAGCCTGAGACAAAGAAGTTCCGAACAGTCAATAAATTGAGAGAAAACTGCTGCAGCTGTAATGGCTCAAGTTGCACTAGAACATTTCATCTTTATCCGCATATGAAACATATCTTAATGTAGTCAGCATGAGGGCATCACACATGCTTGATAATAACATCAAGGAATCATTTTGTTATCAATAATTCATATATATATATATATATATATATATATACATAGATAGACACACACACACGCACACACAAAGTCACACTAAAGCCCAGGTATCAGGATTTCAAAAGTTGGTGCATCGGTTTAACCATTTATTACAACATGAAGGGAGATTTATTACATATTGTGGTCAAGTTGTTTATTACAAAATGTGGATGTTATTACACAATGAAGTGAAAATGTATCACGTTTTGTCGAGTTATTACACAATGCTGTGTCCTTAAATAATTTGCTGTTACAATGGTTTATCATATAGATCACTGTCAGCTATTTCTTTTGTGTTTCTGTTCTTTCACTGTTCTCTATTGTGCTTATGTTTACTAGTTTTTTTTATTATAATATGTTTTAACTATGTTTTTAACTATGTACTGGCTCTGTGGCACTCTGTGATTCTCTGAATGAAAAGTGCGCTACAAATAAAATGCATTATTATTATTATTATTATTATTATTATTATAGATGTCTACTTACAGACAGATCATTGACATTGATTACCCTCCTTGTCCCTAAAACTTGATATTGATTTGTCTCCGCTGTCTGTTATTACCTCCGGCCTGCATACCTCGTCGACACACTGACATGGACACATGCACAAACTAATTACATGATGCTAAGTTTACCTAAAGAGATGGTGTGCAGCGCAAAACACAGCTGTCGCTGCCTTGGATCGACACAAACCAACACATGAACACACACACACACACACACACACACACACACACACATAGCTTGAACACAGCTTTCAGGCACACAATCCCTTACAACGCCGTCTGCTGATTCATGGCAGTTCATCAATCTTTTGTGCCTCTCAGGTGTTCCTGCTCTCTCTCACACGCTCTCTCACACACACACACACACACCTCTATGCCCCAGTGTAATTGGCTGGCTGTGCTGGGACAGAGCCTTGGGTGGGGCTCAGGTGATGAGGGGAAAAGAGGTTGATGAGTCTAAACAACCTCAAGAAATCACTTCTTTTCTCTCTGATTCATATTCCTTTTGAGTCACTCCTTTTCCATGCCCCCCCCCCCCCCCCCCCCCACACATCCACCTCCAGATGTGATAAATGACTCACTTCGACTGTGAGCGCTACAATCTTAAATCATATGCACCATTTACCATCAGCGGCATCTAAAACAACCTTCTCTTACATGGGGAGAGAATAAGGACTCCAAGGACAGAAATGAACTCCTTATTTTCTTCATGTCAAATATTGTGTGTGGTTGAACTTGACTCCTTCACATAGCAGTATCCCCGGGCTACAGGCACAGTGTCCTTGTAGAAGTGTGGGTTGTACCCCAGGATGGGGAAATGTGGAGAGAGTAGTGTGAAGTGATTAGGTCTTTGTCCAACCGCCTCTGGCATGCTCTTCGACCAACTTCTGCCAAGGAGACAGTAGAGGAGGAAGAGGAGGAAGGAACAGAGGTGCGCAGGTAAGTGGAAATAGAAATGAACACTGAGTCTATTGAGCGTTGCTTGTTCCAACCCCGCTGGGAATCAACACCGAAGCCTAAAGCTTTCCATCACTTTTAGCTCATTGTTTTAGGTTTTCTGGACTTTGTAGCAGACAAATGGGACTCCAGTGTGATACCCTCACTTCTCATTTTCTGCTGGATGTGTAAGTAATGTAAGACAAAGGATGAAAACTCGGAGGAATTCAAGAGTAGACCAGAGAACTTAAGGGCTAATCCCCTTAACTTTAATCAGCAGTTGGTAAGCAAGCCACGGGAGTTGTAGCATTCATTCACTGACCAGAGGCTAAATTGTACATACACTGCCAAGCTCACATCTACAACGATACTAACAACTTCATTATTATCTCTCTCTCTCGCACTCTCACGCTCACTAATGTTACGCGACACACAGCAGCTCTCGACGGTACCAAACGGAGATGATATGCAGGTGGTGGCTTCTGCACACCTACTTCCTACTGTGTGCTCTGCTACATGCCTGTGTGCCTGTTTCTCGTTGAGTTGTTATATTAGGTAGAGTTTTCCCGGTGCGGTGTAGAAGCTAAAACCGCCATTAGTCAATATGACACGTTCTGGCAAGTTAAACAGTAGCTTACATCCGTGTGGGGATTAGAGTTGTCATTAGGTAGCCCACCAAAAACAAATCCTTGCCAATAACAAAACAGAAATGAATATCAATTAAAATCCAGAATCCTCCCACTCTAAACTGGGAGTGAAGTTTGGCACGATCGCAGCACCACTGTGTTACACCTCCTGTATCGAATTAGCTGCTTAAAGGTGATGTCATTCATCAGTTCAGTTGTAACCTTCCCCAACAAACAAAACACTAGCAGATATGTCCGCAATTAAAACTGAAACTGAATGGACTGCTTGACGACTGCTAAATAATGATCGGCAAAAACTCGGCGAAAACTTTTTTTTTTGCATCACATTTAGTATTTGCAGAATAAGTTTGCACAAGTCTTGGGAACACAGAAAGAGTGAGGAGAAAAAGCAGTATTTTGGGAAAGGCTTCGTCTCTTGCCTGATAAAGAAGTGCAGAAAAGCAGCGGAGGGAGAAAGAGGTGAGAGACAGAACACCCACAGTCAGCTCCCTCCCACTCCTCCCGGAGGCAGTGTGCCATTGATCTGCCTGCTGGAAGCAACACTTCTAGTGGCTTTTGGGGGAAGAGCACAAGGGGGAGCGTGCGCACAGACTAATCGAACGGCCAAATGAAAATTGAGAGGCAATTTAGGGAGCCTATAGCACAGAGGATCCTTTATGAAACGGGAGACTGGAGTGTGTGCTCGCGTGGGTGTGTTAGTGTGGTGGAGAGAGTATGGGGTGACACGAAGGGAAGAAACGGAGAGGGAAGAGACGGCGATCAATTCAACACATTAGAGACTCAGACCAGATCAGCATCTCTCCTGGCAGAGAGAGCATCATCTTCCCCTCTCTTCTTTTCTACTTTCCCCCCTTCACTCTTTCCAGTAGAGCTACTTCTTTCCTTCTGATGACGAGACCTGCACCTGCAGTGGGCTGCCCGCGGGCATGAAGACTCCATTAATGTTGTGAAGTTGTATAAGGGTGTACGGTGAAGTCAGCATGGTGTGATGAGCTGTTACAGTGGCATCATCACGGTCTCCTTATCGCTCAGTTTGGTCCCTTTTGCAATAACTTCACAGTTGCCCGTTAGCTGTCACGTGCACATGTGTGTGTGTGCATGCAGTTGTCAGGTGTCCCTGGTTTTTGGGACACTGTAAGCAATGATGAGTGACAATAATAGGAGAGACGGGAAATCTGTGATCATCTGCAAAGGATGGATTAAGGATAGGCAGGCTCGCTGTTTCCAGTCTTTGTGCTAAGTTAAGTTCGCTGGTAGTAGCTTTATATTTACCATACAGACATGGCAGTGCTATCAATGCCCTCATCTAACTCTCAGCAAGAATTAGATGTCTATTTTACAACTTAACTATACATATTGATGACGTAATATCAGCCCTGGATAACAACGAATGCACTGTGGGTGCTTTTCTGGCATTTCTCGCGTCTTTGAATTTTAAGATCATGAACATTCTGTTCGATTTTTCGATTCAAACTTTTCTTTTTCCAGCACTGACGGCTATGCCGTGTCCGCCTATGGAGTCTTGATTCCTTAATATCAACAGATCTTTGGTTTCATGTCCTGACAACTGTCCTTTATATTTTCAAATAATTCTTTAAAAAGAGAAGCTACATGGTACCAAGCGTGATATTTTTTTTTTTATTGTCAAAATAAAATAACTGATTTATTGTATAATAACAATAACGTATTCCACCGATCAATTGGGAAGAAAAAAAACGAAGATCTACTAGATGGCAGGAGAATACTTTACAACTACAGTTTGAGTTTCTCAGAGTTTACAAGGTTTTCCTGAATGCACCATTAAATCCCTGTCAGGGCCCACATGCTTGATTTTAATTGAAGATAGCCATTGGTGGCTGCAGTCTTTAAATCTTCTGCAACATACGTCCTGTAGTCTTTCTGTCAATGATGCGTTCGTCGTTGACATAACTCAAAAGGAAGGAAAAATGTTGCCACACTGGTAGAAACTTCTGCATTGCTTCACTTTTCAGATCCTGAGGTTGCCATCTGGTTAAAAGAGCACACAGGCTATCCCACACTATTTGTCAGACCTACTAGTTTTAGTTACATGACAGGAATCCCCTCTTTCTCTCTTTTTGTGTCACATGTAACTAAGAGGCAACATGTTATGTAGCTTTAAGTATAAGAATAGCCAGAAAACAATACCAGCTCTGTCACTCTCTCTGCCCTCCTTTCTCACAGTGGGAGAAGAGCAAAAAAGTGAACTTTCCGATGGGAATGAAGAAGGTAAGTGACTAATATCATTACTGCGTGATGTATGCAGCACAGCTCACTGAGTCACCAGGATTTCCTGAGTGGAACCATTCTCTATAACAAAGAAACGTTGCCTTCTACAGCCATGCCTTCCTGCCTGCTGGCAATTACAGCTCCACTGGCTGAATCATTAGAGTAATTTACTTACAAAGTGCTCTCTGCTTTGCTTTGAAGAGTCAAACTGCCCCTCCATTTCCCTCCGGCATTGGACCAGCACGCTCACATATCGACTAAGTCGATGTAAACGATCATCTTCCTTTGCTCTCGCATAGCAACGAGCTCTGAAGCTCTATGCACTCAGGTGTTGTATTCACAATACTCGCAGGACCTGTATTGGGTCTAGCAGACTAGAACCTCTTTACTTCAATATACCAATAGGGACAGAGAGTCATAGTAGTGCAGCATTTGTTTTTAAATGTCCGCAAGTGCAGGTATACGTGTGGTCATCTGGGTTCTATTGGCAGCGATCCATAAACAAGTGACATGTAATGCCATGTTCACTACACGTGTGCAGATTGGATTGACCCCCACTGGCATCAGTTGCAATAGCACATTGGAAGAAATTGGGTTTTCACAAAGTTCACACCATGATAAGTATCAACCAATCTCACATTGAGGAACAGGAGCGCCGATAAACTGGGTGTTGATTAGTTAATGAAAAATGCAGCGAATGCACCTCCCCCCCCCCACACACACACACATAATTCAATCCAGACATCATCCATTACGTTTAGCCCAGTCTGTGTGGTATATGACATTTTCCAGTAAATCATTTTGTCAATTAATCAAATGTCAGCCCTGAGAAAAGCAAATGACAGATGTTGGCTGATAAAAGGGATCACTTATGGGAAAAAAAAAAAAGAAGAAAATGCTGAATACCAAGTAGGAGCTTGAGATCCAAGCTGGAACTTACAGAGAGAGGGATTGCACACACGGTGATGAACTTTTCATCACAAAGCATTGTGATACTTGTAATTTGACGTGGCCTTGGATACAGACAACAAAGACATAGATGGAGTGGGTGAGTCATTTTCATCCGCAAGACTGAATTTCCACATTTCTCTGCAAACCATCCTTTGTACCTCGGTTCTTTCACAACTCCTCAAATAACGCGTTATTGATCAGAGTTTGACAGGTATGTTTTAATCCTGCACCTTATTTCACAGTTGAAATTTTACAGTATAGCATTGTTTTTCCTCCCTCTGCCTCTCCCTCTCCTCCGAGGTGGTATCGGACCACAGTTGTGCGCCCACCGGCAGCACCGGGCCCCCATCCATATTCAGTTCGGCTCTTCTCTGGAGCGGGAGCAGTGTGCCAGCAGAGGGAGGAGAGCGGTGCCATGCCTCAGAGGACATCTGTGTGTGGCCGAGGATCCATATTCAGACAGGGCTGCCTCTCTTTGGCTTTATCAGAAACCCTTTTCCAGACATAGTCGTGCAGACACTTGGGACATAAACGCGGTAGGAAAGCCTGACATGCAGACAAGCCTCGTGATTATATATTCCCATAATGTATTTATTATAATCTGGGTTGGAGAGATGCCCCAGTCAGCAAAAAGCACCTCTGGAGGGAATAGCTGACTAAAGCAAAAGGGAGGGAGCTTCGGCCACCTGGCGATGGCAGTGAAGTGAAAACTATGACCTAAAATGGTGATCCCACTATACACAGAAGTTCCTACAATGTATTTTCATGATACATCCATGCACAAATGATCCAATCTTTCTTGCAACTGTGTTTTTTAAATGACTGAATTGGCTGATTTAGAAACTATAATAGTGTAAAACATTTGTTTGAGTAAACAGACTAACACTTGTTGGAGTATTTTTAATTTTTTTACAGTCAGTTTCAGAAGAAACAAAGAAATCTACCTCCATGAGCTGTAGATGAGAGCTGTGAGCACCCTCTAGTGTTTAACACACACACTCACCTCTAAAATAAAAAAAATAAAAAAAGATGAACGACAACTGAATGGCAGATGTCTCCTTCAGCACCACACACTGTGTGCAATGTACTAATAGCTCTGATCTGAAGGATGAAGCGTTTACTTTCTGTACACCTGCTGTCCTGCCAGATAAAATATTACTGAGCATTCAGCATTTCAATCTCAGGAGGCGAATTCAAACATGTGATATGCAACAGTTACAAAAGAGAGTGGAGGCAACATCATAATGAAAAAATCCATCATGAAGAAAGGTAATGAAAATGACAATAAAGGAAAACCACTACAGGACTTCATCATCTATAAGATGCTTGTTCAAACACAGAGAGTTCCCATTACTCACTGAAACTAGGGATGAAAATGTAGATGTGTTTTCTTCCTGACAGATAGCCGACCCTCGTTAAGCTGATCATGAACCGACTACATCAGTGCCAGTGCCTTGCATGCAGGGGTGTGTGGTTGAAGTGCCTGACAAGCTGCCCAGCTGCAACAATAACTGATGCACAAACTCATTAAATGTATCATTTATCTCCAGCTGCAGTGTACTCGTAAGACAGGCAGCTGAGTCACCTCTCCGGGAGGAACAGGGTTACATGCACCGTCATGGGCGCATGCAGACATTTTCCTACTAAGGCTCCACAACATCAACTAGTTTAGCTGCGAGGTTGTACGTGACGTTGGCGAGTGTCCGGTCGAGAGAGAGAAAGAGTGTGTGTGTGTGTGTGTGTGTGTGTGACAACAACTCCTGCTCAGGTTCACTTAAAGTGGGCCGACCTTTAAGGTGGAGCAGCTGTTCTCTCCTCTTCTTAACACAGGCCTAGACCACATCACAGCGCACACGCAGTCACATAACACGGGTTAAAGAGAAAAGGTGCTTCCTGCGACAACACCTCCATTTCAGTAGAATGCTGAGGGAGAACTGGTGGGGTGAAGCAATGAAAGCCATTAAAGCCAATTATAAATAATGTATTTGTTGTTGGGTACACACACACAATCTCAACAGTACACAATGATATATAGACACCACAGCTCTGAGTATGACTCAGTATGTGACACCTGTATGATGTGTGGGTGCAACTCGTCACTCATGACGGCTTGAAAATTACTCCGCTGACATGCAGCAACTATATCTTTGTTTTTTTTATCTCATCTCTTGCCTTAAGTTTCCCCACCTACACAAACTCACACTCATGTACTTCACATGCACACACTACACACACACGCACACACAATTTTATAATTAGCTGGCACATTTTCTCTTTTTTTTTTTTTTGTTTCCTGTGTTGATGGACTCACCTTGACAGTCCCATTAGCACAAAGCACACAAAAAAAAACACTGAGGGAAAATCATTTCCTCCAGCTATAATATAGCCTGCCCTTTATACCCACATTCAATAATGACACATTCTGACCATATCTACCATATTCTCACTTTTCTGTTTCCAATTTATTTCGCCCTGCCATGCAGGCACAAGGAGGAGGGCTGAAATAGAGCCGATATCAAACCTGCATTTTTAAAAGGTGTAACATTTCTCTATAAAAGAGAGATTTCTTAAAAAGCGTGAAGATGGCATGAAACTATTACAGTTAAAACAGCAGCAGTGCAGCAACTTTGAATCGAAAGAAAAGCATACAATCACAAATTATTGGTTTGAAAAGGTTAGTGGGTGTCTTACTTGGTTATAGAAATGCAAGCAAATCTACATCTTCCAAGAGTGTTGCAATTACAAACTCAAGTGTCTGGTTGATTGTAGTATTGCTTTGAAGAAAAATACATTTTGTAAGGTCAGCGCAGAACAATAAACCCAAAGCAAATCTAAGTGCAATATTGCCAATAAGACCTAGAATGGCTTTTTTTACATATAGTTGAGCTACAGACCATCTTGGTCCATTATAGATTGATTATTATTTGATGCCGTTTCTTTTCTAAGTTGCTGTTAATTTGAGCAGATATCATCAGAGGACAGAAACAGGTGCAAATCAGTCTTCATTTACATTTTCATGCATTCACACTTGGTATTAAAATACGGTTTTCCGCATCCGAACAGGATATCCAGGTAAAGATATGTTAATACCAGGTGCAAACGGGGTAAAAAATGTAAATCTAGTATCTGGGAAATCAAACTTAATCTCATTTAGCCAGGAAACCTGTTGCAACAGTAGATTAATATTCTGAAGTATGTTTGAGGAATACAATATTAATCAACCACTTAGGCCACTTCTGCCTCACACGAGCGCTGGAAACAAGCTGCCGGAGTTCAGTTTACGCCGGTCTAATCGATGATTATCGCTGGGTACAACACATCATCTCAGTAACTGTGTTTGTGTGTCTGCATCATGCGCAGTGATGACGGAGATGTTTGCATTAGTGGCTAATCCGCGAGGAGTGCTTTTGTCAGCCATAGCAGAGAGCCGGCTGAATGAGGATGAGGTGTCAGTGCCGCTGCTTTAATCACCATCTAAATACTTCGTTCTCACTTAGAGAGATGCAGAGAGGAGTCAACGGGTATTTACCTTATCACCAGTCTGGTGATATGGATTTAAAATACTTTGCCGTGTGCTTTCTATTCGGAACTCGCTTTTCCTATGGCTCATTTCTATATCAGTCCAGGCGATACATGTTGATTGAGACTGCATTTAGCTCATCCATTGTATTTAATTATGGAAAGCCCTGCATTGAACTATTTGAGCTGAATATAAAACGCTGTACATTTGCACACGTTATTCATCTGGGATTGAAATTGTTCAGACCGACAGCAAATCTGTCTTGAACATAGATATGAACGAAACTCTTGTACAGATGTAATGATATGTTAACGTATGTGTATACAGCTCACACTCACGGTAGGTGTCATGCAATGTAAAGCATGCATTTAGTTTGGTTTTCTGGGGTGCAGAAACACTGATTATACACATAAAACACTGGAATATACAGTATATAGGCGTTAGGTTCTCACGTTCAGCATTAGATGCAATGCACACACAGAAGCTCACACACTCATACACACTTCCATGACAAACATTCTTTCACATACTACTGTACACACACATCTCGGTGAGTGATAATTCATTGAGGAGGCACGTGAAATAGGATTTTTTTTATCATTTGACTCGCCGCCTGTCTGAATCCAATCACGTCCCGTATTACCAGCAATGAGAAGAAATTATGCAGATTGGCTGATCTTTCCCATAAACCCCTGCTTCAGGAGTCTCAGCAACCACCTGCTGAAATTGGACAGAAATACACCAATAAACAAATAAATGAGCAATATGTGGGCAATCAATCCCCCCCCCGCTTGCATATATGAAGCCATTTTGTTATCCACCTGTCATTTGTGATGATAATGCACAAAAACAAGTCTTTTTCTATTTTTATGAATTTCAATCTTTTTTTCACTTTAGCGTAAATCCTACTGTAAATTAGCAGAACTGCAAAATGACACCTTTTCACACACACACACACACACACAAACACACAAACAGAGCTCCCACCCATGTTCTCCCCGGTCTTGCTGTTTGTCCTCTCACAAAGCAGCTGAGACAGGTCCTGTCAGTTTCAGTAATAAGAGATGATTTGTAACGCTTGATCCAATTAAAGTAAACTGGGCGGTATAACGTTGCAGACACAGAAGAGAAAAGAGAAGAAGAAACCGAAGCACAAAGCTAAAATAACAAATGCGGCGGTGTGCCCCTCAGTTTGCCTTGTACATGCACGGATCGCCTAACAGGCCTGTGCATGCATACCTGACATTTTGTGAAACCATGTAGTTTCTGTCCAGTCCGAATGCTGCATTTAACTAGCACCTATAAGCCCTCCAGTTGTGGAGCGCTCAGGGTCTATGGCCTGTGCGTCCGTCCAGCCTAATAGCTCAGGTAGGCCCCATCACCCAGCTCACCCATGCATGAGATAGACCCTCTGTAATACAAATTGTCTGTACCACTTACGGCTGCTCCACCGGAGAGCAAACATGACAGCCTTTAATTGGCGAGGCCCTCAGTGTGGGACGGGCATCAGGGGAGAGAGTGGAGGAGAAGGAGGGGTGAGGAGGGAGAAGACAGGAGTCAAAAGAGGGGGAGATGGGGAGGGGAGTAAAGGAAGGGACAAAAGGGAGAAGGGAGTGGTGGATGGAGGAGAGATAACAGAGGAGACAGGAGGTGAGGAAGAGGGGCAATGTGAAGCTGTCAGAAGCTCATTTCCCACCGAATACCATTAACATTTTTCACAGAGAAACTTAAGGAGTTAAGAACGCCGTCTTTCACTCGGTGCTGAAAGGAGGGATCTGATTGTGTGTGTGTGTGTGTGCATTACTGCTAAATTAACTTCCAGGTTTATAGTGGATTACATACAATTTTAATCTTAAGATTTTGGTTTATGACAAATAAAACAGAACACAACTCTTTGATGCAACATTTAGCAAGATGAAAATCGAAAGCGTTCCAACCGAGTTATTATTTAATTATTATTATTATCTTTGCACAGCAATCATTAAAAGGTATGAATGCATGTCTTGTCTGTTTCTTTTAGGTATTCCCTTTCAACATCATCAGTGTCGTGGTAGCTCAGTGCTCTAAAGCAGAGGTTTACACAGTGGGAGGCGGTTCTAACAGTTTCAGAGGAAGCTCAGTGAATGAAAGGGAAAAAAATATTACATAAGTTATTACGTTACCAAAAGAAGATCACATAGAATAGACTAAATGTGGGTGATTTGATGAAAGAGTCAGTTCAGAGATACAGTGGTTTGGGGGAATTTAACTGTTTTCCCACTTTCCCAGAATCAAAAACTAATAAATGCAAAACCTTTCCAAGTAATTTCTCTCTTTTGTTGTGTCTGAGGACAAAACTGGCAAAAAAAGATAGATCATTATTGCCATTATATTTGCTCTGTTGGGGGGTACTTAAGAGCAGCTGTGATTTTGAGCTACATGCCAACATCAACATAATAGTAACAATGAAAAACGCTACGGTGTAATGTTTACCGATAACGTGACCCGCCAAGCGGTTTGTTACACAGAACCAGTGTAGTAGCGGTCATTGGAAACTGTTTGGAAAAGGCCAGGCATTTTAAAAAAAGTACTTGGCAGGCCATTGGATGAACCATCTGTCAATCAAACTCCTGCCAAAAGGAGTTGTGAGAAGAGCAAAAACATCTTTTCCAATCGAGAAAAAAGCCTTCAGTGCAGTTCTTTGCTCTTCTTTCAATGAAAAAATACACTCCAATTATGATGAAACCCATTCTATTGCAGCATGCACGCTAATTATTGTTTTGAGCCAACAGTCGCCTCACAACCACCAGTAGCTCCTCACAGGATGCCGATTGGTCCGTGTTCTGGCTTACCAGACACAAACACACTACTTGAAGCCCGACAAGATGGATTATCCTGCGAATGCTCGTGTGATCTCGTGACAGGCAAGGCTGGCGAGTTAACAAGTTAACATTTGCTAAATAACACCAAACACAAAGTACAGCTAAGGCTGATAGTTTTGCTGGTCATAAACCATTTGACCATTTGGTCATAAACCACAGTGCATGACAAACTGACGCAAGAGGAAAAGTCAAGGGATCTTTAAAGTCAAAAGGTTACATTATCTGGGCACCGTGGAAATCATTACACATTTTCATCAATTTGCATGTGATGCAGGTCCTTGTGCCTGAACAGGTGAACGGGGACATACTGCACTGGCTATGTCGGCAACTCTTAAGCTGCAGATCGGAGAGTGAAACTCTCAGACAAAATAAATATGTAAAATGCTATTTTGAATGCTAAGTTATTTAATGATTACGTAATCTGTTTGCATATAAGATGCAGTGGTTACAGCGAAACAGGTCGGAACATGGAGGCAGAACACACGTGTGCAATGATGTGCAGTACAGTATGTTGTTGTCCCTGCAAAAAGAAACAGAGCTGCAATTCCTAACAAGCAACAGCGGGGGTCACTGCAACCCTAATGTTTTCTCTGGTACTCGCTGTACAATCCATGGTCCTGACAGTTCATCCAGTTTTTCACATTCACAAAGAGCTTTGCAGAGACTTTTGTTAGTTATTGTGTCCTTGAGCTTTTGTCATACTTTCTCTTTAAGCCGAAGTTCTGTTCAACATTTTCTCCTCCGTGTCCACGTCATCAGCCATCACCAGTAGACACTGGTGCAAAGTTTGTAAACTCCAAGCACAGTTAGAATTCAGGGACCTTACAAATGATGTTATGTGTTCTGCTGGACAAAATACAAATATCCATAATCAGAAAGCTACAGCAGACATTGATGTCAGATCCATTGATAGATGAGAAAGTTGAAAACATGCTTTCAGTCCTTATTACATGGGTCTTTATCAGAGTGAGATGATAATTTGAAGCCCTAAAGGGGCATTAATGGCTTTACAGCTGGTACCTTTAGAATATTGGGATTCTTTTTTTAAATATGCATGATGAAAAACAACATCAGAGGAGCAAACATGTAATAATGGTGTTGCTTTCCTTAAAGAGGTCAAGAAAACAGTACCAATAAGTGAGCAAATCGTGGGCTGTTAAAGGGTCATTCAATCATTCAAACATACTTTAAGTGCTGTGGACAAACAAAAATGTGATCCGGCATAAGGGTACACGTATTGTCGCATATTATAGCCACAGTGCAGCATTAAGTGTTATCTCCGATTCTGTTCAAATGTGTCCTTGGGTTGAAAAGAGTCTTTACTCTTTACTCACAAACATGACGATGCAAAAACAGATTGACACAAACAACCTGAAAACTGAATTAAGCAGATCCTACTTACAGACAGGTCCGCCACGTGTTTCCCCACCCACGCACCAACATTACACACAGCCACAAGGACACACACACACACACACACACACACACACACACACACACACAGCTAGAGAGTTCTGTAATCTCTTAATCTCTGCAGGGAGAATCAGGATGGTTGTGTTTAGCAGAAGAAAAAGTAGAGCTGTGTGAGCCCAGGTGTGTGTATGTGTTTCTATATGTATGTGTGTGTGTGTATGTGTGTGTGTGTGTCTTTATGTGTATTTCTCTGTGTGCCTGTGTGAATCCATATGTGTCTGTGTTCCAATGTGTGTGTGTGATTTGTGTAGTTTTGCTTAAAGCCCTTGTGTGTATGTGTGTGTTTGCCTATTAACGTGCGTGCATGTTTCTGTTTTCCTATACAGTATGTGTGTGTGTCTCTTTGTGTGTGTCTGCGTGTGTCTTCCTATATGTGTGTGTTTTTTAATACAGTTTGTGGTTGTTTCTGTATGTGCTGCGTGTGTGGTCCTCTATGTGTGTGTTCATGTTTATGTGTGTGATTTGTGTTGTCAAACTCAACACAATACTTCTCTTTCTGTTAAAATAAATAAATCACAACAATGCAGCAAGCTTGTGTAAAGTTAGTGTACAACTGAACAAAGAGTTAACACCTCGGTATTACAACCTTGTGCTCTTTAGTCACTGCTTGCTGCCCTTGCTATCTGCAGTCTTTACATCTGGCACGGCCAGCTCCGAGTGGGAGTTTGGACACAAGGACTCCAGCAAAAGGTCAGGACAAGTAGAGTCATGAGAGCCCATTTCGAAAGTTACAATCCACCCTCCACATCTTCATAGCTGTCACTATCACTATCCTCAGGGCAGTCCTATTAGCGCTGTCAACATTTATATTCTCACTGCAGCTGCAAACGTAGCAATGAATGAATTATCTTCCTAATAACACTATTTTGGTTCATCATACTGTTTGGTAATCCGTGCCCGTTTCATTCGCAATTATTGAACCAGCCGAACCTTGAACGACACCTGAACATGAGCAGCATCCCACATGTAATGACGTCCCACCATGTATACCTGATGTCCACGTCAGATCTCATTTACTGTGTTTCCATCCGGACAACACATGCTTGAATAATGTAGCCCCATCGGCTGTGTGAGGCAGAGATGTGGTGAGAAATCTTAGCTGGGAGTTATGAGGTGTAGCAATAATGCCTTTTTCTTGTCTTGCTTGTGCACTAAATCGTTTTCATTTAGCAGGATGCTTTATTTATGAAATGAGGGAACCTTACACCGTGGGCTGACGGCTCAGCACCTCGGTCTACGGACGGCCCGAGGAGCAATTTGAGGAAAGATGAAAAGGGATCATACCATTTTTAAAAGGAAAATTGAACGAAACGTGACCTGCTGCTCAAATTTGTCCAAAAAGAACAGCTAGCCTCCACGCCATCCCACTGGTTACATTCTAACAAATCACCCACATGATAGAAGGAGAGAAGTGTATTTGAATTGTTCTCGTATGTGTGTGTGTGTGTGAGTGTGTGTGTGTGTGTGTGTGAGGGACAAATTCACGATCACTGAAAACTCAATTAGCCCTTGTTCGCCCAAATTTCCCATATCCAAGTGATTACATCTAATCAGTTGTGTAACACCATGTAAATCCATTTAAACTCACTTGCTGAATTCAAAGGAGGAAAGCAATGTTTGCCTTTGAGTTGTTAGAAATAAAGTCAAGTGTTTATTGCAAAGGCAATACAAGATTAAACTGATTTCCAACAGGGACACAAAATGAGCAGAGACATTTTATGACACAATATGAGACGGCGAACAAAAACGAGCCGTGTGCTTGTGTGTGTGTGTGTGTGTGTGTGTGTGTGTTGCACTGTGTATACAGATATCAAAGGGTCTTTGAGGTTGTGGAACTGCGATTGCATTGAGGCCTTCAGTTCTTTTAGCCAGAGACTGTTGTGTTGCCATGGAAACGCCTGTTGAACGAGGGTTCTATGAATCTTTCAACAACCTCCTTTTTTTCTCCCTCCGACCACATGGGAGCTCTTCATAACCCGCACAACATACATCTTTGCTCTTTGCTGTTTCTGCAAAACGGGTCTGATGGCCAAAACAAATACCTTCGCAATGCATGCCGAAACACACAGCATCTAGATAAACGCAAAGAGGCCAAGCGGACATCATGGATGCTAAAAAGGATATTCAAGGCGAGCACAGCAACGGCCTTCTGCTCTTTCTTTCTCTCCGTCTCTTTCAGCGGGCAATCAGCGCTGGGTTGACAAAAAAAATTCAACAAATGTGCTGCACTTCATCTTGTGTCCTTGTACTGAAAAGAAAAAAAAATAGCAAGAGTCGTGGTAGCCCAAAGAATCTCCAGAAGATTGAGAGAAACTCTAGATCAATAAATTGAATTTATCCAATATGGAAAATAATAAGCAGTATCTCGAAAAAGGAAATGAAATTGTATGCGCAGCAATCCACTGCAGTGATTAGTGTTATGATTGTGATGGGAATACAGACACGAAATGCTAATCAATATTTCAGCTCACCCTGCTAAGACGAGGGGAAGAGAAGGGAGACTTTCAAACAAACCAGATGTTTACAGGTGTGCACACAACACATTGCTGCCTGTCACTTCAGCCCGTGGCACCTTTAGCATGAACGACGAATCCACTTCAGCTTATATGCGTCGTGGAGGGTAGACAAAACGTTCCGGCTCATCGGTGCTACATCCAGGCAAACTTAAGTAATAATGGTGACACGGTGCTAGATTTAAGGAGGAGCCTTTATCCAGATCAAGCCCACATGGATTTGACTCTATTTCTGTTTGTCATGTATGCTCAGCGTGCAGAGTTATTAAGGCTTGAGGTATAAGATTGCACAAAAGTCACCTCGACTTGCTGCTAGGTCTTGACATGCATTTAGCCTTTTCTTCTTGGATGAATCTTCACCAGCAAAAAAAGCGGGACCCGTTTCCTGAGACTTACTATTTGCAGATCACTTGACCTAGAGGTCTGCTAATCTTCATAGACACCCTTTCACCACCACATTTTAAGAGGTGTTCATGATAAAGAGTGAAATGTTTGCCAAACACTCAGCTCAGTCGGATCTCGGTCCTGCCCGCCCACCAGGCAGAGCATTCTTGGACATTCAATTTCCCTTTCTTCAAAAAAAGTGAGATTTCATTTTGTAAGGACGACTGCGCTCAGTAGAGGAGACACTTGAAGATCACACTCTTGTTGGAGAGGTAGGCACTGCGTGAATCTATGTGTATATCAAGTATATTTTTTTTTCTGAAAAAAGTACAATAGTAGTAAAAATGTGACGTATACCTGTAATGTTCAACCAGGAACCAGAACCAACAAAAATGCATTGAAAAAAAAAGGTCACATAAAATGTCTCACCAAGTTCACACAGTTGCAGCTTAATTAGCTAAATAGATGTATTACCATCAGCTATTATATTACTATTTACTCTGGGCTTTTATCCTTTACTCTTTACATGGTGCTCATTTACTTTCAAATGCCATTCATCAACAGCATTGCATATAAATGTAACCCACCTCTTTCACTACAGTAAAAAGAACTCCTTATTGTAACGTTATAGCCTGATGTTTTCAGTACAGCCTTTTTTTGTAAAAAAGCATGGTTTTAACCCCATGATAGCACAAGCACTGGTGTGAATGTCAACGTAGGAGTTTTCTTTGAATAGACCCATTAGTAATTACAACACTGCACTTTTTAAGCCCGGTGCTGACATCAAATGAATGAGTAAGGGATATTTTCCTATGAATAAACGTAGGCTGATTCTTGAATTCTGTCCAAAATCAGTGCTGATGCAGTGTAACAGGCTTTCCAGCTATGGAGGTGTTAAAATGTTGTCAGTCACCAAAAAAAGGCTGTAAAATAAAGGGATTTCAAAAAGAACGAGGCGGTTCTTTTGTCTGTCAAATCAAGGTTTGTTTAAACAAAGAGAGACTAAAGTGTGCTTGATTTTATTGTATGTTTGTGCAGCCAGATGTGTCACTTTGTTATGAGAATACACATTTGGAGAAAACTGAAATTGTCATAATAAAATCTGCTGTTGACAGTACTCTAAGTAGGGTGACGAAATTGTAATAAAATTGAAATGCATGCCTGGGGGCCTAACATGCAAATGTGTTTATTGTTGTAGAAACCTAAAACTTTTGATTTCTTATTGTATTGTTGCCCCCTGTATATTCAAACCTGAATGTACGTATTCATCCACCTGGGAGCAGTGTAACAAACAACCTTATATAGTTTCCTTTGTTATGTTTGTTGCCTACTTGTTTGGCTGTGCTTTGTTCTCAAACTGTGTGGCTCTTTAGCTGCTACTGTCCCATTATGTTCACCAATTAGTTGCCATGTCAGTATGCTGATTTATGCTGGGCAGAGCCTTTTTAGTTAAAAACAAACAAACAGCTGCTTCCTGCTGGAAGCAAGATTGATGAGGGTCACAAAACCTACAAAAGAGCCTACAACACAGCACATCTAAGTCAGAGATATTTCTCTGTGGGTTCATCCAGCATGAGCAATACCCATTACTGCACATGTACCTCAGCTAATCATGCAAAACCAGTACGCCATGAATCAGGAGAAACCTCTCTTTTCACTTTAGACCTACAGGATAAGTGGTACAATTAATTAACAGATACTAAAGGCAGGAATGAATGAAATTGTAGAGGTGAGAGAGTCACTGGGCCAGTGAGACCAATGTTTGGGTTGATGACCTTTTAAAAGCCATTTGAGGGTGAGATTATTTTACAAACAACAGGTTTTTGGGATACTCTAAAGCTTGCAAGCGGCTTAATCAATCTCTTGAACGAACAGATTAACAGGGTGGTCAAATGTGACGGTCAACAACACATCTGCAACCTAAACGTGACAGATTTCGAGCTCAAGGACGCCTCAAAAAGGGCGGAGCCGCCACAGGATATCGATCTGCAAAAAGGGATTAGATGGTCTTCTTATTATGCCGTCCTCATTCCACTAATACTTGGCTCTCGTAATACTAAGACGTGTATTACAATGTGCTCCTCTTCTCTTACATCGTCTTACGACAGATAGACGAGGCAGGCGAGAGGAATTCAGAGAGTGGGAGAGTCCCCAAAGAGACTCAAGTGTGAGGAGAGAACACAGTGGAAGATGAATGCATCTTCTCTAATTAAAGCGAGTGATGGCTTTCCATGATCACTATAAGCTATCATTCAGTCTGCAGGCCTAATGAGCTATTATCCCTGCACGTGCCAAGCGTCAAGAGACTGCAGCAGCCATGTTTGTTTGTTTATTGCTCCATGTCGTGCTTTCAGTAGTTTTTCAATCCCCACTCCAATAGCAAGAGGGTAATTGAAATTACATGCGTAAACCGAACACGAAAAAAAAAAAAAAACGCTTGACGAATGAAAGAATGTGTCAAGTGATTAAGCTCGGTCAGCTACTTTGATTGGCTTCAAGAGCAGAAAAGGAATGGCTAATCAGTGCATTAAGTAGCCATGTAAGGCGAGCTCTCCGGGCAGTGTTCATTAGTAACATCCTGGCATTCCTCCATACAGACCTTCACATGAAAAAGAGACACCGAGGCCTTGAAGCATGTTTTTAGCTTCTTCTTTTTTTCCCCACAGAGATGCGATGTCCTGGTCAGTACTTCACAGAGAGACCAGGGTGTCGTGTGATGGAATGAAGACCGACTTTAGTTTCATATATTTTTTTAGATTTCAAGAATATTTCAAGATTCATGGCAATTGACCAAAGCTTGATTCAAATGCCTTTGCAAATTAACAATTCCCCATATTTCTGTAGAGCAAACCAGGCATGAGGGAACGCACACAGTTATAGCAAGTGAGTTTTAAATTGATCTACGCATGGCACAGCAACCGTGCTGTGTGAGAACAGCTCATGACCTGTTACTGTACTCTTTATCAGAACCATGTTTACTTCTTGCTTTTTGCTCTGAGGCATCTCAAGATAGTTTATAAGTAATGGCTATAAACGTGCTGCAGTGAAACAACACATCCATGTACAACACACGCATGCAGCAGGGAGGTTATTAAATCTTGCACTGTCTCAGATTTATGCACATATAAATATACGTACATGTTTGCATTATGTATAGGATATCCCTGGTGGAGCTGCGTACTAGCTCCACCAGCTGTGTAAAAGCCAACACAGAGGCCAAACAATTCCTCTGCCACGTTAATGTTTCCTTAAATCATGAAAGCAATTTAGTGAACCCAACGTGGCTGCTGCAATTTCTTTCACTGATTCCAAGTCTGCCATTTTATTTCTTTGTTATTTTTATCACTCAAACTGCAGTGTTTGTGAACACAGCACAAGCAGCGTCCTGTTTGTTTGTTTGCATCATCGCCTTCTACAAGTGCTCCCAACGCATCCAGTGCACATTACGAATTTTGCTTCTTCCCCGGAGTCTTTGTGCTTTCTCATCTCACAGGTTTCCATGGATCCTGGTTACATGTGGAACATGGTCCTACCTCCTGCCACGGCCCTGCTGACACTCACTGCTATTATTATTAGTCCCATTACTGATACCATTACTGCTTTTATTATCATTTGTATTCTTGTATCCACTGCTGCTGTTACTATTAGCAGACGTAATTTTTCCATCATTATTCTGCTTACTTCTCTCATTATTTGAATAATTTATGTCATATGCATTGAAGATGTTTCTTCCTTTTTTCCTCCCCGTTAAAGGGGTTGTTTTGTGTGTGTCGGGGGGGGGGGGGGCTGTACCGTTGTGAGGGTCTTGGGAGAGATGATGTTGTATGTTGTAAAGATTAAAAAGCCCTCTGAGGCAAATTTGTGATTGCAACACTAGTTGTTGGTTTAAAACATGCAAACCTCTCCACATTACGGAAAAATAATCTTTCAACAATCTTGCATTCTGCCGCAGCACACTGCATTATATTGTTGGTGCCGCTAGTAATGACACACCGGAGTGGATCTCTGACCCCCCCCATCTGCTAATCTGCTCCCACAGTGAGTGGATAATTGATTGGCTAACAGCTAATAGAACTACCAACACACACACACTGCTGCATACCTCTCCGCCGCTGCTCTGCGACTCACTTTTAATGTTTTGGATGGTGCGTTTAGCTAACGGCTAATCTAGCTAACGGCAAGATTGTATGAAGGTGTTTTTACGGCGACTCCGAGCCGATTGCCTGCATACGTCGCCTCTTGTTTTTGAGTTTGAATGAGGTTTGTTTTACGGTGTTTGGCCATTGGTGTCTAGTGGAGGTTTAGCCGACTGTGGACTGTATTCATTCGATCAGGCAGTGGTCGTTGCGGACACACCTGGCGGAGATCTGCACTCTACCGAATGCACCTTTTCAGTTGTGGGTGAGATTGTGTGCAACCAGTTGCTGATGCTGTGTCCTCTCCTTCTGCTCTATAAATATCTATATTTAATGTCAGATTTCATTAAAAAAACCTGAAGAGATGTTTCACAACGATTTCATGTCGGTTTGAGTTAAAAAACATTCTGCACCATCTCGCCATAAACCGCAGCAGCACATTAATATGCCACACAACTCCAAGGCATGCGTTCAGTGTGGTTATGTTTTAACAAACTGTTAAGCAGTGATGATTATGCACTTAGTAATTTTCTTCACTCCGTGTAACAGCCCTCCGCAGACATCTCCCACACACTCTTCCGTATGCTAACCTGACACTCGTGCTGAATTCACAAAACACCGATTAGTGAAAATGAAGCAGACATCCAATTACACAGTGAGAGAACAACAGCAAGTATTCAGACATATTAAGACAAACGGATGGATTGACACATCGCTGGGTCCTTCCTTCCTTCATACTTTATGTTTCACACAAATGAGTGGAGATTTATTTCTGAAAATTAGGTCATGGTCTGCTGAATCTAGGCTGAACCGAACTAGAGCTTGTTGATATTGCTGCATACTTAATTTTGCATAAAAAGGGTCGACATATCGTCTGACTTTACAGATCATTGTTTTTCTACCCACATGGTGGCTGAGCTTGTAGTTTTTAGATCCTTCAACATGATATCTTTTTTAGCAAAAACCAGCGGGCACGGCAACAAATCAATGACTGCCACCAGTATATATATCCACCAGTATATCATCATCTGTTTCTGGATTCAGCTTTACCAATATTCTAAGGGCATATGGTGATTTATTCATGTTGGAACCAACTGTGTGAGTCAGCAACAATAAATGGGCTTTACAAATGATGGAAAAAAGGAACCATCACCCTCACTGATGCAGAGGCTCTGCAGTCTACTGTGTGGACTTCTGCAGTGTGTTTTTTTGCTGATCCGCCTGAATGATTGGTTGCCTGGATGGATCTTGTGGTTGGTGACTTAGTTTCACTCAATTTAAATTTGCAGTCATTACACATGGCCACTATGCACAACTGTGGCTATTCATAGCGAATGCATTATCATTCATAAATCACATATATTTGTAAGAGGTCATTGGCAATGACAGCTCAATCTTCATTATCAGACATTAGAGAATGGTTCATCGTTTTAAACAGATTTTACAAAGTGATTAATCACACAAAAGTAATGAAGGTGCCTTTAATTGGTATTTTTCAGATCGTTCTTTTGCACTGCAAAACTTTCAGAGTTCAAAAAAACTATTTTTTATTAGATTCTGTCTCTCACTTTCTTTCTCACCTCCTCCATAAAATATCACCCCCAGCATAGAGAACTGAGTGTACTCGTGGTCTGAGCTACACGTTCAGTACCAGTTCATGTGTTTGGGGAAATGACGTTTACATCATTCATACCGTACATCTGGCCCCTTGGTTGGCTCCGTTTGTGGCATAATTGTTCGTTCAAGTTGGTCTATCTCTTCCGTTGGCTAGTTTGACCCTTTGTTGAACTACGATACCATCTTGTTGCATTGTGTCAAATCTGAGGTTATCAAAAAAGTACAAGTCATACATAAAATAAAACCCCAAGTGCTGTACATCAAGTTAAAAAGATTCTAAGTTTATAATATGAATAAAACATTTAAATAAATACAAACACGTATATGGGTAAAACAAGTTGTAATATAATACAACTAAAAGCCAAGCTTAAAATGTATGTGCAGGCTGTATGAGTAAACACCGCACTCATGCGAATAACCAGGTTACAGCCCCAGCAATTATTTTTGATCCATCAAAATTACTTACGGCATTTGTAATTATCCCTCAGAAAATACTTGGTAATGCAGCCAATCAACTTCAGCTCCATTACAACTGAAGGACCACCATGTTCTCTCTTCATCTTCTCTGTGAGACTTGTGGAGCCAGCTGCCTTTGTTCTACAAAGAGGATGCTATTTTGATGACTTTAGAAGCCAATTTTATAGCCTCACCCAGAGCACAATACAAAAACACATATATTCTATACTTTTTTTTCCAAAGCCCGACTTACAGGTTCCTCACAGTGCTGCGAGCCTCCCTCCAGAGAGAACTTGAATCTGACACCGAGTCAGGGAAGGGTTGGGGGGGCTGGATGAGCTGATGGATGGATGCGTGTGATGTCTGGGGTAAAAGTATTTCACCTGAGCTCCTCTGGCAGCTGGAGCTTGCTGTCAGCCTGCAGCACCACGGCGAGGTGGAGATGAAGCTTTACCCAGTTTTGATAAAAAATCATGACATAGAACTTTTCTCTTATTTTTGAAAGTGTGTGGGGGGGGGGGGGGGGGGGGGTCGGAATGGTGCTCCTGGTGAAATACAACTTTATAGAACGGCCCAACAACTAGGTAATAAAACAAACTCTAAAATGTTCACAGTTAAATCTTTCACAGTAACGATGAGTTTATAAGATTTATTTTCATGAGCTATTTTCAGATCTATTTTCCTATAACTACAAGACCCACAGCCAATACGTTGTAGACTCCACCGGAACATACTGTCACTACTGTTGTGGTTGTTAAGCTGTTAATATTATGTTAATATTTAAAAAATGGATTTTTGTGATAACATTTTGGGCCACATTGTCAAGTATCTCCCATTGTGTTTTGTTCAATTGTGAGTTTTGAGAGATACCCACATGAGATACATTAGGCTGATACGTCGTGAAATACAGCAGTAATAGTTTGTTGCACACCGACGCTGAACAACGGCGATGACAATATGAGAGGTGTAAGAATGAAAGAGCAAAGCTTAACAGGTTCAAGACATCTTTTGATTGAGGAAACTAAATCTTTTTTTATTAAAAAATCAGACTCAATGCTGCGCTCGGGGGAAATAAAGAGGAATTAGCTCTGAGAGTTATTGTTTGCACCCTGTGTGGACAAAGGATTACGGGCCACAGGGATGGAGCCCCTGAGGTGAGTCTGGAGGTGGGACATTGGTGGGATAGAGAGTGAGGCAAACTGGGTCAGAGAACAAAGGAATGGGAAAAAAAAGAAATTTGAAGATCTAGCATTGCACACTCTGTTCTACAATCTCTTTTATTAATAAACATTTTGAACATAATCACTGGCTTGCGTGGCTGTGGCGGTATTTCACACGCAGCCGGAAAACAACCCAGTTCCCATCACGTATCAATGTCCACCCTGTGAATCATCGTTCACTGTAATATATCAACAGTTTCTCAGCATTCGCCCCATTTTTCAGCCTAGCGCCTCCAGCCTGATATTCTAATACTTACAGTATCTAGATTGGAGATAACTCTCATCTGTACAGCTGTGCCTGCTCCTGCTGCATTAATCTCACTTGGTCCTGTTACAGTGCGCTTTGTTTCCATGTAATGGAATAAGTAAGTGCGCAAAGAGTGGAGAATGACGGGGGGGGAAAGAGGTAGAGATTTACCCCAAAAAAAAACATCGGACCAGATATAGAAAGTTCAGGTGCTATCAGTTTTAGAGTTTGTTCAGCACACTGCTGAGGTTTCTGAATAATTCACTGGGTGCTTAAATAGCTCCACGCTTCAGGTACTGCGAGGTTGGGCGGCACAGGCTTGCGTATGGGGGACAGACAGAAACACGCACAGGCAGAAACACGCACAGGCAGAGTTGGGAGTTGGTTTAATTGGTCGAACGAGCTCAAATGAGATTAATCTGCTTTCTCTGTGCTTTTCTCTTGTGTCATTTGCTTTCATGCGTTCATTCTGCTATCTGTCTTTGTTGCTTGTTTTTATTCTTAATCATCCATGCGTCATCATTTTTTCAAATTTTAATTTCTGTTCTAGCTTTTTCTCCACCGTCTAAATTTGCATGTTTGTATTTGTCTGCCTTGTTGTCCCTCTCGCCACTTTCTTTCATTCTGTCTTTTACTCTCTTCCAAGCTCCTTTTTCTTACATTTCCTCCACCCCTCTTCCTTTACACTACCCCTATCTGGTCTCTGTGCGACCATTAATAATGCAACAAATCTGGGGTTCTTTGGAACTCATTTTAAAGTGTTTGTTTTTGCATTGACATTCAAAACACAAGCCCTCCTTAGAAGCAATCTTGTAATAATGTGCTACTGCTGATAGTATTCAACTACAAAGACAACCAAGCTTGAGCTTTGGGCTCTTCCTGTTATGACATAATTTATTAGTGAAATTGAAAGGAAGTGGAGTTTTTTTTTTTGCTTTATTGGCATATGTATTTGAGAAATAGTATAGATAGATGGAGAGCCTTGGGGTCGACTAGCTGCAGGCTTTTACTGAACAACTGTTGTATACACAAAAAAGGGGGACGGTGTGGGTTTGGAATTTGCATGTGAGCACATTACACTGCATGGCGCCAGCTGAGGTGTTTTATAACAAAGATGGCGATGAACTAGGTGTTCAAGCTGATAACATCTTCAATATTCACTTGAAATACAATTCTTTGGCTGAGAAACCATCCACTCTCCTGGCTCATGTGGTGTTTTTAAGTTTTTTAAGTATTAAAGCACTCTCTGATCATTACATTTCATGTTACACTGACCTGGCACAGTAACCAGGATGATACTTAATCAACAGCAGCTTTTGTGTCAGCGTTACTACTCTTGCAATGCTGACTGAACTGAACAGATGCCAGATATTCTTGTTTGGCTCTGATTATATTGGCATCCCTGTTAATTTGACAAATTAACAAAATTGAATCACTCATGATTTGAATATGACAATGTTTATCAAAACAACTAGGCCCTTTTCACGGAGGACATTTTGACAACCCTGGGAAATCACAGGGTAGTACAATTAATGATGGCTGCATTCCATTTAGCTGCTTCAACGTCACGGTCCTGGTATTGTGCACGCTGGCGTTTATTATTTAAAAAAACCATTCAGCTTTGTATTAATATCTTTCATGGCAAACTTATTCAGTATAAAAAAAAAAAAGTGCTTCAGGCAAAAGTCAATTACGCAGCGTAGTTACTACTGCTGCTGCCTTTTCAGGTTCATCTTATATGCTGGTGGTGTCATGCTGTCAAACATCTCACAGCACACGCATTTCATTCCCCATACTGTATCTCCCTTAAATACTGGTGGGACCAATGCCATGTTATTGTGGTACACATGGGCTAAAGATACTGTTTTAACTGCAATTTTCACTAGTTTAACTTTTAGTCGTGAAGAAATACTTTGCAGGGAAAGGTTGAACTATTTCCACTTCAAGCTCCTGCCATCTGGATTTGTGTGTTGTTGTTCAGGGCTTTGCACACCTGTTCATTTGTGTTGGTACTGTATCCGTCCCACTGAGTGGGCGTAAGCAGCTGAATTTGTCACTTTATCTATTCATATTTTAGTTTGTTGCAGCAGTTGGGTAGCATCAGTGTGGTCATCTACTCCTCCTCCCTCTCTCACGCTGCGTAGTAATGTTGTCAATGAGACGTGCAGATGAAGTTTGAAGACACATTTTCCGAAACAATAGAAGCCTTTACATAGATCTCAGTTGCCTCCAAAAAAGAAAATCGGCCGTGACTCGGCTTTCAAACCCACTTATTCGTTCATGCACGCTCGTCCAGAGTGAGAAAGAGAGGGGAAGAGCAGATAGCATCTTCTAAGATCATCAGAACATCAATGACTTGTCACGCAGCCGTCCCCTTCTGTCAGCCCACAGAGGTTTAGGAGCCACAGAAGTCTTCCTAGCAGTCGCAGACAATGATAGCAGGCTGTTCTCATAGGGAGCGAGAACATCAAATAGGCCTACAGATTTAAGCACCTACACACACACACACACACACACACACAAACACGGTGACTCAGTGTTAAGTTACACATTTTTCCTCAGACACACACGAAGAGCTCAGCTGCAGAAGAAGGTCTCCCTTCAAGCGTCAAACTCCAAAATCCACAGCAACGCGCCCAGTCAGGGACACAGCAACAACGCACACTGAAGAAAAAGTGAGAGCTCAGAGAGGAAACTGAGATTTCCACAGTGTCAGGGAGTTTCCAAAAAAGTTCTCCAAACTCACCACTTGAGAAACTGATTTTTTTTTTTTTTCTAGTTTAAAATAAGCAGCGTTACTATTGGTGGTTCATTTTCATTATTAAGCACAAGCTAGAATTACCACCTCACAGTTGTATGCCTCCGCCAACTTGCAGTGTTGGTTACTTTTGTAATGTAATAGGTTCCAGATTAGTACCCTGTTAAAAATGTCAAAAAGTAATGCAACTACTTGAATTGCTTCATGTACAGATACATCTATTTTGTAATGTAACTACTTCACATGTAAACAGTAAGTCCCAAAAGATCTTGCTGCAGTATGATGCTTTCGCATCAGAGCATTTCCAATGACGTGTTCGGTATTCAATGCTCCCGCTGTATCACCACAAGCTTTGAAAAATGTATGGTTTATTGAGAATTTGTCAAAAGCTACAAATGTGTGTTTAAAAATCAATTTGTTTTAAGGCTTTTCTATAATCAAGTGTCAATCCCCTATCAGTAGTGCAGGGTTGCACCATATTAATTAGCACAGATATCAACCTTATTAAGCAGATTGGAGTGTGACTGATGCACATTAAATACCATGTCTACATATTTAATGTTGTACACGATCAAGTGTTGCCGGTATCACTTACATTCCTTCAATCACAGCCAGTTTCAGACTCGTTTTTTGTGCCACAGCAGTTCAGTTTCTGACCTCATGTTACCTTGTAAAAATCCTGTCAGCTCTACATGGTGAAGCGCACAGATTTTAAATTTGGGAAAAGAGAGCACAGGTATTATATTTGTACTCAATATCAGCACAAACCCTGAGTCGAGTTATCAAAATGTGTATCAGGAGGAAAAAGAAGGATTGGTGCTACTACAGCAAACTCCCTCGTATTTTTATTCTTGTTTCCACACTATTTTTATGGCACATGAAATCAACAATAACAATAACCTCGGGCTATTGGCAATAAATCTTCTTTTAACAATCGTCTTTAATAAAACAAAGGACAAAATGTCCCAGCAGTTAGGCTGGGTGATTCTGTTGGATATGATATATCTAACCTTGTGCAACAAGCAAAGTGGATAATAATCAGTGTTTCTCGCTGTAAGGCTTTGAAAAAAATAAACCGTAAACGGTTTGATGTGTTGAACTGCCCCGTTTTCTCTGACCTCATTATATCAATCCATTCAAAGACTGCATGTTTCTTTTTTTTCAGAGGCATCGCAACAGCCTCCATCAATGAGTCATTAAATAGACACTAGCACGGTTTCCATTCAAAATGTGGATGTTCAGAACAGGTGGAGTGCTTGACCTGAATTGCTGCTTGAAGATTTCTCGACAACCACACACACACACACACACACACAAGCGGTCGATGAGCCGCGGGCTGCCCTGAAGCCCCGCCCCCGAGCGCTGTTTGCTTTGTTCTTTTAAGTTTATTAATATTGAACGTGTCACGTGACACTGCACCCCGCCAAGTGGGAAATCAAATTGGCAAGAACACACCGACAGACAGAGTTCCTCGCTTTAGAGTATGATGAAGTAGACACTCCACAAGTTAGCAATAACTCTGGATAAATGGAAATGCACTTTATGCTAAAGAGTAAACCAGACCGCTCAGCAGCAGTGTATGTGCATTTTTCATGGATACATGCTGCATGTGGAGACCGTTTAGCCGGCAGCAAGTTGAGAAACAGTCGAACACAGCCAGCAGAGAGCAGAAGGCAAAGTCAAGAGTGCAAACAAAGAAAGTTCTACATTTTGGAGATTTATCTCCTGAATTAATAAGAAAGAAAGTCAGGGAGGGCACTTCATTTGCCGACGATAAATAAGGCAGCTAGTCAAATACTGTTTTTGATTCAATGTCATTGTCAATGTTTCATGCATATCTTCCATGGAGGGTACAAATGTTGTTAACAGCTTCACAGTATGTGTCACTCAGCCTCAGCCACATAGAAGAAGTTCAAACAGGTGAGAGTCAAACCGACAAAGAAAGTGAGCACTGTGGTTTGCCGTGTGGTGAATAACTAAACCCAGCAACAGGCGGAATGTGCGAACGCTTTTGAGACGCATGTGTGTGTGAGTGTGTACACAAACCTGTGGGTAAAATAAGGAATTAGAAAAGAAAGGAGAGGGGAATGTCTGCATTCCGCGTGGGTCAGTGCGCAGAATCCCTCCCTGCTTTCCTCCGAGACTGCTATAAAAGAATATCTGATGTGGATGCAGAGAGTGAGGGAGAGGCTGAGAGGACAAAAAGAATGCTATATCACCGTGGCGGTCGGAGCCAGTGGGTGTTATATTAATGCCAAGTGATTCCAAAAAAAAACTATTCAAAACATACAGATGTGCTTGCACACCTGCAACCAGAGGAAGGGAGTGAGACAGCTGGGGATAGAGAAAGAGGAAGAAACAGAAACTGCTTCTCCGAATTATTTCTCCGCTGTGTCATTAGCCTCGGCCTCCGGACACTTCTCCGGAGAGACGGCGTCATTTCTTGTAATTCATCTTGTGAGCTACAAAAGCCGCATCATTGGCTGGTTTACTGCCCCCACGGAGCATGTAGTGCATCACAACGTAGACCCGACTAATAGATGATCAAACGCATTGTGCGACTTTTTTCATAATTCATAGCTCAAAGTACTACGAACATACAGGAGCAGAGACGGAAAATACATTTTTCAGAGAAAACTATGTCAACAAGACCATTTATTAAATAACAAATCACCACTTAAGGGGCAATTCTAAGTGTTTAAAGAGAAACACCCCCTAACAAACCATATAGGATGCGTCAGTACAATGTGACATCACTGTTAGGTCAGAGGTGCAGCGAAACACTGCTTTTCAGTCTTCTGGTAAAGGTGTTTTTTTTGTAAGCGTGTGTCTCTTGGCATGTTGCTAAAACATAGCTCCTCAGCATTGATTGTGGTCAACATCTTGACAGGGAACCTTCAAGTTGCTCTTTAAGAAGTAACAGCTCAGTTTGCCGTCAAGATTGACTGAGGCTCAAGCTATTATCGGGCTCACATGGGATTGGAACATATAATTAATGTCTGCAGGCACGAGGCCTAGATGAGCTTTAAAACTCATCAGGTCTGTGCTAAAATCCATTTCCAAAGAGACAGGCAACCAGTGAAGTGTAACTAGGATATGGGTAATTAGGTTCTCGCTGTCAGGACTGCATTCTGACGATAAGGAATGATAAAAGCATGGATGACTTTCTCCATGTTGGCAAAGATTTGGTTTCATTTTGGACGGATCTCTTCACCTGCTCATCAAACAGGAGGCTGCTGTGTTCTATTCGTAGTTTTCAGTCATGTGACTGGCGCCGCGACCCGGAGGGGCAAAACAATGTTCCAACATGGCGGCTTACACTGTTGAACTCTATGGAGCTACCGCACAAGCCTGTCACATTTTTTCGCTTTGACCAATAAATTGATCCATATACAGCAACCGCTGCAGCATTTCAATCTGTTACGTCTCTGTCAAAACAGCACTTTGCCGATGATCACATACATCTTGTAGAGAATTCATCCCTGTATACTGCTGTCAAGATGAAAGCGTACAAAGGAACAGACAGTTATCTGTTTTTCCCATCTAGATGAGTCAATGCCGATCGAGAGGTGAAAGACAAGAAATTCTCCATCGTCAAAGTGAAGATGTGAGCTAATTAGCTACCTAATGTTGTACACAGCTTCTTGTGAGCAGAGAAACAATGTGTAGAGTCAGCATATTTTCACATCTAACTCTGGGAATTAAGGGCTTATTTCAACTAAACCAGAGTCGCTGATTGTTGGAACAGTGGCAAGATTAACCAAGACAGTTTTGATGAGTTTTAATTTGTTTCTGTCAGTGTAGTTTTGTAGCATTGAGGAGAGCATATCAATTGTATCTTTTGTATGTTAACAAATCATAATCATTTTCAAAATCCCTGTTGATTTTTGTTATTTTTTAATAGACCTAAAATTTCTAATTCGGACAAGCAAGTTTGGCTTTTAGGCAAGCAAAAGACCCTTTGGAAAGTGACTAAAAAAAGCGTATTTTTCACATCCACTTGCCCAAACACAGTGTACTTGTCACGTGCACTATTCCTTCAGTTTAAATGACCCACCACTGACAGCCCGGGCTGCTCTGGAGAAGCAAGGATCGGTGCGATCTGATTTGTAAACCTTCATTGGTAACCCGTTGCTTTCACAATACAGATCAAAATCCTCCGTTTGGCTTACAAAGCACTTGCTGGTCCGGCTTCACAGATCATCTCTGACAAGCTGTCGGTTTATAACTGAAGCAGATCTCTCTGTTCACAAGGTGGAAATCTCCATGTGCCCGGAGCACTTTCTCAGTTCGGTGAGATGTTTTTTTTTGTATTTACGCACCTAAAGAACGGAGCAGTTTGCCTTCTCACCTAGAACTTGCTCCAACGCTGTTGTCTTTCAAATCCCAACTAAAGACCTTCCTTTTCCCCTTTATCATTTTCTCAAATGAACACACCGTATTAGTGTGGTATGCTGTCGTTGGCGGGCCGGGACACCATGTGAAAACTATGACTATAGTTAAGAATGAAAACTATGATAAAAAAATGACCTTGTCGTTTAAAAATACTAAATAATCTTCCCTAAGGCATTTGAACGCAATGGATAACTTTGACATCGGATTGTTGTTAACGTTGTCAATTAAAAATGACACAATGTCAGCCAGCCTGAGGCACTGTGGTCTGCTGCTCTTCGTCATTGGTATTCTTGTATTGTGTTCACGAATGTGGCAAATGTCCGACTTTAAATGGACGGATACTTGATCAAACATTTTTTGCAAATATCTTTTTTTCCAGTTATTGTGAAAGCTTTGACAGAGAAACTGAAGAAACTGAATTAGACTTTGCTCATGAATAGTTTTCGAGGCTCAAATGGGCCTTGAAAACAGTTGAGAGTTTGTGTGAAATAATACGCTTCAGACGTTTCTATATAGAATGGATAATATAAAACGGCTTCAAATGTATTTAAACTGATTCGCTGGTGAATGTGAAGATTCTGGGAACTGGTTGTCCTTCATACGAAACAGTGACTCACAATGGCACTCATATCTAATTATAGCTATTAATGACCGAAAAATAGAAAATAGAAATTAAAAAACATCAACCCCACCCCACCACGTTTCCACCACCACTATATGGTGCGTGATATCAGATATTTTATTGAACTATTGGTCACCGTCTCTGCACAGCGTGGGCTGCTCAAGACAAATTAACAAGGAGAGGCACATCTGTGTCACCACATTATCACCTGATTTCTGGGATACATTCCACTCCAATAGTTTTACAGTTGTCTTAAATCTGGGTTTTGCCAAATCCTCTCCCAGCCAGAGAAAGTCTGTGGCTCACGGATGAAAAGGTAGAGGAGAAAGTGAGGGTTTTGAGGGAGGGTGGAGGGGGGGGGGACACACAAAGAAGTGGCAAGAGTCTTTCAGGGGACAGAAGTGGCCGTGACAATTTCCAGAGGGGCATCACGCTCATGATAGACAATTAGTGTGACGGGATGCAAAATGGGGATTCCTAGGAGAGTTGTGAACGTAGTACACTGATGTTTAGCAGTACATGATTAAAGCTTCTTTATTTGGAACTAAAACCATTCAGAGTCAATTCAATTGTACATTCAATTAGGTGTCAGGTAACAGATTTCCATATTTCCTTTCTCTGTTTGCTGAGACAATAACTGGCATGCTTCACAGCTGAACGTGCTCCTGCAAAAACTCTGAGCCGTCAACCAGTCAGCTCCAAGCTCATTTGAATCACAGCAGCTACTGGATGACTCGGGTGTTTAGAGGGATGCTAGAGAGAGCAGCGAAATGCAACTGGAGCGTTCTGCAGCAATAACTACTACTTATAAAGTCACTTGGAGTAGTAGCAGCTTTACTATAGTTCAAATGCTCCTTGAAGACTGGATTACTGGCCTGTACTCACTGTTTAAAATCACATGTATTCATTGATTTAATGTGACTAATCTACAGCAGTGAATCTGATTATCTACACTATTATTATCTGGACTCGTAATACTAATGTGAAATACACCTTTATCAATAAGACGTACTGCACCGTAGGTCTAAAAGTAATACAACAAAACAACACAAAACTAAAAGTGTGCCTTCTCACCTTTGTTGTATCGTTGAAACAAAAACATGCGCTAACCATATTTTGGCAGGAAATATAAATTATTCAACTTTGTAGCAATTATTCAAACAAACAACTATATTAGAGATACATTAGTATCCACAGAAACCCTCAAACTCCAGCCACTCTGGTGCCCACCTCATCTCTGCAGTGTCTCTCAGGTTTGTATGTGTGGTGAGCTGAGGATGTCATTCACCACAAAAGAGCCACAACATCAACCACAGAGGTTTCCAAGAACACAGAGGCCCTCGGGACCAACGCACAGTGCAGAAAATCTGCACGCTCAATAACGTTTGCTCAAGGGAATTCATACTTTTAGCCAACAAAAACACAAGCTCCGCCCATCAACTTAACCTACGTGCGTCAACACAGGATTCAAACGGTGAAATTAAATCATCTGTAACGGGGGAGCATCAAAACAGACAGAGCAACTTGCGCTGTGCACACCAATGAGTTTCTCTTTTATTAGATCCAAACCCATCGGCCCATAGATAGCTATGCATCCGCCTGCCACCGTTACGCACACTGAAACTGTGCACATAACTACCGCTTGCTACTGCGGTCAAATCAGGAACTGAAATTGCACCGTCAAATAGCTAATTTCTGAAATGTTGAAGGTGCTATGAAAATATTATTGTCAATATTTCCAGACAATGACTGATGTATATGTGTTCAGGACATCTTTGACTCCACACAGACTGAAAATCGGACATTTTTATGGTACTAATGAAGAGATATTTCAAAGTAATTTGTACCGAGAAACATTTCTGAACGTTTGAAGTGTTGTAAAAATGAAAGCCCTTCAAAATCTCATTCATGAGCAAATCATTTCACTATACAGGTTAATAGCAGACCACCTCAAGGTGTCACTCAGAGAGAACCAGGACATTCTGATGTGGCATTTCAAAATGAAAGCCCTTCAAAATCTCATTCATGAGCTAACTTCAAAACACTTTCATGAGACAATTTGTCTAATTTAAGATTGGTGTCTTGGTCTGTGTAACCCAGGTGATAAAGACAACCAGCTCTATTTAACTAGAGCAAACACATACATAACTCCTTGTGCTCACATCTTCTGAAATCATTAATTTTTTCTCAGGATATAATTATTGCAGCAAACAGAAAACAATCAGGTCACGCAACAAAGACACTGAATCCTTCTCACATCAGAAGAAGAAGCTACACCAGCGCTCTATACGGCACGGTCCAAAAACTGCTGAACGATGCTGTTGTTGAAGAGAGAATAAAAACCATTATGGGAAGTGTGCAACTCTGCAGACATATCTGACCATGTAACTATGGTAACACAATTATATTTTGAGGTGAGACCTTGACCTTTCACTTGGGTTGTGAGAACAGTGATCTAAGATCACAGACTGTGTGACATGACGTGGCACTTGCATCCTGAGCTGTGTGTGTCAAAACCTAGATCATTCATCATCAAGCAAAGTTAGAGAAGCCTCGTTGTCGTAGTCTTGAGTCCCGTTCACGCTCGCAGTCTATCCCAGAAATGTTCAGGAACATTTCCTGCATGGCGTCATTGGGTGAATGGGAGCAGGGAATCAGGGAAATCTGTGACCGAAAGGCCGAACAACATTTCAGGGAAAACGCCAGTACGGCTGTGTTGTGAATGAAAGCAGTAACATTGCAGGGACAAGCTTGTAAAGAGTCCGTCTGACTAAAGACGCTTTCACCTGGAGCACGCGAACCCCAGAGACTCTGCTGATGACTGGCTGGTGCCTGCCGGGCCAGGCAGCTCTTCACTTGCTTACGACAACATCTGGCAACCTTACACATCCAGAAGGCCCTGTCTCAATCTCCTGTGTCCCCCCCGGGTGTGGACACTGCCAGGCCTGCCCTCCCTTCTGAATCCTGAGCCCAGCCACGAAATGCTGCAGCTGGACCTGGAAAAACAGCCACAGTTGGCAGACAGCACCGGCAGTTATGATATTAAGAGACAGCAGCAGACCTTTTGAGATCCCCGTTGAGCGGCCAGTTATTTAGTGCGGGTCCCAGAACTCGGCTGAGAATCTTAAATAGGAAAGACCACAGAGTTCAGGATCATTGTCAATAAATGTCTGCTGCACTGGTTATTGCCTTTATATTGCTTACATTTCCTCATGGATAACACTGAATCTGGAGACATCCCTTCTTGCACCTTCACTTCCTTATATCCTGCTAAAGAAATGTGAACTCACTAATAATGCATGATGTATTTATTCAATTTAATATGTGAAAATAGAAGTCATGCATCAGGGGTAACATAGAATTTATAATCTATAACTTGTGTGATCCTATACGCGTGTGATGTTTATCAAATTACGGTATGTGTGTAAAGCATATAGTTATATCAAAAGCCCTTTTTCTACGTCACATTCTTCATCAATGACACAATGATGGATAATTAAAGAAATGTTATGAAGAATGCTTCTCAGCTCATCAGAAAATCAGAACAGACAATCAATTTGATTTGACTCTGTCTTACCCAAACCGTTAAAGTTTTGATTTAACAGCATTAGGCTTCAGTGAACAGACCTGTACCCACGGTGTCTTAAAATAAATGATAAAATGATAGTCTCAAACCAGCGATCAAAAGTTGTGTACCATGTACAAGATTTAATAAATACTAGAACAAATAATTTGTCTTCCAAGTGATGCTGTTTTAGAAAAGTTTGGGCTTTTCAGATCAATATTGACCGTGTTTGAACCACGTGACGAACAGTGGACACCACAACCATATCATTTAAGAACGCTCCATTAAATAGAATAGACTGATCAATTATTAAATGGAAAATGTACCAAATCAATCTGTTTTTCTCATCGAATCTTTTTTTCTTTTGTATCTATGGATTGTGAGCATTTGCGCACATGAAAGCAATGTGGTGCCGCACGGACAAGACAGCATTCTGAGGAAAGGCTGCCATATTGGTCCAATTTCAAGACAATATTCTTTAATCACATCATCAGATAAACCGGGTGGAAAGAGTGTCTCCTAAAGATAGTGTTGCATTTTGGGTTATTTTTAGACTTATTGTTGCTGCATTTATATTGCCTTTTAGAGTTAATAGTCAGTTCTAAAAGTGTTTCGGAGGCCCAGTTCACCCCCGTTTATAACGGGTGGTGTAATGAGTTTTACTGAAATAAATTTGACTTCAGAAACGTGTTATCTGTGACTGACACAAATGTATGTCAATGGGAGTATTTCATGTTTTACTTTGATGCCTTATTCTATAATCAGGCTTGTTTAATATTACGGTAGCTTTCGTTGCTGTCTGATAAGTCCTTCAGGTATCAGATATGTTACAGTACACGACGACTCGATCTGTGAAAAGTGTAAGAATCAACAGCCCCAGTTTCCATGGTGATCTTCTGCAACTTTGAGATCATAAATCAAGCTCTTTAAAAAACAAAGCCCTTCACTGAAGATGCTGTCGCCATCTGAGCAAATCAGGACGAACATGCCTTCTTGTTTGAATCTGCAATCTAAACAGTGGTGATTCACATCATGGTGTCAAAATCTGACTATTGGCGTCTCGGTTATCGTGCCTCACATGGACAGACTAATAAACCAACATTGCAGCGCGATGCTTATTTTTGTTGCTTAGAGGCTCAATGTTTCTCACAGAGTAAATCCAAGCGGTCCTGCAGGCAGCTGACTTTACTGCTCATCATGTAGATTTGTATCAGCCCGCAATAAATAATCTTCACACAGCAAATCAAGTGGAATGCTAGCACATTCATGAGAGGTAATAAAGCACACGACCCGCCAGAAACACATAAACTGCCCCACACAAACACTCACCTTCAAATGAGTCACTCTGCATCATCTTGCAGACATTTAGCTTGAAGACTCGTGGGATGGACTGCTCTTACTTTTGAGGTTAATTGACTTTCAGTTGCTTAATTTGAAGTGTTTTTCTGATCACAACGCTGAAAAGACGAGGCCTGCTTATCTCTCGGGGTTGTACAGCGCAGTCCTCGAATAGCCCTCCAAACACTGGCCTGTTATTAAAATACAGAAAGAGATTTAAAAAAAAAAAATCTCTCAAAAGTTAATAATATCCCTTGTTGTGCTAAGGGGCCTGTCTGTGAGAGCTGGGCATATTACTCCCAACAATTGAGGCATGAAGAGATGGGTCACTGGAGGACTGACTGCATTCTGAGCATTTCAATTGCAGCAAGTTAGAAGTGTTTAATTGATTTCCTTGATTTTTGTTTTTGTTTGTTGCTATTATCTATAAGAACGTTCACGGCAAAGCATGCGCACACAAACACACATGTGTTTATACACACACGCACTGACTCATTAGGGCCAGGCGCTACTGACGTGGCGTTTGTGGGCGGTCATTCTCTATGGCAGCAAGTGGATTGCATAATGGCAACCTGTGAGCCACCCTGTTTGTTTTCAGTTACGGACAAGTCATTGAGCTGTGTGTTTTTGCCATAGACTGTAAATTAGACGTTATCGCCCCTCCCACATGATGCAATGCTCACAGCCTTGAGAGCAATGTAGCACACTGCTCAGAGCAAAGAGTGAGCGCTTTAGAATTAATCTGTTCAATAGGCCTGCAAACCTTGAGGCGATCATAATAGTTTACCCGATAATAGGTTCAAATCACAGCAGAGTTCTGTTTGAACGCTAAAAGAAGAAGTCAAAATCCTGAGCAAAATAAAGTTCAAAATGTCATGACAATGTCTCGTTTCGTATGTCTCTGCATCACAGAGCTCAAGAGGAGCCAACATGTCTTCAATAACCTTTCTTTCACATGTTCCCACCCACTTCTTTCAAAGTGAGCACTTGAAGAGTCTGATGGCCTTACCAAGACAGGAAGAGATTAAGTTCTTTTCAATTTGAACTGGATGATTCTTTGCTCAATGCCATTCTGCACATCAAAGGAATTGGCGGGCTATTGAACAAAGTCAATCTGAGCTTTTTCTTTTCTTTCTTTTTTTTGAGAAGGCAGCTGTCCTACATCCAGCATGAAAGCTGCATAAAAATCCATTAATGATGCACATGTGGAGAAATAATTATCTAATTTCACATGGATGTGTCTCGCAGCAAAGCAATTGGAGGGAGACAATTTGCCAATTAATTTACCAAGGCTAATCATTAGATGGCTGCATATCTGTGTTACAAAAACTTAGGAGTCAAGTTCTGCTGCTCTTAAAGGACGTGAGGGAGTGACAATAAACATTTGATACAGAGCCTGTGCCAGTTATTATGTGGAATCGACAATGTGTGGGCCGGCAGCACAAACATTCCCCTGCTACACAACTCAGACTATGCGGTGACCACAATATCCTGTAAGCACTTTCTAAACTGTGTGTCTCTAAATGACGCACGGAAAGTGCTAGCCAGTATGTGAAATGGATAAATTGAAACTTTATACGATGCTTTTTCTCCCAAGGAAAAACAGATGCATTAGTCAGAAGTGGAAGAGGAAGTAGTGTGACTTTGCAGCCACAAAATCTCCAGATGAAAGTGGTCCGAGTGGTTGGATGGGTTCGTCAAATATTGGACTTTTACACAAGATACTTTTTTGCTTCCTGTTTCTTACAGACAACAACAGCTGGTTTCTTTAGCCATGACCACGATCGTTCCCTGACCATAACCCGGTGGCTGTTATTGTAACCATGACTCCTTACCTTAACAGAATATTTTAATCAAAACCACATTCTTTCCCTTACCCTAACCAAGTTGTTCAACCTAACTAAACCTGGTTAACAAATCAGTCTTGGATCAAAACATACAGAAATGAGTTATTAACTTAATAAGTTATTGTCTTGTGCAACAAAATAAATCAAATCTATCTTGTTTCTCATGACTTCCAGGACTCTACTGTTAGTATTGTTGCTGGACAATTTACAACTATATAATCATTGTATGGTAGCTTGGGTAAATGCACAGTTTCTTGGCACCTTTGACTGTAGAAAATGTGTGTTTATGTGTTTACAAGAAGCCAATGTACAATATACTCGGGCACTATGAGTATTGAATCCACAATTAACACCAATATACATATTGTAGGTAGACAGCAGCAGCATAAGGGCAGAGATTAGCAGCCAGCAGATGCCAAGATATCGCCTACAAGCAGATCTGCAGCAGACCAATAAAGCAGCATGCTGCACATTGCCAAGCACACAAACAGCGACTGAACAAAGCCCGAGCATCAGCTCACGATGTTCCTCTGGCTTGAAGTGCTGTTGGAGGCTGATGTGAGGAACAAAAAGAGATGGTGAAGAGCGGCAGTGGGGAGTGCGGAGTAAACACGATTATTCCAGCACAAAGTCGTCCTGAAGCAACATCACTGTTGGAAGGCTGTTGGTAGAGTCGTAGTTTGCAAAAGAGCCGTTTAAATAGACCCCTTTATCGCAAAGGGTGTGTTGGATATATTACAGCAAAAAGAGTATGTCATACTGTATGCATGTATATACCACACAATGTGACAATACTGAGCCATCACCTTTCTTTCTTTAATGCCATCAAAACATAATGAAAACACTCAATATATCTAGACTGCAGAAATCCTACACATTCCAAGAGATATTTCAAGAACTGTAGTTTTCATGATATTGTATTCTTCAAGACTTTTGTATAGGAGAACATTTGAGCAGTTCTATTCATAATGTCTTTCACTGTAACACAAATGTAACTCCTGAAAAGCCACATCATTATACAAACTTTAGAAAACTTTGAATGAGAGCATGTCTGACACTTTTAATGTATTTTCACTCAGTCCGTGCATTTGAGAAGGTGAGTAAGTTTAGGATAATGTGTGTGTGTGTGTGTGTGTGTGTGTCTGTTGGTATTTATATCATGCTTTTGTTGGATATTTTGTTAGATCATTTGTTCTTTGTTCGTGGTCCAGAAACGTGACTGCAGTGTGCACATTACAAAATCTGACTCACAGATTTCACATTTACTATGTGCTTCTCTCGTCTTGGCTCACTTTCAAAGGCATGTGTGTTCTGTATGTGTCCATGTGTAAAGGGGGGGGGGGGCAATCCTTGTGTAGGAGTTGTTCTGGCCACTGAGCAGGTAGCCAGCAGCAGGTGGAGGGATGAGACATGGAGGGATGGTGAGCACACCGGAAGGGATGTGAGTAAACGGCCATGGGACTGTGTCATGCGGGGTGAGTGTGGCTCCCTTCAGAGGCTCTGAGTGTTCAGCATCCACTGGATTCACATGTATTTTCACCTAATCATTTCCCAGGCTGTTCTAAAGGGCCAGTGCAGATTGCAACCAACTAAATACCCGTTGTGAGTGACCGTATGTAGGGCCAGTGTTCGGTTTGTCCGTTCTGGGCAGGTGATTCAATGTGGCAGACTGGAGAGGACTGGATCTCTAGATATGAAGGGGTTATTCTAAGGTAACAAAAACACAATGATTCTTAGTTGCAGGTGATTATAGTCAATTCCATTTCTGCTAATAGAGCCCTTAAATGCTTCACATTGGCCCTTTAAAGTTAATTTGAGCAGTTCCACACAACAGTTGTCAAATGAAAACTGCTTTTATGAAACACATTTTAAGAAATGTTGCTGATAAATACTTTTGATACAATTCTGGTAATGTTATTCTGTAGTTTGTGGTTTTGTTGTGTTGAATTGCATCATATTGAGGAGGAGGAGAGGAGATGTATCCTTAAAACACACCAATGAGCAGTGTGTCTATTTCTCTGTAAACCAGTGCCTTTTGTTTGTACGGACGTAAATTCTCATTGCCTAAAGTAAAGTGCAAATTGTAACTCTGAAATGTATCCATTTATAAGGGAAACTTAGGATAAGAGTTCAATCCCTGCTGACATCTTAACCCTCGCTGAAGGCGCTTAAAAAAGTAAAGTTACTTCACCCCTGCGCTCACCAGTTGCAACATGAAAGGGAAATAACTTTATCCCATCAACTTTGAAGTGAAAGTTGTCATCTCTGCTCAGTCTTCAGTACTAACGCTTCACTTCTGCCTGCACCGCGCTCACTGAGGTGGGGGTGCTAGGGGGATCTGGGAGGATATAAGGTTTCCATGGTGATTGTGTGTCCCTTTTCCCCGGGGGACCTGTCATATTAGAAACTGCCTTCCTTAGCAGTGACTTCAGCGGCCGTTCCCTGCCAGTCCCGGCTCCGTGCGCCCATTGTACGCTGACTGTGCATTAATGCCGGCTGACATTTAGCTCTTAGGTCCAGTAAGCAGATAGGAGATGATGGCTGTGGTGGGCAGCGCAGTAATACTGCACACCACGTTAAGAGAGCATCCCGCATGAGCTATCACTGCCCCACCACTTCATATTTTAAGGGAATTATCTCGGGGAAATGTAGATTGATGAGGCAGTTTTGGGAAACAAGATGTCTCTGTGCTTGATAACAGCAATGCTGAGTTCCGTTTATAATCTGAACTGAGCCGAAGTCTGGCTTTGAAGTGTTTTCATATTCAATTCTTAGCAGGTACCCGACAGACGCCTGTTCCCTTGTCTTAGTTTGAGAAAACATGAAGGGAGCGCCAAACAAAAACCTGCTGTGATTCTCTCCCAGTGTCTATCATTGTCAAAGAGGCTAATGGTGTCATCTTGCCACCGACGAGCATTTGCCTTCAGATACCTAAATATATAGAACCGATAACATCAAATCATGTTATGCAACAGCATGGAAATGCTATGTACTTGGCAACCGAAAGAATTCTATCTTCTTTCCAAATATTGTTCTCTGTCTTTGGGTTATTTTGAGAAGGGATCCCATCCTGAAAAGGCTTCGAGATCATAGTTTTCTTCGAAGCTGTGACGTGTTTATTGAGGTGAGATTTGTGTCAGGGGGGATTGGATTTAAATATTAGAAAATGTTTGTCACACAGGGAAGTTTCTACGTACCGTGCCTCGCTCTTTGGATGGATACATTTGTCACACTTGGACTGCGACCGACAATTTGAGAAACTGAAACAGACAACAACATGAATTTTACCAGCAATTTATTTCACTTGCTGTTCCTGTGAAACTGTTATCTAATGGTTATAGGATAAACTCCCACCAGCCAGATTAAAGCAAACACCAAGGATTATTTTTAGTTCTATTTGGCCCAGGTCACAAGTATTTTACTCACCACAAACACACACCACAATTAAACATGAACAAGATTTCCAGTAAACCATTGCTGGCTTTATTATCAGCAATGAACAAATAATAATAATTACTTATAAGTCATTATTTTATGCTTTATATTCTTTATCTGCACATCATTTTAAGAGCAAAAAAGAGCCAACCTGTGACTGTACTCAGCATGATCTTGATGCCATTCAGCATCGACCATCATATTTTCAAAGCAAGACGTGCGTTTAAGTTTAAGTCAAGTGTTCCGTTTCATAAATGTCACAAAGCAGGCTGTGTAGAGAATGAAAGTTATTTTCTTATGCATGAGAGAAGGCAATGGGGAGCTGGTTTTAATTCAAGTCAAGTCATCAGACTCCTTATTTGAACTGTGGATTTCAATTGGATTTACTAATCCTTAAAGTTTGACCTTAGACCAAGTGTTCCCTGTTGGAAGAAAACAAATGTTTTTACTCAAACAAATGCAGACTCTGAAGGGCATAGAGAGTGCAACAACTTCCCGATGCAGGATCCAGACAGATGTGAAGTTATCAATCAATACTCCAAGTATCATACTATTGTGTATTATTCTCCTATTACGGTTCTCTGGCGCTACATTCATATCATAAAAGCTACACAGAGCCTGTACAGTCCTTAATAGATACTATCATACAAACAGGCAACCCACTGCAAACCTGAACTCTCAATGTGTTTTTGTTTGACATCTTAATAAAGCGTCAGCGCATTTAAACAGGTCATAAAGAGACAATGAGACCGACCCGTGGCATGGCTTGGGATTCAGGGATGACGCAGCTACTGTATCCTGGAGCTGAATAACCGGAGCGCACAGATGATGAGCGGAAGCGCCAGTGCGCACCTCCCTTTAATAATCTGGCTGAGCAGCATCGCTGTCTTTTCAGCACAACTCACTGACAATCCAACCGACCGGAGAGGCAAGACAGGCGAAACTGACTTCCCTGCAACCCTCTGTGGATTTTTTTTTAAATCAAGATTACAAATCAGTAGAACTTTTTTTCTCTGTAAAAGGAGCTATCAAATCCTGGTTCCGAGTTTCCATCTGCTGAAAGTAAGAATTGAGATTTGTTGGTGTATTTCTTTTTTCAGGAGCGACCATGTGGTTTGTGGATGTATGATTTTAGGATTTTTCACTGCGGATTTTGATTTGTTTGTTTCCATGGTTTCACTATAAACTAAGTTCCGTTTTGTTTTTTTTATCACTCTTTGGAAGTCTAGAAAAATGCCCGCAACCACTTGAATTAACGTGTTGTAGTTTTAATGAGTTTATTATTTTACGGAAGACTTCAAACCCCCAGTCAGTAATTCCGGAGCCCTTGTTTTCCTTTAATAAGTGGAATTTGCGTATCCAGTCGGGATGCTGGTTCTAGTAGTTGGACTTTTGTACCTGGTCAGTGGAGGCACGGTGCGAAGCCAGGATGCTACAGGTAGCCGCTTCGTTTGTAACGCCATTCCCCCGGGCGCAGAGCCGGGCTGCGGGTACGATCCCACGGGGAACCGTGTCCAGAGCAGCAGCCCCGTGGAGGACGAGCTGCGGAACACGATCATCCAGCTCCGGGAGACCATCCTCCAGCAGAAGGAGACCATCGTGAGCCAGCAGGGGACCATCAAGGAGCTCAACTCCAAGCTGGTGCGCTGCGAGGCGGCAGCCGACGAGTCGCCGCAGGGCAGGTCCCGAGGTCAGGGCTCCAGACGGAAGGAATACGGCAAGAACACCATGGGGGACCTGCCCCGGGACCCCGGCGATACCATAGACCAGCTGGGCAAGACCATGCAGAGTCTCAAGGGTCGGCTGGAGAACTTGGAGGTAAGATGGCACAAAAATGCTGCTCCTGCGTAAACGAGCCAGAAAGGAACTTGGGCTCCCCCCGAAACCTATTAATTACTTCTATTAATAGCCACCAACGAAGCCAACTGCAGTATACACATTTCCATGCATGTTTTTTTGCAATATCTTTTAGCCCTTTCACAATATTCCTTACGCACACACGTCTGATAATAGGCCTACTCTGTGCTGCAGGAGTCCTCTCAGGGCGATCGTGAGATCAAAGGGTCACGTAATAGGCATGTCACATCAATGCGTTTTTATCAAGATAACTCTAATGGCAAAACCCGCAGGGTCGTCAATAAGGAATGAAAAAAAAAACGTTTCAAATGTGTAATCACGCATGTGTTGCAGGGATTTGTGAACGCAACCTTGAATAATGTATGACTGCTGTGTGTGTGTGTGTGTGTGTGTGTGTGTGTGTGTGTGTGTGTGTGTGTGTGTGTGTGTGTGTGTGTGTGTGTGTGTGTGTGTGTGTGTGTGTGTGTGTGTGTGTGTGTGCGTGCGTGCGTGTTCCACATAATGTTTTATCTGCAGTCATGTGCCTAATTAATCATAGCGGCTGATGGAATTAATTCCCGCAGATTTCACCTGCATCAAATGCTCAGTGGTTTAGTCGTTCATAAATTCCTGTTGCCCTGCAGAGCTTTATCTCAACCTGCCTCAGGAGACCTGCTGTGTGCATTCATTCCACAAGGCTCAGAGATAACTGATATTGAGGTCACCTATAGTGAAGTGCATTACATACAGCAGAAGGCCAGTGTAAGCCCTGGTGTTATCTCTTATGTCATGTTAACAGGGTAGTGCATTTTTCATCATCTGACAGCCCTGATATACCATAAACAATCACAACTCTAATTATTTAAATTCAAGGTTGTTTCTGTGTACAGTATGCTGCATTGCTGATCCATCCATCTCTCCAGTCCCTTCCCCGTCTCCCTCTCTCCCTGATTGGACACTTTAATACCCCGATCAAATCAAGGATATACTGCAGCTGTGAGGATACATATTACATTGCATTTCAATCACATATCTATTGATCTGCATCTGCTTAACATAATGATTGTAAGACTGGCTATAGGTCCCTTGAGCAGGACCTCTCTAACTAATCAAACACCATTTCTCAACAATTGCATCCAGGACCTTGCGTTTGCACCAGATTACCAGGGAATCACTCATTTGAGCTATTCAGATGGCTCCATTGTGTCATGAAAGATTAATCAAACTCTGTGAATGGGTCACAAAGTGTGTGAATCCCAGACCGCAGGACAACATCAACACACGCTTTAGAATTGAACATCTGACGGCATTTTGCTGCACGATGAAAGCACCACATAAGTGTGGAACTGTGCCATTTTTGTCAGCCCCCTTTTTTCAAAAAACATCTGCGATCACGCCTGGTGTGAACTCAGGGCGACGTCACTCGTGGCACCTACCTTCAATACCCTGCCTCGGGTGTTTGGCAGGTCACCAATCAAAGTCTGCCGCAGGAACAAACTGTCTTCATTTTGATATTGCTGTATGAAAAACAATGGTGCTAAAAGGATATCAGGCCTAAAGGGTAGATGCAATCAGTCCTCTACTGGTAATCTAGGTCTTTATGCAGACTGAATGCTTGTTTGAGTGCACAAGATTAACTGGATTAAATGTCTGTGTCATTGTTCGTATGTGTCGTTCCCTTCTGCCCTTATTCCATCCATCCATCATCCATCAACCATCCATCCATTATCCATCAACCATCAACCATCCATCCATCCATCCATTCATCCATCATCCATCATCCATTCATCCATCATCCATCATCCATCCATCCATCCATCTATCCATCTATCCATCTATCCATCATCTATCATTCATCATCCATCCATCCATCTATCCATCTATCCATACATGCAATCTTTCCCACTCGGCCTCCCAGCAGCAGAATTTGCGTCTCCCCAGCACAAACGTGTCAGCTGGAGGGGTCTCGGCTCTGACTCCTCTGCCACTAGAGCTGCGAGAGCTGCTGCGGCAGCGTCTTGGGGCGCTGGAGAGCCAGCTCCTCCGGAAGGTGGCCGATCTGGAGGAGGAGAAGAGCCAGCTCTACAATGAAACAGCGGCCCACCGCCAACGCACCGAGAGCGCCCTCAATTCCCTCCTGGAGAGGATCACGGAGCTTGAGAAAAGTAAGTGATACAATGGGTGCTGCAAAATCTTGGCCAGATTTAATGCCAGACTTTATTTGTCTGCCAGATTTAGCTCTAATTATTTAATCCCTATGCAAATTCCTGATGATGCAAGTAAAATCCTCAGAACACAAGTCTTTTTTTCTCAGAGCCATTCTCGGAGCAGCTCCTGGTCTTGAAAAATAAGGCTTGGAAAGCAACACTGAATGTTTAATTAGTATAAGAACGATTGGAGAGATGTCCACACTCCAGGGTATCACTTTGATGGTGGACGTCAGAATAACAGAATATATTTGCGGAGAGGAAAATTATTTTAGAAGATTATGTCACCACTCACTGGACATCTCCTGTGAGACCCATGTCCCCCGAGACTTAGTCGATTGAGTCAGGTTCTGTTTGAGGGTACAAGTTTTAACCAAAGTAAATTGCTCACATTGAAAGGAGGTGGCCACAACAGCACACCCACCTGTAGAATATAATGACTCAATACAACAGCCCCACAATAAACACTACCTTAGTGAGCCTTATTAAATTCAATTTACGTCAAGAGGTGTTGAATCAATTTTACAGTGATGTTTGAGGCTCTGTGGTGTTGTTTTGTCAGCGGGAAATGTGGAGGTTTTTCCACTAATGATTGCCCTACACTGAATTTGTAACATGATCTTGTTGTCTCCCTGCTCTGGGTTTACAATAACAAGTACCAGGGATAGAGTGCAGCACCCCGTGATCCTGTGAAGTTCGAGCTTGAGCTTGTGGGAGAACATTATGAATGAGTGGCAGCAGACCATGTTTATAGCATCAACATCGGAAAAAGACTTCCTTCATTGCTTTAACCATATAACCATATACAATTATTGTCCATCAACAGGTAATAATGCCTTCAAATCGCCCGAGGATTTCAAAGTGTCCCTCTCGCTTCGCACTAACTACTTGTATGGACGCATCAAGAAGAGCCTCCCAGAGATGTACGCCTTCACCGTGTGTATGTGGCTCAAGTCCAGCGCCATTCCCGGCATAGGAACCCCGTTCTCTTATGGCGTGCCAGGCCAGGCCAACGAGATAGTTCTCATCGAATGGGGGAACAATCCCATTGAGCTACTGGTTAATGATAAGGTAGGTCCACAATGAAAAACTGGTGCACACTGTTCTTTAATTATTTGTTGATGGAGAGGAGAGCAACTTTGATTGTTTCCCTCTGCCCTGATTTTCCGAGGGAAGCTCAGAATCATTCATGCTCGCTTGGCAGCGCTGCTGGCTGTAATGATGCTGGTACAAGTGGATCAGCAGTGACGCTAATTCAATGCAAAGAATTCATGAATTCAGGTTGTTCTAGCTAATGTATGTACATGTGAGCACAATCATGATATGCTGAGGGGACACTCGCTGACTAGCAGCTCTGAAAATTTAATTTAGCACCTTATAAACATTTCATATCATTAACCGACATTCCACACACACACACACACACACACACACAAGAATAACAGTAATTCATTAGAGAACGTGTGCTGCCGTTTGTGCTCATTTGAAGGCCTCGTCGTCTTTGCTCTCTGCAGAAAATACTGTTGCTACACAGTCACATACTGTGAGGTTTCAGTCAACGAACGGGATTTCAGTTACTGTAACACAACAGGAAAAAAAAGTGTTAGGAGCATGAATATTTTACGGCGTTTAGCCTTAAAAAGAAAAGAACTCTAATTGTTATGTTGATGCTGTAATAGTAAGGTTTTTCTGTTGGCACAGTTACTTCTGCAGCAGTGTAATGTTGGATTTGGGGGATTTTTTTGTAAAATGCTCGCGCACTGGAGAGCCCCCCCCCCCCCCCCTTTCCCTTTCTCTGTGTTGTTTACGTTGCCTGTTATTGGCACAGGCAGGTCCTCTCACAGCGTTCCCTTCACCATGCATTATACATGTGTTCAAGTCAGACAGATGAGAGAAAGATGGTGGGAGAAAGGGATGAGAGCATGAGGGAAAAGAGGGAAAGAGGGGAGGAAATAGAAAATCTGCAGAGCTTCGGGGAGGCGACAGGGTGCTGAGGAGAGAGAGGGGAAAGAGCGAAAGATCAGACGATGCCAGGAAAAAGGAAGTTATAATGTAACAGAGAGAGAGAAAGCATCAGAGCAAAAGAGAGCGATGTGGAGGAGGGTGAGGCAAGACTAGCGGATATGAATGCCGTATGTGCAGCAGCACATCCATGTGTTGAACTTGTTTGCAGTGATAACAGGGTCCACTGGGGCACATTTTGTTATGCCGTTCATTTGGCTGCATACTGAGAGGGAAGCAGGAAGCTGCCTTGACTACGAAAAAGTGCAACGTTGTATTTTGTATTTGTGGGTGGCTATGCAGTCTACTTTTATTGTTATAAAGTAGCATCTTCATCAGAATCGTAAGTCTCTTTGTTCAGGAACTTTGTCGATATCTCTTTTTTTTTCTTCTCCAAAGGTCAAATTGTGTAAAAGATGCTGTTGGTATCTTTATTTTCCAATCAAATGCAGCTGCCAGGAGTTTTAATCTGTAATGAATTCAACTGGTCTTGTACAACATTAAAAATGAGTTTGTTTGACAAGTGAGCACATGTAATCTGATGCTTATGAATCTCGTGTGATCTGGAACACAACTTTCCGAAATTTGAGAAAATCTTAAAGCAGTTCTGTTCAGTTTATTGTGGATTATTACAGAATTTTGCTAATAACACTCCAAATGTATGTGGTGGACTTGTTCTTCTTCGACGCCGTGCATGTGAGCTGATTTCAAACAAAACCTTATAGACTGTTGGTAGGAAGTAGATAAGTATGACCTTCTTAAAACATTTTACCTGCAGAACCTTATCGACAGACTTTTGGGGCTAAAGAAGAAAATGTCCTTTGAACCAGAAGTAAAATACACAATGGACCTTTTTCACAGCTGACATTTTGACATTTTACAGCAGGAGAAGCATCGCCATGCCTACTAACACTTGCATTACTTTCAGATCTCAGTTTAGGTGTCAGGTCTCCTGCTACGACAAGTCAAAAAGTGCAATTCTAAAAAGGCCATTGGTCAAATTATAATTTCTACTATTTTATTGACTGTAACATTGTACCTTTTAGTTTATGAGAGTTTTGTAGTCTTTTGGATGAAAAAGAGTGAGTCATGTATTCACAGTGTATGCTCTGTGGATATGGTGTTTTAATATTAAACTCTTTCTGTACAAAACATCACCGCTCTCATATTTTACGTAGTGCGGAATACTTAACATCAATTTATTTTTCATTTTAAAATTTCTAAATCTTCAGCAGTCAGTGAGACTATTCCAACTCAGACAGACTGTATAATATATAACTACTGTGTTCCCTGCAGTCCCAGCGGTGTTAAGATGCCACCCGGCATCCTTAACCAGAACAATTGCCTCTGCAGTTGCAAGTGGCTTGGGTTTCATTTCCAGTGACTCTTCCCATCTTTTCAGGTTTATGTGTAACTGCAACAAGACACAAGTGTGAAGTAATTCTGTAGGCTCAGATGGAAAAGGCTAATGAGTTACCACACTCATAATCTCATGTGTTGTTCTGTATCCTCAGAGGACTATGATGTCATTGGTTGGTAAAACAACCAGTTGTTTTTCTTTGATCTCTGAACAAAGTGCAAAAGCATAAGAGGACACTGTTTTGCTGTTAGCAACCTAACTGCTTTGAAGGATGTTCTATCCCTTGATGTCACCTGGGTAATCTAAATTTTATATGTCGCACCGGCTCATCTGGAGAATTCTCTGCAGAGGGTTGTCTCTTTGAAGCGCTAACCCTTCTAATTGCTGCCCTTGTTTTTTAGCGTGCCGCAATTAATCTCAAATCTCCCTTGACTCCTCTTGCCCCCTTGTGCTCCCCCTCCCTGCTCCTTGCTCCTGGGAACCCCTTGACCAGGTGGCCCAGCTCCCTCTGTCAGTCAGTGACGGACGCTGGCACCACATATGCATCACCTGGACGACCAGAGACGGTTTTTGGGAGGCTTACCAGGATGGCGAGCGTCTGGGCACCGGGGACAACCTGGCCCCCTGGCACCCAATTAAACCTGGAGGGGTGATCATCCTGGGTCAGGAGCAGGTAAGGGCACTAAAGAAGCTTAGCTGTTAAAGAACAGGTGTGCTCGCATGCGTGTGTGTGTGTGTGTTTCCTTGTGTCAGTAAGATCCCTGGGTGTATTCTCCCCCCTGAGTTCAATGCCAGAGGCAGGGAGCAGGGGAGAGAAGGCAGGGAGGCTCTTCTCACGCTATCATGGCCCTTTCATATTACCTCATTCATCTACTTCTAAAGGGCACCTTTACGCCCTTTGGAGCTGCGATAGCTGGTTATTCTAACTGTTAACTTCATGACAGCCCCGTGTATATACTAAAGAAATGTACAGTGACGTATGAATGATGTCCTCAGAGAGACATCAAGTCACATTGCATTAGAGTGGATGTTTTCTGTCACGCACACAAGGTGAGATTGCTGCATGTTGCACGGTATTGGAGACCGCTCAACACATATTTAAAAGTGGCAGCACACTGAAAAATATTCTGAGTTGTTTGGCAGTTTGATGGAAATCAAACAGAATTGATGCATTTTAATAAAAGTTTGATTGCATTTCCTTCAGAAGTGAACTCACAGACTTTCATCTCCCGCTTCTCCTTGAAGGACATAGTCGGAGGCCGTTTCGACGCCACGCAGGCCTTCGTGGGCGAGCTGAGCCAGTTCAACATGTGGGACCGAGTGCTGCGGCCCGTGGACATCGTGGGTCTGGCCAACTGCTCAGCCTACATGCCGGGCAACGTGGTTCCTTGGATTGACGCTAATGTGGAAGTGTTTGGTGGTGCGAGTAAAGCGGCTCTGGAGATCTGTGAAGATCGTGCTTTTGATTCCTAAAGGATCTGACGTAAGGAAATTCAGCATCGCCGGGGGGATCGAGAGGCCAAGTAATCTGACTGTTTGTTGCTTCAGTCAAATCCCAAAGAAAAGGGTAGTAGTGCAACACTTTTACATATTTGTATGACTGTGCATCTGTTGATGTGTCCATTGAATTTGAGCCCTGAAGACATTGCAGGAGACTTCAAATTAGTGTGCTCATCTGAAGAAGATATGCTGTTGCATCAGTCTACTGTAATGATATGACTGGCTGTCATTCTGCGCTTTCTCTCCAGTAGATCAGCTTTCATTTGACTCCTCTTTGAAAACAGCTCTTTTTGGTTGCATTCCTTATGCTGACAATGCTGCACTGTATTCGTAGTGAATGTGAGCTCAAACAGGCTTTGATGTGCTGTGGAACAGTATTCCTCAGTTACATTGTAGATGACTACATGCTGCGAGCTGTGAGCTTACTGCCTGTTTGAAGGGAAAACCAGAAAGCACAGGGAAAGAAGGTGGACGCTCATGAGTTCAAAGTGGACAAGAACAACCTTTCGCTGTTGATTACTTTTGAAAAATGACAAAATATCTAAATAGTACGCATGAGCCCAAGCAGTGAATGGACGTCACTTCAGAAGTGCCAGTGCATGCTTTCTGTCAATATACAGTGTGTGTTGAGCGTCCAAAACAAGCCAATGCAGCGTGCTGACAGCATTACGTAAGTGTGTGTGTGTGTGTGTGTGTGTATGTTCATGGGCGTATGGCTTGTCTTGCGTGTAAAAAAGACCGGAGATTATGAGGGAGGGAGGACATTTTCATTCTTGTAAATCTATGCTTAATACCTCTCTGCCCCTTGAGCAGCTGCCATATCCCAAACAGCTTTATGGATGGGCTGGCTCTGCTCAGGTCAATAGCGATGTCGGACGGCTGCCCAGGACTGGCGTATCGACAGAGTCGTGGAGCCCTGCCGAGTGCCCAGTGAGGGCAGGGACTGCGGGTTTGACCCTCAATGACAATCCTTAATTCCTCATCTGGGTAGTCATTTTGTTCATGAATGAGTATGGTGGGGAGCAGTGCGGAGCTAAGTGCGCCATTAAGATAGACAGATCAAATCTAGCGATGCAGATGTCAAACGAGAGCAGCACTCTCAGTCGGGTCTCGCTGAACAAGAACACAAATTTTGTTCCATGGATATTTATGGATAGATTTATTTATTTTTAAAAATAATGTAGGAAATCAATGGATTTTGGCGCAGCTTAGTGAATAAAACTGATGCTTTTTGCGGCTTGATTTTTGTTAGTCCTTAATGTTGTGGTGGACATTCGTGTCAATGCTGTTCGTCAGTAAAATATTATCAAGCTTGGGGCTGGAGCCCTATAAGGACACAATATAAAAGAGGCAACAAAGGCATAAACATCGCTATCACTGCCAGAGTTTCTTTTTTTCTTCCTTGTGGAATTTCTTCACTGAGTAGACACTTGCACACAAGCCATTAAACAGCTTCTATCCACCGTAGAAAAAAAATGCAGTTTGATATAGAGTAAAAAAACAATATGAGGGAGTCAGTTACTGGACAGCACAGAATGTTGTAAAAGGGAGGGTGCACTTGTTGGATATGTCACCAACACAATGTGATTGTTACTTTTTTGAGTGTCTTTGTTAACAATGTTTCAATGTAAAATCAAGAGACGGCTATCTAGTAGAGAGTGTATTTTTTTGCTTTTCCTGCTCATGATTTTTGTCCATTAGCAGCACAATATGTTAGAAAAAGTACCAAAAAAATGCAGAAGTACTTATAGAAATGCTTTGTTTAAATATGGTCAATGGCCTTTTTGTAAAAACCATATGTGCTTTCGCTTGTTCAAACTTTATTTTTCACCTTTTAAAGCTCAGTAGCAGCTCAGCAGAGGGACAAAAGACAAATGTATTTGCTATATCATTGATTTAAAGTCACCTTCATGTGCAGTATCCATTCAGGTTTTGCACCTTTCTGACATCTGGTTGAATGTCCTTTTGCACCCAATAAAAGAATGAACAAATTCCAGGTGTGACAATTAAAGTAACGACCGAAAAACGCGACAGAATGCTCGGCATTAGTGATGAGGTCAGAGTTGAATGTAACCTTGCCACGGTCACGCAGCATTTGTGATTTATGTTTCTCAATAAGGAAACCTTTTCACAAAAGTCACCATTTTTTACATTTCTGGTCGCACAGACATGTGGGTGTTTGCCTGGTTGGTATAGACATATCATTTGTATGACTTGCCATAATAAACATGCAAGGATACGTCCTCATCTGGGCAATGTCATGTCGTCAGCAGTGGACAAATCCTCTGGACTGGCAGACGTCCAGGTGGAAATGAAATAATCTGCCCATGTGGATTATGGGCGCTTCTACAATGTAGGACACTGTGAGCCTTCTTCATTCTCCTCAACACTTTGTGTTAATGCTGCTGCCAGTGTGTTGGTGGTTACACACCAGGGGGGGGGCCTGTTTCTTTTAACAACAATCTGAGGCCTCCAATAGACAAACAGAATTGTGAAATATGTGTGTTGTTGTTGTTTCTTTTGGCATATTCTGTACTCCTGATTTTCATCGCATTGCTGCTGTAACATTCACTGCACATCATGATGCTCTCTTAAGCACAAATGAATTATTAAAGAAAACATATCAACTTGTGTTTAAATAAATGATAGAGAAATGTGTTTGTGTAAAACGTATTGCAGATTGTCCTCAGAAGCCGCTCAAAAGTTCTGTGTTTGAGTCACACGGTGTAATTTGTCCGTCATGCTGTCAATGCAGAAGAAGAGGAAGCGTGTGTGTTGGAGGAAGAGGAGGGCCCGTGTCTTCCCGTGACACCCGGCGAAAAATATGTGCAGGGGTTGATGACAAACTGATTGTTGCTGACAGATCACGCCTCCTGCTAAGAAACAGCCATTCTCCATCATTTGAATATTGTGCATGAGACAAATTACCTTTCAGAAGGTGTTGCATAATACAAACCTAAGTGAGAGGGGAATTGAGCTGAAAAGCATCATCTCTGAGCGTTACAGATATCATCTGTCTATATGACGGTGGTATGAATCACCAGGATAAACAGTGTGTGTCAGCGTACGTGTGACTGAAAGCAACACTTTGTTGGTAAATTGGGAAGAGTAGATTTTATTCAAGTGATTGAGTTTTTCTCCCACTACGGTGGAGTTTGTTTGGGAAATCCTGGAGGGTTTTCGTGAAGAAATGATCTCAGCAGCTGCTGCAGATGTAATGATAACAGTACATCACTAAAAACAAATTACCAATTCAGTGGAGTTGCCAGCTTGTCCGTTCCTTCATCACACATGACTGGATAGAGCGACAGTGAATAATTATTTGGCACGATTTTATTAAAGCTTTCTTTCACGTCCTTTCGCGCGTTTCTCCCTTGTCCTTGAGATAATCTGGCTTTTCCCAACATCGCCAGAGGTTGTGTTAAAGTGTGTCAAGATCCCATAATTAAAATCGAATCACAATTTGATTGCCATTGGATACATGTGCTGATCTGCAGGGGGTGGAGGAGAGGGGCAGAATTAAAGTGCCATTCTGCTCCTAGCACCCTCTCTCTCGCACACGGAGTCCCGATGGAGCCCCAAAGACGGAGCGCAGTTAAAAACTGTGAGAAAAACAAGTTTCAGGATCGAGACTTCGGCTTAGTAATTAAAGCCTGGTGGAAGGAAAGCCCGCGCAAAAGGCGAAGCTCTCCGAGGCATTTCAAAAACTGCTGTTTTCTTGGATGTCACAGACTATTAGTGAGACCCGCAAAACCCCTTCAGTCTGTATCACTGACTTCATAAAATTATGCATCAAAAACGTCATATTCTGTTCCCATCTTTGATTCTGTCCGGCAGCCATCTTTAAATCAGACACACAAGGACTCTCAGTATTCTTTTGGTTGTACAACACAATGTGTTCTCCAAATATACATTGTGTATTATTATCAGTCAAGTATTATTCAGCCATTTTAGGGGGACAGAAAGCGCACATTCTTTCTCCAGGAGAGGAGGTTCAACATCCCTGCTCTACCTAACGTTTTACATATTTATGCTCAAGAGGCTGAGGAAAGAAACTTAAATGCTGTTTTAAGGGACTAAGAATAAAAAGAGTGAAGGCAGAGATGACACGAGGGAGGGATGAACAAATTAATCAGCAAAGAAAAGGAAACAGCTGCTGGATGACAGTTTGCAATGCCACCTCTCTGAAGATCAAAGAGCCTGTTGATGATAGATGAAGATGTCCATTCATCTTTATTCTGTTAGGCAATACACAGTATCTTCAAGTATAGCAGAAGATATCAGATTACAAAGCTTCACTGCCACACTGTGTTCTCTATTTCAGAGGATGATATCATGTATTTGTCACAACCAATAATTTACATTTATTACAATATCTGGGGATTTCTGCTTGAAAAACCTTAATAATGAATCGGAAAGATGGGCTGTAATTTTCCGTCTGCAAGGATGAGAGCATAGATTTCTCCCACAATCTCTTGAGTACCTGTGTGGACTGCAAATTCAACACAGTCCTCTTTTGTCTGTCTTTCAACAAGCAGAGACGCTCTGCAGCTACAAATCTCTCATTGTGCATCACTGAATGTTCCCTGTTGTTTTATCCCTAAACACATGTGTTCCACTGCAACAAATAAAGACGCTGACTGCAAAACGGCTTGTGCCTGTTGTTCTTTTCTTGTGTGAGCTATTTACTGCGAGGTTGTGCTCAGTTTCACGGTCATAAATGATCCTTCGGTATTCTTCATTTTGGGAAAAATGCTTGTTTGCGTTCTTGCCGAGAGTTAGGTGAGAAGATCAATACCACTTTCCTTTCTATACACTGAACATGGAGCTACAACCAGTAGCAGGTGAGCTTAGCTTAGCACAAGGACTGGACACCGTGGGGAAACAGCTAGCTTGGCTTTGTCCTAAGGTGCGGAAACTCACACAATATATCTCGACACATTGTGGTTTAACTGTATCTTGGCTGCGCGCAGTAACTTCTTGGAACCTCTGTTGGTTGACAAGATTCCAGTCAATGATGAGTCATTTTTACACTTTGGTTTTTGAGCAAATTAAACAAACGAGTTACATCTTGTTGGTAAGGGAGCTTTAGCGGTACTGCTTGTTTGATTTTGATATCTGTGGACGGAGCCAGGCTAGCTGCTTCCCCCTGTTTCCAGTCTTTGTGCTAAGCTAAGCTAACCGAGTAGCTTCATATTCACAGTACAAACATGAGAGTGGTATCATTCTTCTCGTCTCTTTCTTGGAAAGAAAGTACATAAGCCTGTTTCCTAAAGTGTCGAACTACTCCTTTAAGCTATACACAAAATATATGTCATTGGTTAATATTTAATTCATTCACACGGAAACTTTTGGGCTCTCTTAAATTCACATTGTCACATTCCTCAAAGCTCTGACCATCAGAAAATAAATATGAACTGTGAGAATCAGTTCATAAAAATGAAGAACAAGTGTGATCCAAATTGAGCAGGTGCAAGAATGAAACTCACCTAAAGAACGCAAGTGCGATAAAACAAATCAGCGCCTCTTGACTGGAGATTAAAGACAGAAAGTTATCACTTTATAGTCTGATGTTGATTCATGGGATAGACTCTCAAAGTCACCCAGTATTAAACCAGACATGTGACTCTTCATGATCCTTTTATCTTTGTGGAATCTAATCAGATGTCGTCAGCTCGCCTTCCCCCAGAGGTGCCGTGGATAAGTGTATTATCTAGATCATTCCACCGCTGCTAACGAAGTCACACCAGCCAATGTTTCCTACCCAAGAGATGAACCCTCCCTCCCGTATATCGAGCACACTCTTGCTGGTGTGATTGAGCCGCTGCTCTCTGCTGATATTACTAGATCATGTGACTTTCATCAGGAAAGGGATCTGGGGACGTAAAACCTTTTATTTGTGGAAATAAATCCTTGCAGGCTCTATTTATAGAGCTGCGTGCTATTTATGAATATGAACTTCCTGTTTCCACTGGCTGAAAGTAAGCCCATGCATCCTGCTTTGGATCAGGCAACAAATTATATTACTCACAAATAACAAGCTACAGGTCCACGACAGATGGGGGAACATGGCCGAGCATGTTTCAGTGACTAGTCTTTCAAAACAAACAATAGTTTTAGCCTAATGTTTGAGGTTCTTTCAACTGAGGGAAGACACTGGATCAGCAGAATAACAGAGAACATGAAAAATAAGCATCTGTGTGTCTGAGGGTGGTGTGAGAGGAATGGTTATGATACGATGAGCGTGAGGCAGCTGAGATCAACAGCCTTGTTGCCAAGGTCAGCATCATCACGTTACCCATATGTTCCTCCTGCAGCCTCCACGTGGCTCAGAGGATGCTGGGTAAAGCTTCAGCAGATGCGTCGTGTCTTCGCGTGCGCTTTACAGAGGAAAAGTGGCCGGTTTATCATATAAATGTGTACACGCTCATGCTGCTTAAACACAGCGTATACTTCGTTAGTGATCGGATGGATCGGATTAGTCTGTGATTTGTGCACCGGCTCTGGAAGATGTTTGTCACTCTGGGATTTTCAGAAACGCTGGGAGTCTGTATTTGTTCCACACACAGATGTACAGCTAATGAGAGTTTTCTGCACACAGGCATGCTTTCGCAAAATAGGACACAGACAGCAAGTCCATGAGGTAATACACTGAATCAACGGAGAAGAATTGCATAATTTGATTTTGTTTCTGCCTTGCTCCATTTTACACAATTCAATACTTGTTGACGACGCGTCATGAATAGCAGACAACACCATTAAATAATCAAGCAGTAATACATTCTGTTAGGGAGGCAGTGAAATGCTCGATATGCACAGTTGGAGGAGCTTTAGAGGCGGGCAGGCACTCAGGAGACTGTCGTTCACCTGAGTTTAGACTGACTCATTGTGCCAAAGAGTTTCAAGGTTGTTCCCATTAACAGCAGTACATTTTGCGTAATTGATAGCAGGCTTGTTCTAGACAAGTCATTCTTCATGAGGCTATAGACAATGAAAGCCTTCCTTTTCCTCACTGATTTCATCCTCAGCTCCGGATGTAATCCAGCAGGATATGAGTACGGACGGTTTATGGACTTAAGAAGTTTGCATTAAAAGTTGTTTTGGAAGCCGTTTTATGGCTCTGACGCAGCTAAGATGGTAATAGTGCTTTAAATCTCGAAGTGTGCATCTGTTGCTTAAAAGGCCTTTTTTTTTTCAGCCAGCAGTTTTCCAAAATTAAGTTTGTGTTACAAATCCTGACATCTGTCATATCCTCTTGTGGGATTTATGAACTAGAGCCACACGGTATGACGCTGAAATGACTGGAGGACATTGCATTATTTCCACCGCCTTCAAAAGTGCGAACCGGTGCCCTTTGAGGAGCGTTTAGAAACCTGTGTAAATATGTACCCACTCAAAGGTGAGATACACAGCCATGTTTAATCAGCTATTGAAAAATGCACAGGCACACACACAAACACACCTTTGACCTCTGTATACAAAATTAATCTTCATTCACTCCCTGAGTCTTCATTCTGTTAGGATGACGCTGCCGAACCATAAATGAGACACGATGGTCAGCAGTGGTCGGAGCAGCACAGGTTACACCTCACCAAGACACATAACTTCATCCCTACTTGATGTCCTTATAGCGACCATGACACACGCACAATAATGCAAATTCAAGAGTTTCACATATAAGCGACAAAGACTTGCTTGCTGGGGAAACTGTCTCATATTCCCATTATGCATTATAACCACTGCATATGCTGTACTGTATTTGCAGATAGAAAAAAAATGCAATACATTTAATGGAAAGATAATTCCATGAATTCCATGTTACACAAAGCTTGTCTTGTCTGTCATAAGGCAGATTTAGATGGCGAGGCATAGATTCAGAGGGATTAGGAAGGTGTAATCAACCCAGATGCAAACCTTGAGTATTTAGAGAAGGCAATCTTGATGACAGAGACAGCAATTAGCGCATATGCATGTGTGCGTATTTGTGTGCCAAGAGCCTTCAAACGCTCTCAGTTAAGGTCCCCGAGCGCAGCGCTTTGTAGCAAAGAAATGACAGCTCTTGTCTCATTCAGACAAGATTTGTGGGCGAGATGTCTCAGTGCAGCATTACGAGCTTTCGTAGCTCGGAGATGTGACTTTGGTGTGATCAAAAAGTGTCTGGATTCCAAAAGGAGTTCTGCATAAACACAATTATGGGATCAATGCTCCTATAAACACCCGCTGCCACCGGGCATGGAGGTGAGTTTCAAAATAGTAACGTCTTTTGTTTGCGTCTTTAAATGTGAATCTATGCCCTGCACCAGGCTCCGGGCAGCATTACGGTCTCCACTTGTTTTCCTCCCTGGAGCAGAAGTTCATTTGTGTGGCATTTTAAAGATTACACTGATTAGCCCCATAAGGATGCTACAACTGCAGGTCAACAGAAGGTGAGAAACAGGGCTGCATCAATCACGGCTACATGGCCCCTCCACTGCTGCGTTGCTTAATATCATTCATCACTAATGAGTGCATTTTCTCCGTGACATTTACCGATTACAGTCACATGTGCACGCTGCTTTGATTTCAGATCTGTTGAAATGTTCAGCGGCCTCCAACAGAGCACAGAAAACCAGCCTCTTGATGGATAAAACGGACAGTTTTTGTTGATGCAGGGATCATGTGCTGCTCCTGTTTCCTGTTTGTAAATGTTTTGTAGCGTCAGTGAAGCATGGCGAGCTCATACATGGCAGTGGGACTTTAGATTTACCCGACACGGCTTATCCAGTCAGATGTGGTGCATGACATCAACTGTGTTATTAAATTTTCACACACTGCTGACCACAATATCATCAGGAGGAAACACTGCTGCGTACCCAACGCATGCTCGGGCCTGTTTATGTTTATGTGTGTGTGTGTGTGTGTGTGTGTGTGTGTGTGTGTGTGTGTGTGTGTGTGTGAGTGCTGGTGACTGTTTGCTGCATGATTCTGTGTTGGGAGATACATAAATCCAGTAAAACTTCCTCCACCTCTATCTATCCTAATTTATTTTACCCCTTTACAAGGTCAACACATACTTGGCTCTCCGCCCTGAGAATGATTAGTTATTAAAGGTCTATCTCACCTTTAAAGAGGACATTATTGGACTTGAGTGGAAACTGAAATGGCACAAAATGTGACGTGTGATGTGCAACTGTTCGCTCTTTGTAGGAGAGCTGCACATGAAATAGGCCCCTGCCTTTTCTTAATATAATGTTGCAGAATACCTGAGCAGATGACTCAGCGGCTTAGTGAATCAGCAGTTTCTCCTCACAAGAATAACTTTTCAGACCTTTGTTCTTATCACTTTAGAATAAGAATGAGTTTCGAAAAATGCTTCTACGACTGGGGAATGGGGGAACCTCTGTGTGGTCCCCATAAAAATAAGTTTTAAATCAGAGTGACACAGTTAAAATATATTCCTTTAAAAATCTATTTTCATATACGAGTTTTTTTTTTTTCAAGTTCTTCCAGCCTCCTCCAGGCACCAGCACATCATCATCTATTCAAGTTTTATTTTAGACTGAGATTTATGCCTGCCTTGACTTGGGGAATGTCCTGGGAATGATTTGGTACAGTGCAACCCCAAAAGCTGCTCAAATCCCAGTTCCTGTACCCGTCACGATGAGCCTGTCAAAGCTCAGCGCCTGGTGTTTACTGATGATTTGTACCTTGAATACTGTGACGCTGCAGAAGACGGCTCATGTAATGGATATTCTGTGGCTGGCGTGTCACTAAAGCGCTTGGATATATGTTGTTTTTCTGCTCAATGCACGTTGTTCCATTAAACTACAGTTTTGCACAGCAAGAGCCTAATGGGTTTTATTTTTGGCTTTGATGGTCAAACTGTTACTTACAACCAAGGCAACGTTGTACATGAGAATTGGTTGTTTTGCTTCAGTTCTTCACTTTGCCCAGTAGATTAAGGCTAGATATATCGTCCTGCTTGGTGAAAGTAATGAACTCCAGCGTTGCAGCTCAATCAGGAAATAATAGTCTTCTACAGCACATCGGGCCATGGTGTTGGTCAAAATGAATGAGTACAACGAGGACTTTTGTATCTTTATTCCGTCCTTGCAGTATTTTTAGGAACAGCATGAACGACGTCAATGAAACAAAGAAATACAGAGTTTCAGAGAACGGGGGCGTAAGTTAACATATTTGCAGACTGTTCTTTATCACAGCTACTGCTGATGAGACTTGTTAGGTTGTGGAATGCGAAAAGCATGTACAGGTACATCTCCAAGGGGGAAAAGCAAATTGTTAGCCGTCTCCATCGTCCACCGCTCTGTGAAGCACTGCCGGGACCGATATGGCATGCGTAAAAAAGAGGTGGCCTTGCTGGCACAGCACACGCAGGCTGTCTTTTGAATGCCTTGCTTCACTTAGTTATTCCGTCACAGCGGATGGAAGGCTGTCCTTGAGAGGACATGCACAGCAGAGACAATGAATGAGAGGTCACAAGGAGCTTGAACAATACTGGCAGCGAGCACAGTGCATACAGAATTTCGTGATGTCTCATATCCTTTAATTTCACCGTTCCAGTGCCACAAGACGGGACCATTTTTACACAATTGTTTTGTACAAAGGTATACGGTGCAATGCTTTTATGTTCTGCTTCAACATGTTTCTTTTCTCTTTCTCATCTTGGCCTTCCCCCCCCCCCCCCCCCCCCCCCCCAGCTGATGCTAATAACATCAATTTCGTCATCGCAGTTGACAGTTTGACAGGTTTTATGATTGTCTGTCTCACTGATGAAGTGAAAGGGGCAACGGTGGGAGACCGGGGTGTTTTTAAAAGTATATTTCATAGCAGCACACTCTGCGCTCAACTGTGCTTTACAATTTCTCAAAATGGAATGAGCGGGTCAACTTTGGTAAAAGTAGATATTCAACGTCCAAAAGAATCTTCTGAGAAGGCGGGAATACTGACAGCTGCCTTGCCAAGTGTACTTAAATTGGATTTAGATTTACACAAAGTGCTCAAAAAACGTAAGAACATCCGTCTATGAGCACATAAAAGTTTGTGAAAGCCTGATGTTACTTTACAGCCCTTCTGAACTGACCCTTGTACTGCTTTATTTAGTATTGATTTAAGCCTACAGGAACGCAACTCAGTGGGAGGTTGCCAGGACGGTCGTGACGCAGGAGACGCAGCAAGAGGGACAAAGATAGAAAACCACTCAGAGTGGCTTTAGAGACTAATTAAGTTGTATGTGGCACTTCCGTATAGCATTTTTGAATGCCGAAATCAGTGGTATGTGTTCAGAGCCTGAGGGCACAATCTCATTTTACATTCAGCTCCTTTTGCAGCTCCCCTGGCTGCAGGGAGCTTTCCACAGTTCTAACATCAAAATGACATTTACAGAGCAAAGGCTCTGCACATTTGCTCTCGCCGTTGACACTTGTGATATTTGCCGCTGCTTTGTTTGATTTGTCGGGCGTCCAAATATAATGCCGAAAGTTTAGGGCCTATGTGAGTTTGAATTGGTCATTTGTTCATGTCACCTTGTCATAGAATATAAAAAGAAAGAGAAAAAAAGAAAACATAACAAACACAAGAATAACTGTACGCTCGGTGTGAATACATGTTTGATGCACATATATGTGTGTTTTTTTTTGGTCTCAAAGGTTATGAAACTTCTCTCAGCCGGAGAGAAAATCAGCTGACCATGAGGGACATCTAGTGGTAAATCAGGAAACCTCCTCAATAGCATTACATTATATGACACTTAAATAAGGAGCTCCCACTTGTTACTTCTACTTCACTGTTTTGCATGATACTTGTTGAACGAACAAATGCAAATCGAGAGCTGTACTGTTTATATGTTCCTATATATCACTGCAAGTTGTGTTGTATCTTAATAAAGTCTATATATGTTCTATTTAAAACTGTTTTCTGTAACACTATAAGCACACGTAAACACAGAACTCCACGAAGTTAAACCAGCACACTAACACAAATAAATTGTTTGTATCAATTAGTAGAAAACGTTACACCTTTTCAAATAAATAACGACTTTTAGTTCCAAAACGAGGGTGTGTCCAGCACGGTAAACGGTGTGATGAGTGCTTTCTTTGTGTTATGGATTAGTTGCCTCCAGGGAGCGCCCGTCTCCAGTATTCACTTCACTGCCCACCTTTTCTACCTGCCCACAGAAAGTGTCAAGCTAGACAGAAGTATACAGAACAATACTGTAACAAGGCTTTCAAAATAAAAGCGTAGAGAAAACAAGAATTTCAGAGTCAGAAAAAGGACTCACAATATGCAGTGGAATCATGAATCCAGACAACCACAAATATACAGGGTCGTATAGAAATGAGGAGATAATAAAGAGTGACACTAAAAGCGTTTGTTAGTTAGTCAACAAGTTTTAAGTTTTAAACCTTAGTCAGAGAGGTAGAAATGTGTACAAAACAGAAACAGAAGTTGTTGATTTGAAACACATGAAAAAGCCTGAATTTCATAAAGCGACGTCTTTTGCTGTTACACTGGTAGCCTACTTGCTGTTTAGATTCATATTAAAGGTTCAGTAGAGGAATATAACTACATACATTAAGTCATGTACTGTACTTAAGTACAATTTTGAAGTACCAGTGCTTGAGTATTTTCATTTTATGCTACTTTATACTTCTGCTCTACTACTTTTCAGAGTCAAATATTGTTTAACTACATTTATTTGACAACTTAAGTCACTAACTACTTTTCAGAACAAACAATTTATTTGTTACATTTTGATTTTCAGAGTTAGGAAAGCAATGTTTTAGTCAAGCCTGACGTTGCCTTGCACTATGTATTGGCCGGTACCCAAAGCCCAGATATCATAATTGGAACTGAGAAAGTCAGATCGGTGCATCCCAAAAAGTATACAAAGCATTTACTTTTGATATTATAAGTAGAGCTCTAATTTGCCGATCATCATTTTGTACTTTTACTAATTTGAATTTGTACTTGTAATTGAGTATAGAAATATATCTCTACAGTGTGGCACCGCTACTTTAACTTTAAGTTAATGATTCAAATACTTCTTCCACCAATGAAAATGTCGCAACAGATTGTGGTCAATGACATAAGAGCCAACAAAAGATTTAATTTGAAAGCAGCCAACCGGAAGAGTGTATTTTATTCCTGTACTCGGGTGGGCTTGACACCTGTCCACCTTCTACCTCCCCACCTCCACAGGCCTGCCCTCTCTCCTCTAAACTAACCACCTACAACAAGTTTGACAGCTCAGCTTTTTTCCGTGCTCACACGCAGAGAGCAGCAGCAGCAGCAGCAGCAGACAGCTGACTCTCCTTCTCTGGACTTCTCTCAGCTTGTATCATTGGTGTTGGCATGTGTGCGTCTCGCGTCTCCTGCTGGATATGAGGAGTTTCATGTGTCCGTAGTTTTGGTCACTTTTCCCTGTTGGATTTCTTTTTTTCTTTTTCTTTTTTGTGGGGGGTGGCGTCGGTGTAGTTTTTTTTTTTATATTTTCAAATTTTTTTCTTAATCGGGAGTCGCGAGAGGATCTAAGTTAAACATGTCGAGGAGCGCGGATGAGGTGAACAAGCTCACTGAAAGTACATACAAGGTGGGTACTGGTGAGAAAACAACACGAGAGACAAAAACCCTCCATCTATGAACACATGCATTAGTTTACCACTTAAACACCTTCCATGGCTGTGGTTCAACTTTCCGGTGACGTTTACCAGCTGAAGGGGTTTTTAAACAGCTGGTTGAATATCAAACTGTTCACTGATAGAGCAGGCAAAGATTGAGTGAAGCCTAAACCCAACCTGGGATCTGTTTACCTTCTTTATTTGGCTATTAATAGAGCCGAATATACATCTGATGATAATATGTTATGTGTAATAAATGAGTGTTGCTGTAAACGACATATTTGAACGTTTAGGTTGTTGTTTTTTTTGTGTTGAAACAGTTTACATGAACAGATCTGACTTGGAGTGGCTTTAACAGACTATTAGTGAGTTTGACCGACTGGTTTTTGAAGAAAGTAGATCCACTCTGAGAGTTCCATTTCCTCATTAAAGTGCTTCCTCGGTTGATCAGCATCATGCGAAGTGCTCTGTGGTGTATTTTGGCATCCGTGCCATCCAGTAATTAAGCTGAGTCTACTTTCTAAAGATAAGTGGATGCTTTGAATGTGAATTGCTTTTACTTGCTTTGAGCTGCTGGATAGCTGGGGGAAGTGTCCCTCAAAACATAATCAATTGTCAGTTGCTTTTTATGGAGCAGCAGTTGGTTTCATTGGAGTGAATATTGAAATCTGACCAATAAGTAAAAAAGATTATGCATTAATGGATGTGAGTCAAATATCTACGGCAGTCCTCGAACCAAAATAAGTTGATTTAATCGACAGACATGTAAAATCTGAGTTTCTCCACAAAGAATCAAACAGAAGCACCACTTTACACCTTGTGATTATCAAAGATGTGCTCGTAAGGGTCTTGGAAATAAGTCGTTCAGCATGAAAAGAAGCATAAAACAATGACTAATCGACTAAAGACATCAAATTCGACAAAGACCAGAACAACCATTTAATAAGAGAGGGCAGCCCTGCACAAGTCCCACCACGAGCTTTAACTTATTACACTGTGTAGTCAGTCTGCAAACTCCACAGGTGGCAAAGTGAAGGTGATGGGAAGGGTGGAAGGGTGGGGGCTTAATTATTTTTCTCACAAGCATTTAGCCTTCTTGAGTAGCTTTTACCCGCTGGCCTCCTCTCAAGACAGCCCCCACAGCGCCTCGGTGTGATGAAATGCAGGAAAAAGACTCCGGGTTTAATAATTTAGCTGGCTGACTGAGTTGTGTGGTAAGATTATACAGCGAGCTCCTCGGCAGCCATCACCTCTGGCTCGCCGCTATAATCAACAGTGGCTGTGTGTTTACTTGATTGTCAGGGGGAAATTGTGGCCTAAAAGGCTTTTGTGTACATATTTCAGGATTTCGGATATGAGAGGATCAAAGGTGTCTTTTCCTTTTCTCTACTGAGATGGACAGCTGATGTGTCACTTATTGACAAAGGTCTGAATCAGGAGTGGGGGAGAAACGGTGGATTTCCAAAGTTGAATCATATCCTGGATTCTGTTCTTGGGTGTGAACCTGAACTAGGACATTATCATGATGTGTGACATGGAGAAAGAGCAGCTCGATAATTACAGAGATAAGTGTAAGACGTGATGATAGGTCCACGCTCTGGCATCAGGGCTGGTTGTTCTTCATGTAAAAACACAAAATGGTTTGTTGGAAAAATCTTCTTTTCTTCTAATGTTTCCACTGTTTCCTGTTTTTGTCATTCTTTTATTCTTCCTCAATCTTTTGTTTTTGACGTTCGTTCGTCAAACCTCCGTGTCATTTTCCTCGTAGCACCTTTTTGTCTTCTACGACGTTGTGTGTTAAAATCAAGACTGCTTGCATTGCATGTGAATGGAATTTTTGCCTAAAAAGGTCATAGGTCACGGCGCCTGTTAATGAACAGTCAACAGGGTCTAACATGCCCGTGTGCGTTTGGTTACTCACCACCTTATTCACATGCGATGTCACTCCGTCAGGTTGGACTGTCACCCACCTGTTGAGTCAGCAGCGTTACAACAACACAACAATTCAAACCTTGAATGAAATCATGACTAACTGTCTCTCCTCTGTGTCTCCACCCACCCAGACTGTGATGGACCAGTTCAACCCAGGACTGAGGAATCTGGTCAACCTGGGCAAGAACTATGAGAAAGCAGTGGCTGGTGAGCATGTGACTACGTTAATAATCATTCACAGTAACTCAGAGTTTCGAAAAACAAATGCTTGGAACTAGAAGGTTGAGAGTAGAATAAAGGCTTTTTTTGGGGGGGGGGGTACAGGTATACCTTTTATAGAGAATGTTTAGGTTGTTGTTTAATGTGTCTTCAACATGCATTAGGGAGCAAATATAACATTAATGGTAATTTTGTCGTTTTCCCAGCAATGATCCTGGCGGGAAAGCTGTATTTTGATGCAATGTCTAAGATTGGGGAGAATGCTGCAGTGTCTCCTGTCTCCAGAGAATTAGGTAAGTTTCCACGTTGCCCCGTCCTCTGGATCTCTACAGCTACTGTAGGAAATCTACAGAGTGTGGAGGTAGTTGCTGCTTAGCTGAAGCAGCTGTTTGTCTCACTTACGACCCCCGAGGCGTTTAACGTTGGTTTCCAGGGGTGCATTTATACAGAGTATAGGTTTAGTACGGCGGGTATTTTCTGGATATTCAGACATCAACAGTTTCTCATTCTACCCTTTTAATAAATGTGGCTTTAAAAAAATGTTAGTGTTTTTTATAGCAGTGCCTCACGATCAATAGAAATAAAAAAAACAAATCAATGAGGTAAACGGTAATAAACCCAAGATAAAGCATGGTTATATAAACACCATATAAATACCGCCAGTCATTGTTTTACAACGCTGCCAGCGTGAGCTCATCGTGCAGGTCAGCAAATTCCCAGAAAGTCCTGATAGCCGAACCTGATCACCTTTTTCTTCAGCCTGGACATGAGAGGAACCTGCAATGGGAACCTCACGGCTGCACAGAGTCTCATTTAGAAATAATGATCTGATATACAGCACAGCGAGAGATCCAAAGTATTCAACTTAATCTACAAAAACTCCAGACGCAGTCGTTCTGTTAAAGGCATCGCTGTACGAGTGAATAATAATGCACCTGGTTTTTTTTCATTGTCGAGATACACAAGCCAGTGGGCGCTGTAGCTTGAACACAGCAGCAGTTCATCTTTTGATCATTGCCAGCGTGCTGCCTGGGATCGATGTGCGTGCGGTGAGCTTAATACACTGGAGCGTAGGATTTGTTTTGTTTCTAACCAACTCCCCAGGCTTCAGTTCCCACAAGCTCATTTGTAGTCCAAAGATGTCTGGCCTCCTAACTCGCTGTCACTAGTGGCACACTTTGATATAACCACTGGTATGTCTCGCAGCTCCCCTGCTGATTAGGAGCAAAACTGCTAATTAAATTCAGCACGATGGGAAGAGCCACCTGGTGTATATCCTGGCACGCTTAAAGTGATACTCTACCCAAAAAAAACCTTCCTGAAGACTAACAATTTGTAATGTCCTCCTTAATGAAGAAATGTGGCTGTTCAGATTAATTTGATGTTGGCCGCAACAGACTCTAATGGTGACACGTTTCTTTTAATTGTGCAAAACAGTGTGATTATAACTGTTTTAAGCTTCCCTTCCCTTCCCGCCATCTGTTCAGCATGTTGGAAACAGTCATTGTTTCTGCTACAAAGACTTAATTGTCTGCAGAGAATATGGACAAGTTGAGAAGTTTACTCTCAGCCATGGTTAAATGTTCAACAGGGAGCTTTTTATGAATCTGCAGGTGGTTGATAATCAAAAGAAATCTAAATCTTGATTTTGGGTGGTTCATCAGTTATGGACTGTGATCTTCTCACATTGTGGAAATAAATAATGTCCGCTACATGTAAACATAAGGACATGACAGAAACACCAGTTTGCATTCTAGCTTTCAGTCACTGAAAATCAAACCGGCATGTCATGACACCATCTATTTTAAAGATGACAAAGACTTGACACTGCTGGATTTTCCTGTATGAACACATTGCTGTAAGAGGGCTTTTTTTCTTTTTTAGAGCAGTTTACAGTAAACTGGGTCCTCTTGCAACCTCTTGGATTATGCTTCCTGTAATAGGAAGTGAAGAGGAAATGAGGGGGAGGGACACAAACAAACAAAAGCTGGATATTATCAGTTTCCATCTCAGAGATTAAAAAACAATTACCACCTGTAAATTCCCCTTTTTTTGAAAAAATGAAAACTAGAAATGATACGTCCGACGCCATTAGCATTACAAAACAGTTTTAATGTGAGGTGAAGTCACACTCAGCCCCCTCTAATCCCTGTGTTACAGAGACAGACAGACAGACAGAGAGAGAGAGGCACATGGTCTCATGGCAGATCAGTTTGGTTTGAGTCGTTATGGGGGATTACGGAGAGCAGGGGGTGATTAAATACACACTGCAGACTAATGAGCAGACCCTTTAATGCATTGTAACCGGAGTCTGCGCTACACGTCTCTATAACCAGCCGGGATGGCCGACCGGTAAATGTGTTTTTCAAGGCAACAATAAGAATTATAAGGAAGCAGAATCTCCCTCTAGAAACATGAGGTGTTTCTCAACGAATAGAAACGTCTCTTCACCTTGTGAGCTGGTGGATGTAGTGAAGCTGCCCCGTCAGAAACCTGAGCTCCAGTGACGGGTAGCCAACCAGAAACCAGATACTCTTGAGAGGCATTGGAGGACCGGTGCACCTCGTCCTCCTCCCTTCTTCCTCTAATTCCTTTAGTCTCCCCTCTCCTCCTCCTCTGCCAGAGTTCAAATGTCAACAGCTCATTCATTCAAGCACTCAGGCGTCTCAATTGTTTCCTTCTCTGTTTCAAACCAGGAGCAGGAATTAAGATCTGAAGCGCCAGGATGTTTGTATTTGAGGTGAACCGAAGTGTCACTGAAGCTGGAAACCTAAAATATGTTGTTGGTTTCCTCAGATCGTATTTGACAAGGACCCTACAACTGTTGCCAAAAAAAAAAATCCCTGAAGAGTATTTAACAGCCTGTGAGACGCCATGACCGTGCAGCATTTTGTTATCCGCGGGGAATTCAATCCCATCCAATCTTGTCCTTTTTACAGCAGCAAAGGCTTTGCAGGCGCTTCATTGACACACACACACACACGCACGCACGCACGCACGCACGCACGCACGCACGCACGCACGCACGCACACGCTCGCGCCGTCCTTTGATGGTCCTGGCCCGATCAACTGGCACCGGGCCCACTTTACATAATCCAAGCATGTTTGCATGGTGTGTCAGGTGGCTCTCTCCCATGCCAGGATTATTTTGCCCACAGTCAAAAACAGTGGAGGAACTGTGGGCCGCTTTGCGCGCTACCAGCAAAATGTTGTTTACAAAATCAGCTCCAAGTAGAGAGGAGTTTTTTCTCTCTCTCTCTTTCTCTCTTTCTATGTTTTGCACATGTTCAGTTCTGTTCATTTCACTCACACGCTTTCTTAATTTGCCTTTTATTTATTCTACCTCATCTCTGCTCCACGGTAGCCACGGGGCTCATGGCTCAAGAATGGAGTTGGTAACATTTCTTCAACGTTTAATCAAGTCGTCGTTGTTCAGTAGTGATCAATGACATGACCTACAGTGCTTTAAAGGACAAGAGCACATGTACTGTAGCTGTTCTGTTGTACTCGAGGAACCATTATAGCCACAGTTTGGTCTCTAACCAAAGACCTCTTTGCCGTTTCACATTTGCGTATTGTCTGGCTCATAACGTAACATCCGAGCGAAAAAAAGTTCAACTTTAGGCACTTAACTTGCCGAATTTTCAGATGCTACCTTCTGTGTTTTGAGGAGCAGCTGTCAGCATTGCAATGTCGAATGTAAAACCGCTCCACAAAACGCAGTGAGTGCAGCCAGGACCCGTTTACAGCCTGAGTAAACAGGTCTGGAGGCAGCCCGTCTGGGCTGTGTGGGTTTATCTCGGCTTGGTTTTGTTAGCTAATGGCGGCGGATTGCTCCCGGTGTAATCCACATCATGACACACTTTTGCCGTCACACCTTGCTCGAACACCTGTTGCTTGGCAACGTATTACACAGGCCGTGACAACAATAAACAAATGAGTTTGAACTGCTGGAAAAGGGGAAAAAAAGCGACTGTTGATTCCTGTGACGTTAGCTTTGTGTCAGTGACATTACACGTTTGCATTGAATTCATTATTCAGACGTGTGGATGACTCACAACGTTTGGGTCCAACTAATAAACCTGTCTGTCAGGTATTTGACTCTATACCACACCTAGTGACATTTTTAAGATTACATTGTTCCTATTGAAAGATAAGGAAACTTTGAGGTCAGACGTGTCAGGCGTTGAGTCCTGGGTAGTTAGCCTGAACATTTTAGTGTCTGGTTGGCTTCTAAAGCAGCCTCCTGAGTAATGTGGTTAACCTTTCCTCAGACTCTGAGCCAGAAATCTCCACTTCAGTATTACTTACTTACAGGAAACTTTCCAGTTTCATTCCTGTCTATATTCTGAAGGTTTTTTACTGATGGGTTTGTTCATATATCATTTACAGCTTGATTCATTAAACAGTTTATTCCTAAAAAACTAATATTTTAACAAAATAAAACAAGAATTTTTGTCTTTATCCCATGTTCAGATTTAGATAAGCTAATATTTAATAAGATAATTGCTAATATGCATATTTAAACTTAGAATTTCAGAAATCTTGTAATAGGAAATGTACGTAATCAACTGGCGAGGTTTCACTGTGCTGACTATTCCTATTCACCCGTGGTATCGCCCCCCCTCCCCCCTCAGTCCCTGTCCTCCTGCTCTGTCACAGGGCAGATCTACTGATCTGTTTCGGTGATCTGTTGGCCTTTTATCTGCCGAGCTGTTCGAGCTGCGCTGAGAGAAAGAGCCAGGTCGCCACAATGCAAGGTGGGGCGGTGAGAGACAGAGAGGGGAAGGGCTGTGTTTACATGCTGATGAATGTACTCGACACAGTGATGCATCAGACTGGCAGCCTATTGAACGGCAGTCAGGGATTTGCGTTGTAAATTTTGACCCGTCAGAACGCTGTTGACAAAACGGAAACATGATTTTCGTTTTCTTAGTTCCACTGTAGGAAGTGGCACCTTTTTTAAGAAAATACTTACTGTACTTATATATTGGTCTACAGCATCTACAAACATGGAAACATTGAATGACCAAAGTATTGTTTATTCACCGGGGCCCGGGTCTTCTATTTCTATACAAATGAGCTAGTTTATGTGCTCTGAATCAGAGGCCACTGTATCTGTGAAAAATGTGGCTTTAACAAACAGCTCAAGGTTACATCACTATCTACAGCGCTACAGCACAGCTGTACTTGTTGGCTACTGAAGAATGTTTTCTTTTTGTCGTGACATTTGCTCACTGCGCACAGAACATAAACTCCTATGGGAAAAGCTCAGTGCGGGTAAAAAAAAAAGACAAAACATCCGGTATCAAGTTTCCATTCTGAACATTTGCATCCTGCTTTTATATCTAGACGTCCCATGAACCCGCGGTAGAGAGACAGTCGTCATTTTGTCATGTATCCTACATTTATCTATCTACCAAGCATACGCTCTCTGTAATTCTAACTGTAGTTTGAACAGCAAGAGTGAGACTCAAAGGACCTTATAGGAGCTATTTAGTTGTTGCTTAACTCATAAGTAGTGTTGTTTGATTATTCTAGATGTTTGCTTATTTTAGATTCAAAATTCTTATATATTTAGATCTTTTTTTTTTTTCTTTGCAAGTTTGTTCAGGTTCGTTATTCATTTGTTTATTATATCTATTTTTTTGTTTGTGGATTAGGTAACACTGAGCACCTACTGTTATATATGTAAGTAGGCAGGTACGGACCAGTATGCACAGAGGTGGGCCTTACTATAAGAGAGGCAGCGATTTCTTTGTTGTATCATTTGCTTGCTTGAGAAATAAATCACAAGAAACGCAGAAACTTTGCATGGACTCTGGACCCTTTTACATGCGTGCACCACATACCTGTGGTACGTCAGGGGCCCTTTGACTTAAGTTTGATTTAGATTCTTCTGACAAATGGCCGCTACCGACGATCATCCAAATGATTTGCTGACGTCCAAAGTTACTGCCAAACATCAGCTGCTGTAGCGTTGCTGATTCTCCACCGTTCTTTCTCTTCAAAGTGAACCTCCGTCTGAGCCAAGACAAGTTAGCAGAATCGGCCCACACGCATCTTTGCAAACACACACATTGTTCCTTCATGTCTTCTGAGAGGTGTTAAAGAAGAGTGTTTGTCAAGGGACCAAACACTCTCTCTCACACACACACACACACACACACACACACACACATACACACACTTTTCAATCTGAGAGAAGCACTACCCAGGCCACAGACAATATGTTAACAACAGACACAAGTCTGCATGAAGGCCATCTGGTTTAGAGTTACTGCTCATAATGCTGCAAACATTGACACTTGGGTTTACTGTTTGTCATTATTTAGTGGTTTTGGAAAAGGCAACTAGTTTGTAATGTATTTGTTTGTTTTCATTAACAAATTAGGATTTGTGAATTCAATTCTATTTTTCAGTGTTTTTATGATTATGTGTGTATCGTAGTGGGGAGGTCATCAAGTAATATATCTATCATTTTCCACATCATGCTCCATAATCCTAATTTGATTGCCTTTGTGAGCAACATGCAATAACAGAAGGTTGTGTTTTGTGGCCGCCTGTTATCTGAGCTCTTTTTTTGATTAGCCAAAGCAGTAGGTGGTCCAGTTTTTCTGGTCCGGCCACATGTTTTTATTTTACTTTCATCCCAGTGATGGAAATCCTTTTTGTAACATAATCTGTAGCCGGTGACATTTGATGGTTTTTGAGGTTGAAAATGACGCACATCCTTTCTCAGCGATGCTTTCAATCATAAACTGTATACATTGTGTATACATTGTGTTTATTGTCATCGTACACATTTGTCACTGTCAAAGCAAACAACACCAAACAATGACATCACTGCCAGCCTGTCCATCTTCTGACGTGTGTGTGTGTGTGTGTGTGTGTGTGTGTGTGTGTGTGTGTATATTTGTATATAATCAGTATATATTCCTCTCTGTGTGACAGGTGTAGTGCTCATGGACATCTCCGAGGTCCACAGGAAGGTTCATCTGGAGCTGGAAGAAAATGTGAGTGCTAGATATGCTTTTGCACATTCTTCCTGAAAATTCCTGTGTAACCTAAGTTCTCAGTAACTGCGTTGCCTCCCCCAAACGCACTTTTGTCAGTCGCTCTCTGAAACTGTTATTCAGTATATCAAGACAACCGCAAGCAACGCCTCAATTCACTGAGCACCATTCAGTGGAACACACAGTCAGCCAGGGGCTTTCTCTCTGCTCCCTCCCCACCTACGTTAACCTGGACCGGTGTAACACAAAGAGGTTGGATGAGGAAACAACAGGTTTGGGTTGTAGGAGCACCTGTTGGTTTTTTCCCTTGCTGAGAACAGGGGGACAGGCCTCAACATGCCCCGGGAAAGCATCAGCTGGATCTGTTGCAGCCTAATTTAGGTTGTTAGCACGCTCACAATAGAGTAGAGCCGCAAACACTGACTATTTTCATTATTAATTCATCTTTCAGTTGTTTTTTTTAATGCAAGGATAACGACCCCTTCACCCGGCTTTATCTTAAATAAGGTGCTGGAAATATCAATACTAATCGTGACATAGTTTCATCATTATACCACAACAATTGGTAACATTTGCATTGTTAATGGAGCCTTTTAGATCTTGGAGTTTGAAAATAACCTGTTAAATCTGAACTTTGGGGGCAGAAAAGTTGCGAGGCACTCCTCTGAGAATCAGCGAGTGGGATGACTTGTTAATGGACTCCAGCTGGTGAGTCACAGCATCAATTCAGGTCAGAGGAAAAAAAATGATGGAAGAAAAACCTCTCACAGACTTCGATGAGGGTGTGTGTTGTGTGCGACAAGGTCTCCGGGGTCTTCTGTGTGCGCTCAGTAATGGGGTCTTCCGATTCTTCGGCCCGCCCCATGTGGGCGCCGCCGCTGCATCGCATCAAGGCTGCGGCGATGGAAGCACTTTGACACCCTCACACTAACGGGAGAGCGTTCGAGAGAAAGGAAGAGAAGTCCGTGGGCATTCCCACGCTTTGTTTCTGACTCATTCATAAGCGCAACCTCGGACTCGGCTCTAACCCCCGCACGTTCGCCCAGATACTCTCTAAACGGTCGCTCTCCGTTTCTCTCTTTGGGACTTGCCATGTTTTCTCTTTTTCTGACAGCAAAAGCTGAAAAAACTGCAGCACTTCATCCTCCAATCAAGTTTATAATCACAAGTTTGTCTTCTTCCCCTCTCCTCTCTTTGGTCCCTCCTCCTCCTCCTCCTCCTCCTCCTCCTCCTCCTCCTCCTCCTCCTCTTCGCCTGTAGTTCAAGAGGTTCCACAAGGAGATAATATCCGAGCTGGAGAAAAAGACTGACATGGATGTCAAATACATGACGGTAAGTAGTTTCTGTGCACGTGCATGTTTGTTTGAGTGTCCATGTGTGTCCAACCCCCCCCCCCCCCCCCCCCCTCATGAGAACACACGCTGCCATATAAAAGTATGTTTTGTTATGTTTTTGACATGTCTGCAAGTTAAAACATTTGATTGTCGTTAGTTGTGATCATGAACAGGACGACTCCTGTTCATTGAGGAAGCTCAATGAAATGAGGGTTTCATTTACACTCAAACATCCTGGGCAGCAAATCAGTCCTATAATTTCCTGTCATTATGACTGCAGGCATAGCAATTACTTTATGCCCTAATGGGAGTTATTACTGCGACACATCACAGAAGAAAAACAAGGTCATATTTTCCATCAGCATCACAAAGTCAAAACATATTGACGTCATGTTAAATTTGTATCTTCGCCAAATGGCAGATGGAACCAACTTAACACGAAGAGACATAATGTGTTTCAGAAGTGGTTTATTCTATAATACCCGACGGCATACTTGATAGTGTCATACATGATGTTATGTCCAGTGATGACTTCAAACTGAGGTATGGACATAACTTTTTGAAGAAAAAAAAGTCACCAAACTTTACGCAATTGAAAAGTGCAAACTCGCTCTTGATTTCTGCCGCCTGACGAATATCAGGTCGGCGTTCCTGCGCTCACGTGTATTTCCTCTTTCCTCCGCTGCAGGCCACGTTTAAGAGGTACCAGATTGAGCACAAGATGAAGCAGGACTCTCTGGAGAGATCCCAGTCCGACCTGAAGAAGCTGAGGAGGAAGAGCCAAGGCAAGAACGCCAACAAGTACGAGAACAAGGAGAGCGAGGTGAGATGGACGTACGCGCACTGACGGGACACGTGACACATCGCACACACGGACGCTCTTTGCGTGTTCGTATGTGCGCAGACATAATTACACAGAAAACACAATCATTCACGAAGCCCGACACCCGAGACGCACCGCGTCAAAGACAGTGTAACAGTAGTTGGGGACGATGTGCGAATCGTCTGTCTGTGCAGTCATGCAGGAGAAGATCTGTTTGTTGTTGGCTTCTTTTGTCCGCTCCACGAATACGCCCGCATGCTCACTGATAAGAGGAAGCACACACATGCACAAAACAAGCGACCAAACGAGGAGGGTTGTTAAACATTTGACCAGAGTTGCAGGATATAAACTACTTTACGATCCAAACACTTATTTGCATAAATGCATTGCCAGTGCTGCACCGTCTCCACACTCAATGGCTGCCAGTCATCATGACAAGAGATAAATGTGTGAAGTGGACATTCACTTGATGCATTAAAAGACAAAACCTATGGTCTAATAGTTGAGTAACATTTGTTACCTCAGGTGTTTTACCTGCAACAATTAATCTAAAAGTCTTTACAGTCAGGTGCAGTTATTACATGGTGTCACCAAACCCCAACAGTGACTCTGTAGAATGAGAAGTTTAATGTCAAAGCTGCGACCATGAGAGGACGGCGGCCTCAGATCTCACATAACCTCACCGACCATCGATCCATTCAGTGTGTGTGTGTGTGTGTGTGTGTGTGTGTGAAATGATTTACGATTTAGAAAGGGTCATTTTTCAAGCATTAATATCGAAAAAAATACGAAAGTTCACTAGTTTCAGCTTCTTAGATGTATTTACTGCTTGTCTTTGCTATATATCATAGTAAACTGTTTTCTTTTGGTCAGACAAAACGGCACATTTGAACATGAACACTTTATCACAATTGTTATTTATGTTATAGACTGAATGAGACCCAAGTTACTCAGTAAAGGAAAAATGTGCAGCCCTAAATGTGTCTGTTTTAACATAATCTACGGTGTATTTTTACATAAATACATGTTCGAGAACATGATGAACTCTTTCTCCCGTTTCTTCTAGAATTACAGACTTTTTTCCTCTTCTCTCCTCTATTCTTCTCTCTTATGTCTCATTCTTTAGTTTCCTCGTTCCTCCACGCTCTTTTTTCCCACTATATCTCTATCGCCTTCTACGTCTTCTGTTTCCTCTCTCTTTCTCACCTCTCCTCTCTCCCTCACCGTCACCCCCCCCCCCCACAACAGCCATGAGTCAGTTTGTTCGCTCGCTGCTGTGCTCACTTATCTGATTCAAGGCCAGGTATTAGGATTTAGGGGCAGACACAGTTGGGCCGGACGGACAGACACGGTGTCGGGGCTTAGAGGCAGGAGTTTACAGCAGCAGAGGATTCACCAGGAGACACCAAAGACACTTCAACGCCAAGAAACGACCTGTCTGAAATCAGAGATTTATTTTTTTAAAGAAAGGGAGAGCGCTGTCAAAACTGTCAAACAATTGATAAAAGGTTTTACCCTCTGTACGTAAGATAAACAAAGATCAAGACGGGAAGTGTGATTTTCGTTTTTGAAGAAATGTTTGTTTTATCTCTCTGTTGCCGCCCTACCTATAGTAAGACTCTGTGTGTGTTTGTGTGTGTGTGTGTGTGTGTGTGTGTGTGTGTTTGTGTGTGTGTGTGTGTGTGTGCGTCCCACTTTTTCCCCTCATCCACTTGTTGGTAGAAATGATGCCGCCCACCTCTACAGTTCTGAAAAGGTGTTCTCGTTCTCCGTCTCTCTCTTAATTCTATTCCATTCAAACGATCCTTATTGGCATGAAATTCTGCAGTTTTCCTCGCCAAAACAAAACAATAATACAAATTATAATTGCATAGTCGAACATTACAATGAGCTAAATGAATGTATGTTATGAATATTTATTTTAACACGGTGGTAGTCAGTTGGAAACACACTGTAATGTAGCTAGTGTGGCACGCTCACCTTTCCTCTCCAAGGGCAAGAATATGAGAATTTATGATAAAATCTTTATTTAATATCCGATGTTTTTGTAATTTTTGCAGTGTAGAAGTAACTGCTCGTTCAGTCCTTCATCGAGATGTTTAAGAATATTGGGCTGAAAATGTATGATTGGTATGCAGTCAGTCAGATTTTATCACAAATACTATTTAAAGAGTACAACAGTCAAATACTTATACTGGAAGTCGGCAAAGCAAGATTACGCTTTAGATTAGTTTTGGACGACATTAAAGGTCAAGGTTTTAGTTAAGTGTCCGTGGTCGTCATAAACCCAATCTGACTGTTGGGTTACTGGTTACGTTCTTTAAAGATACTGCACAATAGTGAGTTGATTGTGTTGCAGTAAAGCTTGTAGTTAGAGCAGCAGGGTGAGATTATGGGATGTCGGTGGGGGAAAAAGCAACGGCAGCAAAAGAGAAATAAAGAGACGGCAGGTGTGTGTGCGCGTGTGTGTGTGTGCACATCTGCTTGTTTGTTGACACGTAGCCACAGAGATCCGCGTCTTATCATCACGTCGGGTATTGGTCGAGATATCAGCGACTCTAAACGGAGGAGTTCATGTCAGGACTTCCTGGAATTAGAGAGACGGACCGATTCACGTTCGGTCAGGCAGACAGACGACACTGTTTGGACAAGGATGACATCACCGCTGCTCAGAGTCACTTTTGCCTCTGAATGCATACACAGGTGTGCAGAGGTTTTTTTTTTAATATCCGCTCAGTTTTTATAGAAATAATTCAGTAGTATTGTTCGTTTCTGTTTGAGTTATGAGGGCATGTTTACTCTGTGAGTTCTACACCCAGAGGAACAGTTCTACAAACATTTTGGTGGAGTAATTGAATAAGAATTAAGCATTTTAATGATGTTTATTTTTGGAGTTCACATTAATTTGGTTACATTTACTAACATTCTCCTACCAAGTGGCTGCCACGTTTCCATGTTAAATATGTTTGATGGGCATAAATGCACTAAACCCACCACAGCCTCCTGGTAAATAAAGCCCTCAGCGATTTATCAGAAGAGGACGGTTGTAAAAACTGAATAGAGAGGGTGTGTGTGCCACTGTATCAACAACCGTTATGGGCGTGCCAATTCCGGGCACTTGGATGAGGACGAGGATATGGATCTCAGCTGTAGCTTTGACAATGACTCAGGGACAAAAGACGATGTTTAAAAAAAAAAAAGGGTCTTCTTTTTACTCTTTTTGAGAAGAGGTTAATGTGTGTTATGTGAACGATTGGTTGGAAAAATCATACAAATGCATTAAATGAGCCAGAATTCAAATCCACACAATGATCCTATGTAGGTAATATTTGCACATGCTCACAGCTGGGCCCTGGATATTAATGGTAACATTAAAGGTAAAGACATTGTGTGTTCACTTTCCCAGACATGCACAAGGACACACGAGTCAAAAATCCTTTCAATAGCCTTCTGACCTTTTTTTTTTTAGAATCGGTGTAGATAACACATTCCCTCCCTACAACTGCTGTGTTTTGTTCCTGTTGCTCCGTCCTTTCACTAAACACTCAAAGCAACCTTATCTGTCAGTGCAGTAAACTGTAGTCTAATAATACCTTTCCCCCTGCAAGAGAGAGATTAGGGTATTCAGAAAGTAAACCTGCTCCTTTTCATGCTATTTGCCCTGGTTGGGTTTGTGCACAGATGGGCAGTGAAAGGGACTAGATGGCTTCAAACCATGTGGTGGGAGAAGATAAGACATGATGATCTAATTAAGATGGTAGTTTGTGAGACCGAGGATAACAAAAGACACACTAATGGATTTCAATCTATTCATTTTGACTTATTATATAACTGTTCTAATATTGTATTATGTGTGCTTTTGTTGTCTCAGTGCCTGGAAACGTTGACAAGCCGTCAGATGGACATGCAGCTGTTCATCGCAGACGGCTGTAAGGAGGCTCTGCTGGAGGAGAAGAGACGCTTCTGTTTCCTGGTGGACAAACACTGCATGTTCTCCTACCAGTATGCCTCCTTCCACGAGAAGGTACAAGTCCCTTCTGCTCCTCGTTATGTCAGAATGAAGTCAAGCTTTTCCTTGTGTGAACGCTTTCGTTACAGCGTTGCAGTGGAGGCGTAACGCGATCTTTACGTTAGACCTAATGTGGCTTTGAAAGGGAAATCCAAATATGTCGCCGAGATAGTACATCAGATTATACCGCACGGAGACAAACATTCAACGATTTTAAAATTTGAATCAAGACCCGAGCTTGAGCAATTTATTCCTCAACCCCCGATCTTGGTACTCTCCATGTTGCCATAGTGATGAAAATGTGTGCACCGTTTCTGCTGATTACTCATGTTTTTTCTTTTAATATCTTTTCTTTGCGTCCACGCCTGCTGGACAGGCCAGAGACATGCTGACGGCAAAGCTAAACAGCTGGCAGGACCGGTGCAACGACGCCTCCGACATGCCCGACAGCATCTTGTCCATGATCGACGGACTGCGCACGCCCGTCACCATCACGCCTCTGCCCTCTCCCTCCCCGTCGCGGCACAGTATGGTACGATGGGAGGCACAAATAATGTCCTCGCGCTAGATATGGCGCTGCCTTGTGTGTGGTAGGACACAATATCTCAGCACATGTAATGACTGCGTCCTTACAGATTAGAGGATGTGATTCCTGAAGCACTTTGCTGCATAGCTTTGCATATCAATGAAGAGAGAATGGAGTACCTTTAAAATGTGGGGTTAGTATGAACACCGTGTATGTTTTTGTAATCAAGATAAACTACATGTATTAAGCATGATGTAGCTTAATTTGTCACATCAATGTAATTATGTTTAATATGTTATGACAATAGCCAGTTAGAATGACTTGTTTATATCTGGATCGGTGACGTTTACTGGGTCTTAAATCAAGCATCTTGCTAAATATGCTATAAGTTAATGTTTAGCCTTTAATGAGGCGGCGACTGCGATCATTAAACAGTCAAATATAGATAACAGTACTGGCTTCACTCCCACAGTGCTAGTAGTGCTAGGAATAGTTTAGGTGAGCCAGAGAAATAAGCAAGATCTCCCTACATTTTTGCATAATTTTGTCATAAAATGTGGTCTGATTTTTTTTTTCAAAGTCACAATAATGGGGAGGGTACATCTGCCTGAAATAGTTGGAAAAGTTGGAAAAAGAAAGTGAGCCCTTGGTTTTAGTAACTAGTTCAACTGTATCTTGCAGCAGTGAGCTCAGCCAGATGTTTCCTGCATGTGTTGATCACATCTTTACCTTGACCAGGAGGAATCTCAGATCATTTCCTTCGTACGAAACTGTTTAATTACATTGATGTTTCAGGACTGTGGCTCTCCTTCAGTTCATCGCACAGAATCTCAATTGATTTGAGGCCAGTTTAGAATATCATTATTTGGGTGTTTATTAGTTTGTCTATAATAGTGTGAATTCTGCATACATGCAGGTCATTCACATGCTAACGTTTTTCTTTAATGTTGTTGTGGCAGAACATGTCCGCTCCTCCGGCTCCACCTCTGAAGGCTCAGACCAGTCCTCTGGCGAACATGTTCACCCAGGAGAACAACACCACCACCACCACCGTAACCAGCACCACCATGAACAGCATAGGTATTATGGCATGGAATATGGCATTGGTTTTTAATTTGGCACCTCTGTGCCGTGATGACTTCTGCCAATAGATCCCCTCAAGGCTTCACACTGTTTATCTTTAAGCCTGTGCTTTTGTGGAGCACCCGGCATGAACTGTCTGTTCTTGTTCCTAGAAAGAATAGCATCTGTTTCACTTGGATCTGGATTTGAGTATCACTTTTGTCTATTGCTGTTTCGTTGCTCTCTCGGCGCAACAGAGACGTATTTCAGGATGAGATGGTTGTAACAAATAAATGTGCATTATAAATGATTAAACAAGCCTTGGCTGGGCTGTCATAACATTTGCTACAGATATTTAAAAGGATACATTCTGTTGACTTCTCCTTCGGTGCCACCACAAAGTTGATATTTTTGCCTTGTATTGAGATATCGTGAAAACTATTGGATGGATTGTCGTTCAGTTCGGTACAGACGTTCGAGTCGTTGTACTCTCACTGTTGCTCCTCATCATCATCATCATCCTCGCCTTTTCTTCCTTCCTCACTCCCAGACCACGGGAGCAGCGAGGATCACAACATGGCCAGGTCCGTGTCCGTCGCCACCGGCCTCAACAACATAGTGAAGAGGCCGCGAGTGCGCACCATCTTCCCCCACACCGCCGGCAGCAACAAAACGCTGCTCAGCTTCGAGGAGGGAGACGTCATCGCACTGCTCATCCCCGACGAGAGAGACGGGTGGATGTACGGCGAGCTGGAGAAGAATGGAAAGTGAGTGTCTGAATTATATGTTATTAAAAAAACTAAGATTACCCAAATAAGGAAAGGCATGCTGTTCTGTTCGTACAGTGCATGTATGTACTTCAGCTACCTTATATTTCACGGAGTATAAGCAAGAAGTGATTCCTTCTGATATGTGGATTTACAATAATCGCCTACACTTCATCATGGCCTTCATCATCCATTGTTTTATTTGCCATGTTCCTCCGCCCTCCTACCGGTTAAGATGATTGACACGAGTCGGACTGCGCCAGCCAGATGGTCCCTCGTCAGATTGTCATGCTGACCATGTCCACGCACTCGCACAGCTCTCGGCTCACCGAGTGCTGCCTGACTCACAGATAAGGAAATCAAAGCAAAGTGTGGCCTGAGGGTTGGATGTAGGATAGCGGACTGGAGGGAGGCGCAGGGAGAAGTTCAGAGCACCACCTGCTCTCCCACACAGACGGGGCAACCAACCAGGCCCACTCTCCTCCTCGGGTCTCTGATGTCTGATTTTTTTTGAAACAGGGATTTGATCTGACATCCAGGAAGTGTCGTTTTTAAGTGTAATCATTCATCAGGTTTGATCTTTACCACCATCAAGAGAGATTACCTGGCAAATGTAGAGTATATAAAACTGATCAAGGGGCGGAGAGGAAGTGAGACTTTGGTCATGCTGCCAAAGCTGTGCAAGCGGGGCGAGCTCGAGCGTCCAAAGGCTTAAAAAGTGTGTATCGCCGTGTTTATTAGATCACAGCGTCTGACGAGACGAGCTCTCCGCGTCCTGCAGGAGGTTTGGCTTTTATGCGTTTGGGTCTCTCGCTGGGTTTCTCCCTTTTGGCTTATGTCTGCTTTGATAGTGTTTCCCGGCAACTCGCCTGGCAACACCTAGACTGATTCAGATACCCACACACACACACTGTTGATGGACTGAGGGATGAATGTCAGCAAATGAATAAATAGATACTACACCGCGGCAACATTTGACAAATAATGACATGTGACCACGCGTATTATCGTCATGGTCACTTTATCATTCAAGCAGGCTCGTTAGAGTTTTGCTTTCTCGTCCAGGAGAAGTCAGTTGGGGAAAGTTAACACCCTTGGCTACCAGCACTCTTGAGTTGTCCTTGAACCAGGTTTTTTTATTAATGCCAAGTTGTTTCAGTGAACCTGTCCAGTGGGAAACCTTTCCCTTGATAAATAAAAGCTGCTATTACTATGAGTGAGATTGAGTGAGGTGTATTTTCCAGTAGGAGTCTTTATTTATCTCAGGTGCACAAAGGAAACATTCATTTTCCATGCCAGAAGTGCAAATATGAACATGTATCCACTTATATGTATGTACTGATTACGTACAATCTTGTACCATAACGGCACAATGACACACAGTCCTTGGTCTCAGCTTTTGATAGAGTCAAGCTGTGACTCGTTTTTATTTTCATAAACCTTTTCATTCTCTCATATAAATTCTTTTAAATGTGTTTTCAAGCACTAAGTGTTTTTTGTTTTTTTATCAGATCAAGGTGAGAACTAGTTGGGGCACCTACATTTGGTGAAATCATTTGACTGGCTTCATCCCATTGTTCTCAATGTGGTTTTCAACTCCATAATGAAGTTATTTTGGTGTGTGTTTGTGTGGGCACGGACAAAAAGGCTGCTTGATTTTTATCTTACTGAGGCCACCAGAAAACCTCAAGGGTCTCTGCAGCCTGACTCCGATATCGACTCATTTATTAAACAAGCGCAAAGATTCATTCAAGCTCCAAACAAACACTAATCGCGTGTCAGCTCCGCTGCTTTGAGATAAGACCTTCACCACGAGCCCTTGATTCAGTCAAGTCATTGATTTCCTTTTGCTTCTTATAAAAGATGGAACACAAACGGTACAATAAATTCCATCAAATCAAAAGGCATTTGAAAAGGTAACCTTTGATGATCTCCGTTTACAAATCAGAGCCATCCATTCCTGAGGATGTCTCTGCTGTGATGAAGTCCAACTTCAACCACACAGTGTATATATACAGGTACTTATAATAGCTCTATAGCATCCTCACAATAGTGTGGGAAAAGAAGCATACATGTGTCTTCTGGTTCAGAGATAGATGAAGTCATTGCGTTGAGGGCCGACCAGCATAGCTCTTTGCTAATCATTTAGAGAGGCTTTCGGATTCCTGTGCAATGAGAGCCGGTTGGGCCGGCTGGCAGCAGGATATACCTCCAGATGTAATCATCCCTAACTTGGCTTCTCTGTCTTTGTCTGTGTGTTGCAGGAGGGGCTGGTTCCCTTCATCTTATTGCCGTGCTCTCTCCGAGCCTCTCGTGAATAACAACAGGTAAGGAGACTCCAGGTTCCAGCTAACACACACACACACACACACACACACAGCAGCAGGTTTCATGTTGCAGCCAGCTGTATTGTTGGCACTGTTTCCTCTAGTTACTCATGTTAGAGTGATAATCTTTCTAATCCTATGGGGGACTCTCCCATTCCTTAACCTTTGATTCCTGTTGTGCTTATTTTGTTTCCTCAATCTTCTAACCGTATGAAACCTTTTCTGTTTAAAAGAGTTTGTTGTGTTACGTTATGTAACGCAGAGTGAGGGATGTACTCTTTGAGGAGTCATACACCCTAAAACAATGTTTGCGTGTATTTTGCTCGTGTACATTCTGTGTAACCAGCGAATCTGTGTAACTGAAATGGATCTAAAATGTCAGACAAGCTCAGCAAAAATATGAGGAAACAGGATGTTTTGTGCTGATGAATAGATTTAGCTGCTGATGAGAGAGAGAAGGTTCAGTGGAGTCGACTCCAGCCTTTTCTTCAAAGAGACTAATCCCTGTCGGATTAATTTATTAGATCTTAATGTGCTGCACCTCCCAGAGAGAGGCTGCCAACCAGCTGCCACAGAAAGTTTAAAGTATAACCGGCGCTGGGGGACACAACACGCATATGCATCCTGGTCCCTTTGTCCTTATGAGGACCCTCCACTGACTGCATTTAGTTTGTGCCCCAAACCTTATTTTTTTTCATCATGCCTATAAGCCAAACAATAAGTAACCCTAAACCCAAGATACAGCCCTTGAAGATGGAAAAACAGGAGTACACACACATGCAAATTAGTTTGAGTGGCTTTATTTCCCCCCTTTTCCTGCTTCCTTGTTCACTTCCATCTTTCATCCTTTCTTTTCCTTCATATATCTGTTTGTAATCCGTCCCCTCACTCTTCCTCCTCTTCCTCCTGCTCCTCCACAGTGTGTCTACGGCCCCGTACCGCAGCAGAAGTGTGGTCAACCTCCACCATCAGGACACGGAGACGGACGAGGCGACCATGGTGCTCCCCCCAGCGGACTACAGTGACGGCCCGCAGCGCAACGCCATCAAGAACAACACCGGCACCGTCGCCACAAACTACAACCACAAGCACTCCCCAACGCCCTCTGCAGCCTCCTCCTCCTCCTCGTCTGATCCCCACACGGTCAGTCAGTCAGTGGGTGGTTTGGATCACGTCCGTTCATCTGACATTTTCACACTTTTAGCGAGAGGAAAATGTTCCGTTTAAAGAAGTTATTGCTGTAAGAAATGTAATCAGCCCGGAGCACCTTCTGTCTGCTGTCAGACCTTCCTGCTGTGCTGGCACAGTCACGCCGTAGCGTTGTGATAGAACTGGCAATGTGAGGCTTCGTCTCACCTGATACCTACTGTACCCTCAGCTGTGCAGCCTTATCTTGACTGCTGATGACAGTGCGTGCGTGTGTGTGTGTGTGCGTGTGCGTGTGTGTGCGTGTGTGTGTGTGCGGTGTCAGATGAGCTTTTTATGTCAGCCTCGGAAACCTGACCACAATCTGATAGACTGTCTGTGTCGGCTGACATACACAATACAGAAATGCTGTAGAAACGACTTCTATGGCGTGAATATCTTCCGGACAAATGCATGTGAGGCACAAGCACATACTGCCGAGTAATTATTGCTTGAGGCTTGTTTTCTTAAGAAATTTAAATACTGAATTTAAATTTTGAAAAGCATACCAAAGCAGGGATTTTCTTGGCTCATTTGAGGCTAAGGTGGGACATAACGTTGGAGGATGGCACATTTATTATAAAGACAACAACGGTGTTGTTTACCTTTTATTGTATGTGAGGCTTCGGTTGCTCAAACTGCAGCTTATTTGTGTAAAAACCTCCAGTCAGGTGGATTGGAGACTTTAAATTGTCCATAGGTGTTAATGTGTGTAGAAACTGTTTTGGTTGTGTGTAACTTCCTGTATCCAAGGGATAATCTGCCTCTCACGCTGGCCATTTTAAGTCCTTTCCAGCTCCCCGTGACCCTGAACAGGACATGTAGCTATAGAAACTAGGATTTTTTGACTGTCCAAAAATCACCATGAAGACCCACTTTAGATTTAGATAAATATTTTTTTTGGGGAGAAGACAAAAAGACAAAATATCAGATGTATTAGAAAGGCTAATGCAAGCTTTACTGCAGGAAACCTGTCTTGTTTTCCAAAATTGCGGTTCACCCTCTCATGGTTGGTGGGGATGAAGACAGAGGCTGAGAAGATCCTGTGTTGTTACAGTCGCTTCTCCAGTAAGAGGCAGTGACATTGGGATAGAGATGAGAACTGAGTCTGGGTCAGCAGTGCACAGTACCCCCAGATAATATAATGATGACGCTTTCTGTGCATCCTCACAAATGGCAACACAGAATTTGTATTTAATATCATCATTTCAGCCAGCAGCATGACTGTAGGTTATTACTTTACGAATGTTGTCCCGTTTGCAGACCATGCAAAGTGTCAACCAAAGTTGCGGCTTTACTCTGTGAAAGCTTTTGTAGTTTGCCTGCTCTGGATGAATGTAAATGTGCTGTGGTAGGTCAGGGTCGGAAGCACCTGCTCTGTCTGCTCTATCGCATACACAACCGCTGCACTACATCACATGACACTTCTCTGGTCTACCTGGAGACTTCTGACGACATTTGGCACTTTTCAAACCGGATGATTTATGCATGTCTCCCATTTAAAATGTTCAAAACATCTCACACTAACTACCTCTTACTCAGCCAGTGTCAAGGCAAGTGGATGATAATCACGTCTACCAGTAGAGACTCACTAACCCCCTACAGTTCCCTATCAGCTGGGAGATTTAAGTGATATATTGTACATGCCGACGATGAGCATTCATTTCCTGAAGTTTACTGTAACCTTAACTTACCATACGGACTAGAATTGTCAATATAATATAAGTGACTGCAAGTTAAATCAAGCTCCATGTCCTAAAGCTATTAATATACTTAATAAATGTTTATCATTGCACCTTATTATTGCACACAGTGTGTTTTTTCAACCAAACACACTGACTGACAACATAATCTATATATATATACAGTATTTATAGTAGTGGTAGTAGTTGCAGTAGTAGTGCCAAACATTACTGTGTGTGTGTCTGTGTGTGTGTGTGTCTATGTGTCTCGGCATTATGGTGGAATTCCTCTTTTGGTGAACCCGACACCCAGCTTCCCTCTTTTTCGCTCTCTCTTCGTCCTTTCAGTTTCTACAGTCATTGTTTATCTCAACATCGGCACTTTTGTCTCGCCATCTTCAATGCCCGCCTCTCCCTCCCTCCCTCCATTTTCCGGGGAAAATTACGTTCACTTTCAGGGAAGTTTATCCTCCGTTCCATCTTTACAAACCCGGTGCTTTAACTCATAACACACGCAGATCTCAGAATAGACTTGCGGATGGAGGAACGTTGCTACTGTAGTTCTGTAATACTCTTAATTTATGCTCAGTGTATAAGTGGGAGGCTGAGGCTGTGTGCACATGTCTGTGCTTGTGTGTTGTTGGGTTCGTTTGGGGCTTGTGTGTCTGCAACATTCATGGACATTATTGTCAGCATGATAAGTGTGATTCATCACTTTTTGTGTGATAAACTTTTTAGTATGGTCAAGTGGTAAAGCGTGTGTTTCCTCTGCACTGATACTGGGAGGAAGTCAGTTTAATTTTCCCATAATATTGTATGATGATCCTGACCGTAGTGTAAATATCTATAATAAAATCTGAAATCTACCAGCGCTATATTCACATATTTCCCCCATTTTTTTTCTTTCTCCAATGTTGTGGGTTGGTTCAGAGACGAATAGGGGAGCAGAGGAGGGGAGAGGAGACAGGAGGGCCCGGGGGAGGTTGGGTTACCCTGTAATGCACCGTCACCATGAGAAAGAAATGCACCCTCACTGTTTCTGTGCTTTTCGTCGAGAAAAAGATAAGGACTCACAGGAATGAATGTATGTAGAGGATGGAGGCAAACAGAGAGGGAGAGTGATGTGAGAGATTGAGATCCACAAAGAAAGTAAAAGGAGTAGAGACGGTTTTGACCTCCAAGCTGAAAAGTTACTTGTTATTGTTTTTACTCAGAGTTTAACAGAGCAGAACGGAAGACATTCATGCTGTGAATTAGCATGTCGACTGTACATGTGTATGTTAAACTGCAGTACAAAAGCAGAGAGACACTCAATGCTGTTTGGAGAATAGATTTAAAAAGTGTGTACGTGTATAAAGAAGCGTGTCCTTTAGCAGCCATGGCTGCTGCTACGTGATTTGTAATCCAAACATCTGTAAGAGGAGGACAGATGTTACATTATTTAAGTCCTGTGGGGAATAACAGCGGTCGGAACTGTGCCAAGACTGAGACGCTCTGTACAGAGACATCAGTCACTCTATCCTCTGCTGACCTCTTGTGGAATGTCTGCAGTACTGCAGGTTGATAACTGGAAGAAAAGGCCAGCAGAAGGGAAGAGCAACAGTTTATCTTCAGCACTTATGCTGACAAACTGTTTACAAAACAGTGTCTGTGTCCAAAATGTCTCCTTAATCCAGTCATTCACTGCTCCCTGTATAATAGACACTAGTGTACTTTGGAGTAAACTGAGATTTCTGACAATTGTGTGATTTTTGTAGCAGCATTCACATACATTTTTGTTCAGTTGTGGGAATTTACTGGCAGAACATCAAATAAAATTGGACACCAAATGTAGTGCACTATATAGTAAATAGGGAGTGATGTAGGACTCAGACTGTGGTTACATTCCTGGTGTGTTTACAGGATCAACTTTTCTGGCTACAGCAGAAAAGCAGAAACTCCAAACTTTGTTGTGTTGACTGTGTGTGTGTGTGTGTGTGTGTGTGTGTGTGTGTGTGTCTGTGTGTCTGTGAGAGTGTGTGAGTGGTCATTTTAGATTTGCTCCTTCTATTTCCCACTTCCCAATCACTTGTGTTGTTTAGCTGTCCCTCTCACACATAGTCCCCAAGATGTAACCAAGAGTGCAAGATCAGCATAGCTCGGATGATTTCAGGTGGGGAGGGTCACATGCACTTAATTGAGGATGTACTTTAGGGGGGTAATGGCTTTATCCCTCAATATTCTGCTTTAAAAACATATATGTCAATCCTTTTTAAATGAAACTTGAATTTCTGTTAAATAATGAGAACTGTCTAAAACAAAATCCTCACCTTCAGCGGTGAACCCTGCCCTAAACGTCATGCATGTGTTCAGGCTCAGTGAAACTGACTTTGGCTTGTCAAAAGAAAACTTTCTGTGGTTAATTGTGGAACAGACTTGAATTTCCAGAAGGTCCAGATTCCACACACTGTCCCGTGTTATGACACAGCTGCCTTTCCCACGCCCATCCATTTATCCAGCATGTCTAATCCTTCAGCAGCATAAAAAATATATATATGTGTGTGTGTGTGTTACTGTACATCACACGTAGTAGAAAGGGGGATGGTTGAGGTGTTCATAGTGCCAATGTGTCATGGTTATATACTGTGTGTTACAGTGAGTGTTGGCCTTGTGATACTCAGCCTGTGTTTTCTCCACAGGCAGTGCAGCCTAACGGCACCTCGAGATCTCAGCCTGCTTACCTCGCGTAAGTCTCATAAGCACATGAACGGGATGATCTGCCTTTTCTCTCACTCAGACGTGCACTCATCACTCGTCTCTGCTGCCTTTTTCACAGGGGAGGGAACCCGTTCGCCACAATCCGGCTACGTCCGACAGTCACCAACGACCGCTCCGCACCGGCCATCTGATCGGTCCACATTTACACACGACCCTCCGCTCCCGCAAACGTCTTGTCCGACCTTCCTGTGTCATCTACCGGGTGACGTGCAGCTCTGCCCTGCCTTTACCGTCCAGCAGCGTCTACTGGTCTGGAACCAGACAGAACTCAGCACTGAGACAACAACAAACAAAAAAAAAATGCCATTTGAATCTGGGAATCCCCTCACTGCTGCAAACTCTCACGCTGAAGTATTTTGGGACCGTTTTTATTTTCCAAAACAGATGCTCACATATTTAAGATGTATATGTTTTCTATTTTGTCCCTCCGTTTGTGGTGGTGATGTTAGAAGGACCACATTCTCACCCGCACTTGAGAAATGGATGAATGAAAACGGTCAAAGGAAATACGGCGACGTATTTATGCTGTTTGATGTTGCTTGTTCATCGTCAAAATGACTGTTAGAAATGCCATAGGACAGTAGAAGAACGAACTTTAGAGGACCTCTGCATTTCACCTTCAGGTCCTTATTTAAACGCTGCATCTTAGTGTCGATGCTGTGATGCCGACTGTTGCCGCGAGGAGAGAAAAATCACTTCAAAGAGATGCCTTCAAAAATCGTTAGTCCCTCTTGTATATACATTTGTACAACATATGCTATGAATATTGTCCTTTGCCATCTAGACAGGACTTTTGCCTTAATGACACAAACATAACTACTGTTCTTCAAATTGTGGACGATCACCTCATCTTCACATCGGCAGTGCAGTCATTTCTGCTTTAATCATTGCACATGCAATTCTAAAGACCAGTCCGTAGACTTGTTATTGCTCCACATTGCAATCTTAATAGAATGTGCTGTATGAAAAATAAAGATTTATTTCTTCCAAAAACGAAACCTTTTTTTTTTTAAACTGTTTTTTTGTTTATCATGCACAACGGGTCTACGAAAGTGTCCGTGTGAATGCTCTTATGTATTTTTAAATATTCATCCATCGCCCTTTGAAAATGAAAAGAAAAATGAAATCAAGCAAGTAGTCAAAAACGTAAGTAGCATTCATTTTTAATTACAGTAACCGATATATAAAAAGTAAGAACCTCAATCATAAGAGCGTGCGTAGTGTGTTTTCTAAAGCAAGATTTTCTTTAAAATCACTCCCACCCAGTTCTCTCTCTCTTTATTCTGCCATGGACAGTTATACAACATCTGGCTGAGATGGAAGACGTAGACACTGCAGATACAGGGACAAAGACATTCTCAATTGATTGTCTGGTTGGGAGGAATGGGGCAGGGTGACTTGTCACAGAGTACTAAGATACAAATCCAGAGATTATACACATTATTGAGAGATTTCGTCAGGTTTTGACTCTCGGCATGCTTCCTTGAAGTGAAACCCCGCACATTAAAGGAGGAGTCTGCGCTTTGACATAAGAGTCCTTGACGTAGGTAGAAGTCCCAAGTAGAACAGTGATTGAGGTTGTAAAGTCGAGGGCGTTTCAGATTGTATGTACCTGAGGTCTGCATTGGCCCTGGAAAAGCACAACCCAGCAGAATAGTCGTCAAACAAACTATCAGTGCAAATATGGCCCCTAGAAATAGTATCAACGAAAACAGACAAAACGGTGCAGGCGTTCTGTCTGAAACAAGTCCATTGTTTCAGACGGGACAGTTCACGTCTTTACACGTCATTTTTTTTGTGTGTGTGTGTGTTTTCTTCCCTGTGACACACAGAGCCAAAAACAAGCATTTCAAAAAAAAGGTTTACATTTCCGGAAAAAAAAAGCGAATACATCAGTGATCTACATGGATTATGTGTCGAGTACAATGTTTCTAAGCATTAAAATATGTATGAAGTGTGCCAGCAAAAGGAAGAAAAAAAACAACGTAAGCACATGTTTTAGTTCATTCTGGCTTGACAAAAACATGAAGGAATCTGCTCAGACAGTTGGATAACCGAGCTAAATCTACAGGAGAAATCACGACTGATGGAATCTCTGATGATCACTCAGCATGAAGTGAAGGCACTGACAACAGCTGGACACTTACAACTGGCAGATGAAAATAGATTTCTACACGTGCCGCTAATAAAAACGTCATAATTCACGGTAATATCTTGATAATTTGTTGTACGCAACATAATGGCAACAGCAATATTAAGAAAAGATAACAAAATAAGAGACAAAAATGCTGGATTGTGTGTGTGTGTGTGTGAGTGTGTGTGTGTGAGTGTGTATGCATGGGAGCATGAGCAGGTGCGTGAGCTGTGGTTTGGTCCCTCTAGCCGAAAGAGGCGCCACAGTTGGGACACCTTCTCTGACGCAGTGCGAAGCAGAAGAGGAGGCCCAGGGGGAAGAAGAAGATGGCACACAGGATCCCCAGGCAAGTGAAGTCATCCTCCAGAACACCAACTCTGCAACACACACACCGTTTTTTATCAATGTCTGTCTACAATGTCATCACTCCATCCTTTTATCCGGTTAGACTTCAGTGTGAAATTGTCAAAATTAGCATATCAATTCTTGAGTTATGGCCAAAAATGTGATTTGTTCGTTCCTGAAATATCGCGTTGGGACGTCTGTACGTAGGATGGATAGACGGACAAACTAAGACATAAAAAATGTCATAAAAAAAGAGACATATTATAGTTCGTCATAAAAATATTATACAGCATGCCGTAAAATGTCATGGTGTAGTGAGTCATAAAATTCATTAAAATAGCATAGTATAGTGTGCCACAAAAATGTCCCGATATGGCGGCAGAGTCATACAAACTATTATATGGATATGGATTACTGAACGGTGTACTGGGTCACAACCTGAAAGTTTCCTGTTGAAGAGACACACACACAGAAAAAGAGACACAAAACAACGACAAACAGCCACAAATAGACAAAGAACTACAACAGACACACAAAGCGGCCACACGTCATCTGTGTCTCTTTCAGTCTGACGGTCTTGCTCTTCTGTAGGAGGGATGGAGTAACTTTTACATCTTTTTTTAATTTAATTCATTTATCACACAGAATAAACAATGGAACTGATAATAATGTACAGTTTGTTATCGTCAGGCCACAGAAGGCCGAGGTCTTGTGATCACGGTTTACTGAATGCTTCTCTGAATGTCTCTCTTTATTATCTCCAATCTGAACCATGTCCTGACACGCTACTGTAAACATCAAGAAGACACCTCTTTGTACCAGTCTGACCTGAAAGAACTCAAAGTTACATTTGCCAATTATTTACTTCTCTTGCTTAAAATCATCTGAGGCTAAAGTCTGTAAAAATGTGTCTAAGCTTTTGGCTTATGGTCCAAAAGATCTTTAGAGAAAATAAAGTACAACCTAGAAAGGATGTTCGTCTCCTGTGATATAAAAAAAAACAACGATAACAAATGGTTATCAGAACATGAAGAAACTTGTTTTGTGCTCTCAGAGCAGCTTTAATCCGGAGTCACGGTGAACAAAGTGCTAACCCACGGTCTCATGACCGCCCCACACCAATCCGCGCAACCAGTAAATCTGCTGGAGGGCCCAAGAAGGAATTAATTAACAAATGTTTCAAACTCGACCCTGAAGAGAAGGGAAATTAGAAGCTGCTTTTGGAAAGCGCCTAAAGCTAATGCAGTGAAAGACCTTTCACTTAAAATGTGGATTCCCGACTTTTGGGGTGTAGATACAATAGAAATAATCTTGATAAATAGTCCTTAATTACACTGATAATAATATCGGATTCTGCTGCGGGGATGACCTGGGTTTAACCTTATTAAGATTAGAATAGCTCCTAAAAACAGGACGTGTTTGACCTACCGTGGCACCACACCACACTCTGTGCTGCGGTGCCATGTAGTGAGAGTTTACACAATGTCTCTCTGGTGCCAGAGAACTGTGGCGTTTACTGACCGAGGAAACGAATGCCAGAAGTATTCCTTCACCTCGTGACAACAATAAACTATCCTGCTACGAAAAGCTGCCCAACCTGCTCCCTTCAGTCCCCGGAGTAGATAAACGGTGCATTTCATTATTCACATACAACAAGTGGATGGGAGGATATCTTATTCTAATTTTTTTTTCATTTTCTGTGAACCGTGTCCTGTAGCACCCTTGGCCTGGATCGGACCCGTCACATGTTTGAGGCTGAAATCATCTGACTGACAGGATGTGGACTCAGGCTCAGTGAAACCAATGTAAAAAAAAACTTCCACAACTGAAAGTCACATCCGCTGAACATTGAGGTCACACTGTAGACAACATACACACAGGGGCATTGAAAATAAGACAGGCCAGAGGAAGACGCACAGACAGAAACCGGCTTAGTCACGGTGAACATGGGACGCTCGTCTTTAACCACGAGCTGATCTACACTTCTATGTGCATGTGTGCGTGTTTTCTAACCTGCAGGCGGGGCAGCCCCCGACCACCACGACAGACGGTTGTAGGATGGTGTAAGTGCCAGGGTAGGGCTGCTGGGCTATGGCAGGGTTCATTTGGGCTGATGCGTACCCTGTGGATGAGAGGAGGGAAGACATATTTGGTTCTACTTTCACTGTAAATAACAACAAAAATAAACCAACATTCACCATATCACCATATCATGTTTGGCTTTGTGTTGCTTTGTGTTTGTAGGACAGGTTCATGCCACTGACCCTCGGGGCATATTGATTTTGTTTTGTTTTGTTTACCACCTGTGTTAAACTTTGATACCAGAACCATGCTCGTTTACAACACACGTGTCTGATAAGGACGCCTCCCTGTGAGAGACATAAAACTCTTACTGGAACACAGATTACCTGTACAAATACCTGCACTCTTCTACAATAATTGCAACAACAGACTACAAGAACATTTTAGCAAACAGGAAGTTACAAGCAATTACTTTTTTTTGTTGTAAGACAGAGTAACTTCCTTGTCACTGCAGCTCTGACGCAATCAGTCAGAAGATGAACGCTTCCTTCATACAAAGCAGACACATACTGTTTCACATAATGTTGCCTCCCATGAAAACACGAACCAGTTTGTGTCGACATTGTAAATCATTTATAAAAGTTGTTATTTTTGGTTGATTTACCTCTTATTTAGCCTGTACCACCTTAAAGGCGCATATATTCGTTTAGCAAAAACCAGACATCGCTATTGCCCTACTGCGCATGCGCATGGAGCGCCTGATAAACGAAACTTATTTGTCTTCCACGGTATTTGTTACTTAAGTGACACTTATTGGTTTAAATTGTGGCCCCCTTGAGACAAAAACAGTATCACTGCCACAGACTCCCCAGTCACGATAAACGCAACATTTGAGCTTTCACTTGAAACGAAGACGGAAGTGAGCAGCAGTGAGCCCTCCCTTCCCCGTCTGGCTGCTCCACGTTCCGGGGTAAATGTGGAGCATGTACGTGGCTACTTGCCTTGGCCGTCGGGGTACGGGTAGGGCGGCGGGGCTGCCGGAGACGGGATGGCCCCATAGCCGGTCTGCGGCTGCGGGCCGTACTCATAAGCCCCCGGGACGCTGGCGTAGGCGGGGGGTCTGTCCTGAAGGAGAGGCTTGCTGTCCACCATCTCAAACCGACGTGATGCGTCCTCAAGTTGTCTCGCTGTCTGGCTCCCTTAACTTTTTTTTTAAATTCTTCAGCGACGCGAAACCGAAACCTCCGGTTAGTTGGCTTTGGTTGTCCGAAAAGCCGTGTGACGTCGGTACGAAACGCAGTGGCGACAGAAACAAAAGGAAAAGACGCTGCGCAAAAAGAATGAAACTTCGTCCCTCTCCATGCGCCAACTTTGTCCTCTTTGGCGCAACAACACTAAATATTTGAGCAAATGTCCCCTTCAAAGACAAGGAATGGTCTTGCTCTCTCCGGTAATAGTTAACTTAACTCCATCGCCCTCCTTGTAGATAGTCCTTTGGCACCAAGACAACAGTAATCTGTCATCACAGCGTCTTCTAACTCAGCGAGGCTTTTCCTTTCTGTCTGGATTGTCACAAGAGAAGAATCATGTGATGAGCTGCGCCTCTGCGCACCGAGAGGCTTCTTAAAGCGACAGTGCACGAAAATACAAGGCTCAGTGCTGCATGCAGTGAACTGCAGAGCACCGTGACCTCCCAGTGCCGACTGGCAGGCCCAATGGTTCACACAGTGAAGTCAGCGGAGTGCAATTTGTCACAGATTGAGCACTCCCCATGTGTGGAGGGGAAACGTGTTCACACTGTGACTTACATAACTGCAGCCTCATTAGGAGTGGGTTACCCTTAATGTTGCATAATATTGGATTTACATCATCAGATTTAGTCAGTCATATAAATAGATATGAGGTGATGGCTGATGACTGTTGCCTCTGTCCAAGGTGCTGAACCTGGGACCCCCCCCCCCCCAAGGATGAGGGAGCTGTCCGGGGCACTCGTTGTTTAGATGTTTATTTATTTGCACAATTAAAAATATAAAATTAAAATAATCAAACATAACGGAGATAAATAATATCACAGTGCAGGATGAGGCAGAAAGCCAATTGGGCTTATTTAAAGCCTCCACCGTATACTGCATTTTACTGCATGTATATACTGTTGTGGTAGCAATGCATCGTATGCTATAAGATCATCACATGTTTTTAGCATCGCTGTCCTGTGAGAACCACTCATCTCTAAACACTTTTCATGAGCTCAGAATAAACCGCCTTGTTTTCAGCTTTATGGTGACGCATGTTCCCGCTGATCCAAGAGGCTTTTCAAATACTCTATTTATCTGAAGAAGTATTTCCTCAACACATAAAGGACAACTCTATCCTCCAGTTTATCAGAACAATTATAATTAAATGTCACCAAATTTGGAGATACTTAATTACTCAACCGGAAAGGAAAGGTTTCATAAAATGTAAATACTTAAGTATATTAAAAGTTCTTACAACCCTACTTAAGTGGGCCTACAGTACTTGAGTAGATGTACTTAGTTACATTCTGCCAAACATCAGTGTTAATTAGTTTGTATTTTCCTTTCATCCAGGTCGAGCTGTTGGTCTGTGATGAAATATTCCAAACTGTAGCCAGACATGTAAAACCAACCTCGCGCTTCAATAATTCATTTGACTCTGAATCAATTATTGAAATATACGCGTCAATCAGCAGGTGTCGGAAAAAAGAAAAAAAAAAGAAAAGAAAGAATACCAGGAGCTCACCTTGTTCCACCAATAGGAGGAAGAGATCCCACACTCCCTGCAGAGCTTCAGCCAATCAGAGCGACACTTCCTCCATTTCCTGTTGTGGTCTCGGGAGTTAGTCGGAGCATTCCTCTGGTCCCGGAATGTAAATTAAATACCGCAGCCGGAATATGCATGAATGACTTGACTCGTCGTCTCCAAAAGGTGTTGCTCGCGAGAGAGCCTCGTCTGTAAGTGATGGTGTGCGTGTTTTGAAAGTGTCTGAGGGGGTTTTATGACTGCAGCCCTGAGACCTGGAGATGTAAACAGCTTATAGCCGACTTTGCGGCATTCGACTCCATCTCAGCTGTCTGTGTTTTCACGCTGCATCGCATGCTTTAACTTCCTCTGCTGGGAACTAACTTGAGTTTTTTTTTGTTTTTGTAAATGTGCCCATAGCACGGAGCCTCGGAGATGGCAGGTATCGGCTGTTGCACCTGATGTCACGTCGCGTGTGTTGATACTCCCTTGACAACCGCGGATCGGACACCTATATCCAGGTGACGTTAGGGTGCTGTGTGTGTCTGTGCGCGCGCACGCGTGCGCGTGTGTGTGTTTAAAGATACACTGCAGGCTTTAAGTTCATTATAGGAAATTGCCGTCTAATGAAAAATAAAACGGTGTAATGTGATAGGCTACCTTTACTTAGAGAATAAAGTTCAAGCGGCTGGTTGAGATCACATGACCTAATATTACATTTCTTGTAAATAAAACGCATAAAGGCCTGTTTGATTGTATAGTGGCAGTCGGGGCATCATAGTGACTGTCAATACTGTAGAGAGGATTAGTATCAGTCAAGTGTCAAGTTAGGCGGCCGGAATAAACGCCAGACTTCCGGTCAGATATTTCAAGTTAAAAGCCCATTGCCACGCTTTAGTGGTTACTACAAAAAAAAAAAGAATCTAAAATGAATCCCACAATTTTGAGAAAAAGTAAGAATAAAAAAAAAATAGAAGATTGGGAATATTTTGTGATCAAAGTCAGAATTCAAGACTGAAGTCCAAACATTGAGAGTACATTTTGAATATAATACACAATAACCACATAATTCTGATGATATGACACGTCTCATTACACACACATTTATCTTATGCACACTACTCGACTGGGGAAATAACAGTCCTTAGTCAAGGATAAATGTAAATGTAAATGTAGCCTTTACTCAAGCTTGTGTCTCTTCAGGATATCAATAACGCTCAAGTGCACAAGAGTCATAAAATATACACAAGACAGCTTGGAAAGATGAGTGCTGTCTTACTGTTTCCGTTCAGGGGCCACCATGCCCATCACGCTGCTGTGGGCCGTGGATGTGTACGGCAGGGTGTACAGCCTTTCCACAGCTGGCCAGCGCTGGGAGCGCGCAGATGACATGCTGCTGGAGCTGAAGCGTGTCACTGCGGGGAAGGGCCGCTGCTGGGGCATCGGCTGCGACCACCACGTTTACCTCAACATGATGCCCAGCGAGACCCCCATCCACTACCGGGAGGAGACTTATGAAAACCAGGTACGTTGATGCACATACAAAGCAGACGCTTGTATGTGGTTAATGCTCAAGCCCCGTTGCTCTGTGCGTGTTTTTTCAGAGGTGGAACCCGGTGGACAGCTTCACTGACACACTGCTGCCCACCGACCGCTGGCCGTGGAGCGACGTCACCGGGATGAATCCTCAACCGCTCCACAGCTTTGAGCTGCCCTCCCGCAGCTGGGAGTGGGAGGGAGACTGGTATGTGGATCAGAGTTGTGGAGAACTCAACCAGACTGGGGTAAGAAACAACACATAAAACACATATAAAGTGTGTTACCCACACTTGACGTACACCTCTAGTGAGGCTCTGTTTGTGCGTCTCTTCAGGGCTGGGAGTATGCGGTCGACTTCCCCGCCAACTTCTCCCCGGACAAGAAGTGGAACTCTTGTGTCCGTCGCAGGCGGTGGATCCGCTACAGGAGATACATAGCACAAGGCAGCTGGGCAAAGGTGTGGTGGACACTCTCTGGTTATTAGAAATATCAGTTTGGAAAAGTTGAGCACAGGTTTCCGACTGAAGACTCAAAGCCGCCGTCTTTTTGCAGATCCCCCTGGACAATCCCAGGAAGCCGCCGCTGCCGCTCTGTGACATAAGCTGTGGTGGATGGGAGATGAGTGACCAGTCTGGAAGGTATCCCTACCTCTGGGGCGTGTCCCAACAAGGAGAGGTCAGTCTAATAATTTGCAACCCTGGGATTTATTAGCAAACACTAAAAGTTCCTGAAAAGTTGATGCAGCACCGAATATGCCCTGCTTTTCACAGTAGTGGGTAATCCCCCCCCTAGACAACCTACACTGTTGTTGAACACTCCATTCATACAGGCTAACATGAGATAAAATGCTTCAAATTTAGATGTCAGTTAGATTTTTAAGCAACAAGCTGCTTTTTAATGTTGTTCACTTATAATTTCTGGCCACAAGAGGGCAGCATGACTTCATACAATTTACAAAGTCAAACTTAAATGTGCTCTGGAGACAATTAAATCCTGTATGTGGTATAAAAGTATGCATCAGATATGGTTTTGATGCTCTATTATTGATCTATACGGATACATTCTTGTGGATCATGCTATACCATGCACCACCCAGTCTATCTTTACCCTGCAGGTGTGGTTCAGGGAGGGTATCCACCCTCGGGTCCCAGAGGGCTCCGGATGGGAGGAAGTAGAAGTGCCCAAGGAGGTGGCTCAGTTATCGGCTGGCCCCGGGGACCTCCTGTGGGCATTACTGTGGGATGGGAACCTGCTGGTCCGTACTGGCCTCAGCCTGGACAGCCCGACTGGTCAGTATTCACTGTAATTCACATTTACATGTACCCACCGAAATTATTTTCCACTGTGGTTCATCTTTGCTCCTTTTTTTCTTTTCTTTAAACAATCGTTCTGGTGCGATGAATTTGTGATTGTGGGAATTGTGTCAGGTTATGAACTTTTTGTTTCTCTTCATCTCGATTGCTTTTTGACTTTATGATACAATTTCTCTGGATAAGAGAGTTTTCTTAGTTACAGCATCATAGTATATGAGGTACCTTTTAATATATACTGTACCTAAAAAAAAAAAGTATTTCGGAAAATGGACGCAAAACTTTCAAGAAAAGGTGGAAATTGACTGTAATCCAAGGTGCAAGTCTCACCGGATAGACCACCTGTGGTGTTGTCATGTGGGAACGGTGACAGCTTGCTAAGATAAGACTTTTCCTTCATGCCGTGTCAGTCAACACGCGGCCTTTTTCTTCCATCAGGCACATCGTGGGTAGAGCTGGAATCACCAGGAAAGGAGATTGAAGCGCTTCATGTGGCCGTTGGAGTTAGTGTGGTCTGGGTGGTCACTAAAGACTACAAGGTGAATCTATACTCCTCGCACTTCCGACTATATAGCTGCTGTTCATTGTGATGGTAACACGTCTGTCTGTGGGCGTGTGGTTCCAGGTGTGGTTCAGGCGTGGCGTGAACTCCCACAACCCCTGTGGCTCCGGCTGGATCAGCATCGGAGGGGAGATGATGGTGGTGGACGTAGGACTCAACGAACAGGTGAAAAGATTTTCTCTAGATAATTCTTTTGAACATTTCATTTTATTATCAATATTAAAATTTAACGTGATCATTCCAGCCTGTTTTGATTCCGGACAACCTTACTGTAGCATGTTTCCTCTGCACTCGAGCTGCTTCCCCTCTGACCGATTCACTTTACCCTCGGCTTTTGGATCTGGTTTCAGGGTTGGGGTCAGGGGCAGAGAGGCTTTCTCTCTGTATCTCACTGCTGAGGACTTTTGCTAGCACTGCAAACCCCACACCTCACACCTCCTCCCCTTCTGTCCCTCACCCCTGTTCCCCCCCCTCCCTCCCCCCAGAACTTCTACCTCTGGCCGCGAGTCCTGCCCCGCGTTTGCCCTGTAACACGAGTCCAGCCAGCCGTCCCAGCCAATGTCCCGGCAGTAGCACCTCAGGCCTAGCCTTATATAAATCCCCAGAATATATTCCTACTGGCCTGACATATTGAGAGACTCCCTAATTAGAAGCTGGACAAGCCATCGTCATCATATCCCATATTTCATATTTCAGGGTTTGATATGGATAATTATGGATATAGCTGTGTGTGAGGTGGCAGGCGCCAGTGTTACAGTATATGGCCTTATAAAGTAACAGTTGCCTGTGAGCTACTGGTGCCACTGATCCACCTTTTGAAGAGTGAAGTCTTATTCTATTTTATTTGACAGGATTCTGCCATATTTATCCTATTAGTTTTTGTTGTTGTTACTGAATTTCCCTCTTATGAATTTAATTAATGGTTCAGTAAAAAAACACGTCACAATAGGTGTGTGGGCGCCTGTGATTGTTGCGTTTCACCTTTGTTGTTCTACATTGTCTTCTTCTCTTTTTTTTTTTTCTGCTAGGTGTGGGCGGTAGGTGAGGACCGAGGCCTGTATTTCAGAATGGGTTTGACGCTGTCTGAACCAAGCGGGAGCGGCTGGATTCCCGTTTCTGCCCAATGGGGGAATAGTAAAGAGGTTATCCCACCCAGGTCTTTATGAATAAAGGATCAATTTAATTCGATTTAATCTCTTTGAATCTTGTAATGAAACTGATCTGATTTATATCCCTTATCTTCTCCTGCTCTGTCCATATGCGTTTGTTGTTTAATAGGAAGGAGAGCGGGTTTGGTGACCAGCTGGCTGAGGCCTCAAAAAGCTCCCTTCTGAGCTGCACTGACTCCGACTCAGAGTTAGGTCCTCCTGAACCACAGAACGGCACTAAAGACTTCCCAGCCTTGGAGGCAGCAGCCCCCTCTGTTGTCCCTTTAGGGGGAGCGGACACACCTCCACCTCCTCTGGAAACAGAGGACCTTCCCTCGGCCTTACAACAGGATGCCCCCAAACCATTTATCCCTGCAAGCGACAGCTTCATCAACAGCCTGGTGTCAGACCGGGACAAAACCTCCACTCCCCAACTCCCCATCACAGAGGTACCGCAGGAAGAGGTCGAGGAGCCGTCCCCAGCGCCGATACTCCCGACCCCGGAGACTGCGGGACACGACGTCCCCTGGATGAATGTGGATTTGGAGGGAGCAGAAGCAGCCCGATGTGCACAGGCCGCTTGGCCCTCGTCGAGCGCCCTGGGGACTCTGGAGACCTCTCAGGGTGTTGGCGTAGAGGACGCACCGGTGTGGACCTGGGTCTCTGGTGGAGGCTGCGATGTGGACGCCAGTTCACAGATCAGCTGGCTTAGTCCCACAGGTACATTTTCAGTATTTATGTATATTTGTCAATGGAGTGAGAGTACACCTCACGGGAACTTATGTCACACATTTGATAACATTAAGTTGAATGTCAGTTTGTATCTGTTTATCTGTGTCTGACTGTTGTACTCTGTGTTGCGCGTTTGGGCTTTTTACATGTATAGAGATATACTGTGTGTGTCATCTCTATGGTTGTCTGTCTGTCTGTCTGTCTCAACGTCTGACTCGTCTGTCAGGTCCTCTCACCAGCTCCTTGTCTCTGACTCCAGTCCAGTCAGCAGCGTGGAGCGAACAGCAGCAGCAGCAGCCGCAGCAGCAGGAGAACAGGGAGGAGATCAGCAAGAAGCCGCTGGAGAGAAGCCACGTAAGACTGCTTGTGTTTGACACTTCTCTTAAACTCCCCCGTTCCGTCTTGGATTGATCACATCTCCTCTCCGTGTGGTCACATCCTCCCGTTTCTTTCGCCAGTCGGTGTGGGTGCGTAAAGGTGCATTGCGCTGGTGGAGAGACTGGAAGCCTCAGCGCTGGGTGGATGTGAGTGTCGCCCTCGAGCAGTCCACCAAGTCTGACGGCGGGAAGGACAGCATTTTCTTTGTCTACTACACACAGTATGATGAGAAAAAGGTTGGTTACGGTCAGTCGAATTCTCACCTGGCTACTGACAGTTGTTCGCTCTCTTCATCCTCACTTTCTTCTCTATTTTTTTTCTCCACAGTACGTTCATGTGTTCATACATGAAGTGACAGCGCTGGTTCCAGTGTTCATGGACTGCCACTATGCCTTTGCTGTGTACACCACCCAAAGGACCAAACTGAGGTGGCCCCTGGTTCTGGCAGCACAAACTGAAAAGGACATGAACGACTGGGTAACAGTTACACAGACAAATACATATTTCTAAGCACACAGAGGAACACTTAAAGTGAAAATGTAACGTGCATGTTAGGTAGAATGTTTCATCTTTTACTTTAGTGGTGTTTTTACGTTTACTAGCTGAAGCCCATTGCTGATCACATTCCCTGTTCCTCTGTCCTATGGGTTTAGTTGCGCCTGTTGTCCGACTGTTGCTGTGAGTGTCGAGGGATCACAGGACCCCCGTCCAGACAGGCCCTGTGGTCCACGACCTCAAAGGGAGACATCATGGTCCACGAGCCGTCCTTCTCCCTGGAAGCTCCTGCACACACACTGGCCTGTGACCTCATGTGAGACTGATGCCAAATAGTAGATTTTTTCCCAGTAGACCTAGTTTCCCCATCAGCTTTTTTTGTGCTTACGTTGCTACATGTCAGTTAACATATCACTAACATACTGCTCTGCATGGTGAAATCTACTTCCATACTGTGTGGGCAGCACCTTGTCTCTGTGTGCTAACAATAATGTGGCTAATGCTGGGTGCTTCCGCTGTATGGTGCTGCAGGTTCTGGCGGCAGGTCCCGGGTCACCTGCGCTGTGTAGAGTCTAACAGTCTGGGGCTGGTGTGGGGCGTCGGGTGGGACGGCACCGCCTGGGTCTACAGCGAGCGCTATGGGCAACAGCCCCCCCCGGGTAAACTTACCCATATGTTTCCCACAGAAAATAATTCAGTAATCATCTACACACGTAGACTTATTGATATTCATACACGGAACAAAAATATAAAGACTTTTTGTTTTTTCTCCTATTTATCACGAGTTGAAATAAAAGATCTAAGACTTTTTATATGCAGACAAAAGGCTTATTTCTCTCAAATTTTGTGTACAAATTAGTTTGAATCCAGGTTTAGGGAGCACTTGAGCCGTCCACCAGACAGGTGTGGCACATTAAGATGCTGATTAAACAGCATCATTATTGCACAGGTTGGTCACATTAAAAGATTTATCTTGAAATGTGTTCAGCTTCAAGGAATAAACATTTTTTTCACACCATTCATTTTGACGTTTCATAGCCGGGTTAAACAGGTGTAATTAATCAAATGAATTATGGTCCCAATACTGTTTGATCAGCGTGTCGCAGCCATTCCAGTGAGCAGACATGCACATTACCAGGGAACTGGCCCACGCGTTAATGACTGTTATTGATTACACCTGTGTTTACCCTGCAACGATGTGTCACGTTGGCTGCTGTGAGAAGGGCCTGTCGTGTGCAGATCCTTGCAACACGGGGCCGTGCGTTATCATGCTGCAGCATGAGGTGATGGCGGCAGATGAACAGCAGCTCTGCTGGCGTTCCTGCAGTCAGCATGCGAATGGCACGCTCCCTCAAAACCGACATTTGTGGCATTGCGTTGTGTAATAAAAGTGCATTGTTTTGGAGTGGCACACCTGTGTAATAATGATGCTGTTTAATCAGCGTCTTAATGTCCCACACCTTGTCAGGTGGATGCATTATTGTGGCAAAGCAGAAGTCTTCACTAACACCAATTCAAACACATTTGTTTACAAAAAAGCATTTTGTGTGCATAGAAAAAATATTTAATTTCAACTCTTGAAAAATGGGAGGAAAAAGAAAGTGTTCAGTGTATGTAGAAACCATTTATGGGTCCTAAGTGGCCCAATAAAATTGATCTGTGACGATTTTTTATTTAATTTTTAAACTGCTTAAATCAAGTAAACATGGAAAATATTTGCTAGTAAAACTTCTCAAGCTTAGATTCTCTTGAAAGACGAGCCATGTTATTTTATATTTATATGCTAAAATGCTTATTCCATAATCTATAATTGGTACAAAAATCTCTAATGAAGATATTCGTCTGTTTACTTCGGCTGTTTACTTTAAATGTAAAATTGATGTCACTGACATAATTCATTATTCACTTGATGACACAATAAATAATCAATCTTCTTGCTTACAGCTTGTAGTTTTGTGTGCAATTGCTTAAGCATCTGTTGCAGCTGTAGAGACATGTTTGCACTCACATCTGTAACTAATTCATAGCTGGCATTACATGTTTTGTGCATGCTTGTGTTTACAGCAGGAGATGCAGTTCAGATGCACCAGCAGACTGATGCGAGGAGTGTCCATGTGTATGAGAACCAAAGGTGGAACCCTATGACGGGATATACAGACAAGTAGGAACATTTCATCTATTACAAATGTCTTTATCTCAATCTTAGCTGTTGACAGGACTGTCTTTGACTACTCTGAAAACATAAACTTGTTGGTGTTTTTTTTGGGCTCCAGAGGACTTCCTACTGACCGGCCTATGTGGAGCGATGAGAGCGGACTGAAGGAGTGCACCAAAGGAAACACACACCCGCCCTCCCCTCAGTGGTCCTGGGTAGGTGCGATTGAAGAAATTCCTGCAGCAAACACATTTAATTTCTTGTTTCATCGCCGGCTAATTCCCCCCCCCACCGACCTGTGTTTCAGGTGTCAGAGTGGGCTGTGGACTACAGCGTCCCTGGAGGGACAGACAAAGAAGGCTGGCAGTACGCTGCAGACTTCCCCACGTACGTTATTATTACTTCTCAGGATGTGAAAGAACGATCAGCGTTGTAAGAAAGAGAGCTGTTCCATTTGTCTGACTGATCTCCCTCCTACAGGACGTTTCATGGCCACAAAACCATGAAAGACTTTGTCAGGCGCAGGAGATGGACCAGGTAATCGAACACGCAATCAAACATGTGGTTTGTTAACTCACTGTTCCTTTGGCATTCAAATAATCCTATATTCTGCGTACAGGAAGTGTAAGATCACATTGAGAGGTCCGTGGCAGCAGGTCCCACCCATCCGTCTGACGGACATCTGTCTGATGCCGTGCCTGGCCCAGAGCAGGATGGAGCAGGTCCCCGTCTGGGCCCTCAGCGACAAGGGAGACGTCCTGTGTCGTCTGGGTGTCAGCCCCCAAAATCCTGCGGTGAGATTAGCTGGAAAAACTAATTCTGACTCTAAACATTTATTCATTTTAAGAGAGATTTACAGTGTGTGCAGCAGGACATATTTCTAGATTCACTGATTTATATTCTTAGATTCTTATATCCTGATAACAATAACGTTGTAATTCCTTCAAAGCGTTTGCGTTCATCTGTTCCCTGCAAACGTCTTCTCTTCTAACTCCAGTCCGTCTGATCCCACAGGGCAGCTCCTGGCTGCACGTGGGCACAGACCAGCCCTTCAAGTCCATCTCTATCGGTGGAGCGAACCAGGTGTGGGCCATCGCAAAGGACGGAGCGGTGTTCTACAGAGGGTCCGTCTCCCCACAAAACCCCGCAGGTCTGTTGAAGATGTGAAACTGTTCTAACGCATTACACCTGCGTTACAACATATCGACATATCACTTCCATCCTGTTTGCAGCATTATTATTATAGTTTGAGTACAAGGCAGTAAACTTTGCAGCGCTCTCGTCCCCCTACAGGAGAATGCTGGTACCACATCCCGTCTCCCCCCAGGCAGACTCTCAGACAGCTGTCTGTCGGGAGGACCTCTGTCTTTGCTGTGGATGAAAACAGTGAGTAGCAGTAAACCTCAATATTTTTTTTACTTCATTAGACAATCCAGTTAACCCTTTTTGTTAATCTTCATACAGGTAACTTGTGGATCAGACAGGGCCTCACCCCCAGCTACCCTCAGGGCTCAGCCTGGGAGCTCATCTCTAACAACGTCACCAAGGTTTCTGTGGGACCGCTAGACCAGGTCCGGCACTGGTTTAGTTTTATCAGTAGTTGGCAGGATATATATATATATAGTGGGGTCAGAGTGTAAACTATATATGTTGATACACTAGTGTTTGGCTCAGTGCTGTTGTTCTCTCCAGGTGTGGATCATAGCAGAGGGAGTTCCATGCTTCCCAGCTGAGACTCCTGGAGCAGTCTGCCACAGGCTGGGGGTGGGACCCATGCAGCCCAAGGGCCAGTCCTGGGACTATGGTATAGGGGTGAGTCCGTGATCATGAAGTATACCCACTCTCATTCACATATAGATAATAATAAGAAAGAAAAGTAAAAAAAAAAAGTCATACTGTTGACCTTAATATTAACTTTTACTGTCAGCACTCAAGGAATTGAAAAAAGCAATTTACTTTTAAAGAAACATGTATTTTTCTTATTTTCAACAAATCCGATGAAAAGACCAAAACAGCATGTAAATGTCTTTCAATGCTTTAAAAACAGCTCGCACATTTGAACAGGGTTTGAAACATGCTTCCAGTGCGTTATGGCCTTGTTAGTGCCCTCTAGTGCACAACTTAAGTAACGTGCAAGTAAGTCATTTATTTGTATTGTGTGTTTTGACTCCCAGGGAGGATGGGAGCACATCAGTGTGAGGGGGAACTCAGCAGAGGCTCCTCGCGCCCCCCATCCTCCTCCTGTCGGAGCCCCACGCAGCCCGCTGCCCCCGCGGCCCCCCACACAGGTGAACGGGAACGCTGTGGGCGTGTAGCGCCCATCCCTCCTCCTCCTCCTCCGCCCTGTTTGTGCCTGGATCCACATTTGTCTCCTCAGACCATTCCTACAGGCCCTTAATTATCCCTTCATGTAAAGGGAATGCACAATCACACCCCTGGTCGATTGGATGAATGTTACTTCCTGGTTTGTTTCCCTGGCAGAGGGTCCTGTCAGTATGCAGTGGTGACCAAACAAGAGAAAGGGAGCACAAAGAGCATTTAATGGATCTTGATGTGTTGTGGGATAAAAATGTAAAAGTGAGTGCATGTGATTGATCTAACCAGGCTTTGGCTATTGGGTGTTTTGGGGATCTAGCAATAGCTTTTATTCGTCTATATACGGTATCCTGTGAAAACCTGAGAGGGTGGGACTCTTTGTTAAAGGGCTAAGGCTTGGCTACAAAACTAACTCGTCTTCAAACACACAATCCCACGGTAGCCTCAATTGTCTCGGCTACTAGAATCTTGTTTTGTTTTTGCCTGTTATACTTTTGCATGTGCTTTCAATTATTTATTTATTTATTATGCATTTGTTGAATTTTGTTTCTCCATATGTTTTGGCCTATTATATGTTTGCAATGGAGTGTTTTTTTTTTCCGCCCATATTGCTACGACAAACCTTCCAAATATTGAAGGCTTTTTCAAAAAAAAATCTTCATACTTCACGATGCGTTCTTAACTGCAGAGTAACCTGGAAAACTCCGTCTACATTGAAAGATGTCACCGCTCTATCCTCCTGCAATAAGGAAAGCTCTTCCTGTTAGTATCATATCCATCTACATAAAACTGCGACTGTTGTAATTTCACAGCAGCTCTGAACGTCACCTTCCAAGGGCATTGAAATGTGAAATAAAAGTCTAAAAAATAGTGATTCATGTTTGGACGTCATTTCAGTCGGTCTGGGAAACAAGTTGAATGCAGTTTGTGGACGAAGAGCAGACAGTAATTCACCTGAGTTGGAAGGTTTTTCTTTCAATAAATGGACTGCAAGGCTGAACGTTTCACTCTGAAACTAGTAATATCGTGCAACTAAGGCCAGAATTCAACCAGGGACGCAGCAGTTATATTGTAGGGGTCTTAATCACTCAGCTACTGAACGCCATATAAAACAGCCAGTTACTGACCTCTGGGACACATCTGAGGAAAACATGCAACCATTCGTTACACAAGTTCCCTTTTTCTGAAGAAGGCTGTGGTAGAAAGCTTCAAGCCAATAAGTTGTATTTGGAGTACTTGACACAATATTTGTAGACATGTACTGGTACTAATTAAACAGCTGATTTTGATGACTCATCGCTTGATTAAGGTTTGTGCCGGTGTAAATCAAACGGCTGAAATCGTATGACCTTCTGGCACTGTGAAAGAAATGTGTTTGAGCATGAAACAAGAATTCTGCCGTTTTGTTTTTGTTATAGATTACCTTCCGCATCCAACGAGCCAGTTGTTGTAGCCAGGAGTCGTTGCTTTTCCTGCCGGCCACCACAGACAACACATAAACTAACTATGTGCAGCAACTACACAGAGAAACGTCAAAAAAACCCAGCACAAATTAGAAGTTCATTTGCATTTATTTTCATAATAAACCATGTAATTATAAACATTTCATTCAATTACACTAAGCATGATAAATATGAAGTAAAAATATTTTTTTTTTTTAAATCTACAAGTTTAAAGGACAGAATGAATTCACATCTGCTTTCGTGTCTTAATTTAACTGCTTTTAGCCGACGCCGTGTGATATGTTCCTCTGATCAACTCCGCTTTAAGTTACAAAATGAAACCTCATACCTAGAACTCATGTTACATCATTTCCCATTTACAGACAAAAAAATAAAATAAAATCACATTTACATACATCAGTACAGTTCAACATTAAGTTACATTTCTCAAATGTGCAAGATTAAGCAAATGTATACTGTAGTCAAATAAAAACAAGATTTCCTTAAATAAATGTTCAAGTTTAACTGAAGCACTGGCTGCTGGTTTTGACAGAGGTTCACATCAGCTAAGATACCTTCTGCATGGGGAGACGGACATCATCTAACACGGGGTGAAGTGCAGCTGTTCAGCAGGTCGGCTGTGACAAAATCTTGAAGGTGTTTGAAGAACCCGACAGTAACTGTATAACCTACAGTTTCAAAGAACGTCGTTTTTAATAGCTGTACATGGAAACCCCTGGAGGGAAAGCATATGTTGATCCATAACAGTTTGCATTATGCTTCTTTACAGAAACCGATCGTGACGCACACACGCACAGCCACAGAGAGGATGCAAATGATAAGATACAATGACGAAATGCTCCAAAAAAAATGCAACTGGACGAGCGGTCCTTATTGAGGGAAGTGACGTGTGAACAGGTTAATTAAGTTTGACACAAAGAAACAAAAAAAAAGAAAAGAAAAAAGGCAGACAACTCTGTTCATGACACTGATGAAAGCAGCAGTGTTGTGTTTTTTTTTTTGTTCTAGTGTTTTTGTGAAGTCCCTGCACTTTACTGAAGAAATGCCGCCACGTTCGGCAGAACTCAAAATTTCAACTGATTAACGAAATTCATTGCACATTTGTTTACAAACAGCTCACCAACTTTTCTTCTTTCTTGACATTTAAAAATAAAAATCTCCCACTTTTTACACAAATCTCACTAAGCGTGTGATTTTGAACGTTGTAGTGACAGGAAGCTGTCTTTTACAGCATCACAGGCACTGTGATAGAGACCACAGTGACTAGTAGTCAAAAAAAACCATCCCAGCACATTTCAGAGCATAAAATGAAGCTTTACAAAATGAATAACTTGTCTTTAGTTTTTCCTCACAACTGTATTTCACGTCTCTGTAAGGATTAATATGTCAACCCTCGCCTAATACCACCAAACAGTCTCACTGGGGCGTCTCAAAAATATGAAACTACTTACTGTAAATGTTCCTTTCAAACATAAAGGAACACTCAGTGTGTCACCTCTGTAGAGGAGTTGTTTTTTTTAAGTACAGGTCAATTTAAACCCTTCTTATTCAAATGCTGTACAGAAGGATACCACACACAGCTTCTCTCCAATTAGGAGATTGTGACATAAAAACACCCGATGAGGTTACGAAAAAACAAAATCATTCTTCCAAAAAGAGGCAACCACTGAAATAATCGCACAACATGAAAGAGCCAAATTAACAAAGTTAGAGGAAAAAGCTTGGATCTTCAGTTTTAGGTCTGCTGAAATCAAAGAGCTTATTCGTATTTGGCTGTAGTGACGAGTTTTGCCAGCCCAGTGTGTTGAATTCAGAGCATTTTTTCTTTTCTTTTTTTGGTGAAAGTCCTGGAAAATGAGTGCACTTGGACACACAATGAAAAGAAGCAGCCAAACACCTGGAATGCGCATGATAAGTCTTTAAAGCAAACATTTAGAAACTCGTTTTTTTTTTTCTCTCTCCTCCAAGTGGAATTGCACTGAATTTAAATCACACATTGATGTAGCTGGAGAGGTGATGAGGCTCAGACGGGCGCTGGACCGCGGCCGTCTGATCTGCTGAAAGTCGTGGTTCTCGTGGGCGTCTCTGTGTAGGAAAAGAGCAGTTCTGCCTGAGAGAAGCGTCCGCGGGTTTGCCCCACAAACCGCGTCATTTGTCCTTGTTCAGCTGTTCTCCATTCTTAAAAAGTGCGAGTTTAGCTTCATTTTTCCAATAGTGTGATGATAATGTATCACACTAGTCCTTTTCTCCATCTTCACTGCTTCCTGGGGTGAACAAGAGAGGATGAAGAGAGTTTAAACACGAGTTCAACCGATTCATAAATATTACTCTAACATGACTTAAGAGTAATTGTACGGCCCAATGAGCTCGGTACATGAAAAATGTGATATACATTTATATAAATAGTAATTTAAATAATATCTTAATACATTTGCACCAAGAAAAGTATATGATGAGATGACTACTGCAAAAAAAATCAACTATTTTTAAAAGGAATAGGAATAGACATTTTTGGGAAATACACTTATTTGCATTTTAGCGTAGCATTGAGACCAGAACAACCAGCAAGTCTACCAGTTAATTAATTAACACCTTATATCACGTTAATTACATTTGTGAAAAATAAGAGTAAAAATAACATGTTGTAGATTTATGGTGAGTTATGGGACAGGCTAGAATATCCCAGTGCGTTGTTGGAGACCTCAGCTTATGCTAAGCTAACCTTCTGCTAGTCATATCTTTAAAGTAAACGTACAGAGATGAGAGTGGTGTCGATCTTCTTATCTAACTCCTGGCATGAAAGTAACTATTCCTTTAAGCCCGTGTAAAGACCCACATAGGGTTGGTGTGACTGCATGCTTAACTTGCCTCCTTGTTCGATGTCGGAGTCGGTGAGATGCGTAAGGGAAAAGCTAGCGATGCTGGCCGGGGAGATGGAGAAACGGGAGTAGTTTGAGGAGCCGGTCCAGCTGGGCTCCAGCATGCGCCCTGCTGCAGGCGGCGAAGACGAAAAGCGAGACGCTGCCGATGAGGACATCGTCTTTGATACGGCGTCTTTATCCGTCTTGGGCAGGAAGCCGGGCGAGAAATCATCATCCCACTCAAAACCACCACCTGCAGGGATTTCACGAACGAGTCAGTGTATGTAATAGCAAAGACAATCTGCAGGAGCTGCACACATTTAGTTGTTTTTTTTTGTCATTACCTTCTTCATCAGTGGAGCTTTCGGAGTTGGTGAAGCGGTTCAGGTAGCTGGCAGTGGACACCGGGCTGCTGAACTCTGGAGCCTGATTGCGTGAGCCTGAGTGGTCACCCAGTTCCTTGGTGGGGGTCTCCTACATCAGAAAGAGTACGATGTTAATTAAAATGTCTTATTTGTTACACCTATAACAGCTCTGGGCAATGAACAACAACATAGACAATACAGTACCTGGTCAAACAGGTAGACGGTGACATCGTCGAAGAACGACACGGCTCTTCTGGAGTTATCTGCGTCGCAACTCGCAGGAAACGGGGACGACGAGGCCTGGGTGTTGAGCGAGGTGGGTTTCAACAAGCTCTTCAGGTTCTTTGCACGACTGTCGTCCGAGACGATGAGTGGCACCGGATGCACCGTGTCATCCTCGCTCTCTGAGCTGGAGCTGTGCAGCTGGTACCCGCGGACGTCGTCGTCCGAGTCGTCGCTGTTCTCGTCCTCCTCGTCCGCATCCATGCCGTCCTCCTGTCCGTCCCGCCTCCCCAGGAAACGCCCCTCCATGTCCGGCTCTCTTATTTTTATGTCAGTCGCGTAGGTCCTGGTTAGCTTAGCATGACCCGAGCTCTCCGGCACCGGCTTTGAAGGGGCAACAAAAGGAAGTTGTGGAAGGAGTTGAGTTGAGGTTTCTAGATCTTCTGGTTGATCAGAAGGTGTGACATCCTTGAGCAACTCTGGTTTGTTCACATCTTCATCTTCACTGGTGGGAGACTCTGCCGCCTCCGTCTCGCATTTCACTGCAATATCTGAATCTCCCTCCGGTAATGTTCCCCCAACATGAGGCGCTTCCTCGGCGGTCTGTGCCTCGGCAGCTACAGAAGATTCTTGCTGAGAAACTAAAGAATGGACATCCCTCTCCACGTTGACCTCCAGTGCTGGACCTCCAGCAGCCACGCTGATCGCCTCGGTAGAGTTTCTCAGACACGTGACTTCACCAGAACCTGCAGCAACCGTTTCTTCAGACTTCTTCTCGGGTTCTGATTCGTTGTCTGAGAAATAGGCGGAGTCTCTGTAGTTACTGCCCATGAACGGCTCCTCAGCAGGAGCTACGTGATCTGGTTGCTGGTCCTCGCAGGGATCCTCACTGTGAGTATCCAGCACACCCTCTACTTCAGAGATGATGATTTCTGGTGGAACCAGATTTGTGGCAGCTGTGAGCTCCTCCGTCTCCTCCTCCTCCTCCTCTTCTTCTTCTTCTTCTTCTTTGGCAACACTCAAGCCGTTTTTGACAGGGGAATGGTCTTTAACATTCGGCTGAGAGTTCCACTCGGGAGACTCCAGGTTCTCCGTCTCATACCCGCTGTCGGATATTTTGTACGGAGGCTGGAGTTTGTTTTGGGCTGTTTGAGCATTCAGCTCGTCTCCTTGTTCACCTAGCCTGTGGATGTCAAGAGAGTCTAAAGAGTCCGGCGTCTCGGCTGAATTGTCTGCAGTTGGTAGAGTGGTGGACATGCTGTCTTCCAGTAAACTGTCCTGGCTGATCTGGTCCAAAGACGGCCCGGAGACCAACAGAGAAGATCTGACGATAGGGCGCCCATCAGAGTCCATAAAGGACTCTTCGTGGTCAGATAGAGTGGTTTCCAGTTCTGTATCTGCATCCTCGATTAGCTCACTCAACAGATCGTTACTTGTGAGGTCTTCGCTGTGTCCGTTGTCTGAGGGCAATGCTTGGACTTGCAGGTTTTCAGGCATTGTACTTCCTATGGGCTGAACATTATTCTTTGAGGTTCCAAGGTCTTCTTCAAGGCTGGGAATTTTGGCATCTGTGCACAATGAGTCTGTAGTGGCACTTTCAGAGATTGCAGGGGTGTGGCCATCAGTTTGACCGACGATGACCTCAAACCTCTCCGAGGTAGAATCAAAACCAGAGTCTGCACCTCTGTGAGAGGATTGCAGCAGACTGAGGTCTTCTGTGGAAGAACTATTTCTAGCTGGCAGCTGGTTGCTTGTGTTATCTTCTGTGACCACTGTAATGAAAGGCACCAGTGTTTTAGTTTCTATCAGAGACGGACATAACTCCCCCAAGCTGTAACTCGGAGAGTCTAAAAGTTCCTGTCTCGAGGATGTGCTACTTACTGCAGGTTTTAAATAATTGTCCGCTGAGAATAAGCTGCCTAAATTCTCCATGTTCTCCCAAGAACTCATTTTGAACCGTTCCTCTGGTTCGTGGGCTCGACCGGGGAGAAGAAAATTATCCTGTGGACTTGAGAAACTTGGTCCGTCTTTCATCAGGCTGTGTTCTTTGAGAAACATAAAGTTGTCGGCTAGTTTGTCAGCGTTCCGAAGCCTCTCCTCATCTGTGTTCTGCCCCTCCGCTTCCACAGAATCCGCCAGGGTAGGGGCCTCTGAACAATCCCCTAAAAAAGAATCCCCATTGCTTATATCTATATCCACCTCCTGGACGGCTGAAGGTGCACCTTCAAGGAAAGGGTTCCCGTTGCGCTCTGGAAGCTCCATAAAGCTCCGTCTCCAGGAAGGAGAGTCCTCTTGCTTGGACCCCCCGTCAGTAAAAATGTTGGTGTGGTACGGACTGTCATTTTCAAGAGACGACCAGACATGGCTGTCTGGTAAATAGGAATCCTTGGAGTCAATACTTTGGTGGAAGAAATCAGCATCGGTACTAGACTCATCCAGACGGACATCTTGGAGAACAACAAAGTCTTGCCGGCCTGAACTGAAGTCCATGTCTTGCCCTCTATTCCCATCTTCCCCAACAGTGCTCTCCCCTTGTTCTTCTAGTTGTATGAAATATTCATTTCCATTAGACGGCTTTTGTGCATCAAACACTGGCACAATTCCAGGAATTCCTGAAGGAGTGTGACCACTTCTTGTGCCTGCTGCTCTGGCAACCGGATCAGGGAAATGGGCCTGGATGTCTTCACTGGAAACAGGAAAGAACATGCTGTGATAGTTCAATGTGGTGTCCATGCCCGAACGCCCATGGTTGCCCTCGTAGTGGTCGTGCTTGGCTGCCTCCCAAACATACTCGAAGCTGAGACCCTTGCTCGTTTCTGTAACTGTAAGAACTTCGTCGATCTCTTGCCGCAGGGCATCGTCAGCGAACTGTTCCAAGATCGGGTAAGACGAGTGGCTGACAGTGGTCTGCCGTGCGGACGGGTTTGGCTTCAGAGCATCCCAGCGTTGCTCAAAGTCTTCTTCTATGTCCTTCTGGCCTTGCATGCGCAGGTAGATAAGCAAACGGTGGACTTCCTCTGCTGTGGCCCGCTTGTCTGGAGACAGCCAGCAGAACTGCAGGACCTCATGCCTGCAGTAACAAGAAAATCAGACATCTCTTTTTCAGACAAGATACATTTCAAACGGCCAAATAACGTTGAATCCTGCTTTAAGGTAAACCACGGTCATTTGTATGTAATTTGTGCCAATAGACCTATTCCAAAAACTCACCATCTGTCAGAATAAGGGAGATCCAGCTGTGGCTTAAAGAGTTTGACTTGTTGGTCCTTGATCACATGAGTGAGAACCTCCCGGTCAGACAGATGTGGGTACGGCTGGGTAGCGTTCTCAAAGAGCTCCCACAATGTGACTCCCAAGGCCCTACGGGACAATTGAGGACACAATGACTGACTGATCAAACAGTAGGACAAAAGTTATCTTGTGCACTTCGAAATTAGCAAAAGACCTGGACCTCAAACCACAAAACTTCATGAGGTGAGCGGTAATGAACACCCAAACACACAGCACAATAGTTTAAATATAAATAAATGAAATGACTCATAAGCAGCTATGATAGTAAGAGCCAAAATTTAAACAAAGGCAACTTGGTAAACATTTTGAATCTCAACGATTTTTTATTGAGGGGGGAAAATCTGGCTCTTGTGACTAAAACTACCTCACGTAGTTCTGCATGTTTTGGACTGAAAAGCATTTGGGCAATGAGTCGTGAAGTGCGGGAGTGGCTGAAAAGACGGTGCAGTGTGGAGAGATGCTTAGTCGGTGCCGTGTCAGTGTCTTCTCCCCCTCTTCTGGAAATGATCCAGATTGTTTGGTAGTTACAAGCCCTTGTATTTGCAGGAGGGGCTCGTCTTTCCCAGCAATCAGCCAGAGGTGTACTGCAGAGCAGTTTAATGTCTTATTCCAAATATACTAAATGTCATTTATACTGATGAGTTATTAAAAAATGGCCTTGAGTGTCAGTGAGGAGCTGCGGTTTGGTGCCTACCACACATTGCTGGGCTTGGTCTGCTCCATAGTAATCACACCTCCATGGCGCTCGCCCACCAGCTCAGGAGCCAACCAGCGAAGAGGTGCAAACACATCATCCTCTGTGATGACGTAATCCTCCTATAGTAACATAGTAAAAAAATTAAAAAAAAATCAGTCACACACGATGTTTGCTTCTTTTACAAAGTGGAACAATCTAGATTACACTGTAAATAATTGTGCAAACACTAGAGCTCATTATGTAGCACTCTGCAACAGGAGCCATATGACTGTTTATTCGCTCTCCCTCTGCCTCTCTTCTTTCTTTACAGAAATAGACTCGCAGGGTGACCTTATCTTCAAGTATTAAATTCAGACAGCCAAACGGACGGATCAGCAGTATTTAAGGAATGCAGCAGACAGAAATGCCTTGGGACATAACGGCGTGTCCAGTTACAAGACAAGACAACCTTAAATCTTCAGTGAGACATGCGACTCATCAAACACCTGCACAGCCTGCAATAAAGAATAAGATTTATTGTCTGTGAGGTCATCTGGAGCTGGCTGCACAACAAATAAACAAACTTCACATCGGCAACTTCAGTTCATCAGCTGCACAAAGTGGAGAAGTTTCTGATCCATTGTAAGAAGGACTATGTTGTTGATTATGGTAAATTACAGCTTTCTTTAGGGGGCAAAACACAGCTTTAAACTACTAAACTCTCATTAACATGTGCCTCGTGGAAGAATTTAACAAGCCACATTTTCTGATGAACACGGCTATTACAACAGCACCTATGTTTTTAAGATCAAAATTCATCCAAGTATAGAGATATTCCAATGAATTGGGACTCTTATGTGTATTGGATCACTTTAATTATAAGGGGATTGATAAGTGTTCTCACAATTCACCCATCAAGAAAAAGAAGACGATAAATAAGGTAAAACAAACGGAAAGTTTTCACTGCTGAATCCATCATGGGTGCCCAGTCTCACCCACACATTGTATGCCAGCGTGAGTTTCTCTCTAACTACACAAAGACCGGGGCTGTGTTGATCTGCTACAAGAAAACAGACCTAACACAAGTTTACATTTGGTATTTGGATCATTCTTTTCCAGTATTTGTAAGGCCTGCAATGTGTGCAAATGTGTCTAAAATCTGTTTTTTTAGTAGCTACTTCTGAATGTTTTCACTCAGTTTTAATGACCACAAAAGAAAAACAAACAAGCTTTCTGCCAGCAATTTGAGTTTTAAAGGTTAGGTTATTACAAAGCTCTGTCAGACTGGCTAACTCCGCCCACATCCTCCTACTACTCCCAGCCCCTGCCTACCGAAGATCTGGAGTAACCGCCATTGGACGATATGAAAATAGACGATTGCCCACACCTATTGGATCATGTCTATTTAGGACTAAACCTATGACTGGTCTTTGTCAATAAACCAGTCTAATGTAAAGCATTGTGTGTAACCAGCCCTCGCTGTTGTAAAATATGCGGTTCCATACAGCAACCAACAAAATCTTTATGCGGATAACACCTGAAATTGAGTTTTTTGCTTACTTTGTATCTGTAGGGTCCAATTCCATAGTCTCCCACTTTGACTGTCAGATCTCCCGTCAGGTAGCAGTTCCTCAGAGCCAAATCACTGTGAGAGCAGAGAGAACAACATCATTAGATACTCAATCACAGATTATGAAGCTCGCAGGCAGCAGTGTGAAAAGAACACAAAATCGATCGTATCAACAAGGAACCCACCGTCTCCTCTTAACCTTAAAAGGCTAAGATTACCGCACAAGAATCAGTGCAAAAGCAGTCTGGCAAGGATCACAGGAGACTTTGGCAACTACATGAAATTCTTCTCCCGTCATTGCCTCTACTCTTCACCTTGCAACAAGGCTCATACAGGAGGCTATTCCTGACTCGTGCATACAGCAGCAAGATATACAGTTTCTCGAGGGAAACACCGAAACGTTTTGTGAAGCTGCCAGGAGAGGGCGTACAGAGCGTCCGTCTCTCTCTCTCTCTCTCTCTGCACATTAAGATATATGGCAGTTTATTTGCACTTTCAGAGGCAGGCTTTGGTTTCCCCTTCAGCTCCGCCGGCATTCCCTGTGCACAAGTTCCGAGTCCCTTTGACGCGCTTAACGGCAAACACTGCTGAAACCAGTGTTCTTGCATGTGCGTGTGTGGCCCAGCGACTGCTAGACCAACTGAAACCTCTGTAAGACAAATGGAGATTTATTTTAAACTCTCCGGTCCTCCTCTGTTGGCTTCGGGCCCGACATACTGTAAGGAAACGGGACCAACTTCTCAGCCCTACGAGGCCGATACGCGAGCCTGGTAAAGAAAAGCAAACATTGGCAGTACTTTGTACTGAAAGTATATGTTGAGCAATCACTAAACCGTGCCTTAAAAAGGAAAACCTTTCCCACTTTCTGAATGAGAATATATCGAGACGTTTTGTAGCACCATTCTCACCCATGCATGATGCTGAGGTTTCAGCTCTGGATATCACACAGCACTGACGGTTTTGTGTCTGTGGAGCTGCACCATCAATCACCTCTCACTCAGTTCTGCCAGCATGCGGCTGCACTAGTAATTCAGCTAGTGTAACATTTTATTTTTTTACATTTCACAGAAATATGTTTACAATTGCAAATTAAATTTGTCCACATGGGGGGTGGGGGGGGGGGGAGCTAGTAGAACTCCCCTTTGAGTGGTAACAAGGATTTAAAACACAACGCCCAATATGAGGCGATCCTTTTACACGCAAAGAGCAGAATCATCATATCCCTCTGGCAGCGGACAGCTGACACTGTGGCAATGCACGGGAGCTGTGTTATTGGAACCCTCCGGGCTTATTCGGAGCATACAAAATAGAGCTGATGAGCGGAGCGTCGTATGTAACCCCGAGCCACACGGACGAGACCCCCCCCTGTGCCCGGCTGGCTACGAGCAGCCAGACAGCCAGCACTCGCTGGGGGTAAAAATGAAATGCAGCCTCTCTGCTGTACACACCTTTTTTGGAGAACACTGGTACTCCTGACACTGGTTGGACAGTAAGCACTTAAGGAGAACTAACGTCTTAACAATCTTATTTTATGAGGTTTGTGTCTCGTGACATTAAGTATCCAGTTAAGTTCCAATATATCTTGATTCAAACATTATGCAATATGCATGAGTTGACAAGACGTAATATTAACATTAGGAAATTGCAGCACATGTTTTGCACAAATTGAAATACTTATAAAGCTAAATGACAGATTATATCTCACGATACAAGAGCAGTCCACATGTTGAAGACAAAGGTCAGAAAACATTAAGCATTATCACCTATACTTTCATATAAGTAAGAGTGTAAAGAACTACTGATCTAATAAACTGATCTATGGCAGAAAAGCACAAAACACTAGGTTGTGACAAACAAAAACTCAGTGCTCTGCTTAGCAAGTCTTAAACCTGTGATCTGGTAGAAGTGCTACCTGTGCAGGAAGTTGTGTTTGTGAAGGTGAGTGACACCAGCGGCGATCTCACAGGCCATCCTCTGCAGCTGCAGCAACTCAGCATTTCTGAACATCCAGTCCTGCTGAGACAGGTAGCCCCGCAAATCCCCCTGAAAAAAAACACACACACGGCTGTATTAGCTTACCAAAATCCAATATAAACATCTTATTTGTATTATTGCCACAGGAGGAATTGGACAAGCAGGTGTTGGTTAAATGCATTGCTCAGAGACGGCCACACGGGGGCAGTAGACTCTCCTGTTTCTGTCTCCTCAGCACTTCTCACTGCGGATGTGGGAGAGGACCAAATAAGGGTAAGGCTATTTAATGGACCTCTATCCTGGGGTCACAGAGACTTATAAATAAAATGAGTTCGGTTCGGGTCAGTGAAATAAACGGTGCTTGTGTCCGTTTGGGTGTCGGAGGCCCCGTGAGGTGGCGGAGAGCAAACAACGAGGCGTCCCGAGAGCAAAGCGGGACATGATGATCAACTACGCCACATAAAACACATACACACACACGTCAGAGGGTGAAACTGAGTCTTATGTTAGAATGTAGCTCACCGGTGTGAGTGATCATAGTGCCGTCAGAATATAATAAAGGGAATCAGGAACAAGGAGTTCCCCTCGGTCCGATGTAATGGTTGAGAAGCTACAGTACTATATTATAATATTGTACTCCACTATAATGTGTATAAAGACAGACCGAATACTCTTTGCTACAACTTGAGACAGTGGACATTTTAGGGAACAGTATATTTAACTCTGACTTCCTAAATGTGAAAGCAAAGGGTCGTCTCAGTTACGTGAGCTTTTGGGATCATGTTCACCGCAGAGCTGCAGCGAAGGAGACTCCCGATTATCCAGCAGCACGGAGCTCCCCCGAGGAACCAGCTACTGAGAACACACTACACACACATGCACACACACACACACTGGATTCATGGAATACGTGGGGCGCTTTTGTTGAAAACTGTTACCGAGCGTGCAGGTTTGTGTTGGAGTGTTCTTTTCCGTGAACTACAAGCAGGTTAAGTTAGATGAGTCGTCTTACATAAGCGGCATGGTTTGCTTCGACCACATTAACCCCTGCGTACACACACACACACATATATATATATATACACACACACACACACACAGCTCTGAGAAGCAGTCTTTACAGAAGAGCTATATCCAATGTATGGTAAGTGACACTCTGCCCGTCGTTATTTGTAACGGCTGCCCAGCAGGTGATCAGGTCCGGGTTTCAGGCAGTTAATGAAACAACGTTTACTGTGAAAGGCCAAAACAATTAGGCCTCGTGTCTGACCCGGCAATAAACAAGAATGTACTAAGTTCCAAATGAACAGATTCGTGTCTGGCTCAGCCATCACATGATCGAGTTATGTATAAAAAAAAAGTTATTTAAGTCGTCCATGCTGCTAGTGGAGACGAGAAGCAGGCTGTATTATGACTACTGTTACTCACTAAGTGTAATAAATGACTCCTTTACTCGATACTTGGTATTAAAAATAATTTACATTGCTCGTCACATTACTAGATTACCTTTTAGGTAAAAACGACGTCATTAGTTACATTACTCGTATTACTTTAGCTATAAAGGTGCGCATGGAAACTCACACTCTCAGCCGGTGCAGTTACTGAGTAACGTGTCACCGCCCAACACCGCTGTTAAATAGAGCGAGTGGACCATTGATGGGGTTCTGTGTAACCAACAGTCCTTGTTAAATCCATTTTAAAGAATGAGTTACCAATGAGTTACCACCAATTAACCCACAAGGTCAAACTCACACTCAATACGCCCAAAGTCAGTAATGTAGAACTTGGTAAATGCCATGACAGTAATAAGATAAAGAGCACCTCCATAACATTGGGAGGATTGTTGCTTTAACAACCGGAATGAATGGAGGCGATCAACAGCTTTGCAAAGCCAGGAGTCAGTTGGCTCATGGCCGAGACCCTGAACTAGAGACGGGTCTGCCTGACGAGGAGATCCGTGCATTAGAGGCCGTCACTCACTCTGCGGTATGTGGCATTCTGTGGGGCCCCCGGCCCCCGTCCCCCGTCCCTGCACCAGTTGCTTGATGTATTTCGATGTGTAAAATGCTTTGAGTCAAGCCGTCAGAGGGAAAGTCACAGTATGTTGGCTTTTTGGGGATACATCTCGTCAACCGAGCAGCTGCAGTGTCACGTTTCGTGTTTCGACATCTATGGGGATGATTGACGCGGCCCCGAGATGGTAGGAGGACGGAGAAAAGTGGTAATTTTACTTTAAATTCAACATAAAAGCAGGTTCAACGCTGTGTTTCTACATGGAGTTAGGCATTACATGCGTGCGAATGGAACATGAACTGTTTATATTGAAAGAAAGGAATCACGTATTGTGTGCCACTTGGATGAAGTTCTAAAAACTCTTAATCCAGCCGGGGGTGACGAGTACAGACATCAATCAGTTGTGCTCCCCTCGCACATTATCACCTTCAACAAACGTGACCTGGGTCTAAATACAAAACCTTCCCGAATGAGTCGCACGCACCTGTGATAAGTCACAAACGTTACTAGAGCTGGCTGGGAGAGACAACAATGCTGGAACACCGGCCAGGCCTGGGCAGCCGGACAATACCCCAACAAAGTTATGCAACGCCTGGCGAGACAAACTGGAGCACGCTGGACACAATAGTGTGTGTGTGGGTATGTGTGTGTGTGTGTGTGTGTGGGGCGGGGGGGGGGGGAGCATTTGCATCACCTAAACAGCAGCAACGCATTTCCTTTTTTTTCCTGCGAGCAGATAAAATGTGACTGCCACTTTAAAGAATAAGGAAAACAATAACTAGTTGCAACTCTATGCTGGAGTTTTAATCTCCCTTACTACAGATCTGTATTAATACAGATGACACACACACTCTCTCTCTCTCTCTCACACACACACACACCTTACAATCAGTCAACCAGTAGCAATTATGACAGACTAGAAGTGACTATTTAAGTGGAGAGAATGTTGACTCCCTTCTGAGGTATGTTTCGAGGCTGCACTTTGATGGATTAGGCTACGTCACAGTTTAAGGCGTTTCTAATACTTTCACTTCTCTTTTTACGAACAAGAGAACACAGAATTAAAAACACTTTTCAATATATTGTTATCCAAAACGACAAACTATAGACTCAACATGCATTCAAATGTGCAGTGTTTGTAAGTTCTCGGTTACTTAATAACATAAATATTTTAGAGTCCATGGTGCAAAAAGCTACGGTACTTCCCATCGTTAAGGTTTGTGCCGTTAATAAATCAAACGGACACCACGGTGGTGTATATTTTTAGGCGACTTCTTGCGTTTGTCACTTGGCACCCACATAGGTTTCTTTAGGAACGGCTTAGTTTACCTTAGACCGAACTCAACCAGTCTCCAAAAACGCAACCCATAAAAATGCACAAACACAGCAACTGGTGGAGGCGACACCAGAGGAGCGTAAATGGAGCCCGGCGCTTTACTGGGTGAGGTGGGAATGTGAGAAGTCCCGGGCTTAGACAGGCTATGTAGCGTGAGGAGGAGGAGGAGGGTGTTCCCAGTAGTCGGGCTCACAATAGCTAGAGAGAAAAAGATAAATCAGCGGCCATGATGGTGTCAGAGTTACCTCGATATGTTTAGATGAACGGAGGGGCTACGCAGCAGGGCCGCTCAGCGATGCGTGCTTGCTGGACAGTATTTTTTAAAAAGGGATCCTGCCCCATGAATGTGTGAGCTTAACATGAGATCATTCTCTAATATGTCAATTAATGAAGCCTTCTAAGTTTAGCAAGCAGTAAATCTCTTAATTCCTTGACACTAGTGCACAAACATTGCATGTTAAATGGGGGGAAAAAATAATTACACACCGCAGATTTATTTCATTCCCATGAAAATATTATGAGTTGAGTCATTCACAGTCGGTTATACATTTTGTATATTGAAAAAGGGCGTTGGTGGTGTATTTTGTGCTTTTAAATAACATTTAGAAGAGCGTGTGGTCACTCACCATTTCACAGTACTCAAAGACAAGTAGGAAGGGAATGGCCTCCACACACTGTCCCAGGCATTGGAGGATGTTTGGGTGCTGCAGCACTCTGTAGACAAAATAACACAACGCCTGTTGATACTGATGCTGATCGCGACTTCAGTAAGCTTTGAAATAACACCTTCAAATAATATCGGTAATATTGGAGAGGAGATTAGGTCTGATGCAATGTGTAAGAGGATGTTTTTGTCCATGTGTACTGTATGCACGTCCATCCACACACTAATGTTGTAAAATGTATTTGATGTTCGAAACTATTAAATTAATCGGCAACTATTATGATAATTGATTCATCTGTTTGAGTACGTTTTTACTCCTCTACGACAGTAAAGTGAATATGTTTTGAGTTGTGCACAAAGCAGAACATTTGAGGACGTCATCATAAGCTTTGAGAAACACTAATTGACATTTTTATGTTTTTGTATATTTGTAGCCCTACAAATATTAAATATATTGATTTTTAGATCACCTAATTATAAACAATAATAGCCTTCAGTTAGAATCTGTCTACCTGTATGGATCTCCCTGCTGCAGGAAGTCATTCTGCTCCGTAGCACTGGCATTAGCTTTCAACTCCTTCACCACCACCCTGGCTCCTCCTGGATCAGTGTAGATCTCACTCAGAAGGACCTGTTGGTACATGAAGATACTTCAGGATAAACAAGACACAGAGAAAAGAGCCATGGAGCATGTATGCTTCTACGTACAACAAGTTACAAAGAGGCAAACAACTGCAGAAAAAAAACGTTGAAAAGAGGCAACAGATTGGAAAGATGGGAGAAGAATGAGTACTCCACTGGATATGTGGAGGATTGTTTGTGTAGAACACAATTTAATGTTTTCAGTTTGTGTTTCTTTAATCGTTTGGGACTGTGCTAAACTTGTACATTAATGAAAACAGTCTCACCTGGCCAAACCAGCCGTTGCCAATCTCTTGGATGTAACTGAGATTGTGACGTGCTACCTGGAAGCCGGTGGACCCCTCTGAGAAAACAACCACAAAACAATGTTAATTAAGACTGTGCTAATTAACCAGCTTCATCTGGAGTTTTGGAAAAGTTACATTTGTGTGTCTGACCTGTGATACGGGCAGGAGGCTGGAGGTGCGGGGGTCCGGGCAGGGCCACGGGGGACACGGCGAGGGTGTACACCTCGGCGGGGGACTGCATAGAAGGTGTGTCCTCTGCCGGGGGAGTGAAGTCAATCTCATCGTCAAAGTGGTCCTCAAACTCCTACATCAACAGAAATCAAAGAGTGGATTCAAAAACAGGCTCGCCATGAGACTACAACACAGAACTGCGGGGCATTCATTTCACATCAGAGCCTAAATTCACAGACACTGTGCCTGTGACTCGATGCCCGCTCTGCGTATTCATTAGGTTTTGGCCTGCGTGGGGAGCAGGTGGAGCCGTGTCCGCCGTCTGACTACCTGCCCGCCGGGACTCTCACCTTGAAGTTGATCTCCCGCTCCTTGCAGCAGGTCACACAGTTCACGAGCAACACCACCAAGGCCAGAAGAGCCGTCAGCGATACCACCAGGGACAGGGAGAGAGAGACGGGCAGCGTGGCCCCCGTGCTTCCACCTGAGATGATGAACAAAAAGACAGGAACTAAGCTGAATTATTCACACTCACTGCTGTGCTTCATTTCGGGAATTAATGAAGAAGAAAATAACAGTTGGCACCAAGCAAAGTCGAGCGTAAAAAAAAATGTCTAAATCCACCCACAAGAAAGGTTCATTTAAGCTCGACGACAAAAATGAACTGCAACTTCTAGAGCGCATTGCTCCCTTTCACCATCAACTAACACTTTGTGAGACAAAATCAATGAGTGTGTAAAAATGTCAAAACAGTGCTTTTTTTTTTTCTTCTTTTTTTTAAATGGTGTACAATTTCTGCAAACATGACAATTGTGACTCTTCAGGTCGGACCTCTAACCCCTCATCAGCCCCTCGGAGAGACAGTTGTGGGGGTTTCCACTGGCTGATGAGCAGCTGATGGTGCTGCAGCGGTGACAGCGAGTGTTAAGTCTGCGCCGGTGGAGATGCTGCTGGCCCAGCAGTCAGGGCTGACAGCGAGCCCCCCCCCCTCTCCCCCCACTGCGCTGCTCAGCTGCTGCTCTCACACTACACCGATGCTGACCAACACAGAGGGCTTTCCAATTTAGTGCAAACCGACATCTTTCTTCTGCTTCACACGCGAAACACATTAACTATCAAAAAGGCCCAGTGTATTCTAACCCCTGTGATTTACATAGATAATGTGCCGTTAACAGGAAACAATAGTGGGCTCCAGTGGACAGCGACAACTAATTTATTCACCTCGTCTTCCCGTGTCAAAATGTCACTGCTCATTTGAGTCACGTTGGTCTGTCAGAAGACGTTCCAAGTCAATCCCTCCCACTGGGTGCTTACATGTATTGTGTGTGCATGTGTGCATGTGTGTGTGTGTGTGTGCGCTGAAAGACGAGTGAGATTTTGTGTCCCCACTCTTCCTCCTGTGTTTATTCTGTCTCCCACTGGTTGTAGCTTGTCAGGTACATCCTGTCTGCTAGAGGGAGAATCAACACCTACCGAGTCTCCTTCTGCTGAACTACAGATTCCTGACCGGCGAAGGCGGGCGCTGAATACATCCAGACTACAAAACCTACTCCTAGTTTGGTTTTACGTCAGCGCATGAAGGAGAGAAACAGCCAGACTTTAGAGTATGACTGTAATACAAGAAGTAAGCTCTTTGGAACTAACGAGAAACCAGATTCAGGCCAATGTGTCGACACCTAAATTATATTTTTCCCCAAAATATATAAACTGTGCTTCTCCAGATGGGATCAATCTGAAGAATCCTTGCATTATAGTGTAGATGATGCATGTGAATCTTCTCCAAATGATGGCGCAGTCCTGGAATGTTAATGGAAATCTTATTTTCCGACGTCCCTAAATCTCTTTGAAATAGCTTATCCCACGGTAAGTGTGTCATCATTAATCTGTATTTATATTTAGGTTCATAGAAGAGTTGTTCTCACAAGCATATCAAATCGTGAACTGATCAACGCTCTTCGCGCAGCAGCAGCAGCACATGAATTAGTTATCTCAAGCTTCCTTTTTGAGAAATCAATGCAGATTTGAAATCTGACTGAATGTAAATGAGAACATCTAAAACGGTGCCTTCTGCCTTATTGAATCCTTGTGGATGCATGTTGTCTTTCCATGTAAATGACGCTTTCAGATGTATCCACATAGACATGGCCTAAACCATTGACCATGCCATTATTAAAAAGGTGACAGAGTGGTAACGTTGGCCAAACCTCAGCCTCAGTGCCAAAGGTCTCAGGCAGAATTAAATGAATTAATCTGGCAGCCTTTTCTCCCCCTCTCATAAATAAATCATTGCCTTGAAATGAAATAGCGGTAAGAACTTGTAGCGTTGTAGAGGCTGATGGGTAGTCTAACAACAGAGCGGTGATCTCACGTCTGAACAGTTGTACATCGGGGGGGGGCAGACGAGATGAGCAGCAATCGCTTAATCTCCCTGAGGAGCGTTAGATATGATCCAACATGTCAGCCGTGATTGAGATTCATTTCACGGCAAGCTATCGCCGACAAAAATAGAAAAGGATTGCTCAACCTCTTCACTTATGATCAAAACAGGATCACAACATTACAAACCTAGATCACGCTGGGTCAAAGACGTCACATGTCACCTGGCCTTGAGGAAACGTAAAGGCACTGGCAGGTGTCCCGTGACGCCAGCTGTAAAATGTTTAAAGACACGTAACACTGATATTTTACCCATTTCTAAATAATGGATGCTTCCTCAGGATCACATCCACAAATCTCTCCTCTATGCTGAAGATGGAGAAACCGTGTCAGCGTTGAAATATTGATGAGAAGAGGAATGAAAGATTAAATGGCTCCGTCATCAGGACACAGGCTTAGCTCTAAATGGAGATGTGTACTTACAACTGCTAAATGAAAGTGTTCCCCATCTTGTACTCTATCTTCGACATGAGGAGGGTCTTGTTAAGTCGTATATATATGGGCTGCTGACGGTTGTACTACATTCCTCTGAGCTACAGTTGTAAGAGGAAGGCACAGGTGGAGAACTGCCCAAACTACTGAAATCTGCTGAACGTGCATGACTCCAAACCATAGACTGCACAACATTTTACAACAAACAACGCATCAACAACACAAGAAGAGGCAAATACATGCAGGGAGCAATAAGAAGAAACAAAGTCATAACAGGTGAACAAAGGCCAAAGACACTACGGTGTCCCTTCTTAATCTCTATTTTGAACAGCGGTTAGTTGAAACTGGTGGGTTACAGAGCCACACATGCTCTACATCAAACCAACGTGACAACATTTCTAACATGAAACGATGTCTGCTGCATGCATGCGTGACTGTACTGTTGCCATGTCACGCAACAGAGAGGGAAACCCCTGACTGGGGTCTTCCACTATGCCATGAAGAAGAAGGATGTAAAAGAAGAAGACTTTTCCTTCCCAAAACTTAAGATATCTTCCAAAACCACACATCCATCAGATCAAGCTATTATTAAACACATACCATGTAGTCTGAGACCATCCTTTTGTGAAATGCATATTTCATAATTCTAGACTGGCGAGATTTTCCAACTTTATGAGTCCAAGAGAGAGCTGTACAGCCCTGTTTAATTCCGATCCAAAATATGTCACGCTGCTTATTTTTTACAGCAAACAACGCGAGCATCAGTCACTGGCAGGAAGCAATCGTTCAGAGAGAATTCCAATTGGCTTAAAATAAAGCTTAACTTCACAACAATCCTGTGAGAAATATTTTCTAGAATCGTTGGCAGCTTCTTTCTTTTTTTCCCCCGATACAAACAACCACGTCTGTTCCAGCCGAGCTGCGGGGTTCCAGGCGGTGCACGACACCCGGAGAGGCTGCAGCAGCAGTCAGAGAGAAGAAAAACAACACAGCAGCCGGGTCACGGCAGCGCTACATGGGATCAGTTCTCCTCGGTTAGGCCTTATCTGAGTCATGGGTTCATATTATGACTTGGCAGGCCCCACCAAATGACTCAACTGGTTTTTTTGGGACCAATACGGCAGGGAGCTGCCAGGTCTCATTTCGGTTCCACTGCATATTTCAAGGAGGCATTCACGCAAAAAGCAGGAGCTGACCCATTTCCTTTTTGCAAATTTCACCCACCAGTGTGCACAAGTGGATGTCTTAACTTTCCGTTTATGTACAGGATGAGGGATGGCAAATCGTCTGGCTGGCATGTTTGGGTTCTACTAGGAATTGTCTGGCTGCTATGATAAGAAGCACTCATAGATCAAACGCACTTGTGCATAGGGCCACAGTGTGTAGAAGCAGCATCCCTTACAGACGGGGTTTGTTATCACTGCATCACTGATGTAGTGGAAGGTTACGGCCAAAGCGTCCACCTTGACTAACAGACCGGACAGGCCTCCATCACACGGCTGTTACTACAGTTGAAACATTGACACTTCGGTTAAAGCTTAACTCTCTACCGTTACTCATGTTTGATGTGTGTAAACACAGCACGAGCCACGTGAAGACCAGCTTTGCAAGAGACTTTCCAGTTATTGTTCTTATAAGTGGGATCTCGCCCACAGTCCGTAATCTAAATCTAAATGTTTAACAATCAAGCATCACATCAGGACACACTGGAAAATAAAGATTGAGGAAGCGGGGCAAAGAACAGGTTGTAATAAAAGCATAAAAAGCATGCACGTGTAATTGCAACATAACCGTTCCTGCAAGCTGTAACATAATTAGCAAACAACGCTGTTGCTAATCATTGACTGGAGCTGATAAGACTGGAATGTGTTATGGTTACACATTACCAAGACCCGACTACAGCATATTCGCGTCTGCATCTATTTATTTCTCACGAGGAAGCACGTTGACTGACTGAGCATCTTGCTTTGAAAAGCTCCAAAAAGAGTGAAACGCTGAAACCAGTACCGTGTCTCTCAGTGAATGTATGGCATCCGCAACACAAGGTTGCAACAAGTGATCATTTTTGTGGTTTGATTTATCTACTTAAATTTACTGTACCAATTCTCTGGGGAATCAAAGTTCCTAATTTTGTCTGGAACCCCGTGACAATATGTTTAAAAGCATCCAATTTAAAATGTGGGAACCAAATCAGTACTAATATCCAATAAGCTGTAACCAAATCTTTGCGTATAAATCAAAATTGTCATGAATTAGTTTTTTGTTGGTCGACTATCAATTATAAAACCGCAAATAAAATGGATTGAATTGAATTGCTTCATAAATTGAATTTCCTGCTGGTCTCTGAATCAACTTACGAGATGTTTTTAAAATCACACTGGCATCACACTTTGATTCAACCAAAAATAATGAAGTGATCACACCCGTGACACAACCTGTGATGAGGAAACAGTGTTTCCATGCTGGTAGGCCAACATTCAGTCTATTGTCCCATAAACTTGGTTTAAATGCCAATGACTGGACCAACCCTCACTGACAGATTAACTTGTCTGAACCTGCACTTACAATAAGCTGTACTATATTAACTCGGACACATTTGAGTTAAATATCAATCATACATAAACTAAACGAGGTTAGGTATTTTCTGAGTTATGGTTGAGGAAAACTGTAAAGTTAACTGCTATTACTGTTAGCAAAGTCGTGACGATGACATGCTGTTACTTAACATTATAAGCATTATTAAAATACAGACAGTCCATATAGACAGAAGAAATTGCCATCCTGCTAGCTGTGTTATCACATAAACAATAGTGGTTAGTCCAGGTATACGTGTCGTGCACTGAAACAGTCTCCAGTGGTTAACAGGAAATGCAGCCAAACTGTTGTGTTGTTAGCTTATAGCTGCTGATTAGCAGAAACACTTGCTAGCTCAGCAGCTAGATAGACAGGAGTTGTAGTGAGTGAACAAACGATTGCTTAGCTGTGTATCAGCTTACAGTCAGCTGTCTCACCTGATGTGCGAGGGTATGGAAGAGGGGCACCTTCAGACAGCCAACACACCGACAGGAGGATCCCACCGGCCAGCAACACAACACATCCATAGCGGCTCCTCATCCTCCTAGCTTAGCTAACAAAATGTTAGCTAATGGGAACCGTCGTCCGAAACAATAAATGTCTGTTTTGATGCTAAACCGTTATTAATCATTGATAGCCAGTTTAACGTCAGTGTAGGCTAAATAAACGAGCATATTTCCTGTCTGTTTGACGTTAGCTACTTACTGTTAGACCGGCTAACTAGCCTCAGCTAGCATGTCAACGCTAACAGTTTCAGCTGACGACAGCAAACACCGCTACGACATGTTCCGTTGTCCATGGAGACAAAACGAGCCGTCAACTTTCACGACGTATCATATTTGATGTTTGTACCCTAATGTTATTTAAATAAACACAGCTAAAGGAAATTAACCGATAGCCCTGACTATCATGAAGCAGCTACCTTCCAAATCGCCATGTTCCTGTACGACGTCACATCACGAAATGAGGCGTAAAAACCTCAAATAATTGACAAGCAATCAAGCCAATCACAGCGAAGAATACCTTCGGGTGAAACACACGGAGCCAATCAGCTTCGAGCTTTATTATCAGGCATGTAAATCCAGTGTATCAAAGCTGAAGAGAGCTTTATACACCCAGTCACTTGCCAACCATGTGAGGCACGCAATAATGATTTGGAAAAATGACTTGTCTACAATAAATGTATATTTTTAGATTTATGGTTAACCATAAACTTCCCAGCAGCATTTAATAGGTGGTCAGGGTAATCTGGCTGCTGCACGGAGGCTGGTTTAAGCACTATGAACTATTTATTGAGGATTTCTTTCATTTTCTTTCCTGTGTTTTCATATGAATGTTGATGGTTGTAGGATTTACCGGGAAACATTATGAAATAATACTATAATAATAATAATAATAATAATAATAATAATAACTATAATAATAATCGTCTAATACTGGTTTCAATAGCTACAAATATAGGAATGCTCTTGAAAAGTCAACTTGTTATTTATCCCAGTTAAAGATCATTCCTCTATATCTACTGTATATATTTTTCCTGACATAATGTTATTTTAATTACGTTCAAGCCATAGTAAATGATTGATTATTTTACGAGGTGTGATAAAACCTTAATGAAGAATATATCACCAGAATTAATTATTGTAATACTCTACATGTTTGTTAACAAGACAAACCCAAATATTTGCCCTTTGTTATTTATAGCCAAGACTTACAATAGGACAGCGTCATCTTCTGTTTACACTGTGTCTTTATAACCTTTTTAAATTACCATACATATTTAATACTAAAATGAAATTCACATAGCTGATTGATAATTATCACATTCATCTCATGAAAGATGTTGCTTTTCCTCAGTAAACCTGCTTTTGTATTTTATATGATTATTCCTTATTAATATTAAATTAAACTATAGTATAGGCAGTAGTTGTAGCAATAGCAGTAAAAGCAGTAGATAGTTGTAAGATTAATATTATATGAAGAAATTCCACTAGTTAAAATACATTCATATTTGTGATTATCAGAGTGTCATTATTCTTTACTGTGCCTGCAAGTTTGCACAACAATATGAGTGAGAAAATGTTCTGCTCTGATTAACTGATGAAGGAGGAGGAGGCATTCTGTGGCGTGGGGGAAATCTCCCTGGGTTTGAGGACGGATACGTCAGATTGCTTCTTACACTCCCTATCACGAAGCTGCAAAAGAGTGTTGGTAGCAAGCAGAGCAAGAGGAGCAGAGATCTGCGCATCATAGGCTCAGAGAGTGCAAACCTCACCTTAAGCACAGTGAGTATCAAGCTTTTTGCAAATGCATGTGCTCGGCAATGGTTGCGTGATGATAACTAGCGCTTCTGTATGATTTTGTGCCTTGAAGCATCTCAATCCTTCTGCTTCAAAATAATGGGGAATAAAAAAAGGACCTTTTTCTTTGCTCCTTCAAGTTGCAACTAATTTATCTTTTATTTTGTAATACATAGCTTGGGTCATCAAGCCATTCTCATGTGATTTAAATCATGTCATATAATGTTTCTCTCTCTGATTGAAATCTTTTGTTAATTTGTTTTTAACTTACTGTCAAAATGGCACAGCCCTGATAAAAGGTACAACTCAGCACCTTAGTTTTTGACAGTGCTGATGTGTCTAAAGACTATTCATGGAGGAACGATTGTGCTTAATCTATCCACACATTTTTATCTGACAGAGACTGTTATATGACAGCAGAAAACACCTGCGCCAGTTTTATTTCCTGTCACTTTGCATTTCCTCCGTGCGTGTGTGTTAGCACCCCTCAGGCAGCTACAGAGGACCATGGCATTTGCAGGGCTACTGAGCGACGAGGACATCAGGGCTGCGATCCAGGCTTGTCAAGGTGAGTCAGACAGCAGGCACGCTCGCACGCAGGGAGACACACACACGAACACAAAGTTAGTGAATTTAAATCCGCACACATTGTGCTGATAGAGAAACAGACTTTGTGAAACCCATGCAGTCCCACTAGGGATACCATGTACGCGTTGTTCACAGCAGGGACAGGGAGCTTGCAGGTAACCAGGCAGCCATGTGGCAAGAGAGCAGTCATCACCCAGATACCAAAGTGTTTTTACGCAGAGCATTCACACAGAGAGACCCAAATCACACAAGATATACAGCCCTCACTTCCCGAAGCACTTTATCAGTAATCTATAGTGATTGTGTTTGCATGACAAGGCACACGCAGCACAAGCCCTCAGATGAAAACCAAATGTCAGTGCTTATATGCCCTTTATTCAGGAGAACCCCCCTGTTAGCAATGATTCAGGCAAAATAACATGCAAGCTGTGTCTAATGTCTGTGAATGTATGTATGGAGGTAGTATTTCTATGATTTATTTGAAGAAGTGATGGAAAACTAAAATGTTTTATTAAAGTGGGCATATCAGACAAATTATCTTCAAGATATTGATCTTTTTTTTTTACCATTTCTTGTCCTTTATTATAAGAAGAATATTCTTTAATCTTATAATCTCTCATTCTGTGGCTGCAAGTCTTATTCAGCGAATAATTGTGATGTACTTGAGGGTAAGAATTTCCTCTCTGAACAGCTTGATACAAAAAAAAGGGCTTTTAACATTTACAGTAGGTTTGCATTTAGCCCATGGGCAATATTCAGTGTGCTTTGAGTGTTTCAATGGCATAATGGCATAGCCTATAATGGCACAAGACAGTGATGTGCTACAGGGTGTATATTGGTAAATGTCATCGGTGGAAGAATGAAAGTCATCTGAGCGAATGAGTACATGCGACATCTCTATTGTTCCTCACCATTCTCGCTTTCTTGTCATTCTGTGATTGACCTCTCACTCCCACATCTGTCTGCCTCTCTTTTTGCTCACTTCTCCTCTCTCCTATGCCGATGCAGCTCCAGGCACATTCGACTTCAAGTCGTTCTTTGCTCAAGTGGGACTGGCCAGCTCATCCGAGGCAGATAGAAGCAAAGTGTTTGCGGTCCTGGACCAAGACAAGAGCGGATACATTGAGGAGGAGGAGCTAAAGTAAGGATAGCATGTGTCTGTGTGTGGTTTACGAGGATACAGATGAGCGTGTGAGTGTGTTTGTGCATGTGTAGCTATCGTGATGGCCCACAGGCAGAGGTCACTGTATGAATGAATTCAGTAATAAATGAGGGGGGGAGGGCTGGTGACTGAGTGATGGGGAGAGGGATTGCTCAGAAAGGCCTGCAGGGTAAGAAAATGGCATCAGGAAAGATACATTCAATGATGATACAAGCCTGAACTTTTCTCTCATATTCTTTGTGCACCCATCAGGCTGTTCCTTCAGAACTTCTCTCCGGGGGCGAGAGAGCTGACTGTGGCCGAGACCAAGGCTCTGATGGCTGCAGGCGATAAGGATGGAGATGGCAAGATTGGGATGGAAGGTGGGTGCATGTAAAACATCTGAAAAAAGCTGACGGCAGATGAGAAAAAGGAGCCGTTTGTGCAGGGGAGCTGTCCGTTACTTAGTGCTGAAATTGCAGTCTATGAAAAGCACATACAGAAACAGTTGTACACCAAATGATGTGTTGATTGTTTAGCTATAACCATAATATTGTTTTACAATGACTTGTGTGGAGAGTGTGTTGTGCTTAATAGGAATATCTGACTGAATTTGTCTTTCTCCCCCACAGAGTTCTGTGATATCCTGAAATAAAGAGGATGAACATCTTTGACCACGGCTGTTTTTCCCTATTTTAAGTTAACGGGTTTCGTATGGAAATCCTGATTTTCCAGATTGATTGATGCAAAGACCAGAAACCTGGGATATTCTCCACCTGCCTGCTGCTCTCCCTGTTTATGTGTTACAATAAAGATGTTTGGTGGACAGACGGCTAAAGCTGGATGTTATAGTGTGTGTGTGTGTGTGTGTGTTTAATCAATCAGTTACCTGGAATGGGTTAATAAATGTATTTAAGATGTGATATCACTGTGTACTGCTCTTTTTTTCACCTGCCTGAAATGGATAATGCATCAAGTGTCTCATGTAGGCCTTAAAATGAACACTTAAACTCATGTAGTAACATTCAGGGGTTTGAATCAACGTATTCATGTAAAGTCCCTGCATCACTTAAGGTGACTGTGACCGACAAGTTGACTATATTATGAATCATATGAGACTTTCTCACCAAATTATCTTGCGCAAAGACATTGCATCACTAAATAGTGATTACCATTCTCTAGTTCATGAGCAGGAATCAAACAGGAAATAGTTCCTGTTTGACAGGATACTGTTTGGTGAGTGCCTATTGACTCAGCTATTTATCTGACTCACACTGACATCTGCCCTGGTGACAATAATAGAGACATAATTAGGCATAATTGTGACGGTAAGGAAAACCCCTTAGGCCTTTCCCGCAGAAGACATTTTGACTTTTCACTGTTTGAAAAGCACAGCTGAGAGTAATAAAACAAATGATGTATGAATTCACTCAGCGGCTTTAATTTCAGGGTCCCGTGCTGTTTATGCTGGCTCACTGTCACTCTCACTGGCTCACTTGAACAGAGCGTCGTTAGACGTTAGAGGCATCGTTAGTGTTATTGGTAACACCTGTGTTTCCCCTGCTACAACAAGTCACAAATGGCCTGTGGCCTGATTCACTGCTGCAGATCATTTCATAACCTGGAACTTGTGATAGTGGGGAAATTGAACTGCCACTTCACCAATTTCCCCACTTTTGTATTTTCAATTGATGGGACCCCTCTTCAAATGCTAGGACACATGGGCGTTTCCAAAAACGGTCACTACGTTTTCCTTATTAGGATTATTACTGCCTTCTGCTGGACGGATTTTGAATTCCTGCAGACACAGGTAGAAATATCCACCGTAATTATGGAAACATACTTTATGGTATTGATACAGAATTGAGATGACTGAGATGAGTGGTTGAGGTTTAAATGGCCTACAGGTTACCAGTCTAGCTTTTACATTTCTTGAAGAGTTCATAAAGGCCACAAAAACAAACCCATCAGACGCACACAAAAAAAAAGTGGCGTGTTTATATCTGCATTAATAAAGTTATTCACGGTTTTGTGCCAAGGCAGCTCGTCAGAGTTAAATGAGGTGACAACATATTCTTAATTGTTTACGTGTTTACGCGCGCAAATGCACAGCACACAAATATTCGTCTGATTGATTGGTGCATTGCCTGCTAAGGACAGGGATACGGTGGTGTAGGCCCCAAAGACCTGCTTGTCCACTGGCTTGAAACTCGACCCACTGCAGAGTTCAAATGGCCCATATGGAAATATATGGTGGCCTGTATTTTAAGTATAGCTAGTGAATGTTACAGGAGAGCAGAAAAATAGTCTATGTATCATCCGAGACCAGCTCGGAGGCCTCAGACGAAACCTGACTCCAAGAATTTATACAAACCATCATAAAAAAAGCAATTAGGTAAATCCACTTCTGAGCAGACTGCAACAGACACTGCATGCATGAGTATCAAATAATGCTGGTAAAGATAAAATAGGTCATATGGTATTATGTTTGACACAAATGCATGTGAATGGGATATAAAGTCTGACAAGCAGTCTATCACAGACATACATCTTTTATCATGAATAAGAAGATAAAACCCAATGGTGCGTTTGAGGGTAGCAGTCCTTCCACATATGTTTACAACATTTTAGTAGCCAATAATACTTTTTTTAAAAGAACATTTCCTCTGTTCATTGAGAAAGTGAGCAGGAGTTAACGTTGGCAGTCCTTGGAGCTCATTCATGAGGCAATTGGTTCCACGTTTTCTTTTCTCAGGAATATGACCCTTAGCCTACATATCCACTCTCACACATTCATTTCATTAATATTCTCAGCATCAGAATCAGAATCGACACGTTGAATTCTTTAAATCATGCAACGTGTCGCTGTCAAGTCAGCGAGCAGGCCTTCTCGGGTTTCCAAACGTCTAGCTATAGGCCTCAGCACACATGGTAGCATCCTCATTTGTTCACCTAAAAATAGGTCGAGACCACTTGACACATTTTTTTCGAAACCCATGCATCTTGGTACCCGATACTGAGACTCAAATCTCTGTAAATGGTGTTGCTCAAGGATATATAAGAGAGATGGGTTGTTGCAGAAGACATTCACTCTTGAGTCCTCCTTGGTTTTCACTCGCCTCAACGCAACCCAAAGGTGAGTTGGATGTGCGCCCTGCAATGGCCACGCTGACTTCTGTCAGAGTGGGAGGAAAGGGATTGAGACGAGGAGAACCTCTTGGACTATAACTTTAGAAAGAAATGGAACCAACATAGAAAGAAACTACACGGACCACAGGACGACTCAATCAGTGCGAAAAGGAGGCACAAATGTGGCCATTTGGTTTCGACGGATCAATGTCTGTGGATGATAATTGCACTATTTCACCGCTTCTCTTTTAACCGGATGAAAAAAAGCTATCGACGCGTTTGACATCACTGCGCTTCCCCAGCTGCACAGTTCACTTGTGGCTCATGTTGCCGTGATATGGCCTCTCGGTGGGAGCATCATCTATTTAGTGTCATAGCAGCGTTGGGATAAACAGAGTCAGAGCTGAGCTGACATCCGGAGCCAAAGAGCAGCGCTCTATCCCTTAGGAAAAGAAAGCGGTGATGCTCAGGGGCAGCATTTGCTAATTATAGCAATTAATTAGTCACTAAAACAAACAAGAGGCTTTGAAAATGTTTATGTTTCTAGATTCTTTCCAAGGCAGTGTTACTGAACTTTCCATCTCTTGTGCAGCAAGAGGAGGAAAAGCCTTGTTTAATACTTGGAAGTTGATACATGATTTCAGGCTCTGTTATAATGATTTAAAAGCCTATAGGAAAACACAAACCCTCTGAATACCAGTCTGAAGTCACTGTATCTTAGGCCCTCCGAAGAGCAGAACCCCCAAAATACAAAATATCCGTAGTTATTGCTTTAATGAAGGATATTTGCAATGCAACCACATGGCTACTGTATAGGATTTGTGATGCTTGTGTACTAACTCGGAGTCTTCTTTCCTCCCTCAGAATAAGAAATGGCCTTCGCTGGTGTCCTCGTTGAGGCTGAAGTCAAAGCCGCTCTGGACGGCTGCTCAGGTGAGCTTCACTATCTTAACTTAGTACAAAGTAGATTATACAGTCAACACACGCACTTCATCCTCATTATTATTATTTGTAAATTATGAATATAAATGAATTACAAAGTTGATAAAAAAAATTAAAAAAACTGATATCCATTGATATCTATGTACTGAACTCTCATTTACCTAAACTGCCAGCCACAGTAATCCTATTTAATCAACACTGAGGTCTATATATGTAGCTTGACAGGGTGCTAATGGTGTTCAAATGTGTTCCAGCTGCTAACTCCTTTGACCACAAGAAGTTCTTCAAGGCATGTGGCATGTCCGGCAAGTCCGCCGATGATGTCAAGAAAGCTTTCTACATCATTGACCAGGACAAAAGTGGCTTCATTGAGGAGGAGGAGCTGAAGTAAGACACTCAAGCAACTCTCACTTAAGCCAGCAATGCCTCTGTAGCTCAAAATATGCACCAGATCTAATATTACTGTACTGTTGTTGGTTTTTTTGCAAGGGGGCAGCTTTACTCTTTCCTTTAATTTTGGACATTTTGTCTTTGTTTGGCTTTAATCTGCGGCTCAAACGCACTCACTGCAATACAAAAAACTAAAGAAATGCCAAGTGTAATGAAGCCTGAAGGTTTTATGACTGCACATCCACATTTCTATGGACAGGCTTGTTGCATTTGCCTTAAAATCTGAAACACTTTAAGTGATGCTCATTCTGCACAGTGATTTCCAATTAATCAGTATAGTCTGAAATGCTCATTCTAACGCCTGCTGTTGTGTCACCCCCGTCAGACTGTTCCTGCAGAGCTTCAGTGCTACTGCCAGAGCACTCACCGACAAGGAGACCAAGGCTTTCCTCGCCGCCGGTGACACTGATGGTGATGGCATGATCGGAGTCGATGGTAGGACTTCTTTCTGTTTTTGAGCAGAGTGCACTTTCTACATACCTTTGAACGTAGCAGAAATCAGCAGAGACGTGCATGGTTAATTCTGATACTAACTGGCAATGGACTCTCAATTAACCTGCATCACAGTTAAATATTCATTATCCACTCACATACATCCACGCACAGACCAGTCCAATTAGCCTAGCTCATACCAGCATGATGACATTCTGTTCACTACTAATGGCAGTTTCATTCTACTTTCACAGAGTTTATTTTAATGGTGAAGGCATAAATTTCCACTGACCAAGATCCACTTCCTTTCATGGGACTGCGAACTCCTTGCAAGATTCCGCATCCACCAGCTGAAAGAATATTTTTTTATATCTTATTTATGAGTTGCCTGCGGATTATTTCTCAACATGGAACACATGTTTTTACTGTGAATGTTTCTTAGATGTGTTAAATGTTCTGAAAAAAGACTTGTGCAAACTGTACAACACCATCTGCACTTTTGAGGAAGAGTGAAACACCAGCAATAAATACTCTTTTGGTCTAAAAGTCATCTGCTTCAGTTCAGTCACCTTTGTACTGTGCTTCATACAGCACTTGTTTGGATGGTCGGTTAACGAGATGGAGAGGATGGCGAGACTCAAGCTGGCAAACACGTTCGGAACAGCTCTCTTTGCTCATCTACTTCCTGGATCCGGGGAGGTTTGCAATGGATAGCTGTCACACAGAGTGTAATCAGGTGGTGTCTTCCAAGGACTTTTCCTCCACCCACTGCTGAGTAGTCAATTAGATGATGTGCTGTGGCAACAGGAGGGCTATTAACAGCCACTGTTGCATCATCAGGAACTTTTGAATCTGGTGCATTGACGCACATCTTTAGTGATCTAAGGGGTTCCTTTTCAATTCATTCAGTTTTCTTTTGTAGTGTTTAGAATGTGCCACATTTATTTGGGACACATTCTACAGAAATGTTTTAGCATAGAAATAAATTAAAATAGACCATCAGTCAGATTTTAAACAAATTCCAATTCAAGGGGGCGCTATGAGTGTTCAGGGATCTGCAAATCAGCAATATGTAAACCCTCAACCCTATCAGATGACACCCTGAGCTTGTTACCATCAACCAGTGGTCAAAACAAAAAGATAGTAACCGCAGCCTGGTGCCGGCTCACCCTCGCGCCAAAGGGCAGTGCTGCCACCTATAGGTGAAAGATGATCTCAGCATTACAAGTGTATAGCTATAAATGTCAAGATGCACCATTCAGATTATCCTTCTCCTTCTGTCCTTTACTTTGTTTGGAGGTTACAATAAAAGATGAAACGTTTCCATATGCTTTTAAACATATCGAGCTCTTAGAATAACACGAATGGTAGACTGCATGGGCTTACAAAGAACAGGGATCCGGAAGGGGGGGAGGGGGGGTTCTTTCCAAAAAAATCATTCAGTCCATCTTGACTAATCTGAACAACAATAAACACATTGTTGACTTTCCAGGGACTGATTGTGACAGTGCTGACTGTCTTTATTCACCATAACTATGACAGTAAGGTCCTTGATTTGGTTGTAAGTAGATGAGATGAATCTGACAAAACACAAATGACTTGAAAATACTAATATGACACATTGTGGCTGTGAATAGGCAACAATCAGGTGAATAATGTCAAACATAGAGAAGAAACTATCATTTTTTTAAGACATAAATATAATCCATAAGTGTGAAAGAAAGGCTCTTTTACTCTAGTAAAGTCATGAATCCAATAGCCAATGTCTTCCAAATCAACAATGTAACTCCAAAAGAGGAACAACAACCAAGTGGCAGCTCTAATGCATGCTCCGTATCCTCTTGAATAGCCTACTGTTGTGTGTTGCCAGCAGCACTTCCAATTTGTCCTCCTCAGCAGTGCACAAGCCTATTCTTAGCGTTGAGGGGGACATTAAAGACTTCTTCAAACGCACCTTTTAAGCGTCTTCATTTGTGAAACTTAAAATAGACCGCACTCTGGGCTACAGGACGAATCCTCGCCCCACCCCCACCCCCCACCCCCACCCTTCTCGGCGGTGTCAGTTATCTTAAGCCTCAGATTTCGATGGAGTGAAACTATAAAAAGGTCATCGGGAGCACCGGGGAAGATCACCGCATTCGACTCAAGTCCTGTCTGTTTCATTTGTAGTCTGCAAAGCAAAGACATCACAAAGGTGAGTTTAAATGGAAATGGAAAAGAAACCTGGGATCCACGCATACAGAGCCTCAGCATCCTGCACTGCTTCAGAAAACATTGATTTTTTAATTATTTTTTGGACTTTGCACTGCAATGCAGCATCCAAAGAAGGAGTTTTATTTGGCTTTTCTTGCGCGAGCGTCAGCTGCATGAAGACATGGATTACTGGTCAGACCTCCCAGCATCTATAGAGTTGCATTAGGGAACAATCTCAGCCTCTAGAACCGGATTTGGAAATGCAGCATCATACCACTCACAGAAAGAAGTGGACTGACTAATTTGCCTTTTGAAATTTTAAATATTTCCATTTGAGTCCATTTCTATTCCATTTGGAAGCAATAACAGAATGTTTTTATTATTATATTTTAACTATTGTGCAAATAGTGCTGCTCTGTTGTTTTAATGATAATGTGATTGATCACCTATTCTAATAGGGAAAAAAATGAATGTAGTTAACCATAATCCAAATGGTCAACAATATGTGATGCTTTTGTTACTTTAGAAGTAATCACATTTATTTGATTTCTGCAGATCAAAATGGCCTTCGCAAGCGTAGGACTGAAGGATGGCGACATCGCTAAAGCCCTGGAAGGGTGCAAAGGTGACTCTTGCAAAATCCCAATCGCTCCCTGCTTGGAGCATCACTGTGCTTCTTGTGCAGCTACTGTATGTGGCTGTACTTAAGTCAAAACTCGCATTCATTTCAGCCGCCGAATCATTCAACCACAAGACGTTCTTCCACGCATGCGGCCTGGCTGGCAAGCATGCCGATGAGGTCAAGAAGGCCTTCGCCATCGTTGACCAGGACAACAGTGGCTTCATTGAGGAGGAGGAGCTGAAGTAAGACACTCAACACTTCCTTTGTCCTAAACAGATATCCACAAATCACATTGATGCATCTTCTGTTCTGATATCATCTGCATAAAACAATAATTAAGTTAATGAAACAGGGTATATGAATTGTTCTGATTGATTGTGAAACCACAGGGTCAAACTATCTTCAGCCACTACATACACTTTCTATTTATATCTAATGCTTTCAATTATATGCAACATGAAGTGTGTCTTAGCCAATGGGAGCTGGGGTCCGTGAACTAATTCACCGATTGTGTTTGCAGGCTGTTCCTGCAGACCTTCAAGGCAGGTGCACGCGCACTGTCGGATGCCGAGACCAAGGCATTCCTGAAGGCCGGCGACTCCGATGGTGACGGCAAGATTGGCGCTGAGGGTACGGACTCTTTGTCACGCAAAGTGGTTACAGCATTCTTTGGATGTTTTTTTTTGCTGGAAAATAGATGCTTAACTGTGTGTTTTCTTGTATCTCCACAGAGTTCGCTGCCATGGTTAAACAATAAAGTAACTGACCAACAACACCTGCTCCGATGGAACAACAAAGCCCACGTCGACCTCTACCCGTTTTCATCTGATATAAATAATTTTTATACATTTGCTTAAGAGACGTTTCCTCCTATGCAACACATTGTCCAAAAATGATGATTGTGAATGTCGCTCGGCTGTGTTCATGTCTTAAATATGAATTTTGCTATGTAAAATCTATGATGCACTTTCCAGGTACTAAAGGTTAAAAAAAAAAAGAATAAATATTCTTTTTCTGCGGTCTTACTTGGCTTTTATTCCCTGTGTGTTATTTGTGTCTTTGAAATTCTTGAACTACACATACAAACTCAACAGGGCAAATTCATTCACAGCCCCTCTCTCTCTCTCTCTCTCTCTGCTTTTTGGCATGCCATAGGGCAGGGGTTACTAATTGGCGGACCAATTAGATGCCAGACGCCGCTGTATCCGGACCCAAGACCTAAAACCGATAGATAATTGAGAATTATTACAGCTTTTTCAGCATCTACGGTACTTGTTCAGCGGTGCAGGAAACACAACAACTAGTGCAGCTCAGCCAATCAAATATGGACATTTTGACAAGTTTCCTGACTCGAATGAGATGTACACACACCGTGACACACGGGGCTGAGACAAGGAAAATATTGCAGAGCAGGACAATTATTACGTGGGTCGGAGGAGTCATATCCCGAGACGATCTCCTTAAAGAGAACAGTGTCCAGAGAGATCAGAGTCTTTAACCAAGAATGGACTAATTCGTATAAGTGAATTCTTCATACGGGCAGTTTTAAAAACAGTATGTATAATTTGGAGCAAATGTAGGCAACTCACTCACATCTGAAATGAAGACACAGAAAATAAACCTAAGAGCCCAATATGATCAGAATCCTAACACAAGTGCTTTAATAACCACAGATAAAGTCCATGCACACAAATTTATCTTATTTCAAGATGAGAAAAATATAATATTGTGGCTTTTTTGATTGACATCACTTCACACCTGAATGAACTGAATTTAAAGCTGCAGGGCAATTCAGTGAAATTCATTGTTCTAAAATGAATTACTTTATTTTAAGATGGACACTTTTCAAAAGCTTTCTGTTATGTCAGTTATTCTTTAATCCAGCCCTTATTTTACCTGAAATGAGAAGAACATTTATTTATATATTTATATGTATTATTTATAATCCATCCAGTTAAATGTGAAAACTGAGAATAATAATTGTTAAAATATAATTGATGTGTACTTTCTTTATTTGATTTGACAGTTGTCGACTACACCGAGACGTTGTTACTACTGAAAATGTAGTTGAATACCCCTGCCATAGGGCATATAAATACACCTTTACCTGTAATAGTAGATAAAGGAAAATTAAGCAATATGAATTAATTTACGAACTTGTGATATTAATTATCTCTGTCTCACACGCACACACACGCACACTTTAGTCTTTACACAGTTTATGTTTGTGCGTACAGTCATGCAGCTCCATCCTGCAGCCACTAGATGGAGTTGCGTCCATCAGAAGTTGGGACAGACGCACCGGACAGAGACAAGATATAAGTTACTGTAAATTATCTGGCAATAAAAAACGACAGCTGTTTGGACATTTGAGTTTCTCGCTTCAAGCGTGCCAGTAAGGAGAGCCTGGCTTGTAGGGCACTCAGGAAACTCATCATACATACATGTAGGACAAAATAATAATAACAACGGATATTTATTGGACAATTATTCTTGAAATTATTGGTAGTTGAGTTAATTTCAGTTTTTTAAACAAAATAATGCTAATTATTTGAAGTGACATTCTACAAAAACGCAGTGAAAATTAGTTAGAATCTAATCTTGTACGTTTAAGAATACATATTTTGAATATGTATTGTGAGACTAATGCTCCTAAAGAACATTAATACATGTAAATGAATAAATGATCTTCCAGTATAGTCTGTGAGGTATCAGCATAGTACATGACATCAAGCATCGTGTCGGCTACTCTTAATCCGGTGTCCTTAGTCTTTTCTTCACACATATTCTGGAGGAGATGATTGAGTTTCTCAGGAGTCCACTTTCACTAGATCCTCCCAATCGGACATCACTAGTTGAGGGGCCCAATTAAAGATTCGGCACCGGGATTAGGTTTAGGAGGGGTGGCTAATGACAAACTACTAGATACAAGCTTTTACTCAATAATGAAAGACGCCAGGATGCTGCCAATGAATTACAAATTAACAAAAAGGATACAGTGTGCACACACAGTTCATGTCCGAAACACAATCGTGTATCACCTATAAGAACACTTATACACGAATTAAATTAAATGTATTTCGACTGATTTCCGATTAATTCCGTTTTCTGCCTTCAGACCTTTAAATAATATTTAAGAGTATCATGACACCAGGTGGACATTACCTGCAGTTAACGGTTGCCAGCTGACACGTGCAAGAGAGTGGACCTGCCAACAGTCGCGTGTGCTCCACGGACGCAAGCACGCGCTCAAAGTTGCTGACTTCCAATTTGAGGACGCTGTCTTGGGGCTGCAGTACACCGTGCCTTTGGTAAAATTCAAGGATGTATCAACTTAGTGCTACTTTCACACTCCACGATGCATAACGGTTCTATGGTGTAATGGTTAGCACTCTGGACTCTGAATCCAGCGATCCGAGTTCAAATCTCGGTAGGACCTGTATTTATTTAATTTAATAATTGGATTGTTAAGTAATTTGTCTTTGATCACCCATAAGCTCTCTTTACCATACGCTGCTGCATGCTGCATACGCTCACGTACAACTCTTACATCATGGAAATAAATGACCTTTTCCTGTGTGCTGCTGCAGTGAACACCCCCCCAGGAATGTGCTTAATGACCCCTGCATTTGTCCGCTGGGGGCCACGAATGCCCTCGGAAGTGTCAACCTGAATTGGTCATTTTGCAATGCCCTCAGAAGAGTCAGCCTAAATTGGTCATTTTGCAACTAGACAAATTGGACGGACAAAGGGAGAAACAAAGTGGGGGAAATGGTTTAAACTCCAGTGGAAATGAAGCCACGTGCTCAGCCCCGAGTGACCTCTGACTGCTATACCTCTATTCAAATGGTGTATGTGGATACCTGGGACATTATGCATCATCAACACCATTGAGGCAGGATGGGACACCGACAGCAGAGGGTGACCTCGGGTCCCTTAATCAGCACAGTTGACAAAGCAATTTAGCGAGGATGTCCCCACGTCAGTTTGAGAGAGTGAGAAGGTTACAAAGCACCGGCGTCCCTGACATTCAGTGATGAGCAGGCCGGTGTGTTTAATGTTATTTCAGTTTTGGTTGCAAATAATCTGAACTCCATCTGTTGTGAATCTGCGTCTGAGCAACTAGGCTTTTTTTAATGTCCAGGCAGATCTGGGCAGGGTGAAAACCCCAGAAAGAGGTTGTGTATGGGCCGACCTCTTAGGCGACTCAATAATCTCACATGCTCCCGCATTAACATGAGACACACACGGTCCAAATATGCCACGAAAAATGTCAACTTCAGCTGACATATCATTTCCCATAACTCACCTCAAATGCAATGATAGGGGCATAGATGCAGCGGGATATGGCTCAGATGTGCTCGTTTTGGGACTGCTGCCTGTAAAAGGATATCTGCATGAAAGGGTGTGTGTGTGTGTGTGTGTGTGGGGGGGGGGGGGGGTGAAACAGCAAGAGAGGGAGAAAAGGAGAGAGAGCTTGCAGTTACATTACAGCCTCCCTGCATTTACTGTACTGTATAATTCTAGAGGTGAGAGGAGGAGGGGCGCTGGGATAAGAGGAGGGTGTGGTGGATGGGGAGACTAACACGCTTTTTAACTTAATTTGCTATTTCCAAGGGTGCTACATGATGTCCACGCTCCGGTCTCTCTGACCCTGGGCGTTATAAATAGTAAAGGTTAATTAGTTAGCTGGGAAATCGGATCTGGGGCGGGCAGTTAGAATTTGATCCATAGACAGGTAACTCAAGCAATCCCTTTTGTCACTGCAGTCAGACCTATATAAATCCGCCTTGACGTACAGCAGTCACCACATCGCTTTTCCTCTCTGCTGGATCACCAACCGGACGAGAACCCCCTAAACGCGGTAAGTCGCTGTGTGGATTCAGAGAGGACGCTGCTGATGGGAAGTGGCTGACTTTCATTTGCTTTGAAAGACTTTTGCAGATGTGGATTTTCTGGCTCCTGTGTATTCAGAGCACTTTAGAGGCTGCTAGTTAGATGACAGGTGAAACAATTGGGTACTTATTTTCCATAAAAGTTATTTCCATCACATTTAATTCATCGGATGAGACGTTATTTAACGGAGAAGAAAGATTAATATACATGCTGACTTTCATGGCCACTGTCTTCTCAATGTCAGTGTTGACACCTGGACACATTTTACTCTCCATCAGTGTCAAGTTAGAGGGTTCGCTTCTGTACCCGGCTACATGTGTTAATAATTCACCATGATTGTTCCTCCTACAGGAACAAAATGTCGCTCTCATCTATCCTTTCCGCTGATGCCATCGACTGTGCTATCAAGGACTGCCAAGGTATCGTCTTCCACCAATATCATTATTGCTCTCTTTGATAGATCTTTATTTTTTTTTATTTCTTTAGTTCTATACAGTCTTTCTACTGGAGCCTGCTCAGTCTATAGGGTTGTCTCTATTTGATGGCCAACTGGAAGACTGCAAAATGTTGGCATTAAAATTGAAGTACAGAATAACCTGAGGTGCAGGTTAAGAGATTTCTTGAGCATCAATTGGGCACAAGCCACAAGCTAAAGAGAGACTAGATATGATCCTGTTCGTATTATTATCACTGGAGGAGAAGGATTATTAAAGATTTGCTCCCCAAACTGATTCAGGAGCAATATTTTCTCCATACTATGTACTGTGTGTCACACTTAGTAATACCACGTCAGTCATTGTCGTGTTTCTAGTGTTTGAACCGACACTAAACGTTGAAGTTCCTGACTCTGCTCTCTCTATTCGCCTCCAGCACCGGACTCCTTCTGCCCCAGGAAGTTTTTCCAGCTGTGCGGCCTCACCAAGAAGAGCCCCCAGGAAGTGAAGAAGGTTTTCGGGATCCTGGACAATGATGGCAGCGGTTTTGTTGAGGAGGAAGAACTCAAGTAAGCGAGCAGCCAGTTCACTAACTACAGCCATTTATATATTGTGCCCAGGATGTAAAGGATCCTAAAACGGGAGTAGAGATTAGATGTCTTCATGGAAAATAATCCTATTTTCATGATGATGTAGTAAAGGGTGTGCCCGTCCATCATTAGTTTTTTTTTACTTTACAGGGCTGATATGTTACAGGGACTGATAAGAGACTAAAATGTGTACAGGCTGGGTCTCAGTGTTAGCCCCTGACTTCTTGCTTTGTGGCTGTTGCTGTGCGTCCAGTTGTTACCTCTAACTTGTGTCTCTCTGTGTACGCCAGGTTTTTCCTCCAGAGGTTCTCCCCTGGGGCACGCATTCTGTCCGACAAGGAGACGAAGGAATTCCTGTGTGCTGCTGACGACGATAGCGACGGCCGGATTGGAGCAGACGGTGAGCGGATGCACCCCATATGTGATATATTATGCCAGACATGCATGTGTGTGTATGCGTAACTAGAAACCACGACGCTTTAGGAAACAACTCTCCACATTTGACCTTTCTAAATAGAATACAGATTGACTAAATGTGTTGTATTTCGAGGGAAGGCTGGTGTTTCAGGGTGCTTTAAAGTAAGACAGTTATATATTCCAGGACTAAAATCAAACAAGCAGCAATCATAATGACCTGCTCCAAGTCCCCACACACCTTTTCTGTCCTACAGGTCAAAACTGACACCTCAACAATGTTTCTATTGACCATCTGGGATTTTACATTTTAGTTTGTTAGACTTATCGTGTTAATGAAATGTTAAGTGAAGTTTTGCACCGCCATGCTCTCTCTAATGGGTCATATCTGTTGCATTACTAAATATAAAATGCATATTTTAGAGTTAGGTGTCAGACCGATGTGGTAAATAATCATCTGATCAATTTGTGTTTCTTGTCTCCTCAGAGTTCCAGGCCATGGTCTTGTCTTAAACAACTGGACTCCATCGCTCCAGGTCGATCTGACCCCCCTCAACCCGCCCCTCCTCCACTGCTTCAAGGGCTCACTTAGTTTAATCATTTTCCATCTGGTTAGATAAAAACTTTTGAATCTCTTTTTTTTTTTTAAAGACTTGTTCCGGTCCACAGTCATCCACATTCACATTATTATTTGAGAGTTTTTCTTTTCATATGTTTTAAACATATCACAAAGCTGTATTTCCCAAATAAATGTAAAATTTCCCAAATTACTCAGAAAATAAAAGAATAAAATCCAAATCTTGGAGCTATTTTTCCTTATTTATATTCAACATCCTTGTGTGTTTCTGAATGTCTTTGAGTTTGAGGTGACACAAGGTGGCATGGCAGGAAGAATACACAGTATGGCGATCAAGTAGTAGCGATCAAGGAGTGTTGAATTGTTTCATAAGCACAAGACCGTCTCATTAACTTTTATGAAGTGGGAATCCGTATATCCACATGCTGATCCAGATGTGCCCATGAACAAAACAAACACACATGTCCTTATGTCTCCACTTACCCAACACAGCGGTAAATGAGGCTAAATGTCATAAAGTGTGATGAGAAGTAAAACGTGTCCTGTAAACACAGGGTACACATACAGTACAGGTGTGTGTGTGTGTGTGTGTGTGTGTGTGTGTGTGTGTGTGTGTGTGTGTGTGTGTGTGTGTGTGTGTGTGTGTGTGTGTGTGTGTGTGAGAGAGAGTTTATAGATTCATAGAGCTAGCACAGGGAAAAAGCAGAGGCGGTGACCTTGATGACCACCTGAGTGTCACTGCGACTGGATCGAGTGACACCTGACCTCAGCTATGTAAATAAACCCAGCTGAGCCTTGGTGTGTCTCAGGCTAGAGCAACAAAAAACACACACACATCCTAATGAATTTGCAAAAATCAAATATGAGATCAGACACAGACGGCGCTCCATGCCAGCACACATAATCCCAAATGTACACATGAACCCACATCAGGGTGGATGTTAATATATGCACCAGTGTGAGCGTGTAGATGTGTGCGATGCACAGAAGATTGCAAACTCTGCAGAAAGCTATAGCTGTGGATGCTAGCCTCACATGTACTCCTTTACCAGGTTTGCTTTGATAGCTCAGGAGAGCTTGCTCAGGATATATTAAAAGGAGAATTATTACACTCACACAAACTCTCAGACAGAAGACTGACCATCGAACAGCTCCGCATCCTCCCTCCGAGAGACTTTAAATAGCACTTACAGGATTCATGGGATTAAAATTAACTACTACTTCCCTATTTACCCACCCACTAGAGGCGCCAAAATACAGAGCAACAAGCGTTCTTGCAGTGGTTCCAGCTTTGTGTCATTTCAATTACCTGTATATTACAGGGGGAACCTGACTATTACAGCAGACACCTGCTACTCAGAACTATGGGGCATACCCTGATATTAGCATGAGGTCGTAGTCACCAGTGCAGGATGTGTAGTCACACTGACTGCTGCTTGATTCAGATGGTCTGCTGTAATAATGATAGTGTTCCTTATTCAGCCAGGCCCATACTGCCTGTGTGTCCTTATATATATATATATATACTCGACTGATTTCCGATTTATTTCGTTTTCTGCCTTCAGACCTTTAAATAATGTTTAAGAGTATCATGACACCAGGTGGACATTACCTGCAGTTAACGGTCGCCAGCTGACACGTGCAAGAGAGTGGACCTGCCAACAGTCGCGTGTGCTCCACGGACACAAGCACGCGCTCAAAGTTGCTGACTTCCAATTTGAGGACGCTGTCTGGGGGCTACTGTACCCGTGCCTTTGGTAAAATTCAAGGATATATCAACTTAGTGCTACTTTTACACGCCACGATGCATCAGGGTTCTATGGTGTAATGGTTAGCACTCTGGACTCTGAATCCAGCGATCCGAGTTCAAATCTCGGTAGGACCTGTATTTATTTAATTAAATAAATGGATTGTTAAGTACTTTGTCTTCGATCACTCATGAACTCCTTACCATACGCTGCTGCATATGCTCACGTACAACTCTTACATGGAAATGAATGACCTTTCACCTGCCAATTTGTGTAAATTGTTATATATTTTGAAATCAAAGTCGTGGGACTAAAACCAGAGACTAAAAAGTGCTCAATACAAAATTCAGAGTATATCTATTGCCTCAAACGTGGCGACAGCTGGTCGCTGGCTCGCAGCTAACGGTGCTAACATAAATTAAATGTTTTTCGACTGATTTCCAACTTATTTCGTTTTCTGCCTTCAGACCTTTAAATAATGTTTAAGAGTATCATGACACCAGGTGGACTTTACCTGCAGTTAACGGTCGCCAGCTGACACGTGCAAGAGAGTGGACCTGCCAACAGTCGCGTGTGCTCCACGGACGCAAGCACGTGCTCAAAGTTGCTGACTTCCAAGTTGAGGACGCTGTCTGGGGGCTGCTGTACCCGTGCCTTTGGTAAAATTCAAGGATATGTCAACTTAGTGCTACTTTTACACACACGATGCACAAGGGTTCTATGGTGTAATGGTTAGCACTCTGGACTCTGAATCCAGCGATCCGAGTTCAAATCTCGGTAGGACCTGTATTTATTTAATTAAATAAATGGATTGTTAACTACTTTGTCTTCGATCACTCATGAACTCCTTACCATACGCTGCTGCATATGCTCACGTACAACTCTTACATGGAAATGAATGACCTTTCACCTGCCAATTTGTGTAAATTGTTGTGTATTTTGCAATTAAAGTGCAGCCGTGGGACTAAAAAGTGCTCAATACAAAATTCAGAGCATATCTATTGCCTCAAACGTGGTGACAGCTCAAACAGGTCGTCGGCTCGCAGCTAACGATGCTAACAGCGCTAACAGTGCAACAGCCAAAGAACTGACAGTGTTGACCTGAAACGGAACCGGAGGGTGGATGCTAGGCTTCCGTGACCACGCTATTGGTCGGCACGTCATTAACTAACCAGTGGGACACGCTCACATGCACTAGCATGCACTAGCATGGTCGGCCCAGCTTTGTCGAAAAAGCAAGGAGAAGCTCGGATAACAACACACTCAGAGGGAGAGATACTTCCTTCTCTGCGCAGGTGCACGGTTGAAAGTGGGGCAAGGTTGGGGAAGCCAGTAGGTAACACTAGCCACAGGACACACAACGTAGCAGTGACCCCTGCGGGTCAAGAGAAGCGAGTGGTAAACAGGAAGGAAATGTGAGCCAACAGGTCGACACTGCTGGATGTGCTGCGGTGGGACAGCAGAACATGATAATGTGACAAGCAGATTACCTGGTCTCAAGGGCGGAGAGAGAGAGAGAGAGAGAGAGAGAGAGAGAGAGAGAGAGAGAGAGAGAGAGAGAGAGAGAGAGAGAGAGAGAGAGAGAGAGAGAGAGAGAGAGAGAGAGAGAGAGAGAGAGAGAGAGAGAGAGAGAGAGAGAGAGAGAGTGTATATATACAGTATATATATAATTAATAATCACTTCTAGATGTTGTGTTAATGTTATTGTGTATTAATATTATTGTGTATTATATTATTGTACGTTTAATTGTTCTGATTCTTTGGCAATACCGTTTCTAAACGTTCATGCCAATAAAGCAAATTGAATTGAATTGAAATTGAGAGAGAGAGAGAGAGAGAGAGAGAGAGAGAGAGAGAGAGAGAGAGAGAGAGAGAGAGAGAGAGAGAGAGAGAGAGAGAGAGACTAGCTCTGTCTGTGTAGCTCTGTTTCTCTCTAGGTCAGCTTAGCTCTGACAGTCCCGGGGGGCTGACAATATGAGCAAAATGACAAAACAACATTTTGCTCATATTGGACTGCAGGTTGGACATTGAGTATGTAACGCACATTAAAAGCTGAGTTCCTTTGAACTATTTATTCTGTTGATGGGAATAAAACAGCCATTTTATTCTGAAGTGAAATCTTAAGCAGTAGAGTAAATCCAGGTACATGTTCTGAGGCTCATGCAATTAGAATATATTTTGGGGATGAGGAATATTCCTTACACTACAAACCGTATCTATTCTACACCATCCATGTGATCAATGAGGGTGTTGTTTTGCATTCTAAGAATTAAGGTTACAAAAAAATGCACTTGAGATGTCATCAGGTCTGAATTCAGCAGTACAGGTCATAGTGGAAGTGGTATTGGTAACAGTAGCAGTAGTAACCTTCAAATGTTAGGATGCTGCATTAGGTAACAAACAAAGGATTAGGAAGAAATAAAGTAAGCCAGCCAACTTGACTTAACGATTAACTTACTTTTACTTCACTTGAACTTAACTGGCTTTTATATTGAAACGTTTTGTGGGACTGCTAATCCTGTACCAATGCGATTGGTCTGGATGGGCACTTGAGGATGGACACATGGGCCTCGTCTGCTTGTCTCTTCAATAATTGATGTCCTCGCTTCATTGTCACCAAAAACTCATATCAAGAAAGGAGTGTCAGGCTCCCCTTACTGATTAAGTCTGTGTGAAACTTTAATGTGCACCCCATCTTCAACGGATAACAAACCCAAGTGCTCAAGCAAACGCGGCGAAAGGAAGTTGAACCATTTGGACGTCCGCCGTGCGTCCAGCGGCCTGCCGTGACAAACACTGCTCATATTTTGACTCGCTCCACGCTCTTTCGGAGCCTGGAGGTTTCAGAGACGTTGCTACCTGATAGTCTGAACAGGGAGGAACGTCGTGAAAGATTTAACTGCCGTGTTAGGATAGACTGAATGGGCTTTGTGAGCTCTGTGCAGGAACTCCATCCATAATGCAGGGGATGACAGCACTGCCTCTGTTCCCCAACAAGCATTAGTCCTAAGCCTTTGCCTATGATGTCTGCGTGCAGCTTCCCTTCATTAATGAATGATAGGCCATGCACATATCAATGGCCACCCCTGATACACACAGGGCCTTCGTGGAAGGCGATTTCTAGAAATCTATTTCCACCCTGCCTTGAGCGTATTGTTTACATATCCGCTAATTGATGTTTTATTTATATATATATATATATATATACACACATCTATTCACTCGACTTAAGTTTGCAACTAAAAGCCACACCCTGCCTAATCCCCTGAACAGCTGTCACACGTGCTGACTCACCCTCAGACTGAGTAATGGCTGTCGTGGAGAGGTAGACGGGTACTTTGCTGACTTTTCCCAAATGAGAGGGCACAATAACGTAAGATGGCGAGAGTCCTGGACAAACATACTTTGACTATAATGGAGGCAAACGCAAATGATTGGAGAGGACGTTTGCGTCCCGGTGGAGTTCGGTCAGTAAACACCACACAACAAATGCCACGAAAGCACTTACATGCTTCATAAACTTGCATTACACGCGTGGTGCGATCAGAAGCTCAGACATTACTCGTCTGCGTCCTAAAATGTAGTTTACAGTCAAAGTGTGTAGTCATCGACTAATATTACACCTACAAATGAGTACATGCCTATAATCTCTTTAAAGCTGTTCAAATAACCAACAACAACAAGCCTTGAGTATCAACGTCATCCTTTCCCAGCACACCTATGGACTGAGTACTCCACATGTACAGTGATATGATGGTTCCTTCTATGAACTTAATGCCCCATAGTGCATCTTAACTGTGATATTAATATTCAAGTTAGTGAGATTCAATAACTACACTGAACCTGTGTACCACGTCCAATTTATAAGACGCGTTCAAAGCAAACGTTTGATTTACGTTTTGGAGTTTACAAATGGAATTAGTTATCTTATTCAACTCTCTGCCGGAGAGCCAATAAGTGTATTTCCCAAAATGACTAACTATATTCCTCGAAGGCAGTGTAAGCGTCTCTAAGTAAAGTATTCATTGCATCAGTTCACACATTGTTTATCTATGTCGGTGATCCAGTAAGACTGTAACTGACAGCACCAACAAGGCCTTTGTCACTCCCCACCCTACACCCATGTTACCCACAGCCTGACAGGACAGACTTCCACGTCCCTTGTCCCTACATGATTTAGAGAACTACTGAACTGTCAGGTTTCAGCTCCCTCCGTACAGTCTCAGTTTCTTTCCCGGGTCTTACTCTGGCCATCAGATCCGACCATTACCTCGGCAGAGCTGCCAGGTTTGACTCAATCCCTTGTGATTGAATAACAGAGGCCAGACTGAGCTAATTGATTTTGATCTGTGTTACAGGTTGACTGCTGTAGGACTGAAGCAGCCACATCTAAAAAAAAACTTTGTCTATGAACCCAGGAGATCACAGTGATGGTGATGTCAGGCGAGACACGAGAAAACAAAAAGCAGACAGACTGCATGAGTCACAAGGTACAAAACTCTACTACATATTAACTGTCATGATAGACTATAGTAATGTATATATGGAAAGAAATGTCACATTATCTCTTATTTATATTCCTGCTAATCTGTCCTTAAAGATGAGGTACTACAGGTGACTATAGACTGTTGACTAACAGACTTGTATCATCACACATACACAGTTGTGCACATGCAAGCTCACACACAAGGTTTAAACAAAAGTCACATTCATATACACATACAAATATACATATTTTAAAATGGTATCACATACTTATTGATTATACCATTCTGTATGGAATAATTGAAAAAGAAAACTTTTTAATATATATTTATTAGTAAAAACGTATTTATTTGAGTTTATGGACTGAACTATTTGTAGCTTAGAAGAAAATGCACACGAGATTATTTATTATTATGATTATTTCACGACTCCACAGATTAAACCTTACTTTGCATCATCATCTTTGAATCAGTCTGCCTTACTTGAGTCATGGTTAAGTGCAGAAGTTCATTCAAGTCCGACCGACTCCTCTGTTGACTGCTGACCTCCCGCAATCATTTTACAGAAATGGGAATGTGAGAAGTTATATTGTGGCGCCCTCTAGTGCACGTGCGATGACACGCGCAGCGAGAGATGTGGCGGAGAGCGATGTAACTGTGAATGTGGATGTTTTTAACACCACAGTGTGAATATTAAAACAGTGTATGAAAAGGTCCTTTACTGTCTAATCCCAAACGAATTCATATAACTACTTTTACCTTCACCGGATGTGAGGTCACCGCGGCCTCCTTCCTGTGTGAACGTGAGCGTCGGTGGCCGCTGCTGCTGCCTGTCAACATCACAACCCCAAAAGAAGACGTCTGTGTTCTGGATTTTGTAGTAAACTGTTTGTCTCTGACAGAGCACCAGCTGTCCTCCGCCATGTCCATGTACCAGGTAAAGCCCGTCTGTGGGGGCCACATAACGACAGATTTACCAACCTGCATGTACAACTTACCAAATGTCCACGCGCAGCAAGGAAACAGCAGCACGTCTGAGCACGCGCTTCAGGTAACTCTTAACTGATTTAATTTCGACACGGTTGATTGTTTTTTGTCTGTCGGTTAGGTTTTATTTTGCCCTCGTTGTTGCCCAGAACTCGTTTTGATAACTGTGCATCTCGCGCGGTGTGTTAGCATTAGCTTACCTTATCCAAGCTAGCTAGCTAGCCAAGTTAGCTTGAAAGGAAAATGAGCTCAGTTGTGGCTGATGCAACAACTAACGTTACTGCACTTATCCACTGTTCCGACGTTTAAAGATGAATATGGTATGTTAATGTTTTTATATTTGAGTATATTAGTCCGTTTTCGTTGTATATGCTTACACTGTCGTTATTACTAATCCTTAGTGCACATCATGATGGCATGTCTTCCCATGGTCCTTAACAGGTTACTGTAACATTACTTAAATACAGTTTTCTACCATTAGTCTAAGTATTTCTATTTCATGCCATTTTATACTCGTGCTGCACTTCAATTTAAAGTTATTTTTTTTATTACTTGTTATTCCACTGCATTAATATGACAGCTATGACTAGTTACTTTACACGTACAAATATATACATGCATTGTAATAGACATAACATGATTCATTTTTATAGATTAAACTATATAACCGATGGTAACGTTGTATAAAACTGTCACAATAAAATGTTACTTACACTTAACAGCATCAGCAATATTAATACTGTAAATATAAGTGCATGAGTACATTTACTTTTGATACTTAACTTACATTTTGCTAATATTTCATATCGATAAGTAATATTTTTAATGCAGGACGTTTACTTGTAATTGAGTATTACTACAGTCTGATATTAATACTTTTACTTGTGTGTCTGAGTACTTCCTCTAACCCTGCAGTGTGTTGTTCAGTGTTGACTTTAATCTGGAGTAGACATTGTGGCACAAATTACCAGTAGCCTTTATAACCCAACCACCATAGACCTGGGATATGTTAAATATGTTCTCAATACTGAATCTGTTATCTGTGCTAAAACTGTTAAATGTTGGGACACCAGCTAACACCCAGGTTGTTAAACTGCTGCAGGATTGTGCTCAAATATCAAATTCCCATTTGCGGTTTCAGCCCAAAAACGAGCGACTCTTTCTGTCTCCCCAGAATGGCGAAGTGGACCCTGCAGTCAAAGCTCTGGAGGCCCGACAGGATGAGATCATGAGGAAGCTGTACGAGCTGAAGGCAGCCGTGGAGGGCCTGGCCAAGACGGTGTCCACTCCAGATGCCGATCTGGACCTTACAGTCAGCAGCAGCCTCTCATCCCAAAGCCCCACCTCCACAACCTTCAAAGGCGTCACAGACCTGGACACGCTTCTGGGCAAGGTGAGAGTCTCGGCATAAAACTAGTGAATTCAGTTTAACTAGTGAGTGTTATACTAAAGTGATATCCTGCATGTACTGGCAGAACCTCTGTTTCTTGCTACTGACATACTTTGACTTTATTTTCTCTGGGTCAGCAGTCTGTAGGTGTTTTCCTGATCACGCCCATCATAACTGTCATTAGAAGTGATTAATACCGTGCTAACCTGCACAACCTGTTTGTATTGGAATGTGTCTTGAAGCACATTTGACGGTGTGGACTGATTGCAGCCTGTTTGCATGCTGCATTGTCCTAGTTAGAGTAGACACATATCGTAATACGTCATTTATTTTCGGAGGATTCGACTATTTACCTTGTTATCTTGTTTATGTCACAAGGATCTCGGTGCTCTCCGAGACATCGTCATAAACGCCAACCCGGCGCAGCCCCCTCTGACCCTGCTGGTGCTCCACAGTGTGCTGTGTCAGCGCTATAGAGTGCTCTCCACCGTCCACGTCCACTCCTCAGCCGCCAGCGTGCCGCCACAGCTCCTGTCCTGCCTCGGCCCGCGCCACGCAGACAGCTATGCCCGCCAGATGTTCCAGCTGGGCTTCACCCTCATATGGAAAGATGGTAATTCACAAATATTGTAGTGAATGAAAACAGACAGTATGTCCATACTATACCTGAACCAGCTTTATACGCTGGTGCCACACGGCCCTGGTAAATAACTAGCAAGGAGCTCCACAACAATGCTGGATAATTTAGTTGAGTTTTGTTACGGTGTGTAGGCGGTTAGATTATAAAACAAATACAGTCATTGTGTTTTAGGAATGCTATTTCTAAGTGTTGCGTTCATGTTATCAATAACTGGCATGTTGACATGGATGGGGTAAATGCTTGTGCCCTTGTTTACCTGTAAACATGTTTATCCTTTTGCACACATCACAGTCCCCAAACTGCAGATGAAGTTCAGCGTCCAGAACATGTGTCCCGTCGAGGGCGAGGCCAACGTGGCGCGCTTCCTCTTCAAGCTGCTGTCTCCCTTCCCAAGTGACCCGGCCGTGGCCACGCTGGTGGACAGCTGGGTGGACACGGCTTTCTTCCAGCTGGCGGAGGGCAGCGCCAAGGAGCGGGCCGCCGTCCTGCGGGCCCTCAACTCCGCTCTGGGCCGCGGCCCCTGGCTGGCCGGGCCCGAGTTCTCCCTGGCCGACATCGCCTGCTATTGCTGCGTGCTGCAAAGCGGCTCCGCCTCCTCTACTCCCGCTAACGTCCAGCGCTGGATCAAGTCCTGTGAGAACCTGGGCCACTTCAGCCCTGCCAAGCTATTTCTGAAGTGACCGGGGGCCGTCACGGGACCAGAAACCAGAAAGGGTGTCTTACCCGAGCAAAGTGAGAGAAGGGCACTAGATTATTAAAATATCCCGGCCGTGTCTGGAACACCCTCTAATGCTTCCCTCCTTACTGTAATATATCACAGAACTGACGAAGACTCAGTAGAAGCATTATGGTTGAGTGTGAAAGTAACATATTTGTCTCTGCCATGTTGCTTTTGTATAACAAAGGGATTCTTAGGGAGCAAGGGAGGAAGCATGGGAGGACAGTAAAGACGAGGGCTTGGTGACGGATTAAATCAAAAGGTACTGACAGAAGTAACACACTCTGTACACTTTCCACCCACTTTGTGCCTAACATGACCCTGTTCTAAATGTGTGTGCTGACAGGTATTACTGGGTGTTTTCATGGGTAATCCTTTGCACCGTTGTTTTATTTGAAATCATTAAAACTACCACTTTGGATCAAACTTTGAGCTGGGGCCTGGGGTTTGTTTTATTTGAATGTTCGATCACTTTAATAGCAAATTTCCTTCAAAAAACAAACGTGTCTTTTACTGAAGTGCACCTCTGTGTCCAACAGGTGGCAGGATTGTCAGATAGTTTGAAGATAATGTAATCGTTCAGTAACTTCCTTCACCTGCTGATCCAGAGTCAGGGTGGCACCATACAAGAAGTGGAAGGTAGGGGGAAAAAAATCACATTTTAGAAATATCTTTACCTGGCTTCCATGTCTCTGGACAGTGTAAAATATCTGGTGGCAATCTGTGTTCTCCCTACCGAGTGCTCCAGTGTTGTCATTGGACGACGGCAGCAAATGAGCACATTAACACAGTGAGGAGGATACTAAAGCAAATGCAAAGTAAGGGAATTATGGGTCGATCTCTAAATCTTCAACTGAATTTGTATTACTGAGAATGTTGAATATTAAGCTCTCAGTTTTAAATGTCTGCATCCTACTGAACAGTAGGACTCAACACAAGCAGAGCAGACTTTAGAGCAGTTCCACAGCAGGAGAGTTTTAAACCTAAATCTCTCTGGCAGTCAAAGAAAGACTAGAATACATACATGAAAATGCACACATGCAATGGTGTCAAAAAGAAGAAAAAGGAAATCCCAGGGCATTTCACGCTCTCTGGGTTTGACATCTTCAGAAGTTGTCATGTCAGCTCTGGCCCTCGCAGAGTCTGTGTTTGAGTGTGCTTGTGTGCTCTCACAGCCTCCTGCTGGTCTCCAGGCAGCTGTCTGACAAGACCAACGCTTTTAACTGACATGTGCATGTGACATGCGTTGAATACACGTGGGGACTCTGCAGCACTGCAATTTGTGACGTGTGACACGAACACCGACTTCTTTAAAAAAAAACGGTGATCAGTATCTGTTGATGCGCTTCTCTAATCCAATTACTTTTGTTAACAAACTGCAAAAAACAGAAAAGTCTCTTTCCTTGTCTCTTTATATATGATATAAAACATACAGACAGGAGATGCATTCTCATTGAGCACCTGTAGAAAAAACTAACTGAACTGAAAGACAAAAATCACTTCAGTTTAACCCTGTGGCTACTTCAAATCACAACAATAGCACAGATAGAAAGATGCTTTTGTTAGTATATGCGGTCCTCGAATGTCACTGTCCATGATTGTCAATTACGGTATTTTCATTAAGCCATTCAGGAGTCGGGGTGATATAATGTATGCTGTGCCCATCAAACAAGATACGGGAAGAATATTAACACGTACGGGCTAAATTGTCAGAAATAAAATATTGCTCAGGGTTTTTTTTCTGAAATGTTTCTTCTTCTTTTTTTAGCACAATATGGTTTGTTTCTGCATCAATTAAAAGGCCGAGAGGAGACGCACACCGTCTAATGCGCACATGTGACTGTTGTATCTCAAAAGTTGAATGCGTTCAAAGTAGTCGTCGGTCAGGAAGTTCCTCTGCGAGGTGACCAGGTTGCCTTTCTGACTGAAGAGGCGCTGGACGGGGGCCGTGGACGGCAGCGTGGTGTTGTATTTCAGGAAGAGCTGCTTCATCCTGGGGAAGTCCTGAAGGCACTCGAGGCTCTTCCCCGTTCCTTCGACGTACTTGCGGATCTCCTCCATCACGCCCCGTTGCAGGATCTGAATGGCGGGCTTCACCGACCCGTAGCTGAAGAAGTCGTCTTCCGACTCGATGGTCGACACGCTCCGGATGGTGTCGGCCTCGATGATGTTGCTGGGATCTATCAGGGAGGCCTCTGTGGCCAGCAGGGAGCACATCTCCTCCCGGTCGGAGGCGGCCATCCACCACAGGCGAAACTGCGGCGTCGTCGCCGTCGCAATTTTCGCCTCCGTGCTGGCGAACAGCTCCTGGAACCGCGCGTCGATGGCCACCACGATGGCGCCGATGACGTCGCCGAAGTAGGTCGCCGAATCCTTCTGCTCGTTTAGCTTGTTCTTCAGACTGAGCACGGTCGGGATGACCAGACCCAGGTAGCACTTCTGCTCCGCTTGGAAAAGTTCAAGTGCAAAAGCGAGCGGGTGGAACACGGTCACGTATTCTTTGAGGAAGGCCATCTCCTCCGGCTGCAGGCGCGGGACCTCCAGGCGGGCGCCCAGCTCCGTCAGCTCCTGCTCGGTGAGCGAGACGATCTTCTGCACGGCGCAGTACTCCACGTTCCAGCGTATGACGGCGGGCACGACCAGGGCCATCTTTCCGATCGCCTCCGCTGAGTCCATGCCCACCTGGAGGTGGTGGCATTTGCTCCATAGGGAGTACACCTTGGCCATTGTGCTGTAATGCAGCTGGCACATGGGCCCCTGGGACACGGCCTGCCAGAAGTCCTCCGTGACGATGAGCTCCAGGGTGTGCGACGCGCAGCGCTGCACGGTGGGCAGGAACAGGAGCATGTCCTGCTCCGGCTCGCCCTCCAGCACGGCGCTCACGTTCTCGTAGAAGCCGATGTCGTCGTCTCTCTCCGGGCTGTCCAAGGCGAACTCCTTGAACACGCTGACGAAGGGGCTGCCGTTGTCCGTGACCGTGGTCTGAACTTTGCTCTCGATGTTGTACGCCACGTGGATGTCGTGTATCCGCCCGGCGATGGTGTCGTGCGTGATTCGGCCCTGCAGCCGGGCGAACCCCAGGGCGGCGGACTTCCTCTCCAGAGAATGCCTGTCGATCCATTGGCAGGTCATCCCGAAGAAGCTTCTGTTGTTGGCCGTCCAGATGTCGGCCGTGGTGCACACGTACAGGATGCTGCTGAGTTTGGCCATCAGCTCCTCCCGCATCCTGGAGAAACCCTGGTCCACCTTTGTAAACAAGGTCACCCTGTCCATGGACTTCAGCCCCCCAGTTAAGCCCGAAACCAGCTTCCTGAAGCCAGGCTGCTCGAGCACGTAAAACGACTGGCAGTCCTCCACGATGAAGTTGAAAATCAGCTCGTCGATCTTCGCTTGGGTCATGCACTTGGAGATGATTTCCGCTTTCAGCTTTTTGAGTTGGCAGTGCCGGCTCTCCTCGCCGTTGAGCTCTTCTTTCTTCCTCCCCCTCTTGACATCGGGCCTGGCTTCACAGCCCAAGTGGGTTCTCTGCAGGACGAAACGCCCACAAGGGGCTCATGTCAGTTTGTTGGACGTGTGCCATTTGTATGTTCTCAGTTTCTATTAGTTTATCAAACTGAACATGCAAAGAAAAAAACAACTCAAAATGCCACTTGTGAAATTATTTGCTTTTGTTTTTCCAGCGAAGGAGAAAAATAAATAGCCTCCAGCGCCACGAGTCGGTAATCAACACCCAGCTGCAATGTAACGTTATTTGTCACGAAGTATTCATTCATTACCTCTTTAAAACGTGAACCCGACGGTTACGGGATGTCATTACAGGGGCATCGACGAGTGTTACTCACGTCTAAATGCTTCTTCAGGTTTGACGTGGATGTTTTCGACGTGGAGAGCAGGTTAACCCTCGGCAGACACAGATTACACTGGACGATGATATTTTTCCCTTGATCTGCCTTGTACGTGAAATGGTGGCGATAACGCCAAGTATGCATGGCCGATTTGATCTCGCCGCTGCCTTCGTGGAGATCAACATGCATTTCGGACATTATCTCCACCGTTGTCGACATCTTGAAATATAATAAAAGTATCGTAATCCAATTTAGTAATCGTGATTACACGTAAAGTAACGATGGCGGTAGCGAAATCCTCATGAAAAGGGGCAGGCCTTTGTTCAGATGTGGCCCAGTGAGCGAACGAGGAGCGGACACTGTCGTCACTCTTCGTTTTCGCACATGCGCGTTGAGAGTCCGCGACAGCCAATTGAGAGAATGGCCACGGTGGAGCGAGGGCGCATGCGTCGTACACACACGGGCGCGCTCTGCATTACGTCACGGTCCTCTCCTTGTGACTTTTACTCACATTCGCTGGGAGTACTTTTACCAGCGTTTCCTTTTTCCCAGGCGCCGCTTAGAGTTTGGCGCCACCTGCAGGGCAGCGGAAGTCACAACGTTTTAATTGAGACATTGAATTATAAAACATGCAGTCAGGTTTTATTCAATAGAGAAAATACAAAAATATTTAAATTACCGTTTGAGCAGCAATCACAACTAAAAAAAAAAACAGCAATAGAAGAAAAAAATATAATTAGTCAGAAACAAAGAAATAGGAATCAAATTACTTTTCATTATCCATCACAGTTGTATATTTAATTTTGAAATACATAAAAGGCAAAAACAAACTGTTGGGTTGCACATTGTCCAGCTGGTTTAACGGGCTTATTCTTTCACTAAATTAAAACATTGCAGCTGACTGTTCTGTTATATTATAAATATATTTATAGCATTTAAAGTCCCCCTCTGTTCAATACTGTGCTGCTCTGATTGCTTCTTCACTTTGATGCTTTAGATTCACTGTGCATAATAATGTGTGTGCAGAGTTTTACACTATAATGCTGTTTTCACATTCATCCGTTGAAGGGCAAAGGTTTAACATGTGGACAGATGAGCGTGATCTTGTGACATCACAGCTGGTCCGTGAGCCAATCATGGTCCAGTATGTATAGCGTATACATATTACTTGAACACACTGAGAGTGGACTTTACAGAGAGGTAGGTCTTGTTTAGTAAAACATTTTGAAACAAATCATAGTTGCATATACTGTAGATTCTGTGTTTTTCAATGTGCTAGGAGCAGATAGAATAATCTTTAACACGGTAATTGAACATTGTTGCAGAAAATAACACAAACTTTTATTCCAAGTAGAGTATTTTCATACGTTTTAAAATATGTCTGGAAGGGATCTTTAAAGATCAGAACGTACTTGCTCATTCATTCATGTGGGAACTTGGCTCTAAAGGGGCACTAACTTACCCAAAGGAATTAAAACAAGAGAGACAGATACTCTGAGAAATAGTAGCCTAGAAGTACAAACGGCTTCACACACAACCAGACCTTGTCTTAACCTCATACCTCTCTTTGTTCCTGCTCACACTATTGCAGGGAACTCTCAGGTGTCCTCCAGTGGTTTGACTTGTGAAAGCTGTTCTTTCTATAAGTGTGATTAAAAAAAATAGAGCCAATTCTTATTCTAGGATGAACTGCACGGTGAAATTACCCAGATTTCCACAGAAACCAGGCTGGCAATACCATCAAGAGAGGTTTTCTATCAAGCCAGAGGCACCTTGCCAGCCGAAACTATCCAAGAAAGTGTTTCCCCGCTATAGTTGAAAACCTTCCATCTGGCCCAGAGATGCATTTAGCATGTCTTTCGTCCGGTTAGGATGATTGGTGTTTCTTTTTGCATGTTTTGTAAACCAATTCGTCCGCTATGCCTAGACGTTCAAAGTCAGAAGCAGGGGAGAGAAGAGTTTGAGTGAGACATGGATATTTTGCAAGTTATTCACATTCATTATATTTTCCTCACTACTGTTTCCTCCCCTTAAAATGTTATGCCACATTATTCACTTTACTTTATTCATTTGATTTTGTTATAGTGGGACACACATTGCCATTCACACCTTACTTATCTTTGTGTCACTATTTACTTTCAGCATCCTCTCCTGGTATGATCTTGGGAAATCAGATGAACCTGATGTACAGTGTGCTGTGTGATAACACGAGCTCACCAAACATCTAATTGCTTTTTTAATGCTCTGTTCCGCGGGGGGGATTGGCTGTTTGGCTGTTTGGCGTTAGTGCACCACAGAGAAGGACCATCGTGTCCAAACCTCTCCGTATTTCTCTCCCCAACCCCCATCCTCATCCTCATCCACGGAGCAGCTTTGGTAATAGCTGCTGAATTCAGTAGAGAGTTTCCAAATGTCAGTTGAGAGACAAATTGTTTGGCTAATTCATATTTCCACATGTTTTAAATGCATTAGCGATTCAATTTTAAACTGTAATGTCACTGGGCTTTTCGTTTCTTTCTTTAATCAACAGCACCTCCATTGGTTAGATTTGGAGAGGGTGGGGTCTCAATTTAGAGCCACTGACGTATAGTTCTCTCGGATTTTAACAGAGGCGCTGTCCGTGTAGGGAACAGAGAAAAGAGTTTTGAGACAAAAAATAAAGGGAAAACAGAAGACTGAAGTGGTGAGGAGGTTTGGGGTGCTCTTAATTGGTACACGATGTTGCGCTTCAAACCTGCGTGGAGCTTCTGGAGTGGGCACATCTGGTGTTCTCTCACAGTCACAGCTGCAACCAGTTGGTTTTGAGCATCAGGTGAGCGTTTCAGAAAATATTCTTCTTTTTCTGGGCTCCACTTTTCTTTAAGCCGAGGAGCGGAGAGAGTGGGCGCGCCCAAAACCTAAAAGTATGGCCAAAGCATCCGCGCCCTGACGCGCTCCCGGTGAGCGCATGTTGGACCGGTGAGAGTGTGGACGAGCATGAAGCGCCATGGGTTGGTGTGACCGCGGGGTTCAAACGCTGCTGGCCACCGTGGGGGCTTTTGCTGCCTTCAGCCTGATGACCATCGCCATCGGCACGGACTACTGGCTCTATTCTCGGGCGTACATCTGCAACACCACCAATGCCACCACAGACGAGACCCAGTCACAGCCCAAAACCAAGAAGGGCGATCTCACCCACTCTGGGCTGTGGAGAATCTGCTGTATTGAAGGTAAGCCTGCTCCAAATCGATTCTCACACCGTGGCTCTGTATGACAATTTAACATAAACTGCAAGGTTCCCTGTTCTTTTCATACAAATAGTTTGACTTTTCTCTTTTCTTACGAGGAGTATTTTATTTGTCAGTGCGCACAAAAGGACGCACTCCCTTTACGCACGCCAAATGTCTCAATCGGACAAGAAAATAATCATCCATTTGGAACAACTTTCAGAGGTTATAGGTCAGATGGAGAAAGCGTCGATGCGCACACTTGTGGATTTTAACACTAATGAAGTAGCAGATAAACAAAGCTAAACGCTCAACTCCAGCTCTCTGCCAACTGTTACCTCGCATTGTTCAAGCAATGGCCCACACAATATGGCTTTGTTACAGTCTACGATGCGTTGCCAACCCGGCGCGTCTGAGCCCATTCGCATTAATGACTGTCGCTGCCAGGAAATGTGCGCGCTGATCGTCTACTTTCATTCATGTCTTTGTATCCGATGCTGTTGCTTGGCAACATCCCTGAAATTGCTATGGAAACATGCCCGGTGATTTAAAAATAGATGACTCAGAGTTCACGTCACGTCCAAGCAAATAGAAAAGAAAAAATTGTTATAGAACTTGAGTTAAACATCCCCGATTTCGTATTTTCTTCACTTTGGAAAGTGTTTTTGAACCATTTTACGCATTTGATGTGTGAAGGTGCGCTGACAGTGACGTCTTACTCCAGAGGCAGACAGACACTCCTCCATTGACCAATTCCTGCCGGCCACCCCTTGACTTCTCGCCTCAGCCATCAATGAGTTAGTCGATGCGACTGGATGGATGTCTTCATGGCATGACGCACAGATTTTTCCAATCAATTGCGAGCGAAAAAAATACGACTCTCATATCTTCAAAATTGGTTTAGAGATGTTTGGAAAATACAGCAAAACCGACGAAATGTAGCAAACCTTCAAATGCCCTGTTAATATGATGTATTACAGCCTACAATACAGCCCCAAACCTATTTTGTTTTATTTAGATTGTGCATGCCAAAGTGCCTATCATGTGAAACTCTATCTAAAAACATGATTTTATCTTTAGTTATCCCCAGAATACGGAAGGCCATATCTCCAGGCAGGCACTTTAGAGATACAGATACATGTATATACATTCAGGAGGTCCACCCTAAACACGGAGCTGCTATGAAACGTGACAGCAGCCTTGTTGTCATCTCTGGAGCAATATTGTCTTCAACACCTTCTCACAACAGAAGGAAACTGAAACGTTTTTTTTTCTTTCTTTTATGCATCTTCTGTTGACTGTATAGTCTTTTGTATGGATTTAGTCAGTTTTATATTATTATTATTGATGCCTAGACTTTTAATAACGTAAAAAAGGTATCTAAATCTGTTTCTTAATATATACTTCAAAAGCTGCTGAATATATTTCACTTTGTCCCACACGAAGAAAAACAACATTTTACCTGACACTAGATACTTTATTCCTCTTTGTCAGGTGCCTTTCAATATTTGCAGTTAGATTCTGTGGATTAGCTCGTCTTCATTCCCTTTTTTAAGGCTTAATGTCACCAGAGCCCACATACAGGGAGCAGTCATCAATGATTAAACTGCTTCTGCTTGTCCTGTGGTGAAGATGGACGCTTTAGACTCATGTGAAGCACATCCCGGTGTGTTATGACACTTGCAATCTACTGAGAGTCATGCTTAGCTGCACCTGTGTTTGATGTGGACAGACTGCAGTGTAAAAAAAAAATATATATATATATATATGCATCCTCCTGACTAATAAATAAATGAAAATACATTTCAAATGATAGCGAACGATTATGTGAGGCATGATTTCCCATCAGTGCTGTGAAGTAAATAATGACAGTGGATTAATGACACTAGAGACTGAGCAGATGTTAATGAGGTTCAGACTTCTTTTTGAAATCATAATTTGCACAATCAAAGGTCAGCCTATCACATCAGTCTCTCCACTGCTGGACGGTGGCTCTGTTGTCATGGAGACTCGTAAGTATAGTGGAGAAAACAACCACACACACACACACACACACACACCCCTCCGGTCATAATGACAAACACACTGGGTTATTGACGGGGACGGCTCTGTGTGTATCACAGCTACTGGGGAAAACATCACCACGTTTGTCTGAACAGATCGCGGTGACAACATGTCTTTCTCTCAGCGACAGCACGTTGCTGTAACACACACACACACACACACACACACACACACACACACACACACACACACACACACACACACACACCAGCCGCTCGGCAGAACCTTATAATGAACGTGTTGTAGTGTGTTCTAGTCGTCCTGCTCAACAGGCGTCCACTCCTCTCCCGAGGGCCCGCATGACATTTAAGGAGCAGGCAGGAATATATTGCATGAGGCTACTTTGCCGGGAGGTCAGCGCTACCCTCATTTATGCAATTCTAAACAGCTGTTTGGTTTTTTTTTTCTGCTGTGTTTGTTTGCCCACATAAATGCTGTGAGGCCTAATTTGCATGAGAATCTGTAATGCATCAGAGGCTGTTCCTTACGCGTGACTCGAGTAAATAAAAGCAATTCTGAGGATGAGGAAAGAATCCAATTAGCAGGTACATGTTTACAGTAAACATCCCAGCTTGGTGTGAGTGGCGAGGCATGGGGGACAGTAGAAGTGTGCGTTTGAGAGGAGGGTTTTGTTTAGGCGTTGTGGAGAGAGAGGGGGGGGGGGGGTCACTTTGTCATTCCCACTATGCTCCACAAGTCTGTAATTACAGCTGAGAAGCCAAGCGGGGGCACTAATTAGCCAGCAGGCCCCAACTTCCACCTCGTCACTCCGTCCTCCTCTCCTCTGCTCGTTGTGCTCTCTCTTCTCATCTCGGTTTAGACTGACCTCCTCCTTTCTCTTCATTCTTTAATCTGCTTCATTCTATTCTTTTTAATGAACCCTCAATACCCTCAAACCCCCTTGTCCCCCTTTTTTTTATTTTTGATGCCTTTTATTTCTCTTGTCCTCTTCAATTAAGTTTGTTTGTGTCGAATGCAGCTATTTTGATAGATATTAGGAAAAGTTTCACATTTTGGGAAACGCACTAATTCGCTTTCTTACCCAGAGAGAAGCTCGATGCCACTCTAAATATAAAGCTCCTACTAGCAGCCACTTAGCTTAGCATAAAGACAGGGAGCAGAAGGAAACAGCTCTCCTCCATCTGCCCAAAGGTATCACAAATCTTTCATTTAACTGAGCTTCTAATTGTCTAGAAGTAGCAAGGCTTTTGTTGATTCACTATAAAAACTTCACATTCCTCATTGCTTTCAGTTGTTTCATCCCGTCACCATCCATCTCCCTCTGGGGACATTCTCTGCAAATCTAGTAATATAAAGATTGATTTAATATCTTGGGACTATACTGATTCTGCAGTTGGTAAAAACAACTTAAAAATGGTGCCATTGTTTGGGATTAACACCTGGATTATTTGTTAAACTTGAAAGTGACTGGAATAAAAGGTCTATTCTCGGTATTATCAGTCACAATAGCAATCAGAATCCCTTTTAAGCATTTATTACATTTATATGCAACAGGGATTTATTTCCTGGTTATAATACCAGATTGAGACTGGAAATTAGAAACTACAACAATATCAGGTTTCAATCATATGGGAAATATACAGTACAACATAAAATATGTTAGAGAACCTAAGGGCTGCAGTGCTGTAGATCTTTTGTCTTCATAATCCGCTCTCAAACTATAAAATCTTAAGCATTATGTTAAGAATCACATAATTACATCTAATACAGGCTTCTTCTTCTTCTTCTTCTTCTTCTTCTTCTTCTTCTTCTTCTTCTTCTTCTTCTTCTTCTTCTTCTTCTTCTTCTGATTTTTATGGCGGTTGGCAAACAGCTTTCGGGTGCATTACCGTCACCCACTAATATAATCTGCCCTTGTGTGTTTCCCGCCTTTATAAACATCTGCCCCGCCCCGATTGTTTTCACTTGTCCCTCGTTATCACTCTCCCTTCATGGTGCAGTCAGTCTATCTGCTCTCCTTTGTCTGTGCCCGTTAATCTTCTGTGTTTAAGTGAGATTTCTAGCCATATGTTCCTTGTGTTTTTCATAATGTTCATCGGTTTGGTTTGTCTCTGTTCCAAGCGCTGTTTTCCAGTGAAGACTTTCACTTTTCAAGTGGTCCTCTCTCGGCTTGTACCGGTTTGCCTCACGGTGCCGGGATTGAAATACTGGAGAGGCGATGAGCTGATTAACTGGCAGGTGTGCAGGTGAACACAGATCCAGGTAGATGGCAGGACAGTAACCACACGAGACCAACGGCGGACGTGGCAGGAGAAGGAAACACAAGCCAGCAAAACTCCGCGGCTGTGACATGAGCAGAGCTTTGTTTGAAGAAATTGCTGCCTGCTGACAGTTTAATTAACTGTCTTATCCAACCTGAGCTGACATTTTGGAGGGTTTTGTTTTATTACACATTTCTTTATTACTCCATCCTGGCATTCCCTGGTCCCAAAGTAATAAATGCATGTGTCACTAAGACTTTGTGACTTGTGCGTGCATTTGATATAAAGCCCTAGTAGCAGTGCTCTCATCCGTTTACAGCTTTAAAAAAATACCACCTGCTGTAAACCTCAGAGCGCTTTCCCTCGTCAGTTTTTACACTATGAGCATAAGAACAAAGCACAAGTTGTGTCGCGTTCAAGTCACTTTTGATCGGCTTGTCCATCAATCTCTTTGCAGAGCTCCTGAAGTGTGAAAACTGGAAAGTGGGGGCATGTGTGCCACATGGAGCTCGTTGTCCTGATACACTCTACCGGAGACGCCAGAGTCAAGTGTTGGACTCCATCAGACAGCGCTACTGGTGTATTCCGCTGAGGCAGCTCCCTTATTGGCTCCGCAGCGTTAATTCAAAAATAATGAAGACGTACATCATCCTGTTGCCAGCGGCACCACAGCTGCTGCCAGTGCATGTGTGTTTGCATGTGCGTCTCTTATTTGGTGGGTATCAAAATACAATGATGACGTCAGAAGCATCCTTGGAGATTGTTTATGTAAATGGACATATTATAGGCTAACGGGTTGCCATGGAAAAGAGGAGGAAATGCGCCGCGTGGGGCTTTTTAACTCCAGTCAGGCCCAGGGAACCCATTATTTCCCATGTAATGTGTTGACTGTGTAAGATTGATTCTCAATTTGTTACAACACAATCACCTTGTAACATCCCATTTGTGGATAAGCACTTTTTTTGTAGAAATCGGAGGACCAGCTGTGTGTGTGTGTGTGTGTGTGTGTGTGTGTGTGTGTGTGTGTGTGTGTGTGTGTGTGCAAAACCTTGGTCTCTACTTGTTTCACAGCCTTTGCATGGCACGAATGTCGTCCGACCTTTACTGCACAACATTTGGAAACACATTTTGTGCCCTTTATCGCTCTCAATGGTTCTGTTGATTCCCGGCTCTGACTGAGTCCCTCTTCAATGTGGCCTCCTATCTTTAATTCATCCCCATCATTCCTCTGCTCCCTGCGCTTTTGTTGTTTCATTTCCTTGTACCTTCTTCTCGAGTTTAATCTCCGCATCCTCCCTCCTCCTTCCCTCCCAGCTCGTCAGTATTCAGACTTTATTTCATTTCATGAAGCGTCTAGCTTGCAGCCTGAACACACACACACACACACACACACACACACACACACACACACACACACACACACACACACACACACACACACACACACACACACAAACACACAATTCCAAAAGGTACATTGAGCGGATAACTGTCACTCATAAATCACTCGCCTCGAGGCCTCTGCTGATAATCAGATTACCAATCAGTTGAAGTATTGTATTCTATTTCTTCCATTCTCCATCGCACAAACACACACACACACACACACACACACACACACAGGAGACAAGACAGAGGCGTCGGACTGGCGGGGGTCTGGACTCGGAGCAGAGGAGGAAGATATTGTGTACAAGTCTAAATTAATAGCTTTCTGTGTTCACAGTGAAAGTCAGCTACAAGCTGTGGTGCTGCAGCTGATTTAGTGTTTACACAGCAATTAACAGAACAGCCAAGGTGTCTGTGTTTTTAATATCTTCACAGTTCTTGATCTAACCACAAGAGCTAAGATGTGTTGGTTTTTTCCACAAGGCACAAAGTCTCACATCGCTGCTTAAAATACCATAGCTTTTCCTTTTTTTTTTTTTTTTTTTTTCATCAGCCACTAGACACAGAAACTTGTGCTCCATTTCCACCGACTGATTTGACGCTAATTAATTTGATGTCCCTTATTAAGCAGCAGACCTAGTTAATGGAAGCAAGCGTGCCCTTAAAAGCTTGGGCACAGACGATGATGGCGTTGACCCTTGGGCACCTGGGAAATGGAGTTGACAGGTGTCTGTTGGCTACCAGCACAGTCACTTAATGGGCCAAACAGGGTTTTTTTCCTTCTCCCACTTATAATTCTATGACGAAGTAGCTCTACACGGCAATACAAGAGCTTCTTTATTTACGTTCCTGGTACGTGCAGCTTTAACCTCAGCCTGTTAGCACGATATCATAAATGTAGCCGTTAAGTGCAAATTATTTCAATACGAGCCAGCTGGCGAGAACAGAAAGCATGCCGGGAGACGCAGTTTTAAATGAGCTCATGCTGTTAACATTAGCTTAATCAGCAGGCTAGCTGATACATCTGCCAGAGACGGTTGTCATTTAAGGAGAGAAGCCTGCTTTTGTTTTCCACTTTTATTTTGAAATCAAAGTCTTGTTGCTTAAAAAGTTACAAAGGCATAGCAAAGGTAACTATAGTGAATGGTCACTTGCTATTAAATACTCTGGGACGCAGACGAATGCAAAGATAAGCACACGAAAACATAGATATATACTACTGTTGAGATATGCAAATTAAGCCCACCTTTCATTCTGTGGGTGCAGTTTGCAGAATAACCGAAGTGGTGAGGTCATTCACAGCCCAAAAACGGTGAAAGAGCCAAAGAGCTCCCAGCATTACCACCACTGCACTGAACACATCCATTAACCGAACCCCCCCCCCTCTCTCTCTAGACAAGGTGTTTGTAATCCTGCACAATTACAGCAACATGCTGCTCTCACCCGCCTCTCCATTCTCCCGCTCTGGCTCACCTCGGCACTAAGAGCTTCCACCACACGGTCTTTTGTTGTTCAAATTGCCTTCTTGTTCCTCCCGCCACTCAACCATTCACCTGAGCATGGATTTGGAAACGCGCCACCAGCCGTCAAATCCCTCTGGGCACCGCAATCTTAATCCCACCACCGTGTAACAAACACTGATCCCTGAAACACGTAGACCCCTTCCTCACGGTGGCTTTCCTCCTACAATATGTGTGCATTGAGCCATAAACAATAATCCACGTCAGACCACCTTTTAAAAACTGAAAATATGTTTCATTCATGGTTGGAGGGGGAAACCATGGAGAGGTGAATGAGTCTATCCAAGAGGATATGTTTCATTCCTGTGCTACATTCATGGATCCAGTTTGTTATATTCAGCAAAAGCTGTAAGGAAGAGTCTGTACAGTGGTTTTAGAATAAAGTCTTTATCAAAAAAAACAAAGAGCAAACAATGTCTTTACTCTGTTTAAGTTGTCATATTAACCGTGTAAATAGCACTTGCCTGACTGTGGTATTCATGCTGACAGTTGCCTGAACAGAAGACAAAGTTAAGTTAAAGTAATCTGTTTCCCTTCCCACGTCCTGCTGCTCCCGGTGTCTCTTCTTTCTCAAGAAGCAGCACGGTTGAGACATGAAAGATAACCAGAAGGGACAGAGCTTTTGCAACCCGGGCCCCGAGGCTCAGGAACGACCTGCCCGAGGAAATAAGGCTGTCTGAGTCTGAGTTTGGTGTTATTATTTAGTTTTTCTCTCTGTGAAGCACTTTATACTTTGCTTTGATAAGTGCTCTATCAATTAATACAGTCATTATCCCCCCCCCCCCCCCCCAAGTGATTTTCTAGTCCTTCCTCTTCCATCAGAGACAAGAACATGGAAGCGAGTTTAACAAATTCAGGTTGTGTGGCGGGGAGCATCTGTGGCTCTGACTCTGGTCCCCACACGTCCTTTAACCAACCGAAACCAACTGGAGTTTGATGGATTCACATCAAAAGTCAAACCCCTCAGCATCAAATAAATCCGGTTTAACTTCAGCTTGCCTCAAAAGGAGATCAATTCCTATATTCTAGATCCTATTTGCTATCTGAACAGTCCTCCTAAACATCACATACTGTACATCAGACGGTTCTAGCACCTTGGGGACTGTGATTCATCATTAACATGGAGACTTTCTCTCTTCTGTCTTGCAGGCATCAATCAAGGCAGCTGTTACAGAATCAACCATTTCCCTGATGACAACGACTACGACACAGACAGCTCTGAATACCTGCTGCGTAAGTGCTCCCCACTCGTCCTCTTTGTCTCGCCTTTATCTTTCCTTTATTTTGAAAGGAAACGCAGGAAGTCAGTTGACCTTCAGTCTTTTATACAGAGACTAATAAAATGCAGAACAAAGGCGTTCAGTAAGACGGCCTTTAAACGTGTTCAGGGCTGCTGTATCAGACCACAACTCATGATATCCATTTTCTATTGTCTGTTTGGATGTCTGACCTTTCTTGCAAATGGTTTTAAAGCAGTTATAGTTTTAAATTGACTGTCATGCTCATCAATTAGCGCCAACCCAACAATAGATATGGAGCTGGAGATTATTTTCTTAAGAATAAAAAAAACGTACGACACCATTTGCAGAGCAAGCACCCTATATTATTATTATTATTATTATTATTATTATTATTATTTTTCTAAATTACTTTGAGTGATGCTGGTGCAGGATCAGCTGCTTATTTTCATTTTCATTTTTACGTGAAGCATATTGTGAGCTCTGCTCACCACGAGATACACTTGTTTCCACTGAACTGTGTTGACAGGGACATGAAATCCTTGTCAAAACACATTCTGCTGCTTGTGAAATTTCAAGGTATTTTTCAGCGGTAGCTGATTAAAAAGGACGATGACAAAGCTCCGACATCCAAACTTCAAAAGAGGGCTTAACAAAACAATTGAGTAAGCTCATCCTTGGAAACTTGTACAATGACACGGTGATTCATTTCTGCGGAGGTGATAGTCAGTGAGAGCTGTTGCTACATCCTGCAGCGGATTAGCAAAGCTTTGTCTCAAGTTAAATGATGAAGGAGTTCTCCAAAGGAGGAGGTGGGGCTGGATAGATGAGACCTCCACAAAATGAAAATTCAAATAGTTTCTTTTTAAAAACTGTAAAGAAATTCTCAACTTCCACAATTTATTTCCCTGTCAATCTATTAATTGTATAAATTGCTTCACAACTTGATCCATTGAGTGATGGATTGATTCATTAATTTCTATTCATCTTTTATTAACCGGTCTCTTTATTGTCTTATCAAATATTGGTTAATGAATTGTGTTAAAACCATTTAACCCAGATATTAATCAACTCGCGTCCTTCCTCCTCCGTCCCTGCAGGTATAGTTCGTGCCTCCAGCGTGTTCCCCATCCTCAGCACCGTCCTGTTGATGCTTGGTGGGCTGTGTGTCGGGGTGGGCCGAGTCTACAGCAAGACCAACAACGTCCTCCTCAGCGCCGGCATTCTCTTCGTAGCTGCAGGTGAGCTGGAGGATTACACTTGTCTGCCGTGCTCGCAGTGAGGAGCAATCATCGAAGAGCTGCACGTTTCATAATGAAGAAAGGCAGCTTGATGTGGCACCTGTGATCACACAATGTACTCCGTCAAAGGCAATGCAATCATGCAGATAAAGGTCAGGACCTCCATTCATCACACACACACGCGTGATGAGGAGACATGTTATTAAGGGTCCCGGTGGTGGTGAGAGCTCCATCATTGTTAGCGGTAAAGCCATAGATGATTGGTCGTAACAGTTTCAGTTTTCTCCATAATATTTTCATCCGCGCCGACCCTTCTCCCTGTTTCCATTCATTGTTTCTGTTTCGCAGGTCTGAGCAACATAATTGGCATCATCGTCTACATCTCCAGCAATGCAGGGGACCCCAGTGATAAACACGACGACAGGAAGTACACCTACTCCTACGGCTGGTCATTCTACTTTGGCGCCCTGTCCTTCATCGTGGCCGAAGCGGTCGCCGTCCTCGCCATCAACATCTACATTGAGAAGAACAAGGAAGTTCGCTGGAAGGCGCGGCGCGAGTTCATCCGTTCGCTCTCCTCCTCCTCCCCGTACTCCAGGATACCCAGCTTCCGGTACCGCCGGCGGACGTCGCAAGCCAGCTCCCACTCGACGGAGGCGTCGCGGGAGAACTCGCCCGTCGCCGGTCTGAAGGGGCGGCCGTCGTCCAGTGGGGCCCTGGACCAGCTGTCCATGTACGCCCTGGCGAGGGACAGTGTGACGGAGAACACGTACAGCCCCGAACACGAAGCGGCTGTAGAGTTCCTCCAGGTCCATAACTGTTTCCCCAATGATTTAAAGGACGGGGTGAATCGCAGGACCACGCCAGTGTGAGAGGTACGTAAGAGGTTCACCTGGAATCGGAGGAACATGAAATCGTGAGAGATCAATGGGCCGATCTGTTGGAGCCCGGGTGCTTGTGATAGCCTGCCATCTTAGAGGCACAGTCGTTTGGTGAGACTGTCCTTTTTGAAAGGACCCGAAAGGAGAAGACACTCAGCAGGACGGACGATGAGCCAATTAACATAACCTGAGAACCCATTTATCTGCTTTTAGAGATCATCGAAGCAGAATAGAGTTTCATTGTCTGTGCGGTAGCTGATTCGGACCTTTGTTTGTGTAAAGGTCACCAAACATTGCGGGTGGGACATGTTGAGATGTGCCAATCAGCAGTAATCTACCTGTAAATTATTCAACAAGGTGCTAAATGAAATGTACTCTTCAACTTGAAAGTGTTCCATTTGTTTGTATGTATATAAATTGTGGATCCTTCTCCAGAGTTTGTATCGTGTCCTGATAACCAGTCTGGTCTTGCCTTATACTCAAATCAAAGGTTTGAAAGAGACAACCGGGTCTCTCTCTCTCTCTCTCTCTCTCTCTCTCTCTCTCTCTCTCTCTCTCTCTCTCTCTCTCTCTCTCTCTCTCTCTCTCTCTCTCTCTCTCTCTCTCTCTCTCTCTCTCTCTCTCTCTTGACACTGTTCTTGTGTCCTGTAGAGTAATGTATGGCCTTTTCAACAAACTCCATTTATAAAGAGTGTGCTTTGGGAGTCACTGTCTTCACAAATGGTTGACTTGGTGTAGTGAATGTTTCGTATTTGAGCGCTTTGTACAAGTCGACCGTCTAATCCTCCAAACAGTACGAAATGCTTTGTCTCCCTCGCCGTCTCTTCCTTATTCTTCTCTTGACATTTGTCAGTCGGAAAAAAAAAACGTCTGTTTTGTCGGCGGAGCACCTCCGTTCAATGGCCCCTTTTTCTTCACTTCCATATCAGTCGTCCGTCCTCCTATCACAGCCCGCCTGATTGATGCGACAGTCGTGCGTGTTCCTGTCACCAGAGACGAGCAGCTGACCAAAAAGGGGGGGGGTGCTCGGAACTGTTAAAACGGCTCAGGTCAGGACTTCCTTTTGCTCTGAAAAGAAAGCATCCATAGTGTTCAATGGATAAGGATCAGAGCCAGGCGAAGAGTGTTTGTCTGTCTCTCATGTTGAACAGAGGACCCAGACAGAGGCAGAGGGAGCTGTCTGCGACTGCGTCCCTGAAGGATTTGGCTCTAATAACCCGATATGTGTGTGTGTGTGTGTGTGTGTGTGTGTGTGTGTGTGTGTGTGTGTGTGTGTGTGTTTTACTGCTCTTTCTTTTAGTTCTCTCAGGAAATACTGTGTTCTTGCAGGTTGAACACTTTTGAGGTCCTCCCCCTACTTTATGGCAGTGCTGGGAAATGGACCAGTGATCAAGATAAACCTGGTTGAAAATGATTTGAGAAAAGAAAATGCCATTACTGTATTTATTTATATGCTGTGAGTGTTTGCTTGAGCTTGCTCCGAGAACCAGCTGGTGTGTGTGTTTGTGTGTTTTTCAGTCTTAGGGCTATTCAGCTGGTTCTGGTTTGGCAAGCGAGCTCACTCAACCACAGAGTCGTATTTGATTGTATTTAGTGTGTTTGATATCCCGTTGGAGAAACCACTTTGTGTAACCGGCTTAGCTCATGTAAAAGAAAGCCACCGATATGATCCATTCTAAGTGTAAGTCTAACACTTTTATAGTACGATTTGTACGAAATAGTACGAAAATCCAAATGTGTTTGTTTGTAATGTAAAGTTGTATATAAAAGTACAATAAAAATACAAAAATAACATTGAATGTGCAACAGAGGATTCAAAGCATTTTACTGAACAATGTCTCAATAATAACGCCGTGATGCATTCTGGCATTGGTCATTGAACATATTCAGGTAAACACACACTGTTTAAGGTTAATCTATTGAATGTTCTGTGCGGTGAAGTAAAGTAAATCTGTGTAGGAGACAAAGCTATATTTCCAATGCCATGTGTAGGTACTTTACTTTGTGTGCTTATTTTGATTTATGGTTTACTATTGTTGTGAAATAATTACATTCTCAATATTTCTTTCAAGAAATTAGCGATTAACATTTACTAATAGACTTGTACACCCAAAAAAATTCCAGGAAAAGAAACCTCGGCTCCTGTCCTAGTGTATCAAAAAGTAATTCCCTTTTCATGCTGTATCAAGACCAACCATCACGACTGTAAAAGTATTTTTATTCTATATTGGATTTGAGAATGCCTTTGTTTTATTTTTAATTTCCTGTGTTTCCTGCTTTTATTGTAACAATCAAAACAATCTTTTATTTCATCTGAATTAGATTGTCGCTCTCACTTTCAGTTTTTTTTAGTTCCAACCCAAAACATATTGTACATAAACAAATAAACTACATCAGGGTTATTCTGTTGTGCTATAGTGGTGATTTCTGTTTTAACAAGACTACAGCCATGCTAGTGGCTCTCTGACGCTGAGCTGTAACATGTTGATGTTTAGCGGGTTTAATGTTCATCATGTTAATCCATCTTAGTTTAGCGTATTAAACACACCTTCAAACCACAAATGTCAACCTCATGGTGGCGCAAGGGGGGAAATCAGGGATCACCCTGTCACAGTGGTTCATCTTCTGGGAACATTGAATGTCTGAACATTTGTTTTTAATCCATCTAATCGCTGTTAAGATATTTCAGTCAGGGTGTACAAGGTACAGGATTCAAGCCAAATAAAAACAGCCAAAGGCATTCACCTCAGAGGAGATTGATTTTCATTGAAAACCTTTGATTGCAGCGTTTCATTCAGATTGCTAAGGCCGACCTTCTCTGAGTCCTGAATGCCTCTTCAGTTCTGCTGCATAGGACTGAATCACCGTCATCTCAGAATGAGCTATTGGGCTCTTCAGCCTCCGCATCTCTGCATTGTTGTGGCAAAGACGTAAATCAGTTAGCATCCTGCTGATGGCAGCCCTTTTAGATCAAAGTGTTAACAAGCCGTCACTGTCGCTCAAAGAGATGCCACCTGACCAAATGAAGCCATTTATTTATTGCCCAGCTGATCCAATCATTTCGCAGGCTGAACCTGTCTTTTCTCAATGTGTGTGAATATAGAAACGTACCGATTGAAGAAAAGAGCAGATGGTAGCGGGCAGAGAAATAGGACTGTTCAGCCGAGGTTAAATCCCTGTTCAAAATGTTTTTACCTGACAGACTGAAGGCTTCTTCACCATTCAGTAATGCGTTTTCAAAGGTTTTTATTTGGCCAAATGCAACTAGGAACCTGCAAGAAACAGCTGAATATTACCGACTGCATATTGTGGTTGCATAGCGCAAAAGCACATCATCATATATAACTGGATACAGAGCACACGCTATTAAAAGTAAAGGAATTAGTGTAGTCTTAATTGTGTAATTATGCTGGTGAGATTTCAATGTTGCTGTTTATCTAGCTGGGGAAATCATCTTTTGATAGTGAAATCTGACGTTGCAGCTAAACCGCTACATCAGCTCCTTGTAATTTCCACCTAATTTCATTTTCCTTCAATCTGTGCTCATTAACTCTCACTTCACTGTCATCACCTAACCTCTGCTTCACGTTGATCGATGGCCGCAGCTTTTGCCGGAACAGGTCAAATGAGCGAAGGACGGCGTCATGTATGGCAACTGATCCCTCTGTTTTAGGGAGGTATTTTAACATGACCCTCACAGAAATGGCCCCGGGGCAATCTAATTTAGCTTGAGTAATGTTGCCTGTCATTAGCAAATGAATATATAGTCAGGTCCCTCTGTGCAATCTCTTCTGTTGTGGGTAAAATTAGCCACCAGTTAAGGTTGTTTCTCATCCTGGAATAAAAAAAAGAATCAGACCGTAAAGCCGGCAGCCGTGTTTGAAGTGAATCACTGCTGATTTTAGATGTGTCTATCCTGATTTCAGCAGAAGTGATTTTCTTTCTGACATTGCTCGAACATTACTGAAAAGCTTGCCTGGTGATATTCCTGGTAATGTTGTCAGAGACTCTTGCCGGCTGCCGCTATCTGTTTTCAGTGTTTCTCATCACTGATGACAGCCGTCCACGCCGCTCGCCGTTGCCTGGAGACTCCGCAGCAGTGAGGTGTTTTGGTCTCTCCACAGTCACCTGGGGGGGCCGTGAGCAAATGAAGCAGGTCAGAGGGTCACCTGGAAAAACACTGTTATTACACACTTGGAGACAAGCGGTGGCTCTCACAGCCTCCTCCCCGGGAGAAAAGGCAGTTTTGCTGCAAATGCTTCCAGGTGGAACATGATAATTAACACAACTGTCTGTCTCAACTAACACTGTTTTTTGTTTTTTTCTTTAAAGCTAGCAAGTGAGATGATTTCTCTCTGATGATCAATTTCCCGGTTCAGTTAGCACCTGAAGGTGTTTAGAGAAAGCACTTTGGTCTCACATTACATTCACTTTCTTAAAGGTGTGAGGCATCAGACACGCTGTGGTGTTTCTCTCCAGCTCTCACGTTTTTACACACACACACACACACACAGACATATTTTGTATAATTGGCCTCGAAACTAAATGAACAATCCAGACTCTCTCTGTTTCTGTTTTACACTCTTACACAAACACAAATGATTCTCTCGACAGTCTTTATTTTTTACCTCTTGCTCTTGCTTTAGGCGTCTTCCCGTTTAGTGTGTTAAAACCCAGAGCTGTGTGAGTGTCGTCAGGGCTGAAAATGGGCCAGAATCCTGTCTAAAGTGGGGCACAGCGGTTTATAAAAAGCATGCCCATTTACTCAAGTATTTCACAGGGAGAAGGTTGATTGTGCCTTTGAGATGTTTCCATCCTCTAACCGTGCTCTGTCATTTTTTTCAGTGAAGCCATCAAAAACATTTGTGTGTCCGATCAACAATATATTTAGTTAAAATGAAATTAAAAGTCTTTACTAAAAGGAAAACATGGTGTCAAACATTCATGTCCAGACACTTTAAAAAACTAAACTAAAACTTAAAAGACTCGGAAAACTGACGCTAGAGGGGAACGTAGAACGTCATAGTTTGAAGCTCAGGGCCATTGACCAAGCGTCTGCATTTGACTCGTTGGGAGTGATAATGTGTTGACAAATGCAAGTCAATATATATTCAGGAACATTCAGAAGGCCAATTCAGTAAACAAGAATATCAAAAGTTCTAAAACTTGATCGCTCTCTCTGCTTTGCTGAAGAGCATATTTCAACGTTATGAACTGAACGTCAAATTTTAGAGCTCCTGTGTCGAAGCCCTTTTTCTGTCTTTCTAGATCAGCAATCTAGATCAGCTGCCGGCACCAGGTGGGACCCTTGTCTCCCGCCTTCACTGCTGATTGGCTGAGGAAGTAGATCAGCTCATTCAGATGACAACTAATAAAGGACCCCCCCCCCCTCCTCTCAGGAGTCCCCCTGGCACACAGCGACTGAGACAATTGAGCTGGAAACAGACTGAATAAGAAAAGGAGAAACAGAGAGTGTTTCAGATAAATGATAGATTAATAACATCAGTATTTGGGAGGGCGATTGAATATTGAATTGTCAAAACTTGAAGCCCGGAAGTTTTCAGGAGACGTTGCAGTTAGAAGTGCACAACTGGCATGCTCACAATCGATATAGGCCGTGCCTGAACTTTGAATGAAAGCGTCTGATCTTGACCCGTAAAAAGGTGTAACAGGTGTAAACAGGCAACATCTTGATATCGTAGCTGAAATGGCCTCAGCTCACCGAAGGCAACTTGGGAGGGAGAGGAAGCGAGGAGAGAAGTAGAAACTAGGGCACTGTTATCTGGCCCCTTTTTACCAACCACAAGGCGCGTGGCAGAGAAACAGACAGAAGGAGCTGTGGACGGGAGAGCAGGAGAGAGGAGAGGACGTCTCAAGTGTTGTGAAGCCGCAGACGAGACGGGGGAACCTCTGGAGTCAACGTCCGACGTCGAGGATCTGAAGACAAACAGGACAACCTTGACTGTCCTACGCAGTCTTTACGATCACACACACTTCATCTATAAACACACACGCACACCAGCCTTTCAAACACACACACACACACACACACACGTGCAAACACGGGCACGTGCACTCACACACACGTCCACAGCTTCGCGCGCACACATCGAGCGGCAAACATGTTTGAGGAGCAGGCGACCAGGGTCAAGATCACGTCTGTGGTGATCGTGGTGGGCATGTCGTCGATGCTGGCGGCGGTGGTGACTGACCACTGGGCCGTGCTCAGCCCCCGGGTGGAGAAGCTCAACGCCACCTGCGAGGCGGCCCACTTCGGCCTTTGGAGGCTCTGCAAGAAGAGCATCTTCATCGTCGAGGAGGACCCTCAGGGCAAAGGCTGCGGCCCCATCAGCTTACCTGGAGGTAAGGAGCCTTTTGTTGTTCTGGCTTGTTGGTGAATGAATGTAAACCTGCTGTTTGAAGATCTTTGTGTTGTTGTGCTTATGGTTCACACAAAGGAGACGAGGTTATAATATATTCCGACACTTGTATTTGTTGTGAAAGTGAATTTGTTGTGTGGTTGCTGACTAACAGCTCTCTTGGCTTGAACTACTCCTGGATGTTCATGTGTTCAGATGTTCATACCCTGTGAGTAGTTTTCTTCTGCCATATTTAGAGGCACAAGGAATGAAATAAAATGAATATTGTTGGATCTTGGATTGGAATCGGTGAAGAAATGTCTGTACTTTTAGTTCCGCTTTATGTATCTGTTTAAACACGCAGCTCAAAGCAGACAAAAGCAACAGAACAAATGGACTTAACAGCTGAATATGGTGGTCTGTCTGCTAGCATTCAGTATTTGATCTGATTTATTTTTCCATAAATCTCGGGACATTAAACCCTCGTGTCATTTTCACAACAGCCTTGATGGATTTAGAGCGGGACCGGTAAGGGGTTGGAGTCGAGTGTCTGTACATAAGAGCCATTTTGGTCAGCCTATCTTCCACCCCGTGTAACAGTTCTATGACCAGCTTCTCACTGAAACCATCATTATCTTCCACAGAGAAAGTCTCTGAAGAGACCACCAATTAAGCACAGGCGGACAGCTGAAGTCAAGTGCGTAATGGAAGAGCATCGCTGCTGTACTTCACAGTTAACATGACAAAAACATGAATCTCTTCTCTCTGGGCTGGTGGATGAGAAATACAATCCCTTTTACCTGTGTTATGTAATTATACACCATACTCTCCGGCTCTATAAAAACCAGAATGTATAGATGCTATTTAACTTACTACATCTCTTGTTCAGTCTGGCTCAACATGTGAGAGCAGATCTGAGGTTGGATTTGAGGAAATCAAGACCGTCCACGGAGCAGTTTTTAGGGAATCAACCTATTTAAAGCAGTGTTTTCTGATGCCACTGACACACCTTGGTTTGGCTTGTTTAAATGCACCAAGTGGGAGAGGCTGCTTGGTCTTCAAGAAAACATGCGTAACATTTGCATAAAGTAAGTGATTCCCCAAAAAAAGCAACAAAAAAACAACATTCTGTCAAGTATTCAAACGTCTGCTTCTCCAAAATAGCCTTGTAGCTTTAATTACAAGTCCTATTTGAACAGATCCGGCCCGGGGACAAGCAGCATCTCGCTGGCCTCTGGCTGTGTGTGCGTGCCTTGCAGCCTAACACAGAGATTTCCCTCTGACTCTATCATTGACTGAGCCTCTGGCTCCAGCACCTCAGGATCAGGACAAGCCCTAATGAAGTGTGGCTTCCCGCTCCAGCTCATGAGTTAAAGCGCACCTGGGAGACTCGGGAGAGATGAAGGGGACTGGGGAAGAAAACAGAAGTCTGTGTAGGTGGATAGAGGCAGGGATTCCTCTATTGATGGGGAAAAAGAGAGCACTTTCATAGTATCCATAGGAGGCGGCGGAGGTGATACTGTACTAAGATGTTGAAGGGAGGGCGGAGAAGCTGACAGACGAGAGTTGTGACAGCTGCCGGTTACAAGAATGTGACTCACAGAGGGCCTCCAGAACACCTTCTATCTTTTTCCCCATTGGACAAGTCTCCAGGTATATCGTAGCTGACAGACTCACAACTCAAATATGGTAAACGATCCAGTAATAACCCCCCCACAGCCTGACAGCAGCAGTAAAACTGTGTCAGAATATCTGTGAAGAACTTGCTTCCTTTGCGGTACTCGATACGATCTGGAATGGACAACAACGACGAGGGAGAGAGGAGCCATCTGGCAGAATAAACTCGTTTGGCGGCTCACCTGTCTGGCTTCCAGCAGCGAAAGGACTTCAGCCCCCAGTGTGCCGCCACCTGTCAAGAGTGTGTGTGCGCCGACAAATATCAGCTGTTTTACCAGAGACCCCCGTTGGTTACGTTCCCACAACTGAACTTTGATTATGAGCGAAAATGAGTCATTCTTTCATATTACCTGAAAAACCGCTGCCATTTGCTTCCACACCAGAGTGTCGCCAGAAAATGGATCTGTGAGGTTGGATCCTCGTCCTCTGGGCCGTCTTTACGTCAGTATGACACTGGATGAGATGCCGATTGGTGCTTTAGAAAATGAGTTTAGTGAGTTCTTCACCAGGCGAAGTTGATTGTTTTCATAGTGGCCAAGAAAAGACATCTGCAGGTTTCTTGTCAACATGTGTGCACTCGACTGGCACCCAGTTGGTCGATCCGGTGGCTGTGGTTTGACAGCGGAGAGCGCCACAGAGAAATGAAACCACTCTCTGGCTGCAGCCATTTGCTTTTCTCCTTGATAGAGTGCTATTAAGACTGGCAGCATGTCTGAGTGCTGAAGCCTCAGCTTTTTAGTGCAGTTTCTAATGTATAATAGTGTTTCACATGTGGTAAATTCACAGATGGGTTTTTGGGGGGATTAAAATAAAAGCCAGCCAACCTCTAGCAGCAGAGATAACACTACATGATGGCGAGGTCTACAACATGGAGTCAGTTTGACTATGTCCATAGATTTTATATTCCAGTATTCAGAGGAAATAGAAATAGAAATAGAAAGAGGATTTTTGGCTCAATAAGTAGTGGTACAAAATACGCTCAACTTCTACTCTTACTGGTATTTTATAGGATACTGGAATCAAAGAGAATATAATAGTAATAGTAACCATAATAGAAAACATCCTCGATGAACAGCATACCCCAAGCAAGCAGCGTTGATTTGACTCAATAACACACATTTGCATTTTCCTAAAACAGAGGGGGAGTTAGTCGTCCAAACAACTTTACATATAGGCACAATTACACTGCTTTTGTGAAGGGGTTGCATAACAACATCAGCAAAGCGGTGAACCCAAATGACTTTTGAAATGAGCTTCCCACAAAAGGATGCACGACAGCTCGAGTGCTGTAAAAATCAAACAAAACCTTCATGGAGAGCATTATGCTGCTCGGGTGGCAAATTAAGAGCTTAAACTGTGCTTCTATGGGCATGTGTGTGCTCCTACACGTATGTGTGCAAAGAAGAAGGTGAGGAGTTTGTTATCGGGGATGTTTTAGAGCTTCCAGTCCTACAGTTGGGAAGAGATTACAACCGGAGCACTCTTACCTTCAAATAAAACGTCCTCTGCTTCTCTCGGTGACACACTGCCGGTGGCCTAAATTCATACTCTCAAAAAGCCCAGATGTCACCTTGAGCCACCATTTTCACTTTCTAGACGCCCCGTCATTTTCCTCACTATGTCTGCCAGCTTTGGGAGCGGAGCCAAAATTGCGGAGGTGTGTCGCTGATTTTGGCGTTCAGAAAACAAGTGTAAAGGTTCAATATTTGAATGAATCACTCCCCGTTATGCAAATGTGAGGTATATAAAGGGAACAACATGTTCAGATACAACATCTACTACAGACTGAGATGCTCGGATGCAGCTTGTGGTGGCTATGATGGCGACGGACTAACTTTACTGTTTTTAAATTTCACAATAAAAGGTTGCGAGGACGCCCCTCTGCTGCCGTGTCCCAGTTATCAGACCTCTCAATGGAAAAGCCCTTCAAATACCAACACCACCACCCATCCTATTCACATTGACCCAGAATTAGTCGGTCATTCTGCATCGCCTTAAAAAAAACACATCTTCTCTAACACTCCTGCAAATGATATAGAGGCTATTTTCTGGACCAAATGTGAAGTAACATTGTAGGTAAAAACATGGAAAATACCATACTGGGACAAGGACAAGGACGAGAAAACTGGACTGAGAGAAGAATTAGCAGACAAAGAGAGAGAGAGAGAGAGAGAGAGAGAGAGAGAGAGAGACAGGTTTAATGACAGGTGGAAGAGGATGATGGTAAAGGAGGAGCTGAGAGGAGGTTGGTAGTGGAAAGAGGGTAAGCTAAAATGACAGGCGGTACCGCGCTCTAATCACTCTCCCCCACTGGAACTAAATCTCCCGATTAGCCTGACTGCAAGGTCAATGATACGCACTCAGATGTTCTCCTCCTCAGCGAATGTCCACCATCGAAAGTTACAAGCCAGATTTGTTTTTAAGCTTTCGTGGGCAGCTTTCAGAACAAAATGTGAGTGTAGTTGCACTTGTTCTCCTCCTGCATAATGTGTCATTGGGACGGAACTTGGCAACGTTTGTCTTAGCAAAAATAGACCATGAAGCGGGTTATGCTTTAGCACGTGGCTGCCTCGTGATTGACAGGAAACTATCACGGCGTCAGTGAGTTGTCCGCGTTTTAGTTTTACAACTTTAACCCTTTCACAGTGTGTTTTCAGTTCATAAAAGTTAATTTTATAACATTTTGGTCGCCTGAAAATGTCTTACGCAGCGTTCGGTTTCACTTAGCTCCACCCTCTCGTGTCACTTCTGGTTCCAAAAAAAACAAGACGGCCAAAATGATGAACTCAAGTGTTATAAACCAATGTGTGACGTCGTCCATTTCTATACAATCTAGGGACAACACTTTGAAAAATCCCCAAAATCATGGTTTTGGATTTCTCCATAATTACTAAGAAATTCAAGGTAAATCGGACCGCCAGTCTTACTGTGAACAGGTACCATGCTAGAATAGAAAGCTTTACAGGTGTAGTGTCAGCAACTAAGGGGGAGGTGGGACTCAGCAAATGGTCAACCACTCAACCTACGAAAATCAGGAACTATCCAGCAACTAAACTCTCATTTTGATTCTCTGCTCTTATTCTCAGGCTTCCTTTGTATACACCAAAGGTCTTTCTGGCTTGTCTTTGTGCGGTGAGCAGATATTAATCTTCATAGAAACTGGAGTAAATGTTACAGCTACACACCCAAACACGTATTGGCTTAGATTAGTTTAGTCCCAGAGGTAAAGGCAGCTAATGAGTGAAGACTAATGAAAATTATATATTTGCAGATCCAAGCTGCTCTGTGACCTCGCCTCCGATTCTCCCCACCGTCAGCCAGTCCATCCCCTCAATCACACACACACACACACACACACACACACACACACACACACACACACACACACACACACACACACACACACACACACACACACACACACACACACACACACACACACACACACATATGCATGCACACACTCCTCTTGATATGCCTTTGTAAACAGATAGGGCTAGCCAAGACCTGCAGCAGCCTGTTGCTAGGTTACCTCTTTAGTGATTCTTACTCTTCCTCTGCTTAACAAACAGCTCCTCTGTTGCCTGGTACACACACACACACACACATAGCATATGCACACACATACAGACACCAACACACACATTGTCCGTCTCTATGTGGACAGAGAGAGCACCTGTCTGCTTTATGGGTTTAATCTCAGCGAGAATTGTGGGGCAGAGGAAAGACGGGACTGTCTCTCTTGGCCTTTACCTCCTCTCCACCCGTCCCCTCTCAGCCCGGCTGCCCTTAGAGAGCGCAAATAGAGAGATGGACGTGCGGGCAATGACTGCACCCCGGGATCGTTTTTTTCTGTATGATTGCTGTATTGAAGATTGTGGTCAAAGGACTAAAGAGTTTCGGGAAGCAAAGTGCATAAATGGATCATTCCTGTGTAGAAATAGATGCAGGCAGACAGTGACGGATTTTGAGTTTAAGACGTTTTACTTTAGGATAACGGCAAGTCACACAAGAACACTGCAGGGATTTTTGTGGGCGGTGGTGACCGGATCGAACAGAGGCAAAGAGGAAGTTCGACAGATGTGCACATAACAGACTCTATACCTCCTTCTCTGGAATAGCAAAGAGGCGCTGGTTTTGCGTGCATCGACCTTCGTAGAGCGTCCATGAACTGGAGGAGTGGATGAAAATTGGGCCCACAAAACTAATTCCAAAAGAAATTTCTGAAGTCCAAGTGAAGTGTGAGGTTATAAGTGGTTGAACAAAGCAACTTTTTCAATTATTTCAGTTTTTAAACTTGTAAAACGGAAGGTTTATGAAGATCTTTTTACAACATGAATAACGTCAGACTTCCAGGCTAAAAGGAATAATGATGTTCTTCTGTTTTTCGCTCATGCGTGTTTCTTTAATGTGTGTCTGATAGCTTTCTAATGGGATCCATGGAGAGACTTAAGATTTAGGCTACGTCGATTGGCATCGCAAGCACACAGGGCTACGAATACAACCTGAGCCTCCCCCACCTGCCTCTTTCTATCTCACCCCCTCTTTCTCACCCTTTTCCTCTCCCTCCCTGTCTTACCCTGCAGCTAAAAACTGTTCCTACTTCAAACACTTTACCTCGGGGGAAGAAGCAGAAGTTTTTGAAGTCAAGACCCAGAAAGGTGGGTGCCTCCTCACTGCCACCAAGATGACAAGTTACAACAGATCCTGTTTTTTTTTCAGACCCAACTGTTTGTAAGAAAGGTGTAGAGTCAATCACAACACAAGTAACCTCTTAAAACATTTAAAAACAACAGCTATTGGCAGCTATTTTAGATTTAGTCTTTGTCTCAGAACAGATTTTGTCAGCAATCACTTTTTACTAAGTGTTAGTCCAGATTATATTGAATATTTCAGTCAATCTGGTCCAGACAAAACAATAATCTTGTAATTTCTGTAAAATGTATTTCATATATAATCATTATCTGATTAAAAAAAAAAAAAACACCGGCTGATTATAAATGCAGCTTTGTGGGGATGGCCATTTCCAGAAAAATAACATAAAAAAATCACTGGAAACAATCGTTTTTTGAAGGTATTGTTAAAAAAATGGTATATTGCTGATCCCCAGCAAGAAGAGACTTTGACACACACACACACACACACACACACACACACAGACAGACCAAGAGTCCTCAAACAGACTCACACAGGAGAGACTTAAGTGTTAGGTTATTTTCAGTTGGTGATACTCCACAGTTGGGGTGCTGAGATGGAATAAGATGCTCCGAGGAGTATTTCTATCACAGCTGGAGTGTTGGAGAGCAGTAAAGACGAGATTATCTTTATCGGGAATCAGACAGGAGGGGAGGCGGACGGGAGGAAGAGAGAGAGAGACGCTCTTATCATCTTGTTATAAGCCGGCAGCATCTTATCTCTCATGCAAATGGAAATATTGCCAGTTAGTAAAAATGACTGTTGTTTTTAAAGTGAGGCTAATTTAAAGGCTAATTATCTGTGCAATATTAAAACCATTATTCTGTAAACCAGACTGCAACCTCCCTTCTGCTCCTACCCACACTCTCAATTTTTAATTGCTACTTTGCCATCTCTCTTCCCATCACTCTTGCCTCCTCATTGTCTTCTCCCTCCCTCCCTCCTTGCTTCCCTTCACTGTCTCTTCCCTACTCCTTTCCTCTTTTCTCCCATCCTCATCTCTCCTCAGAGTACAACATCTCAGCAGCAGCCATCGCCATCTTCAGTCTGTTCTTCATGATCCTGGGCACCGTCTGTGTCGTCTTCTCCTTCGGGAAGGGACGGGACTACCTGCTCCGGCCTGCTGGGATGTTTTTCGCCTTCGCAGGTCAGACAGTTGTGGCAGATAACGTGAATCACAGACCAGGCTCTCTGTCTGGTACTCTTGTGTCTTGTGTTACAGCTCAACTTGAAATGAGGTGTGTCAGTGTCATCACCTTTTTTTTCCTTTTGTGATGAATACTACTTATGCAGCTAATTAAAAAGAGTCGACACGCAGATTTTTCATCACATATTTTCCGGAGGTGGCAAGCCCCGGGAGTTGATGTAGCTCTGTTAGCGTAACCCTGATTGGTGTCAACATCTAGCATCGCATTTATTGTTGCATTTAAAATATAACCGTCAATCTTGCACATCTTGTAAATGTGGAACTGTAACAGCACTTGATTATATTGCCATGAATGTGAGTGAAGCGTCTGCTTTTAACAACAACTCACTTCTTTTTCTGTTTTGGCACGCAGGCCTTTGCATCATCATTTCTGTCGAAGTCATGCGCCAGTCTGTCAAGCGCATGATTGACAGTGACGAGACCATCTGGATTGAATACTACTACTCCTGGTCCTTCACCTGCGCCTGCGCCTCCTTCACCCTGCTCATCCTCAGTGGAGTCGCCCTGCTCCTCATCTCCATGCCCCACATGCCACGTAACCCCTGGGAGACCTGCATGGACGCGGAGCCTGACACCTTAGAGTAGCCACAGGGGATTCCCTGTTTAGAGTGACAACAATGCCGGTGGTTTCGCATCTTTTAGCCCTTTAATTACATATCCTATCCCACATATTTATCTCTATACTGCAAGCCATTTCCCAAAGCATTCAAAGGTTTTTTCCAACCTTCCATGTCCATTGATTTTAGATTATCTTAGTAAAATATTATAATCAACTTGGAGAGACTAGTGATAGTTAACCGGCCACACCAAAAACAATGAAGTTCACGTTATCTTCACAGGGGTTAGCAGTTACAAGCAGGAATTGCTTTGTTTAAAAGCTGAGGAATGATTCATCTGTAGAGCAGCACCTTTTTTACAACAAGAATTTACTAAACTCACCGTATAATTTTTTTATAAAGTCCATGCTTTTTAATTGTTTTGGGGGTTTGGTTTTTGCAATGCTGTGTCTTAAGTTTAGGATGTTGGAGCTTTCCACAAGCACCTGAACACACCACATGCCAAGCGTAACTTAACTGTAACTATCATCCTAGAGCTCCTGTTTGAAGCTAGGTTAAAGCTAACATTGAAGAAAGAGTACGCCATGATTCAAAACATAATCCAAGTGTTGCCAACTCTTTTCCAATGAAAGTAGCTAGCGCCACTCCATCCAAAAGATGCTAAATCTGGCGAGAAAGTCGTCAAGTCAGCAGCACTGACAACCCGTCGCTTCAGGCCTCCCTCCAAAGCCACTCCCCCAAAATGATCATCGTGAATGTAAACAACAGACATTGTAGAATGAGTGTACAGGTCGAATGCATGCAGTTAGGTAGCAGGTAGGTAGGCCGTCCAATTCTTTCATGTAGGCCAAATGAATTATGTTTTGTGATTGCTGTGGGGATAGAAGGAGAATTTCAACAAATATAACAAAAATAAATTGTAAAATACGTTATCTTCCATCGCTTTAAGTTGTTTGCTAATGATTTAGATACTGTCATAAAAAGAATTACCACCAGTTAATCCATAAAAGTGAAGAAAAGTTCAATCTTGAAAAGAGCCATATTTAAGGGTTTTGACACATTTTACAATACAAAGAATGCCACAGTGTTTGACGATCATGTTCAAAAATATAACGTCAAATTGTTTATTGCTAATTTGACAACATCCGAACAGTCCAACTGCAGCTATGTCTGTCACTCACATGAAAGTAAAATGATTTTCAGAGGCGGTTTTATACTGGACTAGACTAGAAACCCAACAGAAAGATAAAACTACAGAATGACAACAAGCAGGTCGGACAGGATTGGACCCTGAAGAATTATATACAAAAGAAGAAAACGTGCCACACTAAAGGAGATAAAGACAGGGACCCATTGCGCTGTAACGCTTTGTTTAAAGTGAAGTGAGTCGTTATAACGAGCTCCAGGCACTGCGGCAGCCTCGTCTTTCCTCCAAGGACAGACAATCAATCAATCCCACTAAGTGTCTAGAGAGAGACTCCATGCCTGAGACTCCCTTGTTGACATCAGTCATTCATTTCAGATCGATGTTCAAAGACCCCAGCCCATGCTCTAATGCGCATGTGTCCAGCTAAATACCAGTAACCTAGTAACACGGTGTTACTTCCAAAACCAGCGGCATTTCATAATTACAGGTTAACGTGCTAGAAGTGAACAGGTTTGGGAAAGTTTACACTCCAGCAATCCCAGCAAAACGTGTTACCAGAGACGGCGTTACATCCTCCAAACACATTCTCATCCTCACAATTTAACAGTGAAACAAAGGTAAAACATTGAGAATATGAATATTAAAGCATGAATTTAACATCTTGCTTGTCGGTAAGCGCTGCAGCTACACTGTGGTAAACTGTTTCTTTATTTCCGTGCGTTCTACATGAAGACTTTCCTGGTTTCCTGGTTTTTTAGCACATTATCATGAATGTACTCAGTAATAAAGACAGGACAAAAAGCCAGCTGAAGACAGTATGAAGCTAAGGTTAGCTTAATTAGCTAGCAACATTGACGACTAAAAAGCCTCTTTTTGTCTCAAATCAAAGTCTGGACCATTGTTGCAAAAATGACTCTGAATTGATGATTGTGAGGTTAATCTTGTAAATCTGCAATAGTTGTTAGTGTAAAGTGAATATTTACAGCTTGACAGGCACAGCAATAGTAACTAATAGGGGCGTGGCTTAGCAAATGGTGAATTGAAACTTTGCTACATAATTGTGAGTTGTGAAACATATTCACATGAAATATATCATAAACATCCTCAGAGAATTGCTTTCATGAAGATGTTTTCAATGCTGTATTAACTTGTGTTGTGCCATATATGCCTAAAGTTAAAATATATAGGATATATATAAGTATGTTGCCGATGACTTTTTCATTTCAGCACATATGATTGTAAAATGTTACCTTAAAGCTTGAAGATGTTACCGTTCTGCAGAAAAATATGTTGTTGCTGTCAGAAACATAAAAAACGAATTCACAACGACAGGCTTTCTTTTTAGTGGCTTTTTAATTCTTTTCATTTTCAAGTCATCATCTTTTTAATAAAAAGACACAAATCACCTGACAGCACTCATTTTTATTTGTGTTTTTTCCTGCGTAGATTTCCTACAAGGGTCGTATATTGTTAGCAAAACAACCATCTACGTCTAACATGTTACTTTGAGTCACTCTGGCCCTGAAGTCATTCAGCTGGTGCAGGTGCAATGAAATTAAAGTTCCCTAAATAATGTTGTTTCACAGCAAAACACAACAAAGAATGATTCAATTTGCTCTGAGGTACTTCTTTTTATTTTTCTTACTGCAATCACAAAAGTTGCCTGGTCGTTACAACACGTGTGTGTGAGTGTGTGTGTGATTGTGAGTGTGTGTGTGTGAGAGAGAGAGAGTTAATGGATGTACATCTATTCAGTCTTTTCTTTACTGAGAAATTCAACCATCCTTGTGTCGCCGCTCACACACTCACAGAGTCACACGCTCACAGACTCACACACTCACAGACTCACACGCTCACAGACTCACACACTCACACAGTCACAGAGTCACACGCTCACACGCTCACAGACTCACACGCTCACAGACTCACACACTCACACGCTCACACGCTCACACACTCACAGAGCTACTCCGGTCTTGGAATCTCTCAACCAGAAAATGTGGTAGAATTGAGAGACAACCCATATTGGAAATGCTCCAGAGGCCTTACACACTGCAGGTCAGGGCTTTTCAGGAGCGCGTGTAATAGATGCACAAAGCTCCCTAAATGATTCATGGGACCTTCACCTTAGAGCAATGGCAGCAGCACGGGCAGAGCGTACACAGTTTACTCTGTGCAGCCCACACTGGTTTTGATCCCTGGAATTCCTTCGTGGTTTTGTTTTATATTGTTTGCTCTAACACAATCTCTGTTTCCATAAACGTGAGAAACAATGTGTTTAGTATTATGCCAATATCTCACGCACAAAGATGTGCTTATGGATCACACATTTAGTTTTGCCTTCTGTTAACGTGTGCATAGTCCTTAAGGCTAAATGCACTAATTAGTTGGTAGAATATATGGAAATTTGCAGTGAATGTATTTATTTATTCTGGTTAATTGTAGATGAGTTTAAGTTGGGGTTGACAGGAAACATACTAATGTAGAAAGCCGTGAATTAAACACAGACAATTGTCCCTAAACAATTTAAACTTGATTAACAGACAAACAAAATAGACAAATATAATCTATTAGGAATAAATTTATTTTCACTATGGCATCAAATTTAATGCAGTTAGATTTGTAATTGGTTTCAAGGAAATATATAATTGGTGAGAGATTGTGGAGAAAACACAACCATGCAGTTACAACGTTTTGTATCACATTATTTAACAATAGATTAGAATATACATCACATAATGATATTTGGATACTACTGAAGAAAAAGAAGAAGAAGAAGAAATCTTCATATCTTATCAGACAGGCTTCAAATGCTTGCTTTTGAGTAACTTGTGGGACGGACCACTGATTTATCTCCTTGTACATTTTCTGTTAGCATTTTCATTTCCTGCTGTTGCTGTTATTATTTTATCGATCATTTTTCATAGTACTCTGTCCTGCTTTTACTACATTTTGCGGTCAACAAGCTCTCACTAAATTCAAGATACGTGTAGTCTACTGAACTAAGCTCTTCACCTCAAGGAGACAGTGACACCGACACTTAAGTTACCCTGAACTGCTCTTGTTTCTCCACTCTGTCTTTCTCTCTCTGCACTCATGCCTCTCTCCCCCTCTGACAGGTTCTGTTCTCCCTCGTCATCGTGTCACTCAGTTTCTGTATCTCTCTCTGCTGCCCTCACACCTTTTCGCTTTGCATCCCCAGTTCTCTCCATTCAACCCCACTTTTCTTTGTTGACCTTTGCTTTCTTTATCTCACTCTTTGTGTTCCAATCTTTTTATCATTCTGCTTCATCTTTTATCTCTTTGCCTCTCTTTATTGCCAGGCAGCAGACTCCCCGTGCTCCCCCGTTTCTCCTCTGTGATTCCTTCATTATTCCCCCTGTTTCTTTGTTGTCCCCCTTCTCAGCTTCAGTCCTCTCTTCTCTTCTCTCCTCCTCTCCCTTTCCTTCGTTTCCTCTCCCCTATTTGACGCTTTCCTCTGCAGGCAGTGACAGTGAGTTCCTCTCCACCTTCTTTTTATCAGCTTTTTCCTTTTCTTCTCCCCCCTTCCCCCCCCCCCCAGTATCTTTCTGCTCCAGTGCTCTCTCAAGCAGGCACTCTGCCGTCTAATGACTTGGATCGGTAGTGACTGTTGACAGGAGATAGACCTGTAATAAGGCAATCCAACCCAGCTACCAGCGCTTCATCTGTACAAACCTCATGCTGCATACTTCGCCCCCGGCCTGGAGGCAGAGGAGCCGACAAGGCATGGATGGGAAGAAGAAATGTCTTCTGGGTTGAGAGTGCTCCACTAAATCACATCCGTTTACCGTTTATGATTTTAGAAAGGAAGGGAGGGTTGTATTTATGAAGAGCGGGAAAGTACGGAGACAAAGAAGTGTTTCATATATGTCAGTGAGTTTGGACAGTAGCCAGCTAATTTGTCTTTAAGGTCCATGTATGTGCAGGTTGTTATTCCTTACAAATCTTGCAGCAGCACATTCCAATTAATGGACTTCTCTGGTTTTAAGCAGGGAAATGATCAGCTTGAGTGTCTCATTTCAAATCAATTGAACACCAACAACGTCATCATTGGGAATTATCAGCTCCGGTAAGTATTTCCCAAAATGTAAAAAGTATTCCTTTAATGGCAAATGATTACAGAAAGTGCATCTACAGCAACAGGTGTCAATCATGATGCTCACACTGTACTTTTCCTCTCATAGTACTCAAAGGGAAGACTGGACAAACAGCAATGGAGGGAATGGAAGGTTTCCTATCACTAGACTTACAGTTCAGAGTGTTTGAGTTGGTGGGAAAATATATATTTCAAACACACACACACACACACACACACACACACACACACACACACACCTGCAAACACATGCTCTGGTCCTGCTACCATGGGCAACAGGAGTACTCAAAACTCCTACTGTTTTTTTTTGTGAATTATTAATCCAAGTCTATTTTCACAATCAATAGGGAGGAGAGGTGGAAGAAAAGGTCAGGCAATAATTGCCCAAAACACACACACACACAAACACACACTCACACACACAGGAAACAATTGTTAAAAATGATGAGCATGGAGGCGTTATTCAGTCCGGTCCTTGTGGAGTAAAAGACTTGTTTATTATGTTTTTTTTCTCCATTACGTAAGAGAGAAGAGTGGAGACAGGAAGTAATGAATAGTACCCTGACAAAGCCGGCAGCGAGCAATCACTGAGACGACAACGTATCTTGGAAAAGTGTTTTTTTGGAGCAAACAGCAATAGTGTGACAGTCATTTCTGTGTTTCCTCTTGTTTAAGTCTCTTTGCCTTTAATTTTGGTGTTGCACCTGTTGTCATTTACTTTCTTCATAAGAAAATGAAGCAATATCAGGTAAGAAGAGGACAATAACAGGAGCCTGATATTAGTTTGCTTGTAAAGCTTAAAGTTGTGACTGAGCAAACAGGCATTTAAAATGACATCAACAGAGAAAAACTAAACTATCCAGTCTCATTCTGTTCATCTTTTTGAATTTAGAGTTTACTGTACTTCAGTACGGTTATCTAACTTCTGTTACAGATGCTGCTGGAAGAGAGGAAATGAGTATGAGCATAACAGCTCATCACAACACTTTTAGGAATAAGCCAGAATTAGTATGCAGCAATTAAGTCCACCTGCACAAAGAAGACCGGAAGTCTGAAGTTGGGGTCTCATGCAGCGTGCGATGGGAACACTTCATTGTGTTTCGATCGTCGAGGGTCGTCTCAGCTCTCGGGTGAATTTTGTCTCAAAGGTGAGAATGACACATAACCTACATTTCCCCCCCCCAAAAAATAAAACATGCTACATTCACGCCAGCCTTTCAGGTCAGAGTGAAAAGAGCCCATTGAACCTTCGAATGACGCGGAGCGACAATTGTTCTCACTCTCGTCTCCATCGTGCCGGCCGGTGAGTCACTCGTGGGCAACGTGGGAGGAGAGCACGTAAGTACAGCCAAAAGTTTTCTCAATCTAAATTTTACTTTTTCTCATTATACAGTATCTGCTTGCCTTTTATATGAGCTTCGCAGTCTCCATGGTGACCGTGAGAGAGAGAAAAGGGCACAGTGGCTTTAATGACGGCTGGTTTCCCTCAAGAGGTTTGAATTGTTGGAGTTGTTGGTGCCTGTGGGATTTTTTTTTTTTAAAGTAAAATATTGAGCATCATCCTTTTGCAGGTTTTAGTGCCACTGAGCAGTAGGAGAAAGTGGCACACACACACACACACACACACACACACACACACACACACACACACACAGATACTCACCTCAGGTCTCCCACAAAACTACACTCCCTTCAGGTTCAAGCACAGAGGTTTCTCTGGGCCCTCAGCTGATCAGAGCTCACACTGCCAGTCTCCTAAGGTTCTGGTTCAGCTTGTCATGATCCCGTCTCGTCCGCCTGCCGTCCCACAGCCTCCTCTGGCTCTGTGGCAGCCGTGGCTAAAGGGCATTTCCTCCATAACATGCGTATAGCTGTTTCAGGGTTGACAGAAGTCGTTAGTTGCACGATATATCTAATAAAGAAAATGTGAATGGGATTAAAGCTGGCTCACTATTCCATCATGTTGATTTATCCCACGAGGTTGTCCACCCACGTGTGATCAACCCAGTTTGTCACTGGTGTTATTTATACTTTGTCTTGATTTGCATCAAGTTTGTGCGTCACGGCTATGAGTACTCCTTTTTAAAAACGTGTATTTAATTCCATCTGTCCGCCTATTGAAGGTGTTGTTTTAGGTCGTCATCCACCTTTCTGTCCGCATACTCGCTCTATTTTCTACATTTCAATCATCGACTATCTCAATCTCATAACCTTGAAAAGACACACTGGGACATTTTGTGATTTCAAATGTTGCCTGTGAAAGGAAACAAAATGCACTGAGCTGAAAACTAAATGTAATACTTGAGTATTCCCGTGTCATCCTACTTTGACTTCTACTCCACTACATGTCAGGGCTAAATGTTAGACATTTACAATATCAGCTGTAGTTACTTTTACATTTAAAAACATGTGATAAGCGTATAAAATAAAACACAAAAGCCCTCTTACACAGAAACCAGTGTCTTCTTGTTGCAGTTGTCTTTGTTAATATGTCTGATTGTTCGCAGTTCCACTGAAGGATGTTTTGCTGGTTTCACATAAATTACTTAACACAAAAGCTTAAATAACGTTTGAATCCTTCACGCTTGGATCATGAAACTACAGGGCTTCCATTTACGTATGCATGATGTTTGTTTAGAATCTAGATCTCTTGTGTGACACATTCAAAATGATTTGGACTAGTTTCATCACGCAGGGTTAAAGTTATTCTGAAACAGCTGTTGCATGGCAACATTCTGCATCGGCTGTGTTTTTTTTTACTTCTTGTATATCTCTGGGAGCTCCAGTCAGGCCAAATGTCCTCAAACTTTACTCTATTTGCATGAAATGACACAGAGAAACAGATACTAACACACGTCTGATCTATTTCTTAGCTGAGTCCAACAATCATCCGCTCCCACGAAATCAAATTGAAAGGTTGTGTCGTGTGAGACATGTTCTGCTCCGTTGTGCTTTGTTATTAGTGGGCATTTCTTTATCTCGGTCATCTGAAGGGCGATGCATTTAGACATGTCAAAGACAAACAGTTCTGTTCAGATTCAATTCAACCCTTCATTTCCCACTGGATGGAATTAGACGAATGAGGAGCACGTCCATGAAGAAACAGACACGTGTCACATTTGCCTTTGTGTGCATGAATGTGTGTGTCTGTGTCTCGTGTGTTAATATGTGTCTCCAAATGTGACATGCATGTATGATCACCTTTGTGTGTGTGTGTGTGTGTGCGTGCATGTGTGTGTATAGTGTGTACACTATGTTTAAATGGAAGAGAAGAGGCACACAGAGCGACAGCCAGATTTCAATCCAATCATTGGTGTTTCTCGGAGAAGCGAGGCTGCTGCATTATTAATCCGCTGCATTTAGGGCTGATGCAGGTGAGCGAGCGCAGCTATCAAAGACAACACACCATTTACAGGGAGGTGATGGCTGCAGTGCACCCCTTTCACCTACATCACCGTCACCGCACTCTGTCTGCCTCCTCAACTCCACACGCACAAAATGTAATTTCAGAAACAATTTAGAAAGCGGAGGATAGATCAATGGTGCGTATTAGAAAAGACATTTCCCCATTAGAAAATCAGTCTTTGCAACTCAATTACAAGACAAGGTAAAATGCAAAGCAATTGAGGTGTATTGGTCTACAACTCACAGTCAAAGAGCAGAGGACGGGTGACAGAGGAGACACAAAGCACACTTCAGGTTTAAAGTCATTGTTGTTCTCTCTGTGCATTAACATCAACAAGGACAATAGAGGTTCTGGTCACGCCAGCGTTTTAAACTTTAAGCATCCGTAATTCCGTTAATAAGAAGCTGTCTGTGCCCAAGCCTGAACAGTTAGGGGCAAGCTGTTAACATCAGTAATACTGGAGGAAGGAACTCATCAATTCATGGAGTGTCTTTGTTCCCACTCCACAGGTGAGAAGCAGGAGGAAGGCTGAGGGGAGGTGTGTGTGTGTGTGTGTGTGTGTGTCTAACTTTCATCCAGGTCTACACAGCCCCTCAGATGAACTCATTAGCCCCCATCTGAAGGTTCATTAACTCACCTTTCCCATCTCTTTCTCTCTCACATCCTCACTTGTTTGAACTATTTTCCACTCTTCCCCCCTTTTCATCCAGTACGTCCTCTTTTCTTCAGCTTTTCTTTCAGCTTCTTCCTGCTGCTCTGCCATTGTTCTGTACTGTCGCTATCCCTCAAAAGGCAACCATAATCCTCTTAATAGTCACTTTATTATTGAATTTTTGGCCATGCATGTGTTTCAATATGAAAACAATTGACCTAGTTGCCTGCTGAGATGTGGGGAGTCTGCAACATTGCTATCTACAGTGGGTTTGGTAAGTCACAATGCAAAATGAAACCACCTCCTTCATATTCATTATGGCAGTTTGTTCACATGGTCGTAATGTGATCTGAGCTCACTGGACACAAGGCATGAAATAGAGACAAGATACGTTTTCCATCCAACCATCAGGTGAATTTTAACTTCTAACTGAACAAACAAGTCAGTCATTGTTCATTCCACAGAATGTCTCATTCTGCGCTTCTTCTAAAAGATGTCTTCATCGACAAAACAACTTCCCCGGTTCAAGTGGCGGTGAAAAACTTTTACACAATAATGAGAGCATTGTGTTGAATACAGCATCATATTTCAAGAGGATAACGTGGATGGAAACCCATCAATGGAGAGGAAAAGACATAAAACTGACACTCGCGGAGATGACAGATTAACTTCCCTGAGCGTGCGCCAAACAACGGAGACAGTCTTTAAACAGACTCACTTTTTAACTTCTCCTGCTCCGCACTGATTGGCTGACGTATAGCAACCAGTGTCTCCATAGTGACATGGAGGCAGTAGCTCGGCTGTGAGCCGGCGGACAATCAGCAGCCCCCTGAAATGCACCGCATCCACTGTGACAAAAGCAAAAAACACGTTGCACATTCTGGTCATGCGCACAAGCACATATATGTGCACATATGAGACAGACTGATATGCACATCTATACGCACACGTCTCAAAGCACTCTCCGCCCCTCCGACATCGCGCCCTAATAGCCGGGATATTGAGCAGTTGTCGTTTAATCTTAGAGGAGAAATGCAAGCTGAGAGAGGAAAAAAAAAAAAGATGCCACATCTCCCACAGCAATATCTCTGCACTGGCAATAAGTTCAGATTTCATTATACATTATGCAAGAGACAATCTTGGGCTCTAAATGAAATGAGCGTTACACCTCGATGGCTGTCTGACCCACAAGATTGGATGAAGGGAAGTTTGAAATTACCTGGACAAAAAAAAAGGCACATTATGGGTGCCTGGCTCATTGGTAAATTATTTTTTTTAAAGCACCCCTACATGTTTGGGTTTCAGACCAGCAGGAAACGCCGAGAAGCGGATTGGATTTCAGTGTATCCATGGAAACAGTCTTGAAAACAACGCGTCAATCCTCAGTTCTAAAAGGTTGCATCTGCATGATTGATACGAGAGGGGCGAGAGCACACGTGGCAAAAGACGATGAGCTTTTGAGAGCGACGTGCTGGTAAAATCTCCTCTTCAGTTTGTACATCAGCCGCAGACGAGGGCGACGATGCTGCGTTGCCCGTGGACGCTTGTTGTCTTCTGTTGTCTTGTTTCTGATTGTGAACAAGTGCTCCACGGCTCCTTCCCACAGCAATCATTCTGTATTTAAATCAACACAGGTGCCCTTAAGAAAACATTTCAACTTGGGGAGGGGGGGGGGGGGAGAAACAGCTATCCTGCTGCTTTCCTCACAGGAAGATGCTTGTTATACTTTTGGTTAGACATCCCTTGATTTCTATATTTATTATAATGTGGTGTAGCAGAGAAGAAGGGAAGGAAAACCAGTGTATTTCTTAAACTTGCTTCTATCCACATTTTTAAAGTGACGGGTGTGATTTTGATTATTCTCCTGCCTGGCGCCCCAACTCGTACTTAGAATATTTGAGTAACCTCCACTACAGTATGCACTTCAAAGTAGCAATCAAAGTCTCTTTAGTCCCTTTTTTTCACATCAAGCCAAAGGGAGCAGAGAAGATGTGCAGAAAGTGCTGCTTTGTTCCAGCCAAGCAGTGGAGACACAGAGCAGTTCATCTAACCGTTACCTCGTAAAATCCCTCATAAGGTGTTCTGTCTTCAAAATTGCTCTCACCGTTAATGTCACCACTCAACTCTCAATTGCCACCTCGCATGTCAGCACACCTATATTGAAACAAGTGTACTGACGTTTGTGAGTATATACAGTGTGGGATGTATGTGTGTGTGTGTGTGTGTGTGTGTGTGTGTGTGTGTGTGTGTGTGTGTGTGTGTGTGTGTGTGTGTGTGTGTGTGTGTGTGTGTGTGTGTGTGTGTGTGTGTATACATATCACATATATTCACCTCACACACCCTCCAGCCACTTCATCGCCTCTCATTTATGAACTGGCTTCCATTCACGGATCTGCAGAGGTCCAGTTCAGGCATTGATAGTGCTTAACGCCTTGTTCACGCATGACACGGACGCAAACGCTGCTGATGGCTGAATTCTCCTGCTGACTTCAGATGGATCACAAACACCAACATTAGATAACTTAACTCAAATGACACTACAATGTGTACGAGCACAGCTTGTCCAGATTTTTTTGTGTGTTTCCCAGCGAGAAGCAGAATAAGATGAGAAGCAGAACAGCCCACGGACGGCTTTTCTACCAAGCAATAGGAGGATCAGAAGTCAGAGTTTTGAGCTATATAGCGGAGCCAAAATCCTTGATGTGCACACTGCATAGCCCAATTTTGAAAAGCAGTAGCTCCATGTTGAACATTTCACGAGTTCAATCATGCCGTACGAGACATTCCATTAACACAAATGAGGCGTGAAAGAACCCGCACCTCCCCCCCCCCCCCCCCCCCCCCCCCCCCCCCCCCCTCCCCCTACATCCACCTGGATGTAATGCAATAATTAAGCCGGACCGTGACGCCCATCTAGCACCAGCGTTGTCTTTCCCAGAGCGATGGCTCCAATAAAGCCCTTATTAGTTTTGGCACCAGCCCAAACCCCCCGCTATTGGGCAAGCGCAGAAACAAGCTCCCTTCATCCACAGTAACAGTGGACTGACGGGGCTGAGAGGTTAGGAAAGTGACAGTAAAGGCCAACTAATGATGTTGAGCGGCAAGAGGCGAGGAAGCCAGGTCTCTTAGCAACAGTTCCGTCCTCTCCGCCTACACTGTGATACCGGCTGGAATAAACAGAGTTTGTTGTGTGTGTGTGTGAGTGTGTGTGTGTGTGTGTGTGTGTGTGTGTGTGTGTGTGTGTGTGTGTGTGTGTCTGCCTAACTGTAGCAGGTGTCATTATGGCACCACAAAAAGCTTGGCATGTCTTTTGGCATTTGGACCAAAAAAAAAAAGGCCTCTGTTTTGTGTGTGTGTGTGTTAGAGTTTGCCTTGTGTGTGGGCATATAATGAATTCAGCTGGAGAACAGTACGTTGACGAGATTTCAGATTGTAACTTTAACAGAGTGCATCGATCGCCAATCTGAGGCAGTTGTTCGGCCGTTAAATGAAATCTGTGTGTGATGGTGTGAGTGTGTGCACTGCATGCATAAAGTGAGTGCATGGTTTTGTGACCATACCGGATTAAATTCACTCTTTAATTCACACACTCTGGTTTAACCAAAACAACAGTATGTGCTAAAGTTAAAATATATATGCACGTATGAAAATGTTTATATTATTTGTTATTACATCACCAGTTTGTTTTCAGCCGCTCAGTCCAATTTGAACTTGATCCCAGAAAGTTTGACAGTGGTGTATGTGTGTGTGTGTGTGTGTGTGTGTGTGTGTGTGTGTGTGTGTGTGTGTGTGTGTGTGTGTGTGTGTGTGTGTGTGTGTGTGTGTGTGTGTGTGTGTGTGTGTGTGTGTGGGTGTGTGTGTGCATGCTTTTGATAATGGTGCTGTTTAGATCACACATCATGGCCTTCATATGTGTGGCTGTATGCACGCTCAGATGTTTATGCTCTGTGCACGAACACAATCAAATCTGATTCACTATGTCTGTGCTGGTGCCTCTGCACTGTCCTGTTCTGTGACATTGACAGTGTGGGAAATGTATTTCAGATACACATGCGAGTACATTGCACCCTCTTGAGTTCAGACGTAAGCACTTCTGTTTCCTTCCTGTGCAGCAAAGAGGGGGAAAGTTGATTTCACACAACACTGACAGTCCACCGCTGCTTGATTTATGCAAAGCTAATGAGAGACCGTTTGACTAATTCTTAATTTAGTTGCCATGACGTGAAAAAAAGAACCAACCGTAGAAACTAGCCAAACTCCATATGACGTGTTGTTTATAATCTTAGGGGGAAAAGGTCCCAAACATACTAAAACATACAGATGCTGTGGACCCTCCCTGCAGTATATCAAGTAACGACATTTGCTATTGAATACAAATGTATTATAGCATTAATAATAATTAGTTTCTTACCAGTAAAATAACTATTACCTTAAGTTAAGTCAATTTACTATGTATTAATGATGGTTATTATAATGTGTTCCGAAAATTTTAATTTAAATGTATGTCATCCAAGTGCTTGTCTTCGCTACAATTCTGACTAAACGGTACGGTCTCTGGCGACATCTGCCCTTAGAAAAGAGCACTGCGTGTTATAGTGCTCTGCTCTGTTTATGAGTTTGCAGAAGTATAAAAGTTAAAATACAATATAAAAGTTGAATAACATATTATGTGATTTGTGTATTACCGTTGCTGCATTTTTTTTCTTGTGAATTTAGTATAGATTAACGTTTCAACATCGTCCTCCATCAGTCATCATATTATTTCTTTTTTACAACGACCGTTCTAACTTCTGTTGTTCCTTTATGAGAAACTCACGACCCTTTATTAATGGCTGAATGATTAATAATCTGAATAATGAATATGAATGGCTCAACAGTCAGGGAAAGTTTTCACAACCATCCCCAAAGTTATTCTTAATTACTTTTACAGGATCTAGAAAGAATGATCAAATATTTTATTTAACATAAATAAAGCCATTGGTTACAATGTATAAACCAGTTTTAAAGGTTGACTTATTTGAAAGCGGCATTAAATTATATTTAGAGACATGACAGGAAACGTTTTGATTTAAATCATCACACAGCTGGCTAAGGTTATGTGGGAAACTTTTACTCAAACAGCACATTTTTAATCTTGTCTAAATTCAGAACCATGGTCAGCTCCAGTTCAGAACCAAGGTCAGCTCTAAAACTATAAGTCCCGGGTCAGAACCAAGACATGATGAGCCTGTATAGACATGTTATGTATAATCCTATTATCCGATCCTATATTATATTCATGTGATATGTTTATCATCTTAACCTATATATATATGAACCATATGGTTCTCTTAAGTCAAATAAAGGGGTTCTGTTTAATTGTTTAATTGACAATGCAGAAAAGAAACAAACAAACTATCAAATATAACAATGAAACATAGTTAGTGCTGCACACTGTTACCACATGTCATCAGCTTACCTAGACCAAGGTTTTGTGAGATACAAATGCAATATACCACACGAAGGGTTAAACATCGGTTCACTTATCTGGTGTAAAAGTTTTCATCCTTTTTTTTGTTAAACTGAAATTGAAAAATGTAAAGATGCTTGAAATCCTAAAGCTCTGAGCCTGTGGAGGGAAAGTTAAACGAGCTACAAAAACACGAAGGACTTCCGATCCTACATGACAATAAGATCTGACTGAATGTTTGACGCAAAACGCCAATATTGAACAGCTGCTAAAGAAAAACAACCAAATGAGCAATAAGACTATTTTAACATTACTTGCATCTGTTATACAATAGCTCAAAGGTTTCATAGTATATAAGAACCTTTTACAGTGACATCCTCGTGTTTCCTGCACATTGCTCTCTCTCTCTCTCTCTCTCTCTCTCTCTCTCTCTCTCTCTCTCTCTCTCTCTCTCTCGCGCTCACTTGACGCAGCGTCTCCACGCGTCTGCTGCTGCTGCTGCGCATCTCTGAGCGGAGCTCTGTCGAAGGAGCAGGAGACACACTGGTGACCGCGAGGAGCTCGTTTTACTAACGTGCATACGGTTAAATGAAGAGTGTTTGCGACGACGACAGGATCAATCCTCGCCCGGTTACAAGTAGCTGCTTCGAGCTGCGGTAGTTTAAAGCGACTTGTTTTTTGGGAGTTTGGTGTGATTTCGGTACACTTTCCACACTGCAGACGTTACCCCGAAAAAAAACAAATTGATGCTGTTGGATTAGTTTCTACAAACTGGCGACTACAGGGTAGAATTAACCATTAAAAGACCCCCATGTACTTCGGACCTGGTGTGTAGAGACTCACGTAGGCATAGCGCGTTTGTGCGGCTGATACACGAGTGAGGAAGGATTTAGTGAATTTGTGGAACTCCGTCGGCTCCTCTCGCTGGACAGATGATTTCAATGAAATAACAGACTTGCAGGATCGCACTCCAGACCGAAGCCCGACAACCTACTACACCTTCCTCTGCGTATAGCCGTCACCATCGTACAAAGGACTATGTTGATGAAGGAGTACCGCATCTGCATGCCTCTCACCGTGGAGGAGGTAGGTGAAGTTTTCTTGGGTGTCCTCGTGTTTTGCATCCCTCTCTTGTCTGCTGATTGGCTGCTCTACCATCACAAATGCGTGGCTAACAGCCGCAGGATCGCAGGTCTGCACGTTGTGTTTACTATCAAACCGTAATCTTGCAAAGTTGTCAGTGATGCGTTTGTCATTTTGCACCAAAGGACGCACTGAGCCCCTGGAACCGAGGTGCGGTCAGAGAGAGAGAAACCACCGGGTGGAGCTGCTGTTGTCTCTCGTTTAGCCTAAAAAGCTCTTCTGTGTTCAAGGGAAGTCATGCAGTTTAAGAGGGACTGTGTACACAGCTAGCAGCAGCAGAGGGAAGCGTGTTATTATTGGTAGTAATGGACAAATCGTGCATCTGTTTTCCTTAGAGTGTCTGGATTTTGATTGCATGCTTTGTAAGTGGTTATAAGTAATGTGTGTGGACGCGAATTGCTTTCTACTACTGTGTTCACAGCTATTATTCTGTCTCCTCTCCTCCAAACAACATTGTGTTTTTATCGGCTACATGGTCTTATAGTAACATTTGTGTCGTTGTACTCCTTATTTTTGAGTGCATGCACATTTTTTTAATGCAGGAATTGATGCATGCGTTCTACAGTCTCAGGGCTAAATGACTGAAATGCAGTTTTGAATGCACATTTCTGGTCGCCTTTCATCTGTAGAGACACTTTCACACACAGTGTTTCTGCTTGGAGACGGGTAGGGGTGAAGAACGGATGAGGGAGAGAAGCATCTGCTGGCTGAAGTTGCCCTCAGGTTACAGTGACACAGAAACGGCACCACGATCAAGGATTGCTGCTGTGTTTTGACATTTTACGACGCAAAATACAGTATTTTTCAAATGTTCAGTGCTCAACTGAGTTGTGACTGTACTTCTTAGGTTTCTGCTTTGTCCCGCCCCTGTCTCTACTTTTTAAATGTTTCCCGCCTGAACATAAACAGCAGATATTCCAGCAAGTGTTTTATTGAGATTAACTGCGACTGTGAGGTTTTACACACCATTTAACCCAGTTTATGATGTGACATGTTCCCACCTAAAGGGTGATTAAGTGTGGTTCAAAGAGTCACTACTGCGCCACCGTTAAATGTGTCTTAGTCAGCTCTGCTGTGTGTGGAGATACAATCATTCACTGCAGCCAAGCCAAGCTCATTGTTGTGTTCTTAGATTGGGTGAGGATGAAATCTGTACCTTTTTTTTTTTTTAATCACAGTCTTGAACAGCCTCTCCTGAAGTCTATCGATCCTGCCCCTGATCTCTGTTTGTCCCACTTCGTTTCTGTGAGTTTCATGTTTATAATTACCAGGATGCCGCTTTATCACAACGCGTCCTAAGGCCGACTGGCTCTTCTTCTTTTGCTTCGCCCCAATGGTGATGGAAGACACCGGTGTCCTCTGTGGCCAGCTAAAGGCTTTCACATCTGCTGTGATAATTATGGGGTTCAACTTAATCTATTGATCCGTCATGGACTTGACAAATGAACATTTGTAATCTATTCATTGTTGCAACATGCAAGCACGCGCCCACACATACAAAGACACATAAATCATAGTCATTACCAGTTGTGATGTCATCTTGACATGCAAATTTCTGCCATGGGCTTCTATGAAAATTGGATGCATGATAAAAACACATCTTCATCTCACAGAGTCAGTATACCGGATTTATGATGAGTAATGAGTAATCCATTTAGTGCCTTGGTGTCCTGGTTATATTGTATGCATTGCTGACACATCATACGAGTCACGAATCAGAATCTCCTTGAATGCCATTGCAGCACGAGGGAAACGGGCTCCTCTTTAGTGCCCAGTTGAATAAACTACCTCAAGTTTCAAACGCAAGTTTGTCATTTTTGCAAAATATTTCCCGAAGCTCAGGTTGAGTACTTGCTGTTTGGTTTTCGACAAAGGCTTTCATGGTTACTGTCACAATACAGCACGTGCAGCAGTCTATGTGCGCTTCAGTTGCCATGGGTAAGCTTCACTCACATCATCATCCTTTAAGTGCTAAGTGGAAGGCTCAGGGTAGTACTTCTTGAAGAGGTGAATCCTCCTGATGTTGCAGAGCAGGAATCTGCAGGAGCGTGTAACCGATGAGATGTTTGCTGAGAACGACAGTTGGTCGTCCAGAGCTCACACCCGGATTCTGACAACACCAGCCGGGTGTCATCGGCATAACAATGGTACGAGAAGTCATGCGAGTGAATAACAGAACCCAGAGGTGTTGTGTAGAGTGGAAGTTTGGCTATAGCTTCCAACAAAGTTGCTAGTCCAAACACGAATGTTACATTGTTGACAGTAACTATAACAGCTGTTCAGTTGGTTTTCCCTGTCTGGAAAAATCACCACAAATTCAGCCATTGTGTTGACTTTTAAGAGACTGATATGGGTCTCTTCAAATTGTCTTTGGAAAGTGGCTACTAAGGCTGTTCTAGCAAAGCTTAAAGGATTACTCAAGTAACTCAGGCTAAACACTTGGAGATCAAATGGCTTCTCTTTCAACATCCTAAGAAATCATGATGGTGACTATATCTATATAACTCATCTTTTCTAAGGCATCCTGAGATGAAAATGAGGCAATCTTCGCCTGAGAGGTTTCATGCAACCGGGAATAGATAAATACGAGTCTGGACAGGTTTGTTGCACACACAGATCAAGAATTTCATTACCGACAATCTACACGTCTTCAGGAGGTGATTACATTATTGCACTGCTGGGAAAACTAAATTGGAGACGCCGTCATGATGATCTCTTCATGGTTGTAATGCAGCTCAGTTGACTATTACAAAAACATGTAACTAAAAAATAGCTGCAGTACTCTCTTCTTTAATGCCAACAATATGTAAGGATCGGAGTATTTGTTTCTGTTCATTTTGTGCATAAGTTAGTGAGACTTATAACTCTATAATGTTACATTCATACTAACTATGAATACTATTTGTTAAACATATGACAGTTTATTTGGGGGATTTGATTGTCACAATCGCTTTTAATAGGACGAGAGAGGCCAGAGTAACGTATACACAAACCCACACGCTGACATTCTTCCTGATCGTGGAGTCATGTTGTCGCCACAGAAAGAAAAGTTGTGTTGGATGTCTTTATTAGTCTGGAACCGACAACTTAAGAAGTAAAAAATAAAAAGGATGAAATATGTGTTAGTCCCGCAGAAATGTAATTAAACAGGGACTTCAATCAACAATGACTGAACAGATGTGCAAGGCTTTCTCTCTAAATGATCTCTGAATTATTTTGCGCTGATGGCACTAAGCCGTGGAACGTGCTTAGGAGACAGAAACTTGTTTCGATTGAGGTGACATCAGCCAGTCAGTGTGAGTTCAGTCTCTGGGGGGGGGGGGGGGGGGGGGGGGGGTTCCCATATGTTTGTTTGTGTCGCCGCACACTGAGACGCCAGGCTCACACCCAAGATCTTTACGTCCCCAGAGTGGAGACTCTGTGCTCGGACTAGCGAGAAGCCTGTTACTTAGACCTGGCTCTCTCACACCAGATGGAGAGAAAGATGCTCACCAAGACGATCTGCCAGTTGTCAGAGAGTCTGTCTAATTCAGAACGATTTTGTTTTGGCCTCTGGAATTGTTATTGAGCATCTGGACTTTATTTATTTATTTTTCTGCATGACTGGGCCTTTTAATAGGTTTATAGTGCTTATTATACTGCCAGGACTACTTAGAATATATATTAAAAAAACATTTTAATGTCAATATGTATATACTTAAGACTTTAATTACTATACGGTACGCTTACCCCCCACAAAAAACCTTATACAATATATTAATCACACATTTTATCAGCATAAAACAGTTGCAGAATAAGCCATTTTTTGTGCACACTGCAACGTAGTGAAAGAACAACAACTTAAAAAGAAATAAGTTAGATATGCCAACAACTTTAACATTGCTTCCTTTTCAAAAATCCTTTTTAAAATATAAGTATGAACACTATAATTTAAATTAAAGTTAATAGGAATCAGCTATTCACTGGTGTGGCGATATATACGAACAATTCATATTGTTGAGGAAATTAAACCCGGTATATCTGATGAATGGACATACAGGCAAATCTCACATACAGCTACGAACGATTCCTTCTCACATTCATTTTTCAGACTACACTGAGCAGAGTTTTCTCTGCCTCATAAATCACCGTGCCGTTACTTCTGCAATTAATTACCCATTCGCTGGCTAAAGAACTGAGAGTGTCTGTTCTGCACCTGAGCAGCAGTTGAATTACTCTCGCCGCTTCCTTGATCAGATCCTGAGTAATGAGCTTTGGAGAATGCTCTGATAAAAGACAGGGGAAGTGTCTGCTCGCCATCATTGCTTAATAAAGGCAGTAAATTAGCCCCCTAAGTCATTAAAATGGAGCTTAATTACACTTTAAATCAGTGCTAGTGTTTAAACTACTACTACTATCAACAGAGGCATCAGTCCAGACCCATCATAGTTCATTCACTGCTTTCACTGTATGCTCCAACATCTGCTCAGCTGATATGCTGTACTGGTGTGGAGTACATTTTCATCTTTTTTAAAGTGGCATGTGTGGATTTAAACATGAAATCAATGAAAGATAATGCACGACAAGAATACAATGGAGTGGTCCTCTGCCCCGTCTTTGCTGAATCCTGCTGTAGTTTGCTTTTATGTTTTTCCAATGTTACGTTGTTTTCGTTGCGTCCTCTGTTGGACCGTGCAGTGGTCTGCACTCAGTGCCTGCAGTTCACGTACGTCTTCAACAGTCGATTCTATATTGCTTTGTTATGTTCTACCTCAGGTTGTAACTGACGGTGATCAGTCAGTTGGGTTATTTATCCGCATACCGTTTCTTAAATTGCTTCCATTTGCCTGACTTCTATCCAGCTGCCAGCCTGCCGGCTCACAGGACAGCGCTGAATGAGAACCCGCTGGGGGGATAATTGAAACCCTGGTGGTATTTTCGAGGTTGCGCTCACAAGCCTTGTCTCGAGATTATGGCTTCGCTATTACAGCTAATTTTCTGCTCTTCTCCAGCTGAGCTCTTCTCTTTCTGAGTCAGACTGTTGCTGTTGTCTGTGCAATACTTTATTTTGGGATCCAGCAACATTGGCTTTACGTTTATCAGTGCATTACATTGTGGTCGGCTTGGCTCATCTTTTGGCGAACAATGGGCAGACGATTAATGCGATATGTTTCGTATCCAGCCTCCTACATAATCATGTTAGTGTGCTTCGTCATTCTGCGTGTGTTTGTTATGAGTTTGGGGACTGGGGGGGGGGGGGATTCAGATTTTGGTGCACTGGATTAGTGACGCAGTGGCAAATCTGCACAGAGATGATATACAACAGAGAGAGAGAGTCAAGTATATACTTCTATGTCTTGATCTCTGCTTTGATTGTATCTTTAGTCGCTTCTTTCTCTTCACATTTTAACCACACATTATTTACTCTACAGATTCCAAGGTTGTAATACGAAAGAGTAAACGCTGCGGCTTTAAAGGGCAATAACTTGGCAAGCTTCATTTGGCCTGTAAATGGATTGTATGAGTGTGTAATGCCGTCTAGTGAAAAACTGTAGCACTCTGTTTTTTTCTTGACCACCAGCAAGTAAAAGACCTTTTTGTCTGTTAGTTGGATGGTTCCAAAAATGGTCCCAAAGACATCAGATATATCACCTGAAGATGGTGATGTGGTGATCCAGTGGTCTAAAAAGCATAGCATGTAGTTCCGACCCTTGTGGTTGGAGTCTGGCTTTGGAACTCTTGTGTGACATTCTCCTGTCATGTTTTTTTGCATTTTTCTCTGTTTTCTCCAAATTTGTAATGCCCACTTCCCCTTAAATTGAGGTCCATGTCACTGCCTGCTCTGCTGTTGGGCTGGGGAGGGTGTGTAGACGGACATGCACAACCTCCGTGATGCAAAGTTTTGCCAGCTGCTTGTTTTTACTTGCCTGCAAGGGGCCACGTAGGACGAAGTATTGCACAGAAGGCTTCCCAGACCCGGCCTCCTTGTAGGTCCCCCGAATCAAGAGACACTTCTAGTGTGTATCTTGTTATTTATATTTATTTTCAGATTACTAAGAAGGCGTGGCAGGGTTACATACTAAAACAGACAAACTGGCAAAAATGGCCCGTCTGCAATGGCTACGTAGCAACATTATTGATCTGGTAAACATGTAGGGCCAGCAGATTTCTATTTATAGCAGAGCGCTAAGGACTAAATTAAGAGCAGTTAATGTGCAAGAACAGTTGGTCAAGTGACTGGAGGTTGTGAGAACCAGGCTGGCTAGTGGACCGGTGTGGGGGGAGCCTTTGATATTGGCTGGATCACAGTAGACCTAGTGCGTTCATTCATTTCAGGCACAGAGTCGATGAAGGACAGACAAAAAGACAGAGGTGAGCTGGGAAGAATAACAGCCAAACACACACACACACACACACACACACACACAGTGTCAACTCGTTACACTCATAGACTGTGTATAAGAAGTGGACGTAGTCATCGTGACTTCACCCATCGGTTTGTGGACTGCCGCTTTGAAGCCTCGAGTGTGATTTCGCTGTTGCCATCTTGGATTACGGCCTTCGTATTTGACAATGGCGATTAAAAATTGTAATCGTTGCCCAGCATTAATATATATACTAAATATATGCGCATATTTTTGTTAATGCACTTGTATCTCATTTATCGTCCGATTCGCAAGTTCAGGTTTGGTGACTACACTGGTGTGAAAAATATATGATTTTTTGTGTGTACAGGCTGCACTTCCTCCAGTTTAATGGGAAGCTGTCATCATTCACCTTATCACAACAGGAAGCTCTCAATCGCCTGTCTCTCCATTTCTCCCTTGTACCCCAGCTCTCCTCCTCCTCTCCTCCTCAACCTTACTTACTGTCAACATTCTGTCTAAACAAGGAGAAACAATGGCGACTGGGAATAGAAGCTGTGCTGACACATTGTGAATGTGTCGGTAGAGTTATGGGGCAGGTGGTAGGAGAGATGCTGTGTGAGAAGGGCACCAGCTGGGCACGCCACACTATAATGTGATCACAATGTATCAGGACGCATTGGCGGTGGATTGTTTATGTGATCAGAATCATTGTATGATAATGGGGAGTGACGTGCATCAGTCCTTTGCTGTTTTTTGTTTTTTAAATGGCACTGATTCCCCCAAAGCGGTTGCTACAGAACATCCATCTAAACAAGAAAGTCTCATCTTCAGCCTTCAATCTTGTGTTAAAATGGGAAACAAATCTGCCAACTTTTCAAACAGAAATTCTGCGTCTGCTTACATGGACGTAAACATTGCTTGACAACCTACGCAAAGAAGCACCTTATTGAAAACCGTGAATTGCAAAGGCTCACAGAGGGTCAGACGATTGGGAGTGCACTTGAGCGTAGCACTACAACAAGTGCCCTTCTAACAAAGGATAGGAAAATAAACAACTCTTCAAGGCACTTAATCATTACCCATCCTGCCATTGTCGAGTCCTTTTATGTTGATGAATCCATATTCCATCACGTTTGTTTCACAGACGTTACGCTGTCACCGGGGTGAAATTGATTTCCTGGGTTCTTTGTTTTCTCTGAGTGACAGTTTGCTGAACATGAGAGTGCTCCCCTTGCTGACGCATACGTTATAACCCCGATCCGTACAAGTAACGCACATGAATGTGTCCGAATGGCACCTGATTCTTTGAAAGGGTTCAGCCTTTAAAGGAGAAGTTCACTCCAACTCCACTGGCACCCAATCATCTCCCAACCCGGTCATTACCGAAACACAATTACAGTAACGTGAAATGTAAAACTGTACCTGCACGCGCTATTAACCTTCTCACGAGTGGCTCTTAGAGCCAAAGGGCTGCTTCACAATCAAACAGCCCTGTTTTTTTACCATGAAACACATCCATGCTAATGCAGGTCCACACCCTTCTACCGTATGTGGGTGTATTCATGTGTGCGCAGATACACAGTGTGCATGCTATAGCAGGTACAAGTGTCCCTGGTTACTATAGGAACATCAGCAGCTCACAACTGATTAAAAATCTCTTTGATGATGAAGTGGCCTTTTGTGTGCAGTAAGTGAGCACATGCGTATAAAGGTTGGCGTGTGTGTGTGTGTGTGTGTGTGTTGACCCACACAGCCAACTGTTTTCCCTGAGACACAGAAGAAGAGAGTTTTACTAAAGGGCACACAATTAATACAATTAATAATTGTCTCCTCACATTAAGTTATTTTAGTTACATTTTCACACACCTTTTAATGCTTTTTACTGTGTTTTGAAAACTCTAATAATCTGGTGAACAGCTTTCGTAACTGGCTCAGTGACTACGTCGATAGAGAGTTCAGCACTTCAACATGACGATGGAACCAGTAGGTGCGTGATGCATGTACATCATATATACTGTACTCGATTGATTTGGCTGGCAAAATACATACACAAATGAAGATTGTGAAGACCACCTGTTTCTAAAGCATTTAAAAGCGAATTGGCCTTCTTTCCCTCGACATGTAAATAGTGCTTTTATCAGTTAACTATTTGTCACAGTCACATGATCTCCTGTTACCTGCCTGTTTCTTTTACTTCTAGTTGTAAGATACCTTTCTCATTAAACATTGTGTAATCTACCTGCTGCCTCCTCAACTTTCATCTGCATTTGGGTCCAAAAAATGATACCTGAGATTATGACTAACCAAGCAACAAATGAACAATTCTATTCAACAAAATTAAATGATTACAATTGAAATATGAACAAACCATTTTCTACAATCAAGCTCAGTTGACTTGCTGTAACTCAGCCTGAACTCAAACTTTCCTCCTGGTCTTCATGGACTTAAAATGGGTGCTCGCCTCTCAAATTCATCAAGGAAGATTGCAGCAGAGGTCATTTTTATTAGTTTCTGCTTTTTTTTTTTTGCCTCGGACAGATGACTTCTCATTGCCGTTTTAATTTAGTTCTGATACTGAACCTGTGCTCTGCTGCAACAATTAGCACGTTATCCAACGTTTTGAAGACGGGGTGAGTGCGATGTTGATGTAGCGATGAGCTCAGCAGGTCGTGTTCCTCCATTTCGTTCTGGAGTTAATTTAGCTGTCTTTGAAAAGGATCATTTTTGTAAAATGTTTATACATTATTTAGAAATCTCACTTGAGTGTCAAATATCTGTTAGAAACATTCACACAAGGACAACATTTCCATCAAGATGACCTGAGCTTGTTTTTTTTTCTTCCAAGCGTAATCAAGACTTTCTTTGACTTATTTCATGAAGGCAAGCACACAAACAAAGAGTTTTTTGAGGTATTGAAGCTTTTACATGACACTTTTTTTTTTTTCAAACCACCCACTCAAACGGAATAATAACCCTCTCATCTTGTGGGACATGATTACGCCATTCTCCAACACTTTCTGTCAAGATATCTTTTCTTTTGTATTTGTTCCTGCCTGGTTTCTCTGACTCAGCTACTAGTGTGATTGGTGCAGGTGGCCAGCAGCATGGATCCTTTTCTCTCTGCTAGCAGACCCGAGGGATCTGGAGCTATTCTCTGTTCTCCAAACTGCTTTGTAATTGCGGTGTTGTGACTTGCAGCCGTGGCTCCCCATTCTCGTGAACGCTATATCTCAGGAACGCCCGGAAGGAATTCTTACAAATTTTGGCACAAAAGTCCACCTGGACTCGAGGATGAACTGATTCAATTTTGGTGGTCAATGTCACTGTGACCTCAACATGATATCTCAGGAACACCTTGTGCAATTTTCTTCAAATTTGGCACAAAGTTTGAATTTATAAGAATTTGGTAGTGAAAGGTCACACCGACATCACGAAACACCTTTTTTTTTTTGCCACAACTGAAGAATCGATATGCTAGTTATGACATTTTCACACAGATGCCTCCACCATCCATGACTGCTTGGTGGAGGCATATAAGCGCAAGTCGGTAACTCTAGTTTTTGTTATTTTTGCTCATTGCAAAATGATATTTGCCTCAATGTTCACGTATCGCTCTAAACAAACACAAACATCGGTCTGTGCTTATAAGGTGAAGTTACGTGTGTACTGCAAATGCATTCACACGCAATTGCTTTGTATTAAAACACATTTCACTAACAAGGACCACGCCAATAACAATATGAGTTTTGAGAGGTTTATTGCATGATGGAGGAAGCGGAAAAGGTCAAGGGAGAGGGATGAAGGGTAGGGATAGAGGGATTGAGGGATGTAGGGTAGAGATAGAGGGATGAAGGGATATAGGGTAGAGATAGGGGTAGAGGGATGAAGGGGTCGGGTGATATTTAGAGTTCAGGGATACACACCCTGAGTTTTAGTAATACGTACTGTAAACTCTTCTCTTCTCCTCCCCACTTCACTTTAGTGGACTCAACCTTGTGAAACGTTTGTTTGTTGGGGTGTGGCTTTACTGCTTGTGCATAGAGGCCACTGGACAGGGTATATCAGAAAGCACACATATACTGTATGTTGATATGTTAGCCGCCACAATAGCTAAAACTGAATAAAATGCCGTATGTGTAAAGATGCACTGATTTGCCTTCATTGCCATTTGTCAACTTTCTGAACTGTAGGGGCACAGTCACAAAATTAGGAAAGTTTTTGCATGAAATGAAAGCCCCTTATTCGAACCACTGGAGCAAACTTACCACAAAGCACAGAGCCAGGTTTTTTTTCTTGCTGTAGCTGGCTCGACAAAGACCCAATCAGAGATAACCGGTACATTTACTACCCTCTACTTATTATCTGCTCCGTACTGAATGTACTGTACCTGTGGGAAATTACAGCACTGCCGTCTTACTTGGTTGCAAGTCATAAGATTGTCCTGTTCCTGTCAATTCAAACTGCATCCCTATCTGGTTGTATACAAATGTGAGTACATACATAAGCTAATTAGCTTAGTCATACAAAATTTGAATAAAGTGTACGCATACCAAAAACAGTGTTGTTGCGCAACCAGAAATCCTTGATTGTTATAACACTACAGTACCTTCCTTTTTCTAAGCAGAGTGAACTGCAATAATAAAGTGAGTATGTTTTGTCATATTATTTTATTGTGTTTCTTCAAAAAGGAGTATCCACTGCTTCTGCTGCCTTGAACCAAGCCTCCTAAACAACACTATTTGACTGAGTTGATAAAAAATAACACTGCTTATTCCAATTCAGATTTTTCCACACCTCACAGTTTCTTTCATGCGACACTTTCTCAGCTTATCCCTCACCCTGTTTTCCCCAAGATCAGAAAAACCTAACATTTGCAAATATATTGGCTCTACAACCAGCTTCTGTTTTCCCCACAGCACTCACACAAGACTGCCCTGTGCTCAGTCCTAAGCCTCCCTGCCCTTAAAGACCCTCTTACTGCCGATGTCATCAATAATGTACGTAAAGCTCGTAGCAACTAATGTAAATGGTTGGCGCAGCAAATAAACACAGATGAGTTTATAATTAAAATTGATTTTAGGCATTTATCAGGACACCTGCTCTGGTCGTGTTTTCAACAGCTGCCGTCGCAACGAGCCACCACGGACACACGTCATACTGAGAGTACCAAGTTAACGCGGTCACGGCAGTCTATGGCTCCAAGCTGTTAAAAAATGTTTGTGTTTGTAGCGCCCATTTTAAAACTAAATAAGCGTACAAATCAGAGTCTATATGTCATGGTGTTTGACGTTCTGTACATGACCAGAGATAATGTAGATGAATGCATCTAGTGGCTTGTATGCTCGTAATGTCTGGCTGGTATATCGTTACACGCTAAGTTTCTCCACCAAATACATGTATATATCTTGCCACTTGTTAATGTATTTTATCCACTCACTAATAGTATTGTATCCAAGACCAAACCAAGAGAACGCTCATGGTCAATCCTTTTCTCTCTCATTCCTTCTCCCTTGCTCTACTTTTCGCGCTCACTTTTTCTTCTCTCTTTCCGTCTCAAAAGTGCTTTCAAGAGATACACTGTGCTCTCTCTCTCTCTCTCTCTCTCTCTCTCTCTCTCTCTCTCTCTCTCTCTATACATAATAAATTAGATGGTTTTCCCCAAGCAACTTGAAATTCAAGTTGTACCAAAACACGGAGTGGAACAGAGAGGACAAAAGGCTTATCTAACTTGAAGGGAGAGTTGTTTATCAACCAACTGAGCGAGGCCTGGGAGTAAAATCACCTGCTTCTTGCTCAAGGCTCAAGAGGTATTGAGAAAAGATAATGCAGGTAGAGTAAATTACTCTTGAGTTGCAGTCAGCTGCACATCAAACAGCTCCAGAGTGAGTTGAAACAGTGTTTCAGAGTTTGGGTGTGTGCCCACGTATGCATGTTATGTTTGTGACACAAATGACACTAAAATCTGCGCTGCTACTAACGTGTGTCACACCTCAGCATCCACCGCGGCTTATTCTTTGTTCTCCACGGGGGGTTTGATTGATCTCTCCCTGCTCCTGCTTTTTACTGACTGTGAATTAAGCTCTGCAGGGAGTGAGATTAAACACATCCTGGGGTGGCATAGTGAAATCTCTAATTTACATTTGATCTCAGTTTAATGTTTGATGTGTTGTTGCAGTCACCTGAACATAGTGTGTGTACTAAAACTCACATAGTCTAATCTGATTGGTTCAGTTTTGTCTCATAGTCGTTTTGTTTTTTTTGCTCATTAATTCTGCTGTTTAAGCTAGAAAAATGGCAAAAACATTAAAAAAAAGATTGGCCTTGGTACATGTGACTATCTTTTAGCTGTGTCTCAGAACAATGGAGAACACTGTTTGTTTTGTGTTGACAGTGTGTGTATGTGTGGTCCATCGTACTAAAACGAAGCCAAGGACATCAATAAACAGACTTGTATGAAGAAATTAACTTAATCCAACAGCACCAATTGGCCGTGAACCAAAATTGGTTGAATTGTGACTCACTATTCTTTATCGCTGCTCTTTCTCTGACTGTTCTCTCTTATTAGCTCACGTTGTGTCACCATAGGCTCTTCAGAGTCTCTGGGGTAAGAGAATCTCACCCTTTTCTCACGCAAAGATTGAGCCCATCTTTCAGGCTCCATCTCACCAGTAACACTCCCTGCACTTTATGATTGTAGTATGTCAAGTGAACCAGCATCACAGTGTGTCAGCAGTCAAACATCAAACACCCGATGCCAGAAAAGGCACTTGATCTCCTGCTGGTTTTTGATTGAACATGCACATCTAAGGATCACAAGTCTTGAGGCATGCTGGTGGCTCTTTGAGACTATAGTTAGGCACAGCGGTGCGTTGAGCTAAATGCTATTATCAGAATGCTAAAACGTTTACAAGGAGCATGCTAACATGCTGATGTTTAGCAGGTATAATGTTTACCATGTTCACCAGCTTAGCTTAGCGTGCTTGCATGCTAATTAGTGTGAAACCAAAGTACAGCTGAGGATGGTGTGGATGTCATAATTTCGGATCAATTATGGCAATCGATGCATAGATATTTAACCACATAAGTCGCCCCAGAATAAAAGTCAGAGGATCACCAAAGTTATTAGGATTAATCTGAGAACCAAGTGTTGGTTCAAATTCTTCTATTAGATGACATCCGACGTATATGAATGCATATAAATGTAAATTGCATGTAAATACACGCATTATGATCTGATAATACTTCATTTTGTTTTTATGCAGGCGTTTGAATTGCATCGAGTCCTTAAAAGCTACACGGTTGGATACTGCTGTCACTGCCAGCCCAGTCGAGGCCTAATGTGATGTTGGTTCTGAAATATTGTCAAAGGTAATATCGTAGGGCTTGAACTAAGGAGTTGCGTTCTGGTAAAAGGGGTGAAATGCTTTCATCCACTCGTATCAGAAGAATGGCTGACGTAATGATGCTCTCCACCCTGCATGGAGACAAGAGGGGAAAGACAGGGAGGGGAGGAAAGAGTTAGTACTGCGAAGCAAAAAGATGTTTGGCAAGCTTGAAGGAGAAAGTGACATGCATCATATAAAAGGGATGAGGAACAGGAGTAGTGGGCAGGGCAAGAGGGAAACAGCTGCCCTCAGTCAAGTCCTGTCATGTAATACCGCCAACAGTCTGTCAGTCTCTTGAACACCTTGCGCTCTGAAGCACTGCTCTCTTTTTCCTTGTCGCCATCTTCACCTCTCTCTGCCAATCTACCTCAATCCAATCCTCTCCTCACCCTTTTTCTCTCTCTCTCTCTCCCTCCCTCCTGGTTACATGTATGCATATGAGCACATCTCTTCGGTAGGCTACCCAGTGTGCTGCCAGGCGGGGAGTAAAGATGAAGCGTAGTGGTGTGATCCGGAGTGAGTGATCTCGACGTTACGTAATGTTTGGTTCAGTGACCTCAGACACTGCAGAGATGCAGGATGAGAAGACGGGTGGAGATGGATGCAGCGATCAGTATTAATAAATGATGCTTCTCCACACGTCTTTGACATGGTTTATGTGATGCAGTCTTTTGCTCCTGGCAAGTGGCTTTAAGAAGACCTCGCTGTGCGGATCAGGGCTGTTGCCGTTTCCACTTCAGTCCATTCATTACAGCAGTCGGACACTACATGTTCTTTGTTGCCACAACTAAAGTGAAAGTGCATTTCACCCAGTGATACAAATTCAATTCAATCCCCCTCTATTGTAGTGAGGCGTAGGCAGAAAATCTCAAACCAATATCTGTACAGAATTCTGATATTGTTGCTGTGCGTCAACCATGTGGTAGTTTTACAGGATATGTTATGTTGGGAAATGCTTGTAGGTCATCTAATGGGTGATTTTATGACGCTACAACAGACGTTTATATTTTATACGCCCTCCTTAAAGAAGCACAAAATATAACTGCTGTATAGGGCGGTATGTGGTCTACTCCATCTTTGTTATACATGACTACAGAAGAAGTTCTGCATGATGAATTCACTTGACTCTCCTCAAAATGCAAAAGGTGTACTCTGGTAGAATCTGAACTTCCTCGTCCTGACACTCAGTCATCTTGCTCTCAGACCTGTCACGCTCTATTGCTCTTGCGTGCTGCTCTGACTGACTGAGTTCTTGAGTAAGGCAATGAAATTAGGAAACGACAACGTGTGTCACGACATACACTCGTGTTTTGGCTACACACACACACACACACGGCTGAGCCTGCTGCTGTCTTTGGCATCCTCTTATACTGCCTATGTGACCCGCAGTGCTATGGCTTGTGGATTCATCAAACCTTTACAGGGAGTCAATGCTCACCTTCACATTCTGCTGAATCAGCGTGAATGGAGCAAATACAGTCAGTCATATGCACTCGCTCTCAACAGCATGCCCTGGTTTCTGCTGAAACAGCAGTGTGTGTGTGTGTGTGTGTGTGTGTGTGTGTGTGTGTTCAGTAAAGTATTCAGGTTAGATTTGTAGTCGTGGGTGGGAGTTGTGTCCTCGTTAGTACAAGCGCATGTGTGTGTGTGTGTGTGTGCCTCTTTCTCTGACTGACTGATTGCTTTGATTAAGTTCAGCTGGTGACATTAGCAGTGTGTTATGTGTGTGTTTAGCATTAGCAGCGCCACGGGAGTACTTCGACCAAGCTGAAACATAAGTTCTGTACCTTAACATGCTCAGCGGGCTTTCCTTTGTATCTCTGTTGTCTGTTTTCAAATTGAGTATATTCATGATGGTTCAGATAATTAAAAGATGTGATTGTATTAGTCTTGGTCCGTTATGGGGAAGCAACCTTCCTCTCCTGACACAGAGGAGACTGGTTGTTGTTGGCAGGAAGGTGGATGTTCTATTTTTTTAATTCATAGTCTGCTACATTGTTCCAAGTATTGAAATATGGGTGTTCTCATGTGGTTTGATAAATTAGGATCAACCTTTGCCAACGCAAACAAATATGGTGCACAGATATACATATAAAGACCCCTCTTCTCACAGCAGATACCAGAATAATTCATCCACCATATGGGCAGATGAGATAATACCACAAGGATGGCTTTCACAAACGTTTATCTGCGAAGCAACAGAGGGAATACAACTTCATAAATAAAGCTGTTAAAAGATACCGTAGGGCTTGGTGATATGGCCTAAAATGAATGAAAACTCTTCTTTGTTTCACATCACACCCGATTTAATAAAGACAAAGGAAGTATTCACTTTCACTAAACTTTATTTATTATTTAATAAATAACCGTCTAGATTATCCAAGTGTATCAGACTTGTTTTTCACTCGCTGGTTTTACGCATTAGATAGACTTTCATTTTAGTCTATTCAGATGTCTGCACCGGCTCTGCGTATGCTCACAGCCGTCTATTCAAGTCTATTTTTGATCACAATACCAGAGTAAACGTGAGGTTGATGCTCAGTAAAAAGGCATCGGAATAACTGTCTCTGGCTGCAGGTCGCTGATGATGCAGTCAGCTGTGTGTGTCGTTCCGTTAGCTGATAGCCAAACAATAAAAGTGGGCAAACTGATTTTTCCCATAGAAATACGAAAAAAGGTGTTTTGAAACAGTGTAAGTCAACACAACCACGAGAGGTCGTTGAACATCCGGTCATAATTGGACACCCACAATCTTATGCAGTTTGCTGCAGCAGAATGCGAGATTAGTCGTGGACAGACACAGGTGCACGGTCACACACACACACACACACATGCGAGCAACATGATTCTCCCGGATGTGATACACAATGTACTGTCTTGTACACGGTGCCTTTTTGGGAAGTCCACATTTGTATTAGTGCATAATGCTTTCTAGTTGCTGATCCCTGATAAAGTTATGTTGTGAACAATAAATCCGTGTTGAAGTTGACAGGAGCAGAGCTAACGTTGGCAGCACCAGCGCTAACAGCCGACGTACGGATGTACCATTCAGTTACATTAGGAGGCGCTCAGCTCTGTTCATTAAAATTATAACGTTCAAATGTAATCTTGTAGTTTTTGGAGAGAAACTTGAATATACACAGTTGTTTGAAGGAGATGTTTTCACTGCAATATAAAATTGATATTCGAGAAATAATTAGTACATGTTTAACTTCTTAACACTAGTTTATATATATAGTTTAGATATATAAATAAAACAGCTAATTCCAATATTTTTTTGCAATAAAAACACAATATATTTTGGTGTGTTTTTAATCCACGATAGATGACGATAACAAAGTAAAAGGATTACATTTAGAACTTTTTCGATCCGTGACTGAAAACCATGATACAAGCCGAACCGTGAGTTTTATGATCCGTTGCCCCCCTACACACAACCCTAAAGGGGACATCAAACTGCAGAAGCCATTTGTCTGAACAGGAGCACAGCGCTTAAAGCAGTAATTACTCTGTCTCTGGTTGAATTTTAATTACATATATGCATTGTGCCCAGTATTGTCTTATATGCAGAAGTGTGGGTGTATGTGTGTGTGTGGGGGTTTTTTTGTGTGCGTTTGTGTGTGTGTGTGTGTGTGTGTGCGCGCGCGCTCGTGTGTGTGCATTCTGTCAGGAGTCTTATCTTACACTCACACTAACACACTCCTTGGCTGCAGCACAATAACAGCTCCCCACCACCTGCTGTTGTGTTAAAACAGAGAGGCAGTATGCGACACAGTTTGATCACAGAATTGGTTCAGTGCTTTCGTCTTTAAATATTATTTTACTTTTCATACATGCCTATTAAACCACGGTGACTCGGTTGCATTTTTAGTTGTAACCAGCATGTTTCTTTAATGCACTGTAGTTTTTTTGTTATTGTTCTTTTAAGTTCACTGGGGAAAATTTCCAAAGATGGATAATGTGTTTCATTACTTCCTATGTGTTGGGGACTACATTTAAATGTAACCAGGACTTTGCTGCCATTACATTGAACTGATATTGTCATGTGATATTGTTACATTCATCTGCTTGTTAAAGTAAAAGTTTGACATTTCAGAAATTTGCTATTTGAGAGTAAAAGCACAGCGGGGCGCTTTGATATGTTCATGTTTGTTTTATACTTGTATGCAGTGAAGGAAGTGTGTTTGTGGCCGTCTCCGGTTTGGACCATTCTCACATTTGCCCTTTGAAGATGAGGCTACAGCCCTGAGCACAAAGACAGGAAACAGGGTAACAGCTAGCCTTGCTCTGTCCAAAGAAGGGCGGCAACTAACGATTAGTTTCATTGTTGATTAATCTGTTGATTAAAATTTCAGAAAATGGTGGAAACTGTTGATCAGTGTTTCCAAAAGCCCAAGATGACGTCCTCAAATGTCTCGTTAAAAGATATTCAGTTTACTGTCATGAAGGGGTAAAGAAACAAGAAAATATTTAGAATCAAGGAGCTGGAATCAGAGAATGTATTAATCTATTATCAAAATAGCTGGCGATTAATTTTAATAGTTGACAACTAATTGATTAATTGTTGCAGCTCTAGTCCAAATGAAGACTACATCTGTCTACCAGCACCTAACACACGCTTAACATTGTTTTTGTAAAATCCATACATAAACTACGGTGTAAAAAGGACAATTCCGTATTTAACGGTGGGTTATGTCTGAGACTATTTCTGGGCTTATGGCAGTAATAGTGAATTGTAATTTTTACTCCAGTTTTTGTATAAGATTAAACATATGAAATATAACCAACCCCTGTTTCCATTCGTTGTGCTGAGCTACGGTGACTGCTGGCTGTAGCTTCATATTTGACAGAAATGAAAACAGAGGAGTTTCACAAAGAGATTGAAAGGAAGGAAGAAGTGGGGCCAACATCAGGATGATATGTTTCTTGGGTCAGCTCATCCAGCCAGTCTCCCTCTGACAAATAAAATAATAACCAGAGTTAATTATACTGAGGACTGAGCGCTGAAAGTGACTGAACTGTACGTGGCTCTAACAGATGCAACATAATGAGGTACAGTTTGGTGGCAGAGAGTGAAAAGAGATGTTTACAAAAGGAAAGGTTGAAATTAGGCAGGGACATAGAGGAAGGGTGAGGATAAAAAAGAGAAGCAAGAAAGAAGGAAATAAAGAAAATTGACTGTGTATATAAATCTAATGACCGGTGGAAGAGCAAAGAACAGCACCCGAGCCTCCAATGAAGCATTTTTTCTCCTTGCCGTCAGCCCCAATGGCTCTACTTTCTTTAGGGATGAATAGAAAGAGATAAAAAAAAAAGATTATTCATGGCCACTCTAACCTGAGCAAGGGCCGCTTCTCCCTCCTAGTCATTAGAGCAAGATTTCCAAAGACAACAATGAAAGCAGCCTCTCACTCATCAGCAGCAGCCATCAGGTAGACGGCACACAAGGGGCTCAATACAATGGAAGGTAGGAAGAACATCAACACAGCTGGCGTGTTTACACAATATGTCTGAGCCCTGAATGAGCCATGGGAAACATGAAAGATGGTGCTTAATGTTAATGCGCTGTTGCTGGCCATCAGTGTGATCCGAGTGGCATTCAGAGGTCCCCTCGAGTGGTTACTCTGCCTTTAATGCTTTTTCGTCTCGCAGGGAGATTCATGTGTGCTGTTCACACTACTTCTCATCTTTGTTTTTGCCCAAAACGGGAATCTCTGGAAATGTAACGATTGATTTGTACGACGACCTCATCCTCCTTCTTCTTCTTCTTCTCTTAGCTGTCTGAAAGTCACGGACCTCCTCGCTCTCGATCATCATAATGAATCACAAATACAGATGAAATATGCGACAAATGACAGCGTAATGCTGCGGTTAATTACAAAATAATGTCTACTCATTACGGCGATTACTATGCCTTTTGAATAACTAGCTCACTTTTGCAAACAAAGGGACAAAGATGGGTCTCAAGTGTTTTGGATGAGGAGCTGTTTTCTATGAAACTGCTCTATGCGGTATACAGCAGTTTCAGGTTATGTCCTTAGTATATCCCTGGTGTTTAGTTTCACCTTGTGACAGCTATTCTTGTCTGTCGATGCTGTTTACACAACATGTATTTTGCATGTGTATGATTTTTGGCCCTTGTCCATCTCCTCATGCACATTCTCTGTGGGTTCAAACCCCTTTTACATACATACGATCATTGGATCCATTTAGTGATCGTAATATTGATTAGAGCAGCTTGAAGTTGTCGAGATGAAGCCTCTCTTCTTCTTCCTTATTGTTGTTTTGCGTGCACAAATCATTCACTGCCACTGTGCTTTGTATGCGTGTCATGTGTTTGTGTGACTGAACACAGGATCCTCCTGCCTGCGACTGTCATTGCAGCGGAAAAATGATGCCAGACTCCAACAGCTGTTCAGTCAGAAACGTACGGCCATCAACATTCCAGCTAGGAATACTCCGTCTCAGCCCTTTGCTTTTTCTCTCATGGTCGGCAGATGGAAAAATTTGGCATTGTGATAAAATAAGTTGCACCCTGAGCTTGTTTACGGGTACACATTGGCTTTGCTGTTTTCCACTACACTATCAAATGTCGCTTCTCTCCATTCCTTGCTTTTTGTGGCTGGATATGGAGTCACAAGTCAACATCCCAGGCAGTCCTTGTCCCTTTTTTTTTTTTTTCCACGAGCTTAACACAGCTATCATTGGTTTGCTCTGTTTGTGTGTGTGTGTGTGTGTGTGTGTGTGTGTGTGTGTGTGTGTGGCAGTTGAGTCCTACATGACCCCTAGGCATTCCAGCAGAGTGGCATAAGTCACCATCAAGGCCGTATCTATTTCCCCCGGCCCCGGAAATAGGCCTACAAGTTGTCGGAAATCTCCGTCCTGGAGCACTCTCTCGCTCTAATGCTTGTCGTTTTCCAAATGTATGGAAAATAGTTGCAGTGTGACGAACCAGCCTATCAAAGCGACCAAAAGGGACATTGTCTTTGGGCCAAGTGGGTCATTCAGCAATGAGGAAGATGTGGTTGTTGACTAATGTGCCACAAGGGGCCGTGGTATCGGGTCACCACCTCACTGGCTGCTGCTGCTGCTGCTGCTATAGTGTTACTATTGTTGTCCTGCTTGGCCCTGACCTGATATCTGACCGCTCATAATACTCCAGCTTTCTTTCCCGATGGCGACTGTACCCAGGTGTCGGGACCACTCAGTGAAACCCTGGTATTTTCCCATCTGTGTTTATTTGTTATGGCTGCTATAAAACTATACCGTTAAGTCAGTTGTTGGACTTAAAGCAAAGAGCATGTTGTTTCCATTCAAAGTTGCCTCATCAGAATTGAACTCCAGATGCGTATCAGGACAGTTTGTTGCTATAACAATGTGTTAATATGTCGGCATGACCTCCTCCTCCTGCCTTAATTAAGTCTCACTAGATTCGATAAAACAATTGATCTAATATCAAGGTTCCTCTGTTTTTTTGTTTGTCTCCTGTCTGTCTTTCAGTACCGGATTGGTCAGCTGTATATGATCAGTAAACACAGTCATGAACAAAGTGAGCGTGGGGAGGGGGTGGAGGTGGTCCAGAACGAGCCGTATGAGGACCCTGAGCACGGATCAGGCCAGTTCACCGAGAAACGAATCTACCTCAACAAGTGAGTGTCTTCCTCTTGCCATGTAACGTATGTTCAATATGAATAAAAAATATTTCATTTCACACTAATGATCCTCAGTGTTCTGTCACAGGTCAACGTTTGTTAGGCAGCTGCTGTTAAAGATATCAGGAGAGTCCTTGGGAGACATAGATTAGCATTCCTTAGATATCTTACGATGTGTTCATGTCTTTGTCTTATTCAAATAAATAGCTGAGTAGTCACATATAGGACATGATTATTTCATAAAATGCAATTTTTAGGTATTGTAAGGCTACTACGAAATTGCTGTTGTGTTTCAGGCAGAAAGCAGAGGGGACAATCTAGTTAGGTTCCCCTTTTCATCTCTCTATAAGCCTATCTTCCTGTGCTTTGTTAAACTTTACGAGCGTGAAATTGATTCTTTCATTTTCTTTTATGTAGATTGCAATTGAATTCTCTGTGTGTAGTCTGAAGTGTGGTCTCCTCATTCTCACTTGCTCTGAATGTAACCCCTCATCACACACCTGCATCAATTTAGCTGTGCAGCATTACGGCAGTAAACAAATAAGTGTGTACAGAATATAAAGGACAGTTGGACTTTTTATTGAGTACACTGATGAGACGAATATAGGTGAAAGTCTGGTTCAGTACTTCATTGATTTCCCGTATTGGATCCACAACGATTGCAAAGGATGAGCGATAAACGAACAAAATGGATGAGAATGGATGGAAGAATGTTAAAGCTCTTGAATCAGGTACACCTACAGTCTGATACAGCGCTGCCACAGCGTCTATCTTTACGAAGCTGCACAGTTTGTGGTGACATTGTCGGGAGTATTTATAGCTGAGATCATACTTGGTGGTGTGTTACCAGGACTATCGCACTGTCCGACAGAAAACGGACAACAAACAGCAATGACGAGGTTTACACAGAAAATAGAAGAAGAGACAAAACAGGAGATATTAGCAATGCATGGGGACGCAGTGATCAATCAAAAGAGCAAACTATCACGTAAAATAGGTCTTTAAAACTACTTTTAGGTGCTAACTAAGTATTGTTTTTACGGCTATAGAGCAATAATGCAACCAACCCTAATGATAACGGGCCCTTCGGTGCTCTTGCCCCATTCACGGCATTCATCTATAGTTTAATAATGTTATAACGGTCTACAAAGATGTAATGACGGATACGAGTAAGTCCACATTCATCAGAATCAAATACTGTTGTCACAGACAACTGGGTCACTCATCCCCAAAAGTGAGACAATGAGACAGAGATGAAAAGAGAGAACCAACGTGAGAGGCAGAGAGGGGAAGGCTTCGTGGTCAGGAGTGACAAGTAAGTGGGCCTTTGGGAAATGTGAAGTGTCATTGACAAACTCAGAGGACGGGAAGATTTAGTGCCGTGTGTGTGCGCGTGCGTGTGTGTGTGTGTGTGTGTGTGTGTGTGTGTGTGTGTGTGTGTGTGTGTGTGTGTGTGGGCAGAGGGAGATAAGGTCAGTGTAAGTGATGGATAATTTGAGCAGTCACTGTTGGACGCCGCGCCTGCGTCTCTCCACCCACAGACCACCTGTTACCGCGATATAGCTGCAGTCTATGCGTGTATGTGCGCGAGTGCGTGTTTGCGTGTGTGTGTGTGTGTGTGTGGCTTGTAGTTAAGGCAGTGTGAGGACATGTGACCAGTCTGCTGTGTGCACACTCCCCTGGCTGTTTGACAGTCCATTGGAGAGAGACCAGAGGGAGAGCGTCCGTCTCCTCCCAATGGTCCGCACAGACTCCGCATAATTTCCACATTCAATTATAGCTGCTAGACACAAAGTAAGAAGAACGAGGGTGATAATGTAGGAGCAAAAATAATCAAAGGCTGGTGTAAAAGAGAATTACCCTGAAAGTGGAATTTAGTATAGCTTAATTTTGGGCGTTGTGTCCAATCATGGTGCTATTTGCCTCGCTTGATTGGCTGAAAATCAGCAGCAATCTGAACCAGCTGTGATTTGGAATGCAGTGATGTTTCTGATTGGACTCAATAATGAGACAGACTGAACTCAATTTTCATTCTTGCTATTCTAGACTGACTGTTCAATTGTTAAAGGTATCGCTGTCCCAGAAATCTGGTCTTTTCACCTGTGAAATCGTGCGTTTCTTCAAAATGTTCCCTCCAGTTTGGCCCCTGTTGTTTCTCTTCCTCAGCAATCGTTTGCATTTAGCTTGGACGCCCAATAAAGTGCCGGCTACTTGGCTGCAATTGTCCGCATTTAGAATCAATTTGGGCTGAGTAATAGCTAGTTTTGTGTACTTGCCGCCCTCCACGTCCCTCTCTGTATCTATCACAGTTCAGGCTCCGGTGAAACTCCACTGCAGGGTGGAGCGTGTAATCAGTGTAATTAACTTCCCCAGGGGCCATCCTGGCTTCTTCGTATGGCCTCCATGGCTCCAAACAGCTGGATGCTTGTCATTGCTTTTTTCTGGGTGAAAGGAATAGAGTGGAGACACCTTCAGAGAGGGCTACTTTTACTCTACAGCAAGTTGTCTGTATCATCAGTCCTCTAACTTTTCAGTTCACAGTTTACAAATACATCCGCTCTTTCTCTGTGTTTCAGCAAGCTGCCCAGCTGGGCCAGAGCAGTGGTCCCTAAAATCTTCTATGTCACAGAGAAGGCTTGGAACTATTACCCCTACACTGTCACAGGTAAAGCTTTAATTACACATCCTTGTGCTACAATTATCTCAAATGTGCAAGATTTGTCCCACCATTATTACCTAAAGAACACTATATTATACACAAATATTAGCATTGGTTTAAAAAAACCCTGTCTCTTTCAAGAAAGATCTCTCCCTCTGTAATAGCATGGCTTTCTGTGGATTTTTACTAGAACAATTTACACACAAATACATTTCCATTTTCTGCAGCCCTCTACAATCATGGCTCCGTTCACCTGCTGGCCGCCATTATATGGGATCATTTGGAGGGCAAAGAGATATAGAAGCAATATTCTATAATATTCACAATCCACAATGAGCAGAGGTTCAGGGAAGGAGGGGAGGCGGAGGTCATTTGGGACGGTAGAAGTGACGGGGAGAGGACAGGCAGGTTTAACCTGAAAGATAAATGGACAAATGGAAGGCTACACATGAACACAAGCTTAACAAAACATACTGACAGGTAATACACTATCATCAGCCTGCGGCTATCACATTGCCTTGTGGTTATGTTGAAACTTTCACTAACTGGAAGCACTGCAGCATGCAAAACAACATGGTGGCAGCTCCACAGGGAAGTGCAGCCCTCCTGTGTGTGCAGTATGTCCATAATACTTTTATGAGACCGTTTCATAAACACTATCGCTGAGACTGAAGTGCTATTGCTGAGGCGTAATGGTCCTTTGTCCATTTTGAACTAAATTGTTTTTTTCTTATCTCTCTCATACTGTTTCATTCCTCTGCTCTCTTCTACCTGTCTGCACCCTCTTCACACTCCTCCCATTTCGGCCCATTACACTGATGGCCTCTGCTGGGAATATGATCAGAGTACACGGTGAGTACTCTCAATGTGTCTGCACCCGCCCACAAAATCACACATACAAAAAAAAAAACACTTTGATCCAAAAGCTGACATGTTAATCTTTGTGGTGTAGAGGTTAATCGGGAAAGTGGTTACACTTCCTGAATGCTGCTGGCACTGGAATCCAGAAAATCCAGTCTCCAGCAGGAATTCATGGTTCTTTGAATCCATCTGTCACACTGCTCACATCTGTAGTGCATACAGGGTATACACTGTAGTCTATTAGGATACAACGTCTTGCAATACGCTCCAATATTACGTTGGCAGGTTCCCTTCTTTTAATCATTTTCCTTTCCTGGAAATGTTTCAGACTGTTCAGCCTTTTGACATTTGAATGAGGGCACGTGTTCATGTTGCTGTGTGCTTGAATGCAATTCAATACCGCGCATACTGATTAAACTTTATGAGAATGAAGTGCATAAATAATTGCTTTTTGTGTTGTGTGTGTGTGTGTGTGTGTGTGTGTGTGTGTGTGTGTGTGTGTGTGTGTGTGTGTGTGTGTGTGTGTGTGTGTGTGTGTGTGTGTGCAAAACATAGAGAGAGAAAGAGAAACATGTTTGTGACATTTCTTGCCTTCATTCATCAGATTGTGCTCACAGCAAATTGCATGTAATTTCACATCCGGCAAAAAACAAGCGTGATCTGGAAACTCGAATAAATCCAGAAGTAACGTGTTTTTGTTGTTGTTTTTTTCTCACTTTGCATTTTTCTCCTTCTTACTCAATGATTAGTTTGTGTTTTACAAAATGATGTACATCCATTTAAAAATGGTACCCAAGAGACAGTGACAATAAGCATCAACCATTCATTTTCCACTGCTCACCCGAGTCAGTCATGTTGGCAGCATGCTAACACAAGGTAACCATGATGTTATTCTCCTTCAGCTCTTCCTTGGGAATCTCAAGGTGTTCCCAGGCCAAGTGATATACTTAATACCTCCAGTGTGTTGTGGGTCTGATTGGGGTCAACTCCCAGTTGGATATGCCAGGATTAACTCTGGAAGTCCAGGATAAATCCTGATCAGAATCCTGATGAACTGACTTTTTTTTATGCACAAGGAGCACCAGTTTACTGTAGGCTCCTTCTGAATATACAGTATGAGCTCCTCATCATATGCATATGGGTGCACAAAGACACCCTGTAAAGGAAACTAATTGCAGCTGCTTTTTTCTGAAATCAGGTTTAACTCAGGACCATAATGAAGGTTGAAATGTCAAAGCGAGATGTAAGAACTTCCCCCTCAGGCCTAGATCGTTCTTCACTGATTGTTTGGTACGACCCCTGCCACCCTGCTGCAAATATCAACTAATCAAGTTTATTTTCCTTAAAAAACATTAAAAAGCTCTCTGTGTTACGACTGGTTAATTTACCGTCACTGAGGAAAAAGCACTAATGATTTGCTCGGGACATTAAAGGAACAGTTATCTGCCCACCTTATGTCAGGCATCAAGGAAACATCAATGAGCCACAAATAACATCAGCAGCAGGTTGATCATTTCCCCCGAGACCGTGCAGATACACGAAACATCTGGGTGTTGCAAGGAGGTCAGGAAGGTTGTTAAGTCGCATGAGTGTTGCCAAAAATGAGCAGAAGCAACCTTTCCTGAAAATATATTTTGAAGGTGTACAAAGCCGCTCCCTGTGTTCTCAAATTGGCAATCATCGTGATTTTTGATAAGAGCCTCTAACAAAGCTGATGTCCAGATGTACTTGGTATTTATAGTCTGTGTTGATGATGCTTGTGTTGTCACGCTGCCTCATGGGACTGATTATGCTCGGGAGTGGTTTGCCATGATTAGCTAGAGGTGGTTGGTGATGCAAAAGAAGAGGATGATGATTGGTAGGGGCAATGACAATGACTTTGCTTTTAAAATAGGTTGTCTTCATGTCATGCTTTCCTCTCTCTACTCGCCACCAGCAGGTTGACATTTTGGGATTTTAGTGAAAATATCATCGTAACTATTTAATGGATTGCCATGGCAGTTGGTACAGATATTCCTGTCCCTCTCGGGGTGAATTGTGATAATATAATGGTGATAATAATTTGACATAATCTAATACGATAATCTGACTTTTCAACTAGCACCATCTTTGAATCAAAATTTGAATTTGTCCAATAATTAGGGCCAAATGTCTGATTCCCATTAGCCTCTGCTGTACTTTTGTACTTTTGGGCTTATTAGCTAATGTTTGCTTGAATTTTGCTAACTTGCTAAACTGGGATGACAAACATCAGCAAGTTGACTTTGTCACTTTGAACGTGTTGGTGTGCCGATGTCAGCATTTAAAGGTGCAGTCAGCACTAATCCAATACAGTTTTTGACAAATTCATCAAATATCTAATCGTAGTCAGCTAGCTGTCTGATCTGTGTGTGTTGTTCGTAACCCGACCCGCCAGATGGTTTGTTACACACAACCATCTGAGAACCCGTCATTGGAAATCGTTCTTCTCTCTTCTTTTAATGAAGAAATACTCGATTCTAATATAACTGATGCTACTGCAGCATCTACGCTAACCTCTTAAGGAGCCGCTCATTGTTCAAAACGAACTGTCGCCTCTGGATTTTTCATGTGACATGTGATGCCGCGATCCTCGTCCTGACATTGACAGAACCCAGCTGTCGATGCCAGGTAACGGCCCTGGCTCTGTAAATGAGCAGCAAACAACTATTGCAGCCAATCAGCAACAGGCAACGCTGCTGCTTGTGCAAAGGTCAAGGGAAAGGCCACGGATGTACACAGAGGAGTTAATCGGGGAGGGGTGTATTTGTTTGGGTTTTGAGTTCAATTATCCACAATCTTTCTTCTTTCCACCTTTTATAACTCATGGCACCGCTGTGTCTGAATACAGCCTCACGTGGCTTCAGACTCTTTTTCAGCAGTGTCTGCACGACACATAGGAATTTCATTAATCAACTTTTGTAAGAAAAGCTAAAGTAAATCACAGCACATTAAAGGCATTTTAAAAGTACATGTTCAAAGCACATCTTTGGCAAGTAACCACTGCATGAGTCCTTGAAAATGCTGCCTACTGTATTATGAGATGAATATTCAATATGATATTGTATAAAAGCTCAGTCTCGTCTATCTTCTCCAGAATGAAGGTGCGTGTGTTTATCTTCTCTCACACACACACATGCACACACACTTTGCTTGTCTTCTCATTCTAAGCGTGACAAGGCCAGTGAGACCTGGCGGCACTGACTAACTGCACTGTGCACAATAATTACAGTAACAATGTAATGGGCAGAAGTAAAAAGCTAATGTTAGGCTATAGACGAACTCCACCAGCATCGTGTGAGAACAGTCGGCGTGATGACGTTTTGTTGTCTCGTTTATCTCCTTGTTAGCAGCCGTCTTTTTAAAAGTTCGTAAAAGCTTCAAATTTCACGTGATGGGTATTTATTAGTGTATTTTAAGTTACAGAACAAAACGTTAACATCTCTTAAGGCATGTAACCAAAAGCCCGTTGACAAAAATGCGAACTCCTTTGCCGGTATTAGGACTCATTCCTGCTGCCCTCTATAGCTCATTTTTTCCTCATCCCTCCGGCTGTCTTTGTCCTGCTGTGGCACACATAACACACATAACGCACACCTTCACAAACACACACACACACACACACACACCAGCTTGTACATCAGCAGCTTATGTAACCAGCATTCTTTGGTTGTATATTAATAGGAAGTGTTAGGTTTTGATCTAATCAAGCTCCTGTGTTTAAGAGCTGATGAACGGCAGTCAATATTACCAATAAAGTGTGTGTGTGTGTGTGTGTGTGTGTGTGTGTGTGTGTGTGTGTGTGTGTGTGTGTGTGTGTGTGTGTGTGTGTGTGTGTGTGTGTGTGTGTGTGTGTGTGTGTGGTCCAAACCTAAGCTATGTAATTATCATCTGTTCATATCAATTCCTCACTCTCTCGTCTTTTCTTTTCCCTCCAGTGCTCCTTCCTGCCCAAGTTCTCCATCCACATAGAGACCAAATACGAGGACAACAAAGGGAGCAATGATAATGTGAGTAGAGCTCAGAGTGGGAGATTTGTATTGTGTGGAAAGATCTGACAAAGCTACAGGGATCTCAGCATGGCTTCTCAACGGACTCTCCTGTCTTGTACCTTTGCCAGTCCCTTGTTGCACAATTGTCTATTTAATTTGCCTCTTTTTTTTTTTTTCTTCTTCCATATTTACACACCTTGTTGCTTCAAAGCCTCCAAATGGTGAATTCTCTGTGTCGGAGGGTGACGGCATCATTGTGCCATCATTTCATTGTGAGATTTTGCTGATATTAAGTGAAGGATGCGAAGAGGTCTACCATGTTCTCAGTCCTGTAGACACTTTTTACTCGGTATGATCGAGCCTTTGGTTACATTTATGTGACTAAAATGATGACGTTATGACAGTTAGCTGCAGGTCAGTCAGAACATCAATAGTAAAACAAAGAAATCATAAAGAATCCACGACCTGCTAAGGTTCTGTAGCTACATCACAACCAACAGCTATTGGCTTGAAATTAATTTCCAAAGGATGTAGCTGCACAATTACATATCAATAAATAATAACAATATTGCTGTTGTTGAGTCTTTTATTGTTAAAAGCACATCGCTTGATCTCCATTTCTCCCTCAGCACCACATTGGTGGCAGTAGGGTCTGAAGGTTATGCAATACTGCCTCGATCCGTACTTGTGGCTGAAAGCACAAGGCCACAGCTCCACTTAGTGGTGGCTCAGGGGAGACGCAAACCCAGTGTGGTTTCACAGACGGTCAGAATTTCACATTTGAAGCTAATCGTAACAAGCGGAGGTGTTTTTAGAAGTGAGTGTTTGCTCCTTCCGCTTACACTTCCTGCCACTGCCTTCACCATTTGTGCCGTCTGTCTTTTTCTTCCTCCATTCTTCTCCCTCGTCTCTTTTAATAACCTCATCATCCCTCTCTCTGGCCTTTCTCCCTTCCGCTACACCTCTATGAACGCTTGTGGCAAAAGTGTGATCAACTTTCTGTGACGCAGGAGCGGTGAAATTGTTCTCAGGAGCGGATAACTAGACGACATTGCTTTGCTGTTCCTGTGTGAGTCAGACACAGGAAGAAATCACTGACCACACGGAGTGAGTCACATCCTTTTTGTTTAGTGTGTTAAAGCCAGAAGGAAGGACACCTGGGCTTTGTACTTTAAGGATACAATATTTAATGTTCTTTTTCCCTTTCTGTCAGTAAGTGTGTAAAGCTGCCCCATTACAACCGTACCAAGACAAACACAACGCACCGTCCCACAACATACGTCAAACCCCCTAATGATTTAAATGTCCTCCTCACACATTGACTTGTTCCCTTTTCCTCAGATCTTTTGCAGCGAGCCCAAAGAAGAGGAAACAGAGGTGTGTTTCGTGGACATCTGCTATGATGAGATCCCCGAGCGCCACTACAAGGAGTCAGAGGTGAGGGGAGTCCAGTCACTGACCTCATGATACAAATATACACGTTTGTATGAATGTAGAGGAGCACGGGGCAAATGAATACATGCACACAAAGACAGAGGAGGGAAGGATGAAAAGGAGAGAGGAGAGGAGACGAGCGGGGGCGCAAACAAGTCCACAAATGAAAGATCAGAAGAAGGGATGGCGTGTGAGAAGACAGAATAGAGTGTTATCTTTCTCCTGCAGCGCCAGCTCATTTTTGACCATCTGCCTCTTCAGAGTGATGGAAATGCATGTTTACGTGAGGGGGAGGTGATGGACATTAGCTGTGGTGATTTGACATTTATGTGTGTGTGTGTGTGTGTGTGTGTTTGTCCGTCTGTCAGGGTGTGATGCTCATAAAATGCTGAGCTATTAATAATCACGAGGGGCCATGATATCAGTGCAGTGGTGTTTTATTATTGACACCCCCACTTACACTTAGACACACACACACACACACACACACAGACACACACACACACACACCTCCCACCAGGCTTTATGGTCTTCTGCTTTTATCCTCTCACAGCTAAAAATAGCACAGAGCTGCTGTCCAGGGCTAAAAGTGGATGTCACTTGGCCAATATAAATATCATTTGACTTTAAAGACGGATGTTTTTTTGGAGTCACACCTGTCAATCCAGTTTCATGAATGAAGTCAGAAAACCTCGAAAGCGTCAATGCGTTTTGTTGTTGTCTTGTTTGAGTTTTCTTATACATATTCAATCTAAGAAATAAAAGACAATGTTCTAAGACATACTTGTTTCATACTTATTCTACAGCCTGTTAGCTTAGCTTAGCACAAACACTGGTAACAAGTGGAAACAGCTAGCCTGGCTTTGTCTTAATAGTAACAAAATGTGCCTCTAACATGTTACAAAAACGGAAATGTAAAAAACAATGTGCTGTAGATTTAACAGGGGTTAGGTGCCTGACTATTTACTGGCCGAGCTCACTTCCTGAAGTGTACTGTAAGGTTGCCAGCAAAGACTCCAGGAGCCCACGTTATCCCCTGTAAAACCACATCAGGCTAGCCGTTTCCCCCTGTTTTCCAGTCTTCGTGCTAAGCTAAGCTAACCTGCTGGCTGTAGCTTCGTATTTAGATGTACAGACGAGAGAGTGGTAGCGATTTTCTCATCTAACTCTCAGCAAGACAGCGAATACGAATATTTCCTAAAAACTATTCAGTATATCAGTAATCGCGGTATTTTATAAAATCATTTAAAAAGGTCTGCCAATTAAAGTACGACACGTTTTAATGCGCAGACAAATTGCAACAAGCCTTTTCCACCTCACACGGCAAGTGTTTTCCCAGCAGGGCTGAAGAGAGTTTTGTAACACCCGCGCACACTGTCACAGTCAGACACATTACCCCAAGACAGCATAATTAGTCTATAGGGAGCAGTGATTAATGCACGCTAAGTTTGTGAGTAGGGAATCTCACACATAATGAATGCATGTTCATGTCCTTAAGGCAGGGAGGAGGAAATGTGTGTGTGTGTGAGAGATAAATGATGTGAAACAGCATTTTGATAACAGGTTGAAAAACAGATCCTAAAAGAGCATTTTTGGTCTTACCTTTTCTCTAAACTGGTGTCTCGTGGCCTTGCAGGATCTGCATTATTTTAAGTCGAAGAAGACTAACCGAGGCCTGCTGGAGGAAGGATGGATCAACACCCAAGAGCCCATCATGTGCTCCTACAAACTGGTCTCAGTCAAGTTTGAAGTCTGGGGCCTGCAAACGCGTGTGGAGCAGTTTGTACACAAGGTCGGGATGAAAACGAGTTCTTTCCTCTCAGAAATACCATTTCCTTACTCAGTCAAACGGTTTGACCCTTGTAGATCAATGTAAGTGCTTCAGGCACCTTCTACAATATCTGCCCTGTTCACATCCTGCAGATTACCTTGCACATATCTCCTATTTCCCAAATAAATTTCACCTGGCCCTCTACAGCATCAGTCCCCGGGGTGAACCGTCCCTGTGCTCTCCTTGCCCGAGGCACACACACACACACACACACACGGCGTCAGGGCCATTACTCACATGGTAACACCGGGAGTGACTCACATACCACCAAGGGGTGAACGGAAACATTCAGAACATAAAAATGTTTTTGAAACATTAACGGCCTTCAAAGTTAACGCGTTGTGATTCACATCCTCTCTCCTTGAACTCCCTCTGCCCCTCTTTATCTTTCTTCCTCTGTGATCTTGCTTCCTCTTCCCCTCTCTCTCTCTCTCTCTCTCTCTCTCTCTCTCTCTCTCTCTCTCTCTCTCTCTCTCTCTCTCTCTCTCTCTCTCTCTCTCTCTCTCTCTCTCTCTCTCTCTCTCTTTTTCTCATTCCGCTCAGGTGATTCGAGATGTCCTGCTTTTAGGACACAGGCAGGCCTTTGCCTGGGTGGATGAGTGGATCGGTAAGTTTGTTAGAGATGGCAGCGCCGGTGAAACACGGGTTAGCTTTGTGTGTAGACACTGACTCATCTCACGACTGTAGTTGGATAATGCGGAACAAATATCAGAAGTCAGCGAGTGGAATAACGTTTTCTTACCGTTTTAGCCCAATCTGTATGGGTCAAATTCAAAGTATACCTCATAGAAAGTATAAAACTGATGACAGCTAATGTGAATATGTCTTTTAAGGGTCATGTGTTTCACAGCTACCACTGTTATTTAGACATTATTTGCACACTGCAGTATTCTCTTGTTTATAAAGATGCACAATCTCTCTGAATGGATAAATAACTGTATAACTTTATATGCTGTTGTGTTTAGCATTTAATCCAACAAAGATAACAACATGGTGGCGGCATTTACAGTATGTGTCTTTATGTCAGAAACCCTGTGAGCAATGTCGTCATTCTAAAGGCAAAGCAGAAGTGAATACGTGATACTTCAAGCCTACATTTGTAGAATGACATTTTTTGGGTTCCTGTTGCTGTCACTATACACTCATAGCTGAATCATGTTGTTTTTTGGTATTGTTACGTTTTTTTTCTATTTCATGACAGTGACTCATCTTCTGAATCAATGAGGCTTTCTAATTTGATTTGAGTTTTTCATTTTCATTGAAAGGTTCATTGTTTTCAACTGCGTGCTCTCTCTCTTCATCTCCACTGTTTCATGATTCATTTCACGCCTCCTCTGAGCCATTATTATTTAATTTGCTTTCAAACCACAGGCAACTTATCATAAGTGACAGTCTATCACTGTCAGTCGTCCTTTTCCTGCTTTTCTCATTACTTTACAGAGGACTGATACAGCAATAATTGGACTGTTAGTAAAGTATATCCAGAGCCAACGTCCATTTAATTTCCCGAGCAGTTGACTTTTTTTCTATGTTAATCATAAGACCCTGCACAAAGTGGTCCCTGCCTTCTGTAGAATGAAGTCCTATCACTCTTTTGAAGTGTGTAATCCATCCCCACAGACATGACCATGGAGGAGGTCAGAGAGTACGAGCGTGCCACACAAGAAGCCACCAACCTGAAGATCGGCACCTTCCCCCCCGCCATCTCCATCTCAGAGACCCCCCTGCCATCCAGCGCCCGCAGCGGCCCCAGCAGCGCCCCGACCACTCCCCTCTCCACGGAAGCCCCCGAGTTCCTGTCGGTGCCGAAGGAGCGCCCCAGGAAGAAGTCCGCTCCGGAGACCTTGACCCTGCCGGATCCGGGCCGGAGGGATTCCCTCTTCAAACTGCCCAACTTCTTCTCCTGGAACTCCAGTCCGCAGCCAGAGTGAGAGCAGGGCTGCGCCACTGGTGAACGCCTTTGACCTGTGGATCAGTGGAGGATGCGTGCCCAGCACATCCCACAATGCCCCCCTCAAGCCAGCTGAAGTGAAGGAGACTTTTCACTGTCCTGGTGATCCAAGCCCCCTCGGCATACTCGCCGGTGTTACAGCAAAAGCCAACAGGTTCCGACAGGCAGCCTGACCTCCATAGCAAAAAGTCCTGCGAGGTGTAAAGGTATAGTGCGTCCTACAGTGCGAACAAAAGCAGCTGGAGGCTCCTCATTCTTCTTTTAGTTTACATTCCTGAAAATGTTTTTATCCCACAAGAGTATCACCTTGCTTTGTTTGTGTCTTGACAAGGTGTGTGGAGGTTCAGTCACTGCACATAATCTTTACATGTACAGAATTTTGTTTTTTTCTGCGTTAGGCATCGGAGTCTCTGGCTTTTGTTAAGTGGACCTTGTGGTTTGACGTATCTATTTATGTGGTTCAGACTTTACGACAGATCCTCGTTGGCCACTGTATCAGTTGAGTGTTATGGTTTTCACAGTCAGGTGTAAGGTGATTGTGTATTCTTGTATATATTGTATGATCTATATCTAAACCGGTAAATTGTCAGTACTTCAAAAAGAATATCATATCAAGTGACGATGCTGCTATGAAATGGTATTTTAAAGAACAGGACTCTCTATCTTCTTTAAGTGTTTATTATAGTGAGTTCTGTCAGCTACGTCGTCTGTAAATGAATTACGTAATTGCATGATTTTAACTGCAGAGACTGAATATTAAATGTTCTCTGTTTTTATTAGCTTGGTCTCACACTTGATGTTGTGTTTTAACTGAGTTTTTACAGACCGGTCATGTACTTTGCATGTTGTTTTGCATCTTTATTCATTTCAAATGTATACATTTTTTGTCATACTGTTGATGGGTTTTGTATTCAGTAAATTTAATTAAAATGAAATCCTGACGTATCCATAATTGTGTAAGAAGCCTTGATTCCTAAAAGCAACATTAGGAGATCTAATGATTATTTAGGGCACAGCCACACGAGGCATCGAGAAAGCTTCAATAAGCAATCCGGATGCATTTCTCCTTAAACACGAAGCATTTTGGATAAATAAACTAAAAACATATTATATGTAAAGTCAACTGTTATTTAGTTTTGATATAATTTGTTGGAAATAAGATTTGTTTTGTTATTTTGGCAAAATTGAATTTAACCACAAGATGGCACTATAACATGTAACGTATATACAGAAGGCAACGCAGGTGATACATGTTGAATTGATTACCAATGATGTGATTATCTGCCTTGTGTTTGAAAATGTATAAAAAGTGGTTTGCCACCAAGTATTCTTGTTTGGCCTCTGATGAAGACACATGTTGAGACATTGGGCTTAAATTAAATGAATAAACGTGTGTGTGTGTGTGTGTGTGTGGGGGGGGTTCTCCTTCAACAAGTCCTTCACTTTCACCTAATTTAATGCTACTGCAATACTGTTTAATACACACGGCTGTCAGTGTTTTGCAAACATTAATGCATCCTCTTTGCAACGGACCACGCTGACAACTCAGTTATTACAAACATGTTTTATTTAAAAAATAAAGTGTTGGATAGACCTGTGTGGGCACAGCCACTTTACAGAGTTTAACTTAGAACAAACTAACGCTAAACTCTTAATAAGCAGTGGATTTCTCCTACTGTCAACAGGATGCCGTTCTTTCCACCACAGTACAAAACAACATGAATATTACACACGAGTTTGTGATGACATTCGACCACACAAACAAAGCAAATGTTGCTGAATATTCATCTTCCGCATGAAGCCATCTGGAAGATGAAGAAATGTCAAGAGAAGTTGAGTCAATGTTGGCAAAGTTAAGAATAAGTCAGAGCGTAAAATGTGCAAAGTTCAGCTTGACCATAAACATTTATCTTTTAAAAGCAAACATCCATACCCATCAGAAACTCTTATAATATTAAATACATACAAAAAAAAATCACTGCTTATACAACACAAGGTGGAACAACACCACAAGAACAATGTAAATGAGGTTATGTTCTCACATCCTTACATGTAAACACAACAAAAACCTCCACCGAACATCAACCCAGTTGATGAAATGTGTTAAGTGCAAAGAAAGAAGAAGGGTCTATTTACGATGTGCGTGATTGTGCCTTTGTTACTTTTTTTTCCCCCTCTTCACTATCTTTCCTCTAGGTCTTTGGTGAGGCCATTTGTTCTCCGTATCTCCTTGAGGTCCCGCATGGCATTGAGGAACACCTCGTACCAAAAGAAGATGAAGCCCGTCGACAACGCCGCCTTCACAAGGCTGGGCGAGAGGCCTTTGAAGAAGCCTCGGGCGCCCTCCTCTTTGGCTATTTGAACCATGCAGTCCACCAGGCCTGTGTAAGTCCGCACCTGCACACGAGAAACCGGACACGATGCTTACACGTCAGGCGTAGACGTGCTCCGGGTATATGTGAAGCACGTCGTGGAGGAGCTTACCTGTCCGAACTGAGCTCTGGCTGCCTCGAAGCCGCCCACCTGCAGTCTCTTCTTGAAGAGGTCAAAGGGGTATGTGATTGTTTTGCTGATCATTCCAGCTCCACTGCCACAGACCAGGCTTCTCAGGTGGCCTTGAAAGGGAAAGGGGGACATAGGAAGAGATAAAACGTCAAGCCGTGAACCCTTCACGTGCTTTATGCGGTGTTGTAAATGCCACCATCTCCACCGACCTCCTAAGTTTCCCGTTTCTTTGGGCGGTGGAGCCAACAGTTTCTTGAAGACATTGAAGAAGAAGAACTGCAGCCCAGCGTAAGGAAACACCGCCAGCAGCGTTGGACACAGGCCGCGGTAAAATGTCAGCGCTCCCTCCGAGCGGCACATCGTGGACACAGCGTGACGCAGGTTCCTGTACACCTGAGAGGAAAGAAGAAGCGTTACACAGGGTTTCGCTATTTGCTAAAAATCAACACTTGCCTATTATGAGTCAATTAGCTGGCTGCTGTAGCGAGCAGGCAAGAGAGGATATTTTGTAGATTAAATGTAAGATGTTTTAAATACATTCAAAAGGAGAAAGCTAAATTCACAGTGTCTTGAATTTCAGTCCCAACAGGGGCTATCCAATAGAATCAAAACAATGACGTGAGAAATTCTTGACATATCTCTCCACCTTGGTTTCTCCCTGAGCTGCAAAGCGTGTCCTCAGTATGTCCAGAGGCTGGCAGACCACAGTAGCCGAGCACGCAGCCAAGCCGCCACACACAAAGTGAACTCCTGCCGTCTGGCTGTCGTACAGCGTCGACTTGTGGACCGTCTCCGTCAGAAACTCAAAACTGGCAAACTGCAAAAGCACGCGCACACAGTTATTTAAAACCTGTAAATACAGCTGACCGTGTTTGTCGGGTTGGTTTGAGAAAAAGGCCACACGGGCGCTATACCTGGACAGCCCCGTAGCAGATGGAGAGGAGCTGTGCGGGGACGTGGCCCTTCCAGAAAGCAGAGAGTCCCTCCTCTGAGTAAATGCACCGGGATGCCTGAAATAATCCCCGGTACTTTCCCTCGGGCCTCCGTGAAGACACGCGCTCAATCTGCAGCTGTGGGGGGGGAAAAATAGGGATGAACATACAGGACGCAAACAGCACTATTACCCATGAGAGTCCAGCTGATGAGATATGACACTGAGCTCTATCGTGAGTCCCGACCACCGCACACAGAAAGTAGTCCCACACATCATTACCTGAAATCTGATTTTGAGCACATCAAAGGGGCTGATGAGCGCCCGGGTGACCATCCCAGCAGCTGACCCGGCCAGGGCGGCCTCCTCTGGGCAGAGGGCTGCACCCTGAGCCCCGGGGTCAAAGCCCACCATGTCTCCACAGGAACCGATGCTCGTTAACACTGCAGAGAGAAATGGTGGAACACAGGATTTGTGTTTCGTAATGTTTAAAATGGATTATGAAGTTGGTAGATTCAGGATGTGTGAGCCATTAAGATTACTTGACAAAACCCTGAAATATGTTGGTGTCCTTTACTTAAGTAAGATGTTTACATAACACAGTGTAAAAGTACTCCTTTACAAGTAAAAGTCCTGCACTTTTTTTTTTTTATTATTTGACTTAATTATGCACAAACACACCTTTAACTACGTCATTCATTCACTTGTATTCTTGAGTCAGCAGAGGTTTGTGAAACATCTTCCTGGATGGGCATTTTTAGAACCTGTCGCCCATCCTAAACTACTGTAGAAGCATCAGCATCTAGAGAAAATAACACTGTCAACGTGTAGAGGACATGCAGTGGGACCTTGGGGCTAGCAAAGCTAAGCTAACAACAACAGAGCAGCTGATGCCTTTGAGCTGCAGACACTTACCTTCTAGTCCTTCATACATTAAACTACAGCTGCAGTACTGAGCCCGACACGTCCGGTCCAACAATAATAGGACAAGACAGCTTGCTACTCATAAGTGTTGTGCTGCACGTCACAGGTTGTCCGCATTACTTCCGGGTGAGACGGACCGTACTCCGCCTTTCAAAGAAGAAATATCGCGACAAGATGAATTCCTGCCTCGCTTCAACACACCGGAAATAACACGACCATCAAGAACATAGACGTAAAATCTTTGCTAACATCCCTATTAATTCCTTTAAATACGGAGAAATTAATGTAGAATTGCTAATGTGAAGCTATGCTTTTAGTTTGAATATAGATGACTATGCAATGCTGCATAATAGTCTTTATGGCATATGAAATGATGAATGCTCATTAAAGCATACTGCAATTAATTATTGTTTATATTCACAAACAAACTCAGCAGTATGCATAGGCTTTATAAATACAACAGCTGAAATGGTATTTACTTCTAACCTGCAGAGTATGAAGTAACTAAACCTTACATATCAACGCAACTGTCCATTTTATGTATTCTTCTTCAATATTTTTTGTTTTTGTATGAACTTATTTTTTATTTAATGTAATTTACTTAGTGTTCAAATTGAATCACAATTCAAGTTTAATACAGTATTTAATCTTGCTCTGTACACTTTCAACCAACATAACATTTAAAAAGTCAACGTGTTGTAACTACGTCTTATGGCCACTAGAGGTCGCTGCACACTAGTGGTGTTAACAGCATGATTACCTCATGGATGTATAGGATTACCCAGAGCCGTTTAACGAGAGTCACGTCATCTCCGTTCACTCAAACGGATATTTTTTGCTCATGGCTGATCTCTTTATACGGCTCTGGGATTACCTAAATAGCATTTCTGGTGATTACATTAAAAATAAAAAATATAAAACTCGGCAGAAGTGTAGATAAGGGTTGTGTTTACGAGAATCGGGACTTTTACGGTTGACACAGATGCAAATAGCGCTCTTTTCGTTCGTCGTTACGTTATTTTTGAAGAGGGGCAGGGACTCATCTCGCCACGATACCTCAGCTTTGAAAGGCTAACGTCTGCTTTACATCCACCCAAGTGGGATGACCAGCTTCGGTGTAAAGAAGTGGAGTCAATTTTAGGTAATTTTTGGCATTGTTATTATCGAAACGTGAGTAACTCTGTTAACTCTACATGTAACGTTAATATAACGGTACTCCGTTTCTTTCTTTTGGCGGTTGTAACGTAACAAAATGTACGTTAGACATCAAACTTGACGCTAACTCTCAACATTTAACGTTTTGGTTTCTGCAATTGAGGAGAAGCACTCAAGCTAACGTTAGCTAATTCTGTGTAAATTAGGTTAGCTAACATCACGTGTAACGTTAGCCAGACGTTCGGAGTAACGTTAGCGTAAGTTACATGTGGCTAACGGTATAAATACCTCCCAATTTAAAGGAATACTAACGTTATGTTCTTGAACTGAATCTGTTGATTTGGGGTGTTGGGTGATATTTGACCCTCGTCGGCCCCTGTAATCCCTCAGTGAATGAGCTGTGGGCAGTTTGATGACAGCACAGGATTTTGTTATTGTTGCTACAGAAGTTGTTCCGCTGTCTGTCTCTCACGTCACTGTGTTTCTAGCACTGGCTTGAGTCAGATCCTCAATGTGTGTGTTTACATTTCGTTTTAAAATACCAGTTACATCTAAAAAAGCAGTAATAAGTATTGTCTGATCTTTCCAGCGTGACCGCTCTCAGGGGTATTGTGGGTGCTACCGTCTGTGATGGAAAACACTGATGACTACAGGATCCAGTCTTTTGACCTGGACACACAGATGTTGCTGAAAACAGCCTTGAAAGGTCTGCGTGTTCCTCTTATTACTGACTTATTACAATTTCAGTTTCCTGCAGCATCCTCTGTGTGAATGATACACATTTTTGTAAATGCACTTTTGTTTCTTTCAGATCCAAGTTCAGTGAACCTGGAGAAGGTGTCCGATATCATCGTGGATCAGTCTTTAAAGGACCAGGTTTTCAGCAAAGAGGCTGGACGCATCTGCTACACCATCGTGCAGGTCCATACTAGTTTTACTTCTACATTTGCCTCTACACAGTTTGACAACCATTAGATTCTTTGATCAAGACACTGAGCACCATTGAGTCAAGAGGGATCTAAGAAACCAGAGCAGAACTTCAACATCTCATTAAGTCTCTTAACCAAATTCTTAATCCTCTTCCCTTATTAATGCCTAACTGGTAGTTTACACTGGAGCAACAGGAGGCTCTTAAGCCAGCTTACTTTACAATCGCTGTGTTTCCTGACTTTTGGTCCATACCTCCACCTTCTATCTTGGTCACCTCGCTGCAGGCCGAGGCCAAGCAGAACAACGGGACGTTCAGGAGGAACGTGTTGAACCGCCTCCAGCAGGAGTTCAAGAAGCGCGAGGAGACGAGGGGGCGCTCGCTGCAGGAGTGGGTGTGCTACGTCACGTTCATCTGTAACGTCTTCGACTACCTCAAAGTGAGTTACTGCTGCTTCCCCTTAAGATATGTTTTAAACTTGATCATGTTATCATGTGGGCTTAATCAACAATACGGAGCGACATTGTTGAATATCTCTGGATCAGAGCATCTGTAGAATGTCTTGAATGTGTTGTCTTTGATCACATCTTGTGTTCAGATGTAAAACACTGTTATACAAGTGTGGTTATACAAGGGTTAAATATGAAGGTGTGGCCCCAGTTCACTTTCACAATGACTCAGGTTACATCCTTGATAACGGCCATTGTTGTTTTGAACAGGTCAACTCTCTTAATAGTGGCTCAGTGCTCATTTTTCACTTTGTGTGAAAGGGAAATTAAACTACAGACAACAACACAGCTGCATCTATTGTAAAGTGTTTGAGCACTATGTATGTTTTTTTTCTTGACGTTTAGGTGAACAACATGCCAATGGTGGCTCTGGTCCATCCTGTGTATGACTGTCTGATCAGGCTGGCCCAACCAGATGCTCTAATAAATGAAGAGGAGGTGAGAAAGAATGTTTTTTTGTTGTTGTTATATTCATTTTATGAATAAGCACTGATAAATATCCTGCATATGTGGCAATAGTTTTTCACACCCCTCCCTGTGTCTTGGAGGCGGTCCTGGTCCACCTCAGCAGGCAGTTGGCTGACATGAGAAGGTCGTTAGCTTGATTAGGCTCACCTGGAGCTATAAAACGCTGACCTTGTGCTCCCTCATTATGTGGTTGACATCCACTCTGCCTCATTGTCGTTTGCGCCTTCAAAAACCTCCACAGCACACATCTATGCATTGTTGCTATTGCTGTTGAGTGATGGACACATTCCAATGTTCATTTGAGTTAACTTTAGTTTGATAAATTGTGTTTGTTATTAAGTATAAACCTTGCATGGTCTCCTTGTTCACCCTGAGCTACTGTTTGACCAATCTGGTGTGAGACCTTTGTGGTTTGTTTAAGCGCTTTTCAGGAGTACAGATTTAAGTGCCTTTGCTAATGAGCATTTTTGGGAGTACCAAGCAAAAAGCTAATCACGACTTTGTTAAAGGAAGAGAACGGGTCAAAAAAAGTATTCAGCTCAAGCTGGCATCATCAAGTAACGTTAATGTTCGAGACTCTAGAATGTCTTTGGTCTGGTGCGTTAGCTGATAGTGTCATCAGTAAATGTTATCGCGCTAACGTTAATGTTGCCTCCCGGTGTCTTTGAAGAGTCCTGTTCCTCCTCAGCAGGCAGCAGAGAGGGTCGTTAGCTTGATTAGGCTCACCTGGAGTTTAACCTTGCATAGACTCCCTCTTTCGTCACATTCCCGGAGCAAGTTCAACATTGTAGCAGAAGTATTTAGGAGAAATTCTGATTCCTTATGACATATTTTGAGTCACAGGCCATGGTAGCAATAATACTCATGTCTAACTTTGAGAAACCACATAAAACGAGGTGCAGACCAGTGTGACCTTCAATGCAAATCCATCAAAACACCTTGCACACCTCTCCTCTAGACCACCATGCTTTATTCACAAACGTTTTCGGCCGTGTCTGAGGCCATTTCCTGACTGTAATGTAACTTTAATATCATGGATATAAGTCCCTGACGTCCCCTTCTCCTCCTCCTCCCTCTGCAGGTGGACTGTCTGGTGGTGCAGCTGCATCGCATCGGAGAGCAGCTGGAGAAGGTGAACGGCCCGCGGATGGACCAGCTGTTCTTCCTGCTGCGGGACGGCTTCCTGCTGCAGGAGGGCCTGACCTCTATGACCCGTCTGCTGCTGCTGGAGATCCTGGAGTTCAGGGCCGGAGGCTGGGTGCTCAGCGGCACCGCCCACAAGTACTACTACAGTGAGATTGCCGACTAGGATTGTTTTGCATGGACAAAGGGTGCTGAGCAGCCTCTGATTATTTAAAAACCAGCAACATTTCTGAAGGACGTCGACATCCTCCAGGAAACCAGCGGAGGGGTTTTGAGAAGACGGCGGTTCATAAAACTGTAAATAGACTTTTTGATTTGGCTGTTTGATAATATTTCCGAGACTTGGTGCCGTGGATGTGGAATGTGCAATAGTTCACAAAGTTATGTTAACGAGGTTTAGCCACATTCAGGTACACTTTGTTTTAAAGAAGCTGAAGATATTTTTTAAGTTTTTTTTTTTTTTTATTGATCTTGCAGGCATTCCTGTTTTAAAGAAGCATTTCAAAGTCCCAACTTATTTTTTACCAGATCCACAGGACTTGGAACAGACATTCCAGTAAGAGACAAGCTGGTCTTTGCTTTGCTTTTTCTGTTGTGACCAAATTTAATTGATAATCAATATTTTTAATAATTTAGTTTGTGGAATTGACATTTTACAAAAAAGTTTGAATTGCTATTCAGAGGACTTTTCTCCCTCATTGGTCCTGTAGGATTCCTGAGTTACTGTTTTAATTAGATAAAGTGTCTTAATTCAGGGACCTTCTTTTAGTTAATTCTTTGTTACAGCTCGACTAATACACTAAAGACCAAGAGCTTAGTTACCGTTCATATTTTAAAATAGTTTCTACAGATAAATCAATCAGATATTAAACAAATTTCTGGATTCACAAATTTCATTTGTTAACTTGTGCCAATATAACAAGAACAGCGTCGTGCAACACTTCTTGCCGGAGCTCTTAATTTGTAGTTTAATTTACTGAAATAAAAGTAGCAATACCACAGTAACCAAAAGTAAAGTACTCATCTTGTATTATTAATCTGCAAAATATCTAGGAACTAAAGTTATCACATAAATGAAAGTACAATATTTACCTCAATTGTTTTAAAGTAAATGTGCTTAGTTGCTCTCACCACTGCTGGAGGAATGTTTATGTTCATGTTGACGTGTACGCAGGTCAGTTATAAAACCAGCAGACGTCCTGTTCACTCCACTGTATGTAGCTGAGCTCAGTCTGCTGTTTGACTCTCACTCACGTCTTCACAGTCTTTAACCAGAGCTGTGCCTTTTGATTCAGACACAAGCAGACGAATGTCGTGTGGTAGAAATGTTGCATTTGAAATAGCATTGTTTTGAAAAGCTGTTCCTGTAATTATATGTAAATAAGTAAAGGTTAATATAAAATTGGCAGACAGATCAACCTCGGTGTTGGAAAATAGTTTAATTAAAAGCCCAGCCATGGTCAGGATTTAGGAAATGTTGTATTATATTTCCCCAAATATTTTCTTCTAGTTGTGTTTGAGGATTTCAGTTTAAAGGTTTTTTTTCCACCTCCTTTAGACCAAGTTAATAAAACAAACACGATAAGTTCAACGCCATATTAAAGTGATCTTGAAGAGTTGAACTAGTCCCTTAATGACGGGACGCAGTGCTGACTGCAGCATCTGTTCATATATTTTATTACATTTTTACATTTCTCAATTCCATTTTTTATGGTTGGGTTGTACATTTAATGCAAATGTATTTGTTCTAATAAATCTTGGAAGTTTTTCCTTAGTTGTGTGTTTATTAACAGTACAGTTGAGCCCCGTCTGTATATTGTACACGATGCAGTAGTCCAGCTCACTTTTTACAGCGTAGTCCTTCCAACAAAAGGCTTTTCACGGTGTTCGTTATTCATAGAAGCGCTCCGAGTAGCAGAATGTGTCCCTGAATGTCTGTATTTCAGTCCCGAGGGGTTTCTCTCTCTACCACCAGCGGTAGTGAGCGTAGGCTCGGTTGGCTTCGGCCATCTTGTGCAGCTCAAACTTCTTCTTGATGACGTTGCCCTCGTTCACGGATGCCGCCAGCAGTTCCTGGGAAAGCTTCTCGTACATGTGCATGCGTCGATGTTTGTTGTCCCTGCACTCTGAGATCATCCATTTCATGGCGAGGTAGCGACGTCGGTTGTCCGACAGAGGGATGGGCACCTGGGTGGAGACCGAAACAGAATATAATTAGACTTTTATGTTTACTTCTTTCAAATCCAACAATTGTTGATCTGCCTCATCACTCACCTGGTAGTACTTTCCTCCTTTCTGTATGCTGGCCAGCCCAACGACAGGCTTACAGTTCTCCAGAGCCTGGTGGAAAATGGCGTAGGGGTTACACTCGATCTCCTCCTTCTTCCCTTCTGGAGTTTTGTGGTATTTCTCCACCTGTTTCCTCTTCATGCTCCCCAGGGTCTGGAAGCAGAAAGAGAGAGAGCGATTTAGACACACGGCAAATCTTTGAGCTCCACTTTGAGTTTGCTTCCTTACGTCCGTCATGATCTCTCTGGCCAGAACCTTGTTTCCGTCCGTCATCATCATGTTGATGAATTTACTGAAAAGGAAAAGAGAAAACCTTTATCGCCTGACATGAAGTCTCAGAGCTTTGACTGAAGACGTGAACTCCTGCTGCAGAGAGCTGGGGGGGGGGGGGTCTGTCTGTTGTACCTGAGGACCGGGTCGCTGAACACAGAGCTGGTGACTCCGCTGGCTGCTGCCTTGATGGGTCGGAGCGCTTTCAGCTCCCGCTGCTCCTTCTCCTCGGCACTCAGCTCCGTCTCCGGGGTGCTGTAGGCCTCCTTCCTGACCTCCGGCTCCAGATAGTACGGGTTGTATCTGCTCCACCTCACCAGGAACACTCTGCCGACAAAGGACAGGCGAGAGAGTTTCACAAGTTACTTTGATATTTAAAAAAAGTTAGTCAAATCATATAAAACTTTGAAACATTTTTGATTAGATTAATTCTGGAATAAATAGTTGATCAACAGAAAATGATCTGGTGAACTGGTGAATTAGGATTTGCTGCTTTTCTCAGTTATCATTGTAAATCAAACATATTAGGTTTCATTATTGTTATTATTGGTCGAACACAGTTGAAGACGTCCTGTCAGTATTTTGCATGTTTTGGAACATTTTATTAAAAAAATGATTAAATGAACAAAACATGTAATTATTTTAGACACTGTAGTGTTAATTTTGTATTGAAAAATATTGACATTAATGAGAGTAGCTGATTGATAGTAAAACATTTGATCTAAGTGATTCACAGAAGAAGAAGAAAACAAAAGCAAAATACATAAAGGCATATAGAGGTATACAAAGCACTAAATGCAAATATAAAGTCATAAATTAAGATAAAAGATGTAAAATTAGATATTAAATGACAGAGAGCTAAAAAAAAAGACAAGAGGATAACCAATTAAATCAAGTTAACCGTTGGTAGTCTAACGTTGGTAAACCGTTAATAGTCTGAATTTATTTTTTATTGAAAAACAATAAAATCACTGAATATATTTTATAGGACAGAGGAAGCAAGCGTAATAATGAAGATAGTTTATCGCAGACTTGCTATTTAACGTTCGTGTTGGCAGATATTTAAACATTAGAGCAATCACATCATTTACATCGTTTCGTTCCTGAATTGCAGTAAAATTGCGCTCAAAGCACAGTAATATCAAATAGACCGCTCATACAACCTGTTAATGTGTCTGTGTCTTTATTAAATGATAATTACCTTGGTGTCCAAGGTTTTAATAATCCTGAGATGGAGGCAGCCATCTTGAAAATGTGAGTGTCAGTTCGGACCCCAGCTTAGTACCTCCTGCAGATGCCTTCAGAAAAAAAAGTTGAATTCAAAATCAGAGTTTCATTCGGTAGATTTAAAACTGAACACTAATGTGATTTTTTTTTTACAACGGTACACATTGTTTCTTATTTTTTTTTTTTATAATTCTGATCAATAATGTTGGACTCTCGCGCACACGCTGGTGGTGACATCACGCGATGTTGTTAGTGCTATGGCGTACCAGGAAGGGGAGTCGCTTGAATCCTGGCTCAGTGAGTGATTAATCTCATTTTATGAATTAAATAATGTGGGTAATTAGCTGGATACGGGGCAGTAACGTTAAATCGGTGATGTAAGGAAGCTGTTAGCACGCGCTGATAGCCGCTTTCCAGCTTGCTGGAGGGAGCCGATAGAGGGTCCTGCTGGTTCACAGTCTGCATCACTGGCAGGATGGGTGGAGAGCCTTAATACACACTGCATGGGTCACGTTTATCAGTGACAGCTCAGTCTGTGTGCACTGATTGTTTACAGAAGATAGTTGTCCCTCAGCACAGTTAAATACTTGCTGCTGTTTGTTGGACAGCAGTGAGCAGCACTGCCAATACAATGAGCACTCTATCATTAATTACGAGGATGACAATTGCTGCATTGTAACGTTTGATCACAATAGGATGTGTTGTGCATGCACATAGTGCTCCTCAAACACACTTGTGTAAGTTAGTGTAAATGTCTCTCTCTGACAGATAAAGCCACCCATCCGACAAACAGACAGGAGGACTGGGAGTACATCATAGGCTTCTGTGATCAGATCAACAAGGAGCTGGAAGGGTATGTCTGTGATTATCTTTCTTTAGTCACCTCTAGAAAAAAGAAAAAAAAAAGTCTCTCATCTGGAATTTCTTGTTGCAGTCCTCAGATAGCTGTGACTCTGCTCGTCCACAAAATACACTCGCCACAAGAATGGGAAGCTCTGCAGGCTCTGACAGTAAGAAATGATTCACCTTAATATCAACAAGCACCTTTTTGTTAGTCTCCCTCAAAGCTGTCTTCATCTTAACGATGTTGTCTACAGGTATTGGAGGCATGTATGAAGAACTGCGGCAGAAGGTTTCATAATGAAGTCGGAAAATACAGATTTTTGAACGAGCTGATTAAAGTTGTGTCTCCAAAGGTAAGCAGCCTCATAATTAGTTTATCTGAAATGTATGCTGACTGTATGTGCTACCATCCAGCCTCTTTTTTTCCTCTTGTTTTTCCCAGTACATGGGTGACAGTGCACCTGAGAAGGTGAAGCTGAAGATTGTGGAGATGCTGTACAGCTGGACGGTGGCTTTTCCAAATGAAACCAAGATCGGCGAAGCCTACCAGACGCTGAGGAGACAGGGTGTGTTGAGATCAGTCAGGCGGGTCACATGACGCGTGTGAAACAACATCTTATTATCCTCGCTCTCCTCACCAGGCCTCGTGACGCATGACCCCGAGTTACCGCTGGACAGGACTCTGATTCCCTCTCCTCCGACTCGACCGAAACATCCGGTGTTTGACAACGAGGACATGGGCAAGGTGAGAGGCCGGAGGAAAGGAACGAGCAAAGAAAACAACGCTCCTCTCTGAATAATTAGAGTTTATTACATGAAAATGAAGGGCATCGCCACCAACAGTTTAGCAGAATCATTTGTTGTCGGTGAAACTAGTGCTGTCCATTTAGTAGTGAAGGAGGTCGGTGTGTATGTGTGTTTGTGTGTGTTTAGCTGCTTGCTGAGCTTCTCCGGAGTAAAAATCCAGAAGACCTCCAGGAAGCCAACAGACTAATCAAAAACATGGTGAAAGAGGTAAGAGCTGTATTTCTCGCTGAAACCGTTGCATTGAATTTATTTAACATTGTATAATATTTGTTGTAGCTGACGTGACCGTGTCTATGTGTGGTGCACAGTGACATTGTGTCTTGTTGTTTTTAACAGGATGAGGCTCGAGTGCATAAGGTGACAAAGCGTATCCACACGCTGGAGGAGGTGAACATCAATGTCAAGCTGCTCACGGAGATGCTGTCACAATACAACAGAGACAGCTCCACCGACTCAGACAGGGATATCATTAAGGTGCGTGTGTCCGTGTATTCACACACTCACATACACACATCAGATCTTTAACCTACAAGGAAGAAACTGGACCATTTCCTTCTAAACAGGGAAAACACAACTTTTCCAGATGTAGGAGTAATGTATTCATGTCCTAAAACTCTCTGTGCAGTCAGCATCCTAACATGATTTATTTATTTACGAGGGACAGTCACATTAACCAACGTCTCAGTTTCCACCTCAATGCTAATGATATGTAAACACAATAAGAGTACGTAAGTTTGTGCTTAAGATCAGTTTACGAGTGTTGTCTCTTATATTTATATCTAATTATTTTATATGTTTGCATTATTCAAATGCCAACACCACAGCTGTGTTTTAACTGTACAGCACCTCCTTTGCGTTTTTATCCCAGGAACTCTACGAGCGATGTGACAAGCTGAGGCGCGCTGCTTTCAAAATGGCCACCGAGACGGAGGACAATGACACCAATTTAGGTTTGCTGTGCTTGCTATTTTGTCTTTCTCCGAAGAAGCCCGTTCTCGACCGTTTCCGCTGTGTGTGACCATCTGTAACCTTTGACTCCTCAGGTGACATCTTGCAGGCCAGCGATGACCTCTCCAGGGTCATCAACGCCTACAAGAAGATTGTCGAGGGGCAGAACATTAACGGCGACAGCGAGGACCCTCGATCCACAGCTGCTCCCAGCGAGAGCGGTGAGCGACGTCTCAGAGATGTGCTCACGTTTCTGTTAAATAAGCGCGATTGCTTCATGTGTCCTCTTCACTCGACAGACACCACAGACACACTGATCGACCTCGCCGGCCTCGACACTCCGAGTCCCCCTCAGCCCGCCCCCCCTCCCTTCCAGTACTCGAATCTGGTCTCTGCCAATCCCACGGCTTCTCCCATCCCCGTCCTGCCTCCTCCTCCCAAGCGCCTGGCCGGCTCCCACGGCAGCCAGAGCAGCAGCCCGAGTCACCCCCCCCTCGACAAGGCCTCCACTGCCCTCTCACTCCTCGACGATGAGCTGCTGTCTCTAGGTAGCGTATCCCCCATCGGGACTCACTGAGCTAAAGGAACACTTTCACATTTTGGGTAATAAGCTCGGCTCATGGCTCTCTTTAACAAAATCCGAATGCCTGTATCTTCTTCCAGGACTGAACGACCCCCCTACCTCTCTGAGCAGCCAATCAAAACCCAGCTTGAATGAATTGTCCAATCAGTGGACTTCCTTGCAGGTACATCTAAGATGTTGAACCAGACCGCGGCTTTGTTCGTTAACATGTCAACAGGAGAGGGTCAACTACCTGTTGTCTCCTCTTCTCCTCTGCAGGCTCCAGCTGCAGGTGTGGATATGTTTGGCAGTGTGGCGTGTTCTGGTCCAGCTGTGCCTCCAGCTGTGCCTCCAGCTGAACCCGCTGCTGCCACACACAGTCTGCAGGACCTGCAAGACCTGGCCATGATGGGCTTTTCAGATCACAAGAGGTACACAGTCACCTACAGCCTCTCTGTCAGTGCTCTCTAACTATTTGAGAGTAAACACTGTACATTCCCACACAATTGTCTCTTATTATGTGCTTGTTTGTAGACATTTTGAGGATTTATTTTTGTGTACAAGGTACTTTAAGGTCTCATAGCGATCTATCAATTGTGATTTTTCAGCTTGTCCATCCAGATGGCGGCCAGAGGAAGCAGCTTTGGGTTGCCTGCAGCAGCACCCCCCCTCGTACCAGGGCGTGGCTCTCCCTCCTCGCCGTCTCTCCTCCAGGGAACGTTTCCCGGCTCTCCCGCTCTGTCCCACGCCAAGGCGGCCCAGAGCCTGGGCTCCGCCCCGGGCAGCCCGCTGTTCCGCTCTCTGTCCCCCTGCCACCTCCCCCTCCAGGGCAGCCCGGCCAGAGCCACGGACTCCCTGAGCAGCGTGCACGTCCCTCCGGAGGCCATCAGACCGAGTAAGGAACAGGGGACAGCAGAGGGGGGCGGGTACGACGGGGCTCGACTGGTTAACGGACAAATGATTTGGATGAATGTCTGCCTGTCCCCTCCTCAGGTAAAGTGCTGCCCGTGACGGCCTACGACAAGGACGGCGTTCGAATGCTCCTCAACTTCGCCGCCGACTGTCCCCCCGGCAGGCCTGACGTGTTGGTAATGGTGGTGTCCATGCTCAACACGGCACCGCTGCTTGTTCACAACGTGGTACTGCAAGCTGCCGTGCCAAAGGTAGAGACACGTGTTCCCCTGATACCTTCCACTGTGCGTTCATTTGACTCTTTGTGCTGCTGTCCCTCGGCCACCTTCGGCACGGAAGCACGTTGTAGAAAATTCATCCTTTTTAATGAAGGCATAAATACACAGACTCCTTTCATCCTCCACCAGGCAATGAAGGTGAAGCTGCTGCCTCCATCGGGAGCAGAACTGGCTCCGTTTAACCCCATCCTGCCTCCAGCCTCCATTACCCAGATCATGTTGCTGGCCAACCCAACAAAGGTAGGTGACACAATCACACTTAAGGACACAAATACACTAAGAATGTCGGCGCCACAGAGCTTTAATGCTAAAAGATCTTTGTGTGCGTGTGTGTGTGTGTGTATCCTCACAGGAGAAGGTGCGTCTGCGCTTCAAGCTGGCCTTCACACTTGGAGACCGTCTGTGCAACGAGGTTGGAGAGGTCGACCAGTTCCCCCCACCAGAGACATGGGGTCAGCTATAGAGGTGTGGGGGACCGGTTCATGCTCCATGAAGGTGTGTGTGCGTGTGTGTGTGTGTGTGTTTGTGTGTGTGTGCACATCCATCCCAGAGAGAAAGGAGGGGAAATTCAGCTGCACTCGACCTTACAGCGTCACATTCCTTATAGTTGTTCATTTTTCTTTTCGGCCATTGTTATTACTGGCAGTGAGAAGCTAACAGCAGAAACTAAAGTTGTATTAATACGGTGCTTGTGTACTTTTCTGCTGCGAACAAACTAAAAATACACACTGGGCAAGTAAAACAGCCGCGGTGTTTACAGGTCGATGGTGTTATGATAAATATTAAAAGGGATTTTCCCCAAGATGAATATAACGGATTTTAACGTGCTATAAATAATCAATGCATCAGAGCTCAGCTCCAGACGGACGTGATGGATTGCAGTATCGCAAAATTGCTAACATCTAAGTTAGCAGAGCCTAAGATACAAACAGCTGTGCTTTTATTTAATGTATTCCTCTGGCTGAGCACTTTGTTTAGCCCGCAGAAAATATACTTGAATATATCCAGATATTTGAAAACAGGATCCAGGAGATTTCTTAAACTGGAAAATGAATCCCGTTTAGTGAAAACTACTGATTACTTCAGACATCAAGATGTTTGACATGGGTACCTGTTTATCAATTATACTATTAAAATATGTAGAGGACCAACAATATTTAATTTTGTTCTGTAAAGGGAACCGACTGCACTTAAGGTGGTTCATTTTTATTCATAACTATGTCGTTATGTTTGAGTCAAACTCTGGTTTTATTTCATGGGATTAGTCTTTTCTTTTGAAAATAAATGAAAGGTGATTGTTCCCATTTCAGTCGTGATGTTAGCAGTGGGTGATTATATTTTTGTTTTATATTTTAAAGATTATTTACTCCTCTACCGATGTCAAGTGTTGGGAGTATTTTTGTCTTATTTATTGTTTTCTGTTCCGTTTTAGTATTTCAGTGCATCACTGAACCTAGAAAATGTGAACTGAAAAAAAATGTAAATGTAAAGGGAAATCCGTCACCAGGTGGATGAAGTGTGTGTTCAGCAGTGAGCCTGTGCTGTGAGCAACGTTTCATAAATCAGTGCTGCTGATCCTCCCGTAGGTCCCTCTGGTCGTCCTCCGCTCGTCACGCGGGATGTACAGACGAGGTGTTTACTGTACATAGTGTGTAATGTACCTTTTCTTTGTTGTATAACAAGTTATGTGAACATGTGACGTGTAGATTTTGGGAGAGCGCTAGGTCTGTACATACTGTATGATGTGCCATGTGTTCGCTACCTGAAAACAAATAAATACTTTCAACGGACGCCTGAGGTTATTTTACTTATTGAGAGGCAATAATGAACATTATGAAAAGAGTTTTATTATCAAACAGCACATTTTCATTACTTGGACTTTATATACACAATACAAAAATGCAAAGGAAGAGCTTTTCTTTATAATGTCACCACTCATGCCTCCACAGTTCCCTCTTTGATGATCGCCATGGCCAGATTCCTGGCCAGCGCGAGTCTCAGTAGCTCCACTTTGGTCAGCTCTATGTCTTCCTCCTGAAAGGACAAACACACTCGCATAAGAAGTGTGGAGGAAGTATTGCAGCTGTAGAAGAAGAGTCTTGTGTATTACAAGCTAATGCATCATGGGTGAATTGTTCTCTCGTTTAACCTTGAAGCGGGAAAACTTGAATAACTTGTCTGGTTTCACTTACCTTCATTCAAACTCAAACACCAAATTGACATAAACGACCAAATATGAAACACTTTTGTCGTCACAATGATCAGCACCTGAGCAGGATTCGGGCTGCGTGAGGAGCTGCGTACCTGCGGGGGCTTGTCTGAGGCGTTCAGCGAGGAGGTGAGCTCCTCCAAACAGAACATCAGCTCATGGGTTTGGTCCGCCGAGAAGATCACCTGAACAATCGACACACAAAGCAACCTTTTAGGTGAAACGGTCCACAAAACAGCTTCTTTGCAAGCAGTGCGAGGTTCCTCTTTTGTTCTTTGTTTTGTGCGCGGTGGTCCCGACCTCTTTCTGCTCCAGCAGCGGCAGGGCGTCGGTCAGCAGAGTCATCCAGAAGCTCCGGGGGGCGATCTTGGCCGTCATTAAAGAGAGGAGCAGCTTGGCCGCCTCGCTGAAGCGCTTCTCTCCGTACAGCTTGTGGAACTCACGATACTTCCCTAGGAATGAAAATAAACATTGTTTTTAGGTCAATTCTACCAAGATAATGCTGACATAGATTACATCACACAGTAAAGTTACCTTTCATCTGCATGAATTGTTCACACTTCAGCTAATTTAGTCATGAAATCTGTATAATTTCTTACTAAATGTAGAGAAACAGAGTTACAATAAGTCATTAAATGTACTGTACTTGTATCTATAGGTTGGTTTGTCTAGTTTCCCTGATGTTCTTCCAGTTTATCACGCGGTCACATGCCGTCACATTAAGCAGCACATAGCTTTATTTATGTGTGCACACATGTCTCTGTGTCCGAGTCTCATGTGACGATAAGGGAAGCTGTCCAGGAGGCTGAACGTCCTCTCACTTGAGTCACAAGTTCAGCAGCGCTACAAGTGTTCCTTGTTCATACCGAGGAACGTGAGCCTGTCGCTGAGGAGCATCGCCGGACCCAAGTTGTCTATCAGGTCCAAATCAGAGAAGGTCCCTCTGGCGCAGTAATCCTGTAGAAACCTGACACACACACACACACACACACACACACACACACACACACACACACACACACACACACACACACACACACACACACACACACACACACACACACACACACACACACACACACACACACACACACACACACACACACACTTTTAAAATCACTTGGCAAGAAAACAACCTCAAGTGCTTTCACAAGGAGACCAGCAAGCTGCAATTTAGACCTCAAATCACAAACCACATGTACTTATTCACTGTACGTCTGTACTTTAAGCAAGAAGCGTTTAGTTGTCTTTAAGAGTGATCAACTCGAGAAATATCATCTCACAAGAGTCATCTGAACTTGAGGTTTGAGGCCGATATAAGAGCGTGATTAAGACATGCCTGCAGAACGGCTGCTCTTCAGAGTCCATGGTGGAAACAAGATACAGCTCTCTCCAATAAGCCAAAAGGTTTCTTTAAAAAGGCAACGTCTTGCAGAAGAAGTGTTGTTCGGGGGACTAACCTCTCTGAAATGAGCGTGGCAAAGGCGGCATCTTTGGCCCTGATGCTCCAGGAGAGAGCAGAGCCCAGTCTGTTGTTCCTCAGCGCCCGCATAGCCATGATCTTACAGATACTCCGCACTGGAGAACGACCAGGAATTAAAAAAGGTTTAACTCGCTATCACAGCTACATTAACGTTTTGGGTAAGACAGGCGGATACTATGAAAGAAGAGCTACCTTGCTCGGACATTTGCCTCTGCTCACAGATCCGGAGCACCTTGAGGGCTTTGCGCTCCGTGTCTAAAGGAACGCGCTCAATCTGCAGCTCCAGGTAGACACGGCCGAACTCTGGGCAGTGGTCAAAGTAGTCCACGGCCAACTGCCACAGACTGAACACACACACACACACACACACACACACACACACACACACACACACACATGAAAACATCCTATAACATGAGGCGACTGTAGAAGCAAATTCCAACTGTGCCGACACCTTCTAGGGCGGAGACTAATGTAATTTAATACACTACGTCATTTCTACACCATGAGGATGATTAGTAACTTAAATAAAACGTACCTGTGATGAGTGAAGAGACCAGAAGCATATTCCAACAGGAGAAACTCCCTCAAGTTGGAGCCAAAGCTGAACACACACACACACACGTAGATGTTAGATGACTAAAGTGTGCAGTCTTGTTGTCTCCAGATTAAGACTGTATGAATGTACAAACGCAGCTGAACAGAGTCCTTACTGCAGATTGTGGGACTGGAGGAGTTTGCAATGATCCAACAGATCCGTCAAATGGGCCACAAACCACCAGTTGTTGAGAGCGATGCTGATGAGACACGTGGTGGAGACATTAGGAAAGCGTTCAAGTTTAAACAGGAATGTGGCTTGTACTGTATGTCCAGTATAGATATATATTTATAGATGGATGTAATTCTGCCATGTTACCTGCAGTCCTTGATGACCTGATGGATGTCAAACTCAAAGGCAGCCAGCAAGATATTGTCCAGGGGCTCTGGGACGCTCCTCAAGTCTAGAAACATCGTCATGCATGACTGCAGCGCACACACACACACACACACAAAGACAGACACAGTAAATAACAGGCACGCAGTAGCAGTGAACATGAATGCCGAGTGGTGCAGCAGCAGTTAGTATAGTGTACCTGTGCATAGTAATGTAACTCGGTGGGTTTGACCGTGGGGTGGCAGAAGAGCAGTCTCGTGACCAGGAAGTGGTACCAGGTGCTCAGGAGTTCCTTGTGCTCCAGCAACGTGTCTTCGTCCCCCACTAGGATCTAACAATACACGACAAAACACAGGAGGGAAATGGTGTTAATGTAAAGATTATATATCTTAAAACAGGACTTCTCATTGCTTATACTAAAGATGTCATTCGACATGTTCTACTGAGGGCTCTGACCTTGCACAGGATCTCCAGGTGTTGATTGCTGGCGAACGAGTTGTCCTGCAGGCAGCGGTTCACCTCGTCATGCCAGTGTCTCCACTTCACATCAAACTCTGTCAGCGTCTGGGTGCCACCAGGCTAATGATCATCATAGAGAGTTAAAAAAAAATGTGAATGTTCAACATAATGGAAACTAGTACAATAGCACTGCAATCAATTATAGTTTTGCGAAGCGTGTAGTGTTCAACTCCTGCAGAAAAACAGGTTTGACATTTTTAATGCTGTAAATAGAGGCGTCATTCTCCTGAATGATAATTGTGCTTATTAAAAAGCCAGCATTCATATTTGTAATTTCGGCATGAAGTGTGTTTTAAAAGTAATTCCACTTACAGCTCAGATCAAACCATCGTGTGACATAATTCTGGCGAGCAAGAATATAAAATGACATGCAGATATCATCTCGCCACGGCAGAATAAAACTAATAAGACGATCTTACGTTGTAGAATGGCATCTTGCTGAGCAAAGTGTCCATCAGCTTGTACATGTTCCTGGCAGCAGGCTGCAGGGTGGCCTGCTTCACCAGCATCTGTCTGGCTTCTTCCAACCTGCCCTGCAGCACATAACTCACCACCTGCACAGCACAGATACAAAACATGAGATAACCGAGAGTTCAGCCTCAAAACTAGGGCTAGGTGTGCATGGTGTGTGTGTGCTACACCTACCACATCCCAGTAGTCGTGGTGCTCAGCAGGGCTCTCACTTTGCAGCACTTCTCTGGCCTTCTCATCCACATCAGCCTTATGTAGCCTTACCCAGTCTAGGAGGTGGAGCAACAGGGAACCCGCTGAGGACACACACACACACACACACACACTCTGTTTGTTTGGGTGCTTTCATAATCTCAAAAGTCACGTTATAAAATGTATTGCAGAGATACAAAGGGAGATTAACGACAAGCACAAAGTCAAACTCTAACCAGGAGCAGCATCAATGAACAGCACTTCACACAGATTCCAGATCAGTTCTATGGCCAACAGAATGGACACCTGTAACACCAACACAGAGGCAGAGGTTGTTCTTGAATTACTGCTGAGCGCTACTCTAAACTCATACACAGATTGCATCCTGTATGTGCATTGTGTCTGCATCTCACATAAGGATGTAGTGGCTCAGTACATACCTGATTTCCATATTGCGTGGCTACTTCTGCATCTTTTGTAGAAACTGCAGAAAAAGAGAGAAACGTGATTATTTCAGAAAATTCACAACGAAGATTAAAAATATTAAAATTACATTTAATAATTCTGACCTGCGACTTGCTGAAGCTCCTCCATACAGGCTCGTATCACGGATCTGTAGTTTTTACTGATGCTGACGAATCTAAGGAGCAAGATGGAGACAGATCATGATATCCAATCCTTTCTGCAGGTGCTTCGTCTGCCTTTTATAACGAAGGCTTGTGTGAAAAGCAACACAGTGACATGCACAGAAACAGAGCCGTCGCCTTACTGGGGTTTTTTGTTCTTGCTGGGGAGGTCCTCCTTAATCGTTTGCAGGCCAACAAAGATGTGATGCGACTCATTGAAGAGCTTGCGTAAAATGGGGGAGTATATATCCTCATCTTTCCTGACTTCATGGACGAAGGAGCAGCCAAATCCTTTAGCATCTGAAAATGAAGGACAGACGGCAACATTAGGGACGAGGGAGAGGGTGGAAACATAGAGAGGGGCTTGTATCAACATCCACACATACCTGACGCTTTGTAAATGGTCTCATACACGAGGATGTCACCTGGACCCCATGCAAATCCCAAATGCTTCCCATCACTGGCTGCAGGAATATTCTGCATTCAAGGAAGAGACATTTGTCATCAAAACAGGTGACGGAAAGATTCAAATTAAATATAGACTCATTATGTGTTCTAGCTTGTAGAAATCCCTTCATTGATTATTGAATAAAGACATAAAAGCATGATAAAATAGCCAAATTTACAACGTTATATTAACTTAAATTAAGTTACTACTAGTTAGTTACTTTCTAACTAACTAGTCTCCATTGTATCCGCTATGTTCTTCCTGCTTTACATTTAGGACGTATGAATTTCTGTTATTAACCTTTGTGTCTCACACACGTTATGGGACTTTCTCTGTTTATTTAATAATTCAACGTAGCTTGATTAGTTGTGTTGTTGCGATACAGTTAAGCTAGTTAGCAATGCTATTCAGAGGGAGAAAAGAGAGAGGATTCATCTACTGCGGGCTACTCACTGTGACCGCCGGCTCCACGTCTACCTCCTCCATCAGAGAACGGTATTATAGACACAATATATTATAAATGAACAACTATTCAGCTGTAAACACTCCACCACATGAACTACAGGTCCTCTCGCGCGCCTCACTCATTCATTCGAAGGCCCCTCACCGCGCAGTGGTGATGACGTCACGCTAGGAGCTGGCCGTTCTCCTGCCTGACTGTACGGTGGTCTTTACATCTGCTTTGTATATGGCTCATTATTATGTGGTTTTATCCCGACCATGGACTGTATATAAGACATACATACTTAAATGAACAACATATGACCAATACATCTGGTTCACATACAGGAAATCAATTAATGAATTGGCTAAATATGTTCTGTTATCCATGCACAAACATACACGTTTTCACTAGATTAAGAATCAGTGTTTTGATTTGATTTACATGCAAGTACACAGTCTTATATCTATATATATATGAAATAATTTAATAAAGAAGCGCATCTTCATCATCAGAGAGAAAAACAAGATGGCCGCTGGGATTTATAGAGTTAAAAAGAAGAAAGAAGAATAAGTGCAGTAAGTGTAATGTACTGTCTAGTGATGCTGGCGGAGGACTGAGGAGAGGTCAGTAGTGTGAGGAGGTGCGTGTTGTGGGTTAACTGAACCGACACAATCCTGACAACAAAAGGAAAAAACATAGTTGTGCGCGTGCACGTGGCGCTGAGTGCTCCTGTCACGCGCATTGGGACTCTCCCGCCCATGCCCAGACCGCGCTTTCATCCTCGTGATCCGGTGTAGCCAATCAGAGCCCGGCACTGTGGACGCGCACTGGCGCGTGACCGCGCACGCTTGGTTGGAATAGTTTAAACGGGAGCGAGTACGTGCGCGCACCCGTATTCTTTGTGTGGCAGTGTAGAGAAGCGCCAAAAGAGTGACCATGGCTGATGAAAAACCAAAGGTGAGTATCTTCACATTGTGTCAAAAATACTCTTTTATTCCACCAGACCTGTGTCATAGGGGCACATGGGGAAATGTCCACATGTTCTGTTTTGCATTGATAAAGTTGAGAGCTAAATTTGAACTACTAGCTGTACCTACTTTGATAGACCGGAAGGTTTGTGAACGCGCATTCACAGGCGCGCGTCTCGCTTTCTGCTTGATCACACAGCCAACCAGCGCGTGTCATCCTCGGTGGCTCAGTTTATTTACTAGTGTGCGAGAGAGAGACTTTTGATGTTAATAGCATGTGTGTGTGTGTGTTCACTTTCTATTTCTACTCTACTACATCTCAGAGGGAAATATACTGTTTACTCCATTTGTTTGACACATTAGTTACTTTGTAGATTCAGATCATCAATATGAAATACAATACAACAACTAATAAATAATGATATGCTGTTATGGATCAGGTTTCCCAGCAGAGCTCCACCTTTACCAGCTGCAACATTAAAGTGATAAAGACAACATAGCATCCATAATGGTTCTCTGTCAAGCCAGCTTACCATCAGGAAGGGGTCCATCTTTGTTCCATTTCTGTTTACTTTATACCTAAATAACTCTGTAGTATCCTAATCAATACTTTAATGTCCATTTGTTTTGCCGATGATACAATTTCACATGCCCCAGGCCATCAAAACTTGTTGTGGCACTCACAACAATGTCAGATATAAAATGTTTACTAAAATACATAAGTGGATTAATAATTTCATCACATTAATGCAAAAATCTTTTATATTTAATGATATTTGGAACATTGTCAGTAACGGCTTAAGAGTCAACGGTACTAAAGAGACATCTGCCTGAGGAGAAGGTTTATAAGTCAAACCGGATCTCAAAGCTCTATTGTCTCACAGTATAAATAGACTCATACTACTCTACATACCTTAATGACATGTTACACCTGTTACCTGTTGCTCTTCATTCACTGTTGATGTTTCATCTGTTATTACTAATCAATCAATCACCCTAAATGTCAACAACAACGACGTAAAGATGATTTAAGATTGCAGCTCTGGAACAAGAAGAGAAACATGCAGTTCTTTACATCTGTGAAGCTGTAACCCGGAAATGAACCGTGTTTGTCGTGGATCAAATCTGCATATATATAAGACAATAATCTGATTAATCCGCTCTGGTTCCCTGCATGGCCGTGTTAACTTTTGTTTTTTTCTCTCTCTTTCTTTATCAATCAGGAATCGGTCAAGACAGAAAGCAACGAACACATCAACCTGAAGGTGGCGGGTCAGGATGGATCGATAGTGCAGTTCAAGATCAAAAGACACACGGCGCTCATCAAACTCATGAAGGCCTACTGCGACAGACAGGTGGGCGGTTGCTCAATATCTGCACACAGCAACCATAGCTGATTGATCGTGACCATTCAGGATGATGTCACAGGTTTATTTCCTAAACTAGTGGTAACAAATCACTGCATTGTACTGGACCACATACAGCCAGTGAGTGTTCTCTTGTGTGTACTGCCACTTAGTTATTTAAGATCTTTAATGAAGGTTAGCTTTGATATTCACCCTCCAATGTGTGCTTGTTGTGATGTTTAGCTTCATATCAGCCACTAAGAAAATGTTACATACCTTATAGTGTCTTTTTCCTTTATTATTTAGCTTGCTTTTTAATCTTTATGGAGTCAAGAGGAGCAGCACCTCCACTATTACTCACACCCACTGCATGAAATACATCCACTCGGTTTCATTTTTTAGAATATGTTGGGTAAATGACACCTAAAGACCCTCTTGCAGGTTTTTTGACAAAACTCCCGATGTCCCCTCATTAATAATATTAGTTGCACCGGTATTCACAATACTGGGGACCTAGAACTGGAACACCTAAATGTAATGCAGCTATTATTCAAGTTATTGAGCTTTTCCTGCTCTGACATGTCAACATGTCTGCCAGTAAAAGGTTAACCAGAGTTTGATGTTTTTTGGCAAACTGTAGCAGAAGCCTTGTCGTCGTCTTTCCAAAATGTTTGGACGGCGTGGAGCGAGGCTGAGGAGAGCAATGTTGCTAAGTGTGTGCTGCTTTGACATCATATGGAAATACTTATTTGAATTGAATTGATGGCTCAAAGCAACCTCTCTGAAGGATGCACATGTTTAGTCGTGTTAAGAAGACATAACTAACTAACTACCGAACGCTGGCCTTTTGAGAAATTCAAGTTTTGTCCAACAGACGCGTCACATACAAGCCATGTAGAGACATTGCAGTCTGCGGAAAGGTCAGACTTAAATAAAAGCCAGAAGAGACACACTAAGGAGTTATTCATCATGGTCATTTGTGTCCTCAAAGAGGTATTGTTCATAGTTTATTGGCTATGATCCAGTTCTGCTACGAGATCTACGAGAGTGATCGCATGGCTACGAAAACAATGTTGAGGTTTGATAACTTTTACATTCTGAAGCATCTATTTCAGCAGCCTCTGATATTATTCTGCATCTGAAAGTCAGATGAGGTTTAACTCTCTTGAGGAATGGAAACTCTGCGTTGTCTGTTCCTTAGACGGCCAGAAAAGAGACGCGTTTGTCAGGCAGCTCATTTTTTAAAACTACCGTGAGAAGCAGATGTTTTTCAATATTCCTTTATTTGTGTTTTACTGCAGGAGACGGTACAGCAATACTCTTCTATTGCCTTTAAACTTCAGCACTTAATACAAAGAAATACATGCTTTAAAATGTTATGAATATAATATCTAGAGATGTCCATGAAACGCTCTGCTTGTGCTGTATGCAATCAACTATAAACAACATGACAGATACCGTTTTAAAATACATAAATTGGGTGGAGGTATTTTGTGTTTTTCTCTAAATGTAAATGAAATGTGCTACAGGATGAATGATCGATTGTTGGTAGAAGTCTTGCTCACTGATGGTCGTGCTAACATAGAGTTGGTCAAAGTCACCTGATCAGCACCGTCTGTTTTTACAATTCATAACATGGAATGGGAATAATGAGTCTTTTGATTTACAGCAATCGTTGTATGCGTTTGTCTCTCCAGGGACTTTCAATGAGGCAAATCAGGTTCAGGTTTGACGGACAGCCAGTGAATGAGACGGACACACCATCGCAGGTAAGAGACAATGAGTCAATACCCAAAACAGACTGAATAAGCGCCGTGCACTTATCCAGAAAGGTATTTCAGACCCTTTCATGGGGAAGCTCGAACTGGTGCTCTGGGTTTTTGATATTCCCTTTCTACCCTCTGCGCTGTTAAATACGCTATAGAAATGAAGTACTTATGTGATAGTATGTGACACCTTAAATGGAAACATACTTGCTGCAGTTAAAGGCTGGAGTACGCACAACTTGCATGTTATGCCATTTTATTGCAATGCTGTGCAAGCCTGGCTTAATGTTTCAATGAAGCCATTTTGCCGATGCAAACGACAAATTTAAGCTTGAATAGAGCTCGATCTCAGCCCTGAGGCTCATAACATGTAACTGCAACATCTCCTCTCCTCTCTCTCTCTCTACAATATATCTCCTCTCACTGTACAACGTTTGCCTAATGAACCCAATTTATCTTGGAAGATGCAGACCAACTGTGTATGAAATGCACATAACTTCAGGCTTATCAAAGTCATGTGACGCGTGCTTGTGTAACTTCTTTTTTCTTTCCCTGAACAGTTGGAAATGGAAGATGAAGATACAATTGACGTGTTTCAACAACAGACTGGAGGCCTCATTTAATCAACCGCAATCGCGTCACCATTGTTCCTCCTTGACACAATCAACCTCCCCGGCCTGTGATAGACAGCGGCTGCTTCAACGGATGTCCATGCTGAAGAAGATCTTATTTTCTCTGCACTACACACGACTGCTGTATAGTGTTTGTCGTTCTTACCCGTGTTGCTTTTCTGTGTTTGTACATAAACCACGCCCAGGTTTTGTTTGTTCATGCTGTATTGTGGTCGAGGGCTGCAGACAGATAGGACTGGTGACGGAGGGAGAATGAACGCAACAGACTTTACTGAACTAATGTTGTTGGGCTCGGCTTGGTAAGTGCCCACAATATCTGTTCTTAATCTGTATTTCATCCCTTAGGGAACAGTATACCCAGTTTATGAATGGGGCTGCATTGTTATCTTCAGTAAAAAAATACTTGATTTTATACATTTTTATATAGTAGTGGACGTGTAAAGGAATGTTTCATTAGTCGTTTGACTCAGCCACGCTTCATGTTTTGGGAAGCCTGAAGGGGACGTCTCAGTTAAGGAGAGACACCCCCGGGCAAAAACATTGTTTATCATGCACTGATCAATTTTGAGAATTCGGGCTATTTTGCTTCCATAACGTGTCTGATTTCAGACTAGTGGAAACAAAAACATCCCAAAAACACATTTAGGTGTTTATTTCACTTCACTTTCTCCTAAATTCACCAAAAGTTAGCAATAGATAATGTCTCATTTGCATATTTTCAAATGGAATTTCAGAAAATGTTTTGCCCTGTTCACCTGTATTGTCTGTTAAAATGTATGACATTTTACAATACATGTCTCTCATACAGAGAACCAGAAATCTCCACTTCGGACTTACATACACCAAAGTTTCCACTTTTTTCTAAAGACGGGTTTGTTCATATATCCTTCATAGTATGATTTGTAGAACATCTTATTCCTTAAAAACATGGTGAAAATGTGTGTTTTTTTTTTATGGCTGTTGACAGTATTTTCTGATTTATAGAGTGATGTAAAAACCTTACCCTCTAACATGTCAACAAAATGAAACATGAATTTTTAACCTGGCTTCTTTTTTCTTTTTTTGCAAATTAGCACATATTTATTAAGGTAATGCATAATTTGCATATTTAAAATAATGTTTCTGAAAACTTGTAATAAAAAGAAATGTATTGCCTTAATATAAACAACCAACTCGGGAAGTTTCATGATGACATATGTCAGTCAAACATTTTTACCTTATTCACCTGGGGTGTCTCCCCTTAAATAAACATCTGTATTGTCTATTAAGATGCTTGTTAAAATAAAGCTATTGTCCTTTTTTTAAACTTCCACTAATTTTGTCTGGCTTTCCAATGTGGTTGCTGGACCCTCTTTTGGGCAGAAACGCATATAAACGTTTTTCTTTACCCTTACATTGCAGTTTGAAATATTTCATGATCAATGCTAATAGATTAGATAGCAGGGATGTGGACTCTACTGTCTGAGACCTGCCACCAGAGAGAGAGGCGATCGCTGAGGTTCTTTCCAATCAGAGAGTAGTTCTGTGACGTTCTATCCAATCAGAGAGTAGTTCTGTGACGTTCTATCCAATCAGAGCGGGTCAAACGCTGGTGGGCTGTGTCTCGTGGGCTGGCACCCGCAGAACCAACGGATCTGGTCGTCGCTGTGCTCTTCAGTGTCGGGTGGAGTCTACATCCCGTCGCAGCTCTGCGGGAGAAGAAGAAGAAGAAGAAGGAGGAGGACTGTTTCTTTCACTAGTTTCTCTTTGACTTATTTGTCACCGCCAAGGCGTCGAAATACTCCACGAAGATGACGACGACAACCACCTTCAAAGGAATGGAGCCGGGTTCTAAAAGCAGTTCCAGGTAGAAAAAAAAGAAAAGAAAAGAGCTGAAAACCTTTTGCGGAGGAACAAAAGAAGTGTGATGCGGTCAAGCCTCTCAGCTAGCAAACGCCTCTTTTCTGCTTCAAGGCAAGCCTGCTACCTCACGTTAGCCCGCTGGATTTAGAGAAACTGTCACATAGTCTTGCTAATTAAGTTAATCTTATTGGCTGACTGGTGCTCCACGTAGCCTTTAGCTAGGTTCGTTAGGTTAGCCTGTCTGGGCGTTGCAGGATAGCGATAATTAGACATGCGGGTTTGAGAAGATGGAAGAAAATGGAGAAATGGTCAAAGCTGCCGTTACCTAACGTTAACCCGTTTGTGGTTAACTAGCTGTGGTTCATACATTAAAAAAACTTTTTAATTTGTTCTTCAAGTCCCAGCTCCTCTCCTGCGGTGATTTCTAAATGTGCTGTTGTTCGGAGTTGCTAGCTACTAATCTAGCCAATATATTAACTGTGGGGGTTTTGCAGCCATTTTTAAATAGAAGTAAAAAAAAAAGTGTAACGTTAAAGCTCAGGGGCGAGAGTCCAGATATGTGATGATAATGTTGATTGATTGCAGGAAGAATCGTAGACGAGACTTGTGTCTGCATATGTCATTATCACTCGATATGGCTCATTGTTGGTTAGGGCGATTGGAAGTTTGGAGAAACTTCTAGATAATATTGTAGTTTCAATAGACATGTCTACGCTACATCATCTGACGAATAATATCGGTTAAATCTTTTTTTTTTTAAAAACACCTTAAGAGGGCCACGCATCCTCCAGGCACGCAGACGCGGCTCTCCAGTAAGTGATGCGTCTCGTCTGGATGCATTCCTGCCCCTCTGCAGTGAAAAACAATGCAGAGAAAAGGCCTTTTTTTAATGGGTCGTGTTTTTCAGGGCACACGAGCCCGATTTCCGAGTAAAACTATTCCTATTCGCCTTTTGCTTGTGGTGAGCATGTCAAGTGTCGGTCAGTCATTAAGCGTTTTGAAGTCGCATGCTGTTTTCTGATGATGGGAGGCCTTGGGTGGGGGCTTTGCGCTAGATAAGCCTGTAAATCTTCCCTTAGCTCTTTGCTTTTGCTCCTTTTTTTTTTTTTTTAAAGACCCTTTTTTTACGAGTTGCTGGTCATTTCTGATGCTAGCCGACCAGAGGGATCCGTGCAGCAGCTACTTGAGCAGAATTAAGCTAAAAATCTTTAGTAGGCCATCAAAAAGCCTTCCACCCTTCTCTTATCAGACATGCAGATCTTCTGGCTTTTTGAGCTCAGCTAGATCTGCCCTAGCTCCACCGGCCCTGAGGCTGAACCTCCAGCTTCTAATCATTAATGCCCCTTTTTTCATTGATATTATTTGCAGTTTCATTCTAGGGTGGGGTCTGCCTGCCAGGCAGCTAAAAGCTCCCCCCCCCCCCCCCCCCCCCCCCCCCCCCCCTCCCCTCCCATCGCAATCCGGGTGGAAAGCATGAGCTCATCCTTCGCTGGCTAGGAGGTGAAGTCTGCTTTAGGCATTACTGTCACAGCCACGAGTGTGTGTGTATACAAGAATTAATTTAGAAAATCCACGCCAATGCAGTTGCTTTTCTTTTGTAGTTTTGCTTCTAGCATCTGCCCGGCCTGGCCCTCAGACAGCTGCTCAGTGTGTGTCAGCTGGTGGCTTCAGGGACTGTGAGGAGAGGAAAAAGAGGGAGGGGTCAAGCAGGGGCTCTGCAAACACACCCCGACTGTCCTTCAGCACAGCGAGGACAAGCGGCCTCCCTTCTCCTTATCGCGTCCCCCTTTTTGTTGAGCTTGTGTTGGTAGGAATGTCGGCTGGATAGTGTGCTTTGTTTACCACGCATTGGTTCCGCATGCAGCGTTTCTATATTGTTCTAGAACAGCTAGGTGACCTATATTAGCTGTGCACATCAGACTTTTCACCTCCATTGTGTGACGTTGACCCAGAAGGGGCGTCGTGTTTGATTTACTCACAAAACAATGACATTACAATGCAACCAGGAACCGACACCAACGCCTTCGTGTTGTCACTGCAAAGGAATCTGCGCCGAGGAGAGGGCAGCGGCCGGCCCGCTACCCTCTCTGATTATATGTGACTGGAGTCAGCTGCAGGGCAGAGATTGTCTATATGACGGGCTGACAGCCGGGGCTTAGAGAGCGGAGACCTTGCTGGTGGCCCGTGTGTGTTTTTTGTGTGTGTGGTATGTTTATAGAAGGGTTAGGGTGGAGCAGCGAGAAAGCTGCAAGTAGCTTAAGGCGTCCTCATGTTATATTTGACTATTGATTTTTTTTTTTTTTGTTGCACTGTGCAGCTGATCAGCAGCATGTGACATGAAGGCCCTGCGTTTTAGTTTGGCCTAAATAGTGGGGGATGGTAGCCCGATGTCAGTCAAATGATATGATGATCCGTGATTTGTTGCTCCTTAGGATACTACGACCGCCGGGCGGGGCTTCCAGCATTTCCTTCGGCGCAGACGACGACTCGACTCCCCGCAAGGACAAGATGGTCTCCAACATCTTTGCAGAACCCGAAGACCTCCATGCTCATCGGAGGAACAATCCACCCAGTAACTCAATCTAATATCACTTTAACCCCATCTTGATTCATTTTTTCTATGTGACAATACCGACGGGCTGAAAACAATAAGGTTTAGATTTACAAGTTGTTTGAGTTTGGCACCAGGGGAAAAGCAACATGGACTTGATTCCTCTCAGGTGACCGTGGAAAAGATACAAACTAGAGTGTAGAGTATTTTTCCATTTAGGTTGTCAGAAAGAACATCCCTCAAGTGAAATAGCCCAAAAGCTCCGGAGCACTGGGATAAGGGTAATTTGAAGCTAGGCTTTGTTGGACGGGGATGAGGATCAGCCCTCAACGGAAAGAAATAGGTCAGTATAAAAACGTGTCAATCGGTGAAACGTGTGGCCTTGCACAGACACGAGGGACGTTTCACTTTTGGGTACACGAGGAGAGGAAGGCAAACGCAGCAGTAGGCGATACGGAGCCTGCGAGCGGCAGTTTAACTGATGTATAAAGTGTCACGGCCACTGCCAAACATGTAGCCACTGAGGCTCGAATGAAAAATGAATATAGTCTCACATGAGCCTGCCAGTATTTAGCCAAATGAATAATTCATTCTCAGCTTAAGTATGCATTATCCTTATTGCTTGTGATAAGGATGTGGATTTGCAGCCGGCTCCAGTCGGTGTGCAGAAAGAGGAAGGTTGAGTCCCCGCAGCAGTAGGATTCCATTCCTGCTCGAGGCCGTGAAGTTACTCACGAGCCAATGATCACATGTCTTCACACTGGTCACTCTGTGGGAAACAATTTACATGGTGTATAATGATTTCTGGATGCGTGGACAGTGAAGAATTTACCCCCAAATCATTAGTTCAGCCTCTGACCTTTATGGACAGCAGCTGCTGACAGTAAACGGCCTTTTCCTGCCCGCATTGTATCCACTTGGGTCAAGTTCAGGAGAGCCGGCTCATAGCTTTCCCCCTTTAACGGATACAACTGGATGAGGATAATTGTCTCTGCCTGAATGAGCACGATTTATAAGCATTGTGCGATCTGTCTGGCCTGCCTGTGAACTCTCTAGCATAGACGAACAGGCCGTCCTGGTTAGATCCTTTTTAAGTATGAATACTATCCTGCAGGACGCATCCATGCGTCACCCTGGGTATAGCTGTTAGTCTGGTAATAATTGGACATTATATGGCAACATTGTGTACACTAACAGACCTAGGAAGCTCTGTAGACTTCACCATCCACCTGCTAGTTCCCCCCCACACACACACACACACACACACACACACACACACACACACACACACTAAACCCGTGCTTCACCCTCGTGCCCTCTGGCAGCAGATATGGACGACTGCTCTGCATGAGAAACTTGCTTTGGGACGAGTTTTGTGCCTTCAGGCATTACTGCCGTAAACGGCCCGGGCACACTAGAAGACTTGTGTTGTTGAGTGTTTTTGCACGACTGTGAAAGCACATTTCAGTAAAGACTGAATCTGTATCACGGAAGAGTTTTTATAGGGATTGTTCCTTTCCAATGAAAAACTGTTCACACGATGTGATTTGTATGAACTAAAAAAAGAGTTGAGTGGAGTGTTCTTCATAAGGTGGTCTTCGAGTGTGTGAAGCTAATTCTTAAAGTTGGTTTCGGTCTTAAACCGTATCTTCTGACGAGCGTTATGACTGTGTTGTGTCAGTTCAGCTGTAGGAATGTGCTGGTGTTATGTTTATGCTGACGTAGAAGCATAGTGCTAGACGAAGCCGTTGGCAGGTTGTTTGTCAGGATTTTAAGGTTTTCAGATACTGAGTGAGTGTCCTCAGCATCGGGCCACACGAGGACCCCTCTGTAATCGGAGAAGAAGCCGAGACCAGCAGCACCAGCCCAGCATGGTTGTCGTTTCTGCCTTCAAGCTCGTTTGTCCGATGACGTTAGCGTCAACATGCATTTATATCTTGGCCCCAGGAGAGCTATACGGTTAAGTAGGATATGCGTTGTAGTGATGAGAACATAATGCATCACTGTCCAGCCAATGAATCTGGTTTATCGTCTTCCATTTACCGGCCAGAAATGTGGAGCCGGTAATGAAGGAGGTCTTGTTGAGCGAACGAGGCTTTCAGCGGGGCTGATTCACTTCACTCCATTAACAACAATGGCCACTCCCACGCTTCTCCGGCAGGCCGTTGTTCCCCCCTCATGACAAAGACGGTCTGTCCCCTCCACGGCCCTCTGGGCTACAGCTGGGCTGTTACCTTATGTGGCTTTAGTTCCCCACAGCGTGCCAAAACGCTTTGTTTTAATGCTCTTTCTGCTAAAGGAGAATACAGCCGCTGCAGCGTTACGTGAGGTTTGGCAGTGGTGCCGTCTGCCTGGAAGAGTTCCACTAGGTTCCTGTTGCAGACGCCCAATCGGCTTTGCTGATGTTTTTCTGTTGGGTCTCAGTGATTTTTTTTTAATAAAGCTGATGTTTTCTCAAATCTGACGAGATGAATCTTTTGGCGAGCGTGGTTGTCTCATGGGTGAGAAACATTTGGAGGGGGGGGGGGGGCTTTGTAGCTAATTGGATTAGTGTCCATATGGTATGAGTCTGCTGCTTTTGAAGCCTGAGTCATGTTTTGTCATTTGTCTCCCGTGTTTCCTGTCTCACTTCAAAATAATCTATTGGCCAAAAGGGAGGAGGGGGGGGGCGGGATCAATAAAACAGGCTTTCAGCTCGTGTATGTCGTGTTTTCCTCTTAACATGTTTTTTCTAGATGGAGGGTGTTGTATGCTGTACAGATTGTAAAAGCCCTTTGAGGCAAATCTGTGATATCGGGCAATATAAATGAAATTGACTTGACTATTACACTCTGATCGGTCTTTAATCAGTTCGTTGCTCTCCCCGTCTGTCTCTTACCATCACAGCTGGAGCAGCTGTAGGAACCCTGTGCGGCGAGCCCTCCGCCCCGCTGAGGCGATGCCAGCAGCCTCTTCTCTTCCCCAAGAACACCGAGCCGGAGCTGACCACCATCCACAACTCCGGGGCCGCCTTGGTCTGGAACCAGAGACGAGAGGTACCGCTCGCTTCAGTCTTGTCGAGGCGCCGTTTCCAAAAAACGGAGCCGCAGCCCATAGTTTAGGGCCTGAAAAGCACACAGTCCTGTCATTCTAAACAGTTCAGTGGAAAATTCGTTGGGGGATGGATGACTTAATCCATCTATTTGAAACTGACCCAGGATGTTGTTTGATCGATGTTCTCCGCTGACGTTATTTGTAATCCCTGTGGAGGTTTAATTTTTCATCTTCACTCCCTGACATGGGTAGAATGTTCTGTTTGAGCAGTTTTTAAATGAGGTATAAAGAGACGGTGAAGCAGGAAGTCTGTTCCTGGTGGTGTAACGGACCGCCGTTGGTCCGTAAGGATCCCCCTCACGGCTCGGCACGCATGTGAACCGTCGATTAATTACACAGTTTAACCATCTTAGCGTGAAATAGAGTTTTACTGCCGATTTGTCATCGGCCGATATTCAATAACAATATGAGATTGGGATATTGGCATTAATGCTTTCTCTTCGCTGATGATGCTACATTGTGAACAACAAATCCGTGTTGAATTAACAGCTGAGCTAATAACGATGGCAGTGCCGGTGCAGCTAACGTACGGAAGTACCGTTCAGTTACATTATGATGCGTTCATGCTCTATTCAGTAAAAAGGATTATTGGGCAAACGTCAATTATTAAATTAAAATGATGTGTTGAAGTGTAATCTTGTAAAATGTAGATTCTGTCGAGAAACTTTAATAAATACATTGTTTGAAGGAGATGTTTTCACAGTAATATTAAATATATATTAGAGCTATATAACGCTAAGTATCAGTATAATACATAATTAAAACTACTAATGCCAAGTTTGTTTTATTAACACAAATACAATCTTTTATTTTGCTAGTCATTTGAATTGTATGTTTTATGATAATAACCACTATAGATGAAAATAACAAGTTTATTTTATTGACTTCGGGACTTCGGGGCCTTTTAAACCAGCTGTTATAACAAGACAATAACACAAATGAGCTTTAATCCGCTACCTGTCTCGTGGACTGTGTTGTCACAGAGCAGGAAATGATTCAGATAACACAAAGACACACAAAGACATTTTACAGATGCAGGCGAAAAAGTCCCTTTGGTTCAGCGAGGATGTCTGATATCTTTGTCTTGTGTTTTCATTGTAGGTTGAAAATGGCCAAGAACCAGCGAATACTGGTGAGTATGCTGATCTGTTTGTAAAGAGGCCTGTGAGTGTCTCTCTGTCTAAACAGCATGACTTCAGTGAGTAGCGACGTGGTCCACTTTAATAGATCAGGTAACTCCACTTTCACTGCCTCTAAATACTCTAAATGTGCTGCTGGCGTCCGTCACTTGTTTTCTTAAAGAGACAGTACACGTGTTCTCCTTTTCTAAGTCAACATCACATGATCTCTTTGATGTGGTTTCTCCCTGTCATGATGGCGTGATGGTCTGTAGTCAGGCAGCTGTTTTTTTGATGGCAGGCTTCACTTAGTAAGAAGCGCTTTTTATTATTAACCTCCAGGTGCAGGTTTGTAAGCGAGTGGCTGACTGCTCACATAATGGAGGGTTTCACCGCACGTCCATGCCTCTTTAGAAATAACAGCTCTCTTATTTGCCCTGTTTTTGAATGTGATTGGAATGTGTGTGTGTGCTTTTGAAGTATATATTATAATAGAAATGGAATAGAAAGGACTTCAGTCAGTTTATCAACACAATGAAGCGAGTCTGCTGCACAGTTCATTGATAGTTGAACACAAACTACAATTTACCGTCCACTTCGCGCTTGCGGGACCGTTACCAGATGTTTGTTTCATTTAATAACCGTTTTGCTTCTAATAATCTGTATTTAGTTATTCATAAGCCTTTATTTAATGCATGTTTATTTCTGGCACTGCAGCGTTCTTTGTGGTTCCTAGAAATCCAAACTGCGCTGTGTTGAGGGAGAATCTTCCCAGCGAAACTGATCAGTAGATCCCGCAAAATACACAATCGCCCTCTGTTGACACGTTTCCTCCTATTATTTGCATGATCCTCCCTTAAAATAACATGTGTAGAAAGGCGCACCTTGCAAACAAATAATGCAAACTGCAACAGCCGGGTTTATCTGTTTGATAAATACGACACACGTTTGTGGTGGAAGGCGTGCAAAGGCCTGGAGAGTTCTGATGTGTGAGCTTCTGGGTCCACGTTGAACAGGCTGCCCGTGTGGTCTCCTAAAACATTATTTAATGCAGTTGTCACAGCAACCACACCACTCGCTCTGGTGTCGAGCCGAGAATATTTGAGTGTCCATTATGAGAGAAGAGAAGATTTTAAAATCAGTGTTGCCCTTATATGTGACTTTTACGTTGTTGCGTCCTCTTGAGTTTGCAAATCCTGCAGTAATTCAGCCACTAATGGACCAGAGGCTGACTTGTTGACATTTGTAATAACATATGAAATGTTATTTTTTATAGAACTTATACAGACGCTACAATTCTAACACAATCGGTCTAAAAAGGAGGCATTGCATCCTCTCCATCCGTTGACCAGTTTACCAATCTTTACTCTAAAACCTAATGCAACCGTTGAGGACACTTAGCTTCCAGCCCCAGTGTGTTTTTACCGGCTAAACCTCGTCGTGTCTCTGTGCTGCACCTGCAGAGTGTCCTGACAGCGTGGAGGTGGAGGTGGAGCAAGAGGAGCAGGAGCAGCCGAAGGAGACGACACAGCCCTCTGCCCCGTCGGGAGATGCCAACGCTGCCGCGGGCGGCCGAAGAAACCCACCCGGTGGCAAGTCCAGCCTCATCCTGGGTTGAGACCACTTGTTTGTTTTTGTTTTTGTTTTTCATTCGAACGCTTTTTTTTATATTTTAAAAGATAAATGCCCCCCCACCGCTCTCCTCCTCCTCCTCATCGACTCGTCACCTTCTTCCCTACTTCACATGCACTCAGCGCCGTCACGTCCATGGGCCCCCGTGTCCTCTCCCTCCACCCTCAAACCTTTTGTTTTGATCCTTTTTTCTATTAAAATAAGAAAACTGTTGACAAAAGCACTTTACGTATCTCTCTCTCTCTCTCTCTGCCCCTGTTCCATTTCCGCCCATCCTGTAGTGCATCGCGCCTGCTGGGAAAGGCATGACGTTTAGCTTGTCCCTCATTCTTCCCTGTTGTAAATGGTAAAGGAAAAAATAATTAAAAGATTTGATGCGTGGATTTCTAAATACAATAAAGATTGATATGAATTTGCTGTGGCTGGCGTCTTTTTTTTTTTAATTTGGTAACGGTCATGCAACGGTATAGAATGAATATTTTATTGCAGTTTAGACGTGAAATAGTGTAGATGAAGGCACGTAAAGTTACTAAAAATGTAGACATCACATTTCTCCTTTTCAGTTTCCATGTGTATTAATAATAGTTCAGCATATAGAGCTGAATATTATTTAGTACACTTGGATGAAGACCGAAAACTGCGGCTGTTGAGAGCAGAGACAGGCTCTGTGACTGGAGATCTGCCAAAGTAATCACAAAGCCCCCCTCCCCCCACCCCCATGTCTCTTCATGACATCACACGCTGGATATTTGGCTCTCTGCAGTCCGTCTGATTTAAGACCGGCGTTGCATTTTGCTGTGGAGTCGGATTCAAAAGGTGAAGTGATTCATCTCTAAGATGTAATGTTACTTTTGAAACACGACCTTCAGCAGCACTCCACGAAGATGGCTTTATTTGGAAATGCTTGTCTTAGTCTTGAGTTTATGTGGATGCCGTTCACACATTGTTCTTTTCGTATTCTGAAATATTCAGAGCGCAGAGTTCAATGTTACTCTGAGAAAGTATCGTTGAATCGAAAGCTACACAAAGAGTGGTGAATCGCGACAATTAGATTTCCTTTTTGACAAACGAGTAACAAATCCAATTTGTTTGAGGTTACTTTCTATACAATTATGTGACCAATTCAGTAATGGAAATTGCAATTCAAATGATTGCATCTGGAGAAGACGATTCTGTAGGTATTGTGACATATAAAGGCACATTTGAGATATGGTCACCTATATTTAGTGCATTTATGCACATAACTCCTTCAGCTGTTACAGCCATGCTGATGCCAGAATGCCCCTACATGTTTATCTTATAACAGCATGGAAGCTATAACTGCTGGACGGACTGAGTAGCAGAGACGAGGGTGATTATCATAGAAATTCAACCCCAGGAAGTGACTCTTGATCATAGATTGAGTCCTTGAACTACTGTACAACCAACTGAGATGGAAAGATGCACTTGTCAGTCCTTGATGTGAAATGCAAAAAAAAAAAAGGCTTCTAATAGAAAATGATCACTTCTGATTATTCATGAGCCCCAAATAGAGTCCTTTCATCTTTACTCTGTGATTTGATCTGAATGCCTGTATTGTTGGCTGTTACTGTGAAGCTGGGGGATCTTTTAGCAGTGATGATAGAGAAATATCTGGGAATGACTGGTAGTTTGAACGATCTTGCTGACCCAAAGCATCCACGTTTAGATTTTCTTTTTCTCTTAAGTCTCACCGTGGGCTTCCCACTATATTCTGAAAGCTCCATACGTCTGTAACTGTGGCCTTCGTCTCTCCCTCCGGAGCTACAACTCTCCCTCCTGAGCTGACAAACCGCGAAGAGCAGCCCGTGAAGAGTGCGGTGTGTTTAAGCCCTCGTCTGCTGTGAAAGGCATGCAGAGGTCACTTAAGATCAAGCAAAGAACTTCCTGCTCTGGAGACGCGCCAGGATGTTGGAGGGCAGTCAATGAAGGCTTGTTTTTAGGTAAGTGCTGTATACCCACAAGGGAAAGCCCTGTTCCTTTAAATACATACCTTAAGACACACAGTCAGACTGGATCTCTGCTGCCTTTCCCTCCTGGAGAAGACCCAGCGTTCATTTTGAGTGTACAATTCCTTACTTTTTGTCCTCTGTAGCAAACAAATGCCACCCTGCCGTTTGCTCTTTTGTCCAGATCAACAGCTAATCAGTAAAACCACATTAGAAACAGACTATTTTGTCAATCCCCCCCCCTGATTATCCTGCTAATCTTTCTAGAGAGACGGGAGATTAACATTTTCCTCCCCCCGCAGCCATATGCCAAGTTATTTAACCGATGTCTGTGATTAATGTGGAAGCACCCGTGCTCATTTGCAACTTCAATGTATTGACGGGGCCATGACACCAGGTGTCCTCCAGATGAGGCCTTGTGTGTTACCAGGAGATCTCTGAGGAGGAAAAAGGATATGAGCGCGTGGAAATGAGGTGAGTCATCTCTGAGTGACATGGCAAGCAATCAGGCAATCAGGCAATCGATGATCCCATCCACTCACACTGCACTGACTCAGCAATTGAGGAGAAAGGATAATTGTATGAGGAAGTACGCTATTATTAAAGCGTCGCCCACCAGAAGCCCTAAACAGGAAGCACTGGTTGGCGAGTGGACAGGGCCATTTCCGTAGCGACAGAGGGAGTGTAAAAGCCCTGCTTGGGGGTGTCTGCTCCGGCTCACGTCGTATCTCTTTAAGCAGATGAGACTGGAGGAGAGAGGAGCAGGGGGATGGACGGGGACCTTTTCAAATCTGTCCCAGAGGAAGGCAGAGAGAGCAGGCGGGGTGGGGGTAGGTCTTGAATTCATCTCCAAAGACGCTGAAAGCCTTTTATTGATGTGATCGATGTTGATGTTTACAATTCTCTCAGGACAGTGACATCTAATGGAGTCTGTTGAGGTCCTTTCTGCTTCAAACTACACTGGTCAGCATCTTATAAAACCTTGTTAGGTACATTATGTGATTTTACTCCTGAATATATGGGCGGATATTTTTCTTTGAGTACATGTTGATGCAGAAATGTTTACACACCAGCCTCCACTTATTGGTGGCCAGAGGAGTTTTAGCATCAAACTGTATTTTATCTAAATGGTTAACACTTCTGCCACTAGAGGGCAATACAAACAGTGCAAAACAAAGGCCTCCCACTCACTGCACTACACTAAATGCTAAACGTTTGACCTACTTTCAGTGTGGAATATGCATTGACAAGCTCTCAAAAACATTGTTAAGTGCTAATGTGTTTCCTTGTGTCTGATGCTTTCTGGAGATTTAATGAAGAACAGTCTAATATTCAGCTTCCCTTTAAGTATGAGTCATATATATATTTTATATAAATAGTTTTGGGACGGATAATCTGTCTTTTGTCAAGGTGATAAACCAATTCCTGCCATGTGTGTATATTATCATTTTAGTTCAGATTAGAGCTGCCAATCTCATATTGCAGAAGTTATCTTATTGCACACACAAGTTTCACATGTTGTTGGAAGACTTTTTGGTCAAGAAGTCTGAGGCGTAAGCAAAAAAGATTTATATTGCTTCCCTTTTAGGGTTTACATTTCATGTGATTTCTTTCATACAGTCACTGTCAGCATGTCTATTGTCTGGTTTAAGCGCATAGCCTTCCTTTGTTTGTCCTGCACAGCCCTGGGTGGCCCAGGTAAGACTCATTACATGTTTAATATCTAAAATTTCATAAAGCTTTTGCATCACTGGGATTACGATTGAGATTTTTTGTGTCTCTGTCGACGTAGAATCATACCGACCCTTTTATACTGTTTCATTTCATTCCTGGCAAAACTGTATTCTGAGCCAGTGAGGTGGTTTCTCCTCCTTTGTATGAAACATGCCATTAGCTGGCATTATATTCATTGCTGTCTGTATATGATCTACTCAGAATATATACTCATCTTTAAAACATAAAGTATATTTTACAGTTAAGTTTATCAACACACCGCCTGTTTAAGGAGTTTAACTATTGTGACAGCTAGCTTCACACTAAGTAAAAGCTCTTCTTTTTACTGTAGAACTGAATCCAATTTGATTGCCAGCGCTGTGATTGTCATCAGACGTGTTTGATCTTCCTCTGCTAACAATGCAGATGCACTAGTGCAGACGCTCAAAACACACCACGCAATGATGATATCTTGCCTCGTGCTATTATAGAGGGTTTAAAAACAGCCAAAAGTGAATCTACACTTCCGGTACGAGCGGTGCTGCTACGTCAGAGATGTTTCTTTGCTAAAGAGTCAGCCAATCCCACATTACGTTGTCTCTATGCTGTCTGATTACGTTGTCACCTTCTCGCCCACATCACACACCTTGATGTAGGTCACGTGGTAGAAGCCGCTCTTGGTGGTGTGGGGGGGAAACACGTACAAATTTCCTACTAAAGAGCTACAACTCAAGTGAACCGCTGTGTGACAGTCACTCTCAGCATGTCGGCCGTCTATTTAAAGCTCATAACCGTCCTTTGCCTCTCATGCACGGCCCTGAGTGGCCCAGGTAAGACTCAATTCATGGAAGACGATAATTCAACATGTGTGTGAAGCTTTCTCAAATATAACGTGAGATGAAACAGACTAATTGTGCAAGTTTGTGATTGTGTCTTTCTATGTAGGGAGCAGTGGAGTGGTATGGAGAGGTGTTGGAGAAGACGTCACCATCCAGTGCAGATCTTCTGCAAAAGACCACGATTCCCTGACTCTGAACCGGGGTCACAGAAAGGAGAATTCAGTCTTGTTCAAAGATGGCAAATCAAAAAAAACTAACACTGCCAAAGAATTCAACGGCAGACTTCAGCTGAACGGAGTATTCCCCAACTTGGACATTCTCATCAAGAACTTGACCTCTAACGACACGGGAGCATACTGGTGCAAGTACACGAAGTTTGACGCCGGGTCCACTCGAAACGTAGAAGCGCAAGACTCGGGGGATGTGCTCCTGGTGGTGACAGGTGAGCCTCTCAATGTGTGCATACTCACAACATATAGAATATATAGAAGGGCAACATGTGCATTACAACAGTAAGCTGCTGGTGTAACTAATTCAGAGGTGAGAGGGAAACAATGATGCAAACATTAACAGATGATTATATCCAGTCCAAGAAGTTAAGCCAGGGATTCTACAAAGTGCCTCAAAGTGTCTGATACATACTTAACTTACGTTGACTTATTTGATATGCCTTCTTTTCACTTCATTGCAAATTAAACTATGTTTGACTCCAATGCCAATACTACCTAATTTAGAATAAATAATAATAAAAGACAAAAGAGATGAAATAGTCTCATATATACTTTTTATATAATCTTGAGTGGAGTTTTTGTACTTTTACCAAAACAATATTGTATCAGGATAATTCACCCAAAATGGAAAGTCGCATGAGCAATATGCAAAAGAAATATCCCAAAATGCAAATGCCATAGACCATATAACATTATAGGGGTAAAAACGAGGAACGCATCTACAGCGTGAGTCTCAGCTAAACACACTTTCCATTGATAACAGATAAGCCTACAACGTGTGACCAATCAACGAACAACAATCTGATCCTGGTGTCGGTTGGGATCTGTGCGGCTACCCTGTTGGGCATCATCATATGCTTCCTCATATGGATCATCCTCAAGGTACCCATGTGTTTTAGTCTCTTTCTCTGTGTGTGTGTGTGTGTGTGTGTTTCTTTGAATGTGTTTGACTCTGCTGTGACTCACAAAACCCTGATGGAATCTCGGGGGCTGTTTCCGTGTTTCCTGTTATTCTCAAAAGCACTAGTCTGAAAAACACTCATAATTAACAATTTCAGTTTGAAACTGAGGTTTATTGTGAGTGTCACTTCCAGACATAAGCAACTTATGTCAGAGCAAAATGTTCAATCTGAATTATTCTGTTTATACATATGTGTGTTCATACACTATATATTTATATTTAGTATAGTTGTGGTCCTGACCAGTTCTTGAAATAAAACCTTGAGTATACACAAGTTAAAGTGAACCACTATTGATAAAGTGTGTTATACAATGTTGTGTCACTTAAAAATGTCACTTTTTATACAAGCTGTCATGTTGCAAAGATAAACTATGATCTAAGAAAACAGCCCCAGTAAAGACAAGTTGCAAAAAATACACAGGGTAATAATCCTCCTCCTTATTGTGTAATTGCCCTGCATCTAACATGTTGACACCGATATGTGCTGTTACCAGACCAAGACGTGCACCGCAAAGAAACCGCGGCGCGTCGCCAACAGCGAAGTTTATGAGGACATGCGTGGAACAATCAGACGCTGAAGATGTCAGCCTGCAGGCGAGCGACCCGAAACTCCACAACCTCTCTGCACCACGGAGGCACAAGTGATGCATGAGAAGCAATGTTGCAACTCAGCATGTTCTGCGACATCTCTTCAGGCCTCGCGTGCGTCTGGGTGAAAGACCGCTGAGACGATGCACAGTGCCAATGAACAGTTTGACACATTGTATGAACTTTACACAACTCTGTTTGAAGGTATAGAGACGCATAAATGTCACAATTTGTTTTGTCTTTCAGTAGCAAGAAATCTAAACTGGATTGTACCCTGATATGTATTTTTAATGTAAATATGTCTTCTTTAATTTCATACATTTCTTATAACTTTCTACAAAGAGATGATTTATTGTAAAAAAAAAGAAAAAGCCCGAGGTTGACTTGAATGTCATATAAGATGATACTATGTATTGTGATCATAATAGCTGTAATTATTGTCTCCATAAATAAAACAATATACAACAGATTAGTAGCCATGTTTGAAATAATTGAATAAACCCGGTGGTTTTGTTGCACCGCCCCCATGATGCCATGAGATATATTATGTTTGTTTTAATTCAAGTCCGAATAAATGAAAATGAAATACAAGGTTAACCAGGTACAGGTCAGTATTCCCTGCAATGACAATTAAACTAAGTGAGAAAAGTTAGAGTGAAATGTTGTGTGAACTAAATATTTAAAACCAGTAAGTAAGTCAAATTGATTTATTAAGCGCTTTTCACAGACAAAGTGCTTAACAGTAGCAGAATTACAAACATAAAAAACACAATGTGACCATATAAGGGCCAAAAATTTACATTAGGAATGCACAAAAAAAACAAAGTACAAAAGTAAAACATGGTTTAAAAGCTGGCCTAGGACATGAGTTGTTACCCAAACGCCAGTCTAAACAGATGTGTCTTGAGCTGATTTTTGAATGAGTTCACAGACACAGCAAAACGTAGGGGTGCAGGCAGAGCATTACACAACCCTTTTCATCTGACCCTTTGTTTGGTTGGTCAAGGTGTTAATCAGAAACATGGTTTGGGCTTGAGCGTGAAAATGTTCACTCTTTTTTTTGTAGTAATGCTAGATTTATTCATTTAGGGAAACTTTTACCACCTGGTCAACCCCTTAGACTTTTTCTCTGAGCTGCAACGTCACATTTGGTGATTGATGAGCAGCACAGCAGCACTGGAACTATGTAGATTACTGAAAAAGTGGTGACGTGAGTCATCCCTGGGTCTGATTTTTAACTTTCACTTCCACTGGTTTACTGTAAAAGAGATAACATCACAACAACAATTAAGTTTTTAGTCTGAGGTTCTGTTTTTCACTCAGCTTCCGCCACCAACATCCCACATCAAATAGATCCATTTGGTTTTTTTCAAAGGCAACTCTTGACTGACAAACTATTTTTTTATCAGAACACGGGAGAACTCAGCGAATTGTTTTTTACATTAAATATATTTTCTACAACAAGAACCACACAAGAATAAATAACCTCTTTGAAAAACAGCACAATAACATATTTGCGGCGCCAATTTTCGGCCAAGTCGGGCCGAGTGCATGTTTTCACCAACGTAAACACTGCAAATGAAACATTTCAAACTTTGTAACTCAAGACGAGACGCATTCAAACTCAGGTCCGAGAGACACTGTATGAGTCAACAATAAAATGTCACAGAGGAAAAGAAATCTCATCTGATGGCACAGGAGAATGTTTACTTGTGCGGTGTGGCCGTGTGGTCACAAGCTGTGACTCTTCACCAAGCAGCAACGATGAGCCCTTCAAGTGTGAAATGTGTGTTTACGCCGGCTGTGGGGTAAGTGTCAAGGTGCAGCGTTGCGAGTATGCAGTAGCTGTAGTTTTGTGTGTGTGTGTGTGTGTGTGTGAAAGTGTGCGTGTGTGAAAGGGGACCACTTGTGAAAAGTCCATCTAGAAATGGAAACTGGGCTTTGAGGTGAGCGGTATAGCACATACACGGAAACTGAGACCCCTGTTACAAGAAGAACAACATCAGCTCATTTACAGCAAGAAACCCCAACGCATCTCAACCACAAGGTCCCAGCTACTTCGCAGACCTTTTTTTTTTTAACGCAGCAAATGTTTGACTTTATCCTTTCATTGTATGAATTTAGACTTAGTTTTGCACAATAGCAGAAAACTACTGTTTGTGCAGCTGCGGCAGTTTCCATAACTGTCATAACTTGTAACAGGAAACACCAAATGATAAGGTACGGAAGAACCTGAGGCACAATCATATTGTATAACACAGTTAGAGATAATAATCTGTCACAGTTTCCCGCAGACAATGGGTGCTGTGATGCGTGTTTAAAAAAAACAGATGATGTGATATTTGACTTGCATTTGACATGTACAGACAATTTGTTTTAACGTGATCAGAGGCCTCAGTATCATGCCTGATAACACACACACACACACACACACACACACACACACACACACACACACACACACACACACACACACACACACACACACACACACACACACACACACACACAAACAGGTGCTGTTGATCAAGGTTGTCCTATTTTTGTTGTTGGTTTTCTTTTGGTTCTAACACTGTGGCTAACTTCTCATGTGTTTTTTTTAGCTGTGACATTCACAACAGGTGCTTTTAGACGTGTACGTAGGCGTTGGGTGACAAAACGTTTTGCTTCAAAGAGTCTGAAACTCTATCTGATTAGTTATCTTCCTATAATGTTTAGGAGTTTGAGAGTTGCCGCTATGTGTATCTCTTTTGCACCTGTAGCTATTTCTGGTTGAAGCCTGTCGCATGAGCGGTCCGATAAACTGGTTCACCACAGTACCAGGATGTGGTTATGGCCTTACATGTTACGGGCAAAAGGTCCCGTCACAAATACAATGTCAGCCTTTTAATGTAAAATGCAACATAGCTAATCTTTATTTTTACACTTAATCTGTATGTGCAGCATGTATCATTTTTGATAAGGTGTATATCAACATAGTTATATCCTCACTCTGCTACAGGGATCTGACACCATGTTTGGTCCATCATTTGTTGGGTGATGTCCTGCTTGGAAATTAGTTGTATGTAAAAAAAACAATAAAGTTGATACATTTACTGTGAATATCAACAGCAACCGAGGGCAGTTTTAATGATTTAGTCATCCTTGCATTGTGAGATGGGATCCCGGATTACGGTCGGCTGCTTCCTGCAGCCTCCACTGTTTGCTGCATCTGGAACACAGAGACACTGAGCCTCTGAATCAGCAGTTATGCGATATCATCGTGTTCCTGAAGGCCTGATGAGGTTCCTGGTGTCTGCTGGTTATAGCAGAGGGTCATGCTGATGTTGTGATCCAGGGCATCCCACATTTGAAGCATTACAGAACTCAAAGGAAACTGATCAAGTGTGGTTGGAAATGCTCCCCTCCTGCAAGTGAACATAGTCTCATGTGTAGTGTTAGTGAACGCAGCCCCAGGCCTAACTCCTCCCCCAATCACCCCAATCAACTCCCTAATTAGGGCCAGAGTACATGAGGCACCAGTTGGCCTGTGCTCACTCTTTAGGCCCCTGTCCTCTGTCACGGCTGGTGGTTGTTGGTATTGCGGGCATGTAGTTAACGTGTTATCACCTAACATGCAGAAGTCAGCCTTTTTACTCTGCATCCTTAGTTTACTGCCTTCTGTTGTAGCCTTGATCTGACACGTTTGCAGAGCATATTGTGTTTTTGGGACTTCATTGTTGTCCTGCCTACCTTTTGGCTGGATCCCATGTGCAATTTAAGGTGGCGAGTGCGGTCACAGCATCAAAATGTATACTTTTAGTTTGCAGCATGGGGAACCCTGTTAGTATGTTTCCCCTTTTAGGTTCCCCTGCTCCTGTTTTGCTCATTGTTCCCCTTGTTATCATTCTCTTGCCTGTATTTTCAAACTCATTTAGTTCACCCGTGGTGAAATACTTTCGCCTTATGCATGCGAGTAGAAGCACTGGGACGTAGATGCAGATTGCAACGTTTTAGCTAAAGGATTGCTGTTCTGCACCTGAGGTAAGTAAGCGGTACCACCTCTAGGCTCTCCTAGTCTGCTTCACCACAAGTGGCCTCAGCTCAGTTTTGCTTATGTTGTGCTGCCGGTTTTAGATGCTGAAGTTGTCTTACGGGTTTAGATTTTGTATCAAGGTCTGAGCTAAAATTGTGAAAGCACTCTTCTCTTTATTGGTTCCAGAAACTTTTATTTGGCTATCAATATTCTTTCTTCCCCAGCAGCTCCAGTCCCTGATCATTTGATAAAACATTTGGTCCATATACATACATACATTATATATGTATGTCTGTGTGTCCACTCAGTAGCTAGTTAAACCCTGTGGGTGGAGGCTTAGAACAGAGACACTGAAAGATAATGGATAATTACATTTTGACAGACATGACAGAGCAAGTCAGCCTTTCAGAGTGAGAAACTCATTTACTGTATGTTGTTTTTGGTCCATGCACAACAAGCACACTCAGGTTTCTGAGAACTGAGATGACTCACTTGACATTTTGTGCCGCTTCCCTTGAAAAAACACAAATATCTAAGTGAGACTTTTAAAGAAGAAACTCGTTCTTTCTCTTACAAATATGTTAAGATTAACTAGAAGCCAATGGTGACTAATGCTCTCAAACTTTATGTGAATATTTCTGTATAGCTGATACAAGTCAGTGGCTGATACTACTGCACTTGTGCTACATTTTAGCATGTACGATTGTCCATAGTTGTCTCCTGCGTGTTGCAGCGGTTTATTACAAGTTTCTTGCTCTCTGGTTCTAAATATATCAAGTCTATACTCGGCAAAACAACCACTGACAATAAAAGTCTTGCTGGGTGCATCTGACAATGCATGCTCATACTTTAATGTCTGATTCAGCCTCTGGATGTTGTTCTGGGTCAAACCCACAGCTGTCTGAAAAGACTCATTTTGAAAGGTGCATCTGGTGTAACTTGAGAATCACAGTACTGGCATGTTTTTGCTGTTTGATAATTCAGTTCCAATGAGCACTCAGTTCTTTTAATGAGGAACAGTACTCTACGTGCATAGTCTTTTTAGCCAATATGACACCTCAAATCTTTTCCGGAATGAATAAATCGGTTAGCAGATCTGGATATGAAATATATATCTCAAAGCTGTTGGGTTCAGAGTGCTGAGAGGAAGAGGACGACACCAGGCAGCAGCCACAAGAGGTCTCTACAGCTCGGAACTGCAGCTCTTTGTTGCAGAATGTGAATCCATGTTTTATGAAAAAGAAGCAGGCCACAAAGTTTATACTAGAAACAAATTCTCCCTGCACTCCCTCATACAAAACACACACAAGTTGTGGTCGTTAAGTTATATGCAGACCCATAAATAAGATTTTGTGCATATGTTTATAGGCAGAATATCAAGTTATATGATCTCTAAATAGCGCAACAGACCAGATCTGCTAAATGTCTCTTTGTTCACAGTCCCACAGCCAATATGATTTACATCTGTCTTTGTTCCACCTCCTACATTTTGACGCTAAAAGCTCCCACAGTTTAAGTAAACCACTCCCGCTCCTGGACTGGGCGTGCGTCAGGAGGAGCGCAGGTGAGATTGTATCCATTCCCAACAGACTGCCTCCTTAAGTGGTTCGCGGTGGAAGTTAAGACGCGGGAATAAGTTCAGGAAGCTCAATAAGAAGTGATTTTACCTGCGCCCGGGTGAAAGCTGACCGTCCAGGAGTGAGAGTGGAGAGAGAGAGAGAGGAGGGCACCCCCCCCAAAAAATAGAAACAATCTGGAAAAGTTACGGATGCAAACGTCCTGACACACTGAGAAACCGGATCGACGCATCAACCGTTACGATTTTCAAATTACAATACAACGACTGAAAGAGGAAACATCTACAATCATGAAGAAATATTCATATTCAGGTAAGCGTGTTGCTCTTGATATTATCGGGCTAATTGGTTCTATTGGTTTGCGCGTGCATGAGGGTGCCCGAGGGGGAGAAAGGATTGACGTAATGTCAAGTAAATGTTTAACAGCAATATGGTTTTCATAACTGCTCCTTTGCAGATGGGAACTTTTCAATCTCTTTTTTTTAATTTCCTTTTGCCAAGGCTCACACATGAATCTGTGGTTGTAAAACATTTCATCTCCAAAGGCCAGGTGATCTAGCTGTACACATGACATAATGACAGAGAGGTGCTGAGCTCATTCTTCAAGTCCTCAGGCAAAATCTGGGTTTCTTTTTCTTTTTGCCCATAAGAACATAAATAAGTTAAACCACTTGGTGTTTATAATATAGACTGACACTAAAACATGGAGTGCAAACCGGTTGTGTAGGCTTCATTTACAGTTGGCGGAAGAAAAAAAATTAAGTTTAGGATTACAATGCTGTTTGATGGACAGGTTTATGCTGCAGTTCAGTCACTCCTCCCTGCTAATACCCTGAAGAATGACTTGATTTATGCATCTGCATCCAACATAAGCCTATTTATTTTGAGACCGGCTGGATCTGATTGTGGTTATTGCGAAATTGTGTTTTTAAAAGATGCTGAGGTAATCATAACCGGGTACTAGAAAGTTTGCAGCTTAATGCAGATGTGTTGAAGTTGTGATTGTGCAGGTAAAGTCTGTTTGCTCAAGGACCCTTCAGCAGAGACATGTTTGCTGCCTCGAGGCTTGAAGGATGGAGTCACCAACCACGATGGCTGCTGCAAACAGTCCGTACTGTGTCCTTCCTGACTCATACTTGTGACATCCCTCTATCTCCTTCCCGCCTTCATTTGTCTCTCTTCTCCTCCAACTCTTCCTCTCTCTCTCCCCCCTTTCCTCCGGCACTGATTCCTATCACTTCCATCATCTTCTGGGCCTTCCTTGCCCTCCTCCCTCCCTCCCTCCTCTCTCTCTCTCCTTCTCGCCCTCTAAGCTCCGGCTCAGGCCAGTGTACACAACCCTATCCCGCGGAATGCCGGCTTTCCCGGCTCCTCTTCCCAGAGTCTTTGTGCGATGGAGCGTCCGACAGTTTTCCATCGGAGCCAAGCGCATGTTGGGTCATGCCGCCTCTCCTCCTCCTCCTCCTCCTCCTCCTCCTCCTCCTGTGTGTGTGTGTGTTCTTCCTCTGCCGTGCGACGACGTGTGCGGAGCTGTCACATTCTTTGTCAGAGCTCAACTCGGGGAATTGTCTAATAACAAAGTGTGTTTGTGTGTGTGTGTTGTGAAAAGCCCTCCTCTCTGTGTAGGGGTGTTTAGACAAGCATCAGAGATGTGGAGGGGTGACTTTGAGGGAGGAAGGTCAGCCTGTGTGTATGTTTTGTACGCAAATACCCTCACACACACATGTGTATCTGGCACATGTGAAGTTTCAGTTTTAGAAACTGTGTATAGAAATGTGTGGGTATGTCGTTTATTTTATTTTGGGGGGGGGGTATATACGTGTATGTGTGTCTGTGTTCACTCATGCACCCCTCACAGCTGCTGCTGGAGCCGATCCCCGCCTTGTACCAGCACTCCCTCAAGTCATCTGGATCAATGAGTAACCTGTATGAAAACAGCCCACTACAACACACATACACACACACACAATCATTATTTTTCAAGTACACTCCTCCTGGTATGTGCTTTTATGTACTCAAAACACACACAAACTTGATTCCACTACTTGTACCTGTGTGACAAATGCCTCACTCCCCCTTGCATTACGGCTTTTAGCCTGTTTATACTGGAGAGTCAGCGAGGCTTTGATTCGGAGCCTAAAGCTATTGTTGGATTGTAACTTGAAAGTCGAGCTATAAACTGTGTTGAGACATATTTGCCCTGTCATCTAGCAGAGCATGCCGAGGATGGTCTAACCCTCAATTTGGCTTCCTAGCAGTGAATAATGGACTAATAAGGTACTGGAGCACGTGGACGTGCGCGCGTATTGTAGACTACTCTGGTTGCTATGATCTATAAGAGTGGTGTCGTAGGCGCACGGGCAGCAGATCAATCGATTCTTTGGATTTCTCCACATGTTAAAGCGGTGTGCATAGGGCTGTATTAAGAGCCATACTCTGTATATCTGTTTATTATTTACCAGAATCAAAAATACAAGCGCAAAGGTGTATGGAGTGAGTCTGTTTATCTACTTAAATGTTGGATTAAAATGTTGGTTAGTTATACTGTTACAAACACTTTCGTTAGTCGCCGCCCTGAAAGCCCTTTCTCTTGTAACATTAAAAAAGTGAAACATACTGTTTTGAAAATGTGAACAAGAGCAAATAAATCTTACATCTGTGTTGCTTGTCCCAGTATGTAGGAAAGTGACTAAACAGTGATAATATCATGAAATAAGGTGCTTCTTTTACTTTACGTTATGAATACATAGTAGGACTAACTTGTTCAAAACAGTTTAGTGCTGCTCTATTTATTTATTACAGAGTCTTCTACATGGATCAGTTTATCTATGTAGCTTTAGCTTCAGTCTTTTAGCACAATATCATGTCATTTTTCCATCAAGAGCTAACCTGGAGCTAACCGTAGCCAGCTAGCCGAGGTTGTACACATCTGCTGACAAAGTCAATCAAAGTCCCCTTTGACTGAAATCAAGGACCCATTGTTTCAAAAAATGAAAATGTAGAGCGTTGAATCGGCTCGTTTTTATTGTGAACTTTATTACGAGAATGTAGAGATTGGCAAGTGTAGCAATGGTCACTCAGGGGGCGTGGCTTAGTGAACTGTCAACATGTATTACTTTGAAGATAGATATAAAAATGCATGTGGTTGGGCACAGAGGTTAAATGAATGTAAGTTAATCATTAGGTCCACTTTGTACCACACTATACTGTATACATTGTCATTGGTACACTCTGGAATGCGGAGTTCCCCTGATTGCAGTGGGCCTTCAGTCCATGTCTTGTCTCTGCTGTGTATGGTCCTCCCCTCTCAGCCGTGTGGAGCCTGCTCTGCAGTGTCCACTCCGCTCTGTGTTTATTATCTGCAGCCAAGAATGCGTCTCTGTGATGCTGCTGCTGCTGCTGCTGCTGCTGCTGCTGCTGCTGGGGGTGTCAACTGATACAACAGACTGCCTGTACTGCAGGCCCGAGGCCAGGAGAGAGCCTGTAAAAAGATAATGGCAGGCTCGCAGAGGTTCTGATGTGTGGTGGAACATGTGCACCGACATGGGTATTAGAATGATTAAGAGCATGGACAGGCACGTGTACACTTATTTTTAATATTTCATATAGATGTATTAATACCTCTAACGTATAAGTGTCCTTAAATCTGAGTTCAGTGCTCCGTCACCCAATTAATTTATAGACTTGAAAAAGAAATGCGGAAATTGCTTCACCGCTGTAGGCCGCAGCGCCCATGTAAGAGATAGTGGCTCCACTGTTTGGCAGGACCAACCTCGTCCTGTCATGACATGAATGGAAATTTTTATTGCAAACGCTTTTAAGTGTTAGTGATTCATATCTGTGAGAGCTTACTGGAGGGAACAATATGCAAGATAATGCGTGTTAGCTGCGTGCGAGCCTCGTTGTTGCCAGCAAACAAACTCTTTATATTACTTATAGCAAAGTTGTGTCCGAGATAATCACTCTTAACAGCATAACAACTACCTGGGAGTTCAACAAACATTGATTTTTATTGGCTGAACTGAACCGATGGTGGAATGCTCCAGTTTCAGTTTGATCAACTTTATTACACATGAGAGTTCAGAAACAGTGTTGCAAAATTGATTAGACACAGTGCAGGCGATAATGACGACGTATAGGTTTGTTTTTTTTAATGCACAAACAAACACACGTATATGTATCGTATGTTTTTTGCTTCGGTGTTCAGGTGGAATGACGTTTATTTAGTCGTCACCGCTTGCTGAGATCTCTTTCTTCCCATCTTTCTGACATTTCTCAACATGCACATACACACAGCCGCCCACTCACCCAGTTGTTCACCTATGACATACAGTAAATACATGTTTCCCGGGGGAGTTTCAACCCATAAAGCTCTATGGACTGACTGTGGGTTTTAACAGCCTCTGAAGAAGGAAGGCCGATCCTTATCTGCCACACCAGTATTGTTTTATAGACTGCCGCTGTATCCTGTCTAACCCTGGCATAAAAGCACTTTTATATGATGTGATTTGGGCTGCTGTTTGCATTGTGAAGAGCGCAGAGAGGTGACTGTGTGTTTGTCAAAGCGGTGCTGGTTTTCAATGAGCGCGATGAGTGAGGAATAGGTTTAGTGTTGAAATGGCGGAGGTAGGAAAAGGTGTTGCCAGTTCATACCTTTGGCGCCAGAACAACGGCTATTCATTTGGGAGGAGTGCAGTTCAGGGTCACGGCCAATGTGTTTTTTCTCGACTGTTGCTGTGACGTTTGAGTCTCTCGGGCGTATAAGTGTGTGTTCGGTGTGGTCCTTGCTCATTAAGAATACGTCCAGGTAAAAAAGGCCTTATCTGGGCTGTAAAAACAATCTTGAAAAATGTCTGTCTTGCTTTCTTTCTTCTTTTTTTTTTCACTCTGTTTCTCCCCACCCGCCTATCCGCTCCCAGCTCTTTCACAGGCAGAGTTGTGAAACGGTGTGTTTGCAGCGTACCCTTAACATGTGTAATGAGGGCCATAAAAACACAGGGGAACAGATGGGTGAGCAGAGAGACGAAAGAGGAGGGGAATTAGGACTGAGTGATGTTAGCGTTCCCAGATAGTGATACAAATATTTGTGATGTATGATAATCGTCCAGAGTTAAAGCATCTTTAGCTTTCAAACAACCAAAAAATGAGGGTGAGGTGTATTCACGAGAGAGTAATAATTTGATTGGATTGCTCAAAAGAGTAGAGAGATAAAGACCCGAGGAGAACCGCATCAAGACTATGTCAACATTTTATAGGAAGAAGAATGAAAAGAAGATACAAGAGATACATTAACAATAAACACAGGGACATAGGATGTACTAATTATTCCCTTGTCTTTAATTAATACAAAAAAAAAACATGTTTATTATTAGGGCACTGACCTTGGTGTGAAAATGAAATGCAAGGAATTATTCATATTTATGCAAATAAATCTTTTTTTAGGGGCTAAACATCCTCTTTGCACACGCGTTACACGTTTTATTGTTTTAAGGATCGTAGGCGCTCGCTACTGAGCTGCTAAAATGAAAATGTAAGCAGTGCCATCTAAAGACCTTTGCCTTCAGAAGTTTCAAACGTTTGCGTTTCCATTGTTGCTGTGGCGTCGAAAAGCATCTTTTGCCACGAAACAGGAAGTTGTTTTAACTTCAGCATACATTCTCCAAATCTTGTGGGAGGCGTCATTGCAGTCAGCAGAGTTCCTGTTCGATGAACAGGTACTCGGGCCAGATCATCGCTGCCTGCAGCCTCAATTAGATCTGCGTTTTAAATTTGAATCTTAAGCACATGACATACAGCATATGTCGGAGCTTCACGTGGAACAGACATGAATGTAATCGGCACAAGACGGTCTCTACTTATTAAAGAAGTTTAAAAGGAAACACCTCTCCCATCCTGACGTTGTTGATACATTTCAACAGTGTCTACCACACAGTTGATTAATGTTTCAACCAAAACACCACCTAGCCCTAAAGGGGAAGGTTGAAGTAAAAGAGGACATGCGAGACGCGAGGAAAGAAAGAAAAGAGATCTTTCACCTCCTACTCAAATAAGACACGGCGTGGCCTCCTTGTGCAAACACAAAAATCTCCGTTAGTTGTGTGTGTGAAGGAGACAGAGCGCGCAATATAGTGCGTGTTTTGTAAATCACTCCACCCTCGTATGTGTGTCTGTTTGCAGGCCTTCATTTGTTTGTGTGTGTGTGTGTGTGTGTGTGTGTGTGTGTGTGTGTGTGTGTGTGTGTGTGATAGCTCTTGTGTCTCAAGTACGTTAAGTGCTGCACCCTCTGCCCTCTGTTTACCTGCTCTAGTCACCTGAAACCAATAACTAATCAGTTGACATGTTTATCCAGGCACACGCACTTGACCGGTCATGTTGCTCACACAGACACACAAACACGGCTACATCGAGCAGAGCACTTGACATCAATCAGTTGAGGCCTATATAGCAAATACACAGGCAGCAATGCATTCACTCTGGTGCACAATATGACTCTCAGCGCTGCTCAAAGTACATTTTTTTTCCCATAAGTATAAACACTGGTTTCATTCATTTCATGTATCATGTGCCCGTAATGAACTCTGTTGTACAAAGCACTGCCATAAGGAAAATATGACCTCAGAAGATTACAAATCCCCTTGAGGGGAAAAAAGACATGGATCTTAGTGTCGGGACATTTTTATGAAACCTTTTCAAGCTGTGATGTGTACCGTGTGTGTGTGTGTGTGTGTGTGTGTGTGTGTGTGTGTGTGTGTGTGTGTGTGTTTTGTGTGTGGCCCCAGACAAGACTGAGCAGGTGAGTACACACACACACACACACACACACACACACACACTCACACACATACACCTTTTTTGCCAACATACAGTTTAACTTTTTCAGGTGTCACTCCTTTAGTTTGTGTTTAAGCTCACTGTGATTGGCTGCTGCACATTTGTTTGCTTTTTGTCTGTCGGTACTTTGACCTCACTTTAAACCACACAGCTACCTGGAGTGTTGGATTATATCACTTCAATGACAAATATCATCTTATCATCACAGCTTTGTTACGTTGTTACGGCTTCTGTGGCACATTACTTTGTTGCAATGGTACATTTTGGTTTGTTCGAAGCACTTTGCGTGTGTGTGTGTGTGTGTGTGTGTTCACCTCCCCTCTCTCAAGCTGTATTTCCAGAAGAGTCAATAAGCACAGGCATGGTTATTGGCTGCAAGGCTTAAAAGACTTGGCTGGCTCTCATTTGTTCTGTCATGTTTCCATACACTTGCAGCTCCAACACACGTAGATATGGACAAACTCGTATAACAGTCTGATGGTGGCATCACATGGCTCATGGCAGATTAATGATTTGCTCCTACAGCAGGTTAAAGGGGTTGACTACCTTTTGATAGACTGAATGCCCTGTTAGTGATTTAAAAAGTCTAAAACAAATGAGTTAATGCTTCCTCTCTGAATCAACAAAACAGTAAAACAGTTAGTATTAATGCTGAAATTTGGAGTAGGAGTTACCTAAGGACATTTGTGAAGCAACTCAAACAACAAAAAGTAACTTTACTCTCTACAAGCCTTGCTGTCAGAGGTAGTCAGATAGAACTGTATTATTATGAGGTATTTGCTGCACAAAAATCGTAACTCGTTTGGCAGAAGCTCGGACATTCTCACCATTTTCCAATGCAGGACATGGACTTAAACGCCGTTAGTTTAACACAGACTTCATAATAACATAATAACAAACAGAATTGTTGCAGGTATCAAAGTAAAAAGGGGTTGTTACCAAATCAATTTTTATACATTTAAAAAATGTAGGTAACAATTGGATTTTACATTCATTGTAAGTTCACTATAGGCCATTACCATGAGATGTTAGTGTGCTGAAAGAGACCTAGTTTGCACGACACATTGTTTGACCTCTGCGTTAGTATAGTTGTTCCAGCTGGCCAAACAAGGCGTGAAGTGGGTGTGATTGTCAGATTGTCTTTTTTGTAAAGTTACAGAAGTTGTCAGACACCGTCCCCCCCCCCCCAATCCCAAAGTCAGAAAGGTGTAGTCGGGGGAGAGGCTTTCTGATGCTGTTTCACTCAAGTGTTCCTCAAGAAAGATACTGGCAGCCTCATATTTCTCACACTCAAGATACAGCGTAGTAAAATATGGCCTTGATTAGTTTGGTCTCACCTGCTGTATATGTTGTCTGGCTTGTGGGGCGGGTAGTGGCAGAATTAGTAGGATATTGACACTTTAGAGAGAGAAGGGCAGGATTCAAAAAAGCCTCATTTTATATATTTAGGAGAAGCAAAAGTTATTGTTGGTGCCACTGTTTTTTTCACTGTTTTCAAATAATACGCTAATAGTCAAGTACACATCCCTGAAGAATATCCCAAAATACTTTTGGGGTTTCTACACAAAAAAGGGAAGCAGATCATCTCTTACAGTAGTTTCTTTAATTTACTGTACTTTCACAAAAAGTGAACTCTCTCTCTCTCTCTCTCACACACACACACACACACACACACACACACACACACGAACACACACACACACACACACATTACAGAAGCTTTACTCAGGTCTCCCAGTTACACAGTGGCACATTCACTCCCTTTCTCTCGGACCAGCTGTCTCTGTGTTGAAACCAGTAACAACACAGGCTGAAAACCACCATGTTTACTGGCAGCTCTGGCAGAAAATACAAGTTTTGTCGTCCACTGATTTGCGGTAGGAAGTGTTTCTAAGAACTTCAAAACAGGATGGGACAACTGAGTCACCGATGAGCGTACCTCATTTGAACAGCACTGACTGGGGTTGATGCAGAGAGGAACTCAGGGGAAGTGGGGAGAAAAGCGTGAGTGTGTGGGTGATCTAAGAGTGATGCAGCATCTTGTTGTCGTGCCATCACCCGTTCCAGGAACAGGAAACCACACGTGAACCTCGTGGTGGCGCTAGAGGAGAAGTAAAAGGATCACCAGAGGTTTTGTTTTTGTGTGTGTGGATCATGAAGATCTGTGTCTTTGTGGCAGTCCGTCCAATAATAACAGAGATATTCCAGCCTGGAACAAAGTTGTGGAAAGACCAACCGATCTAGTGGAGCTGAATCACCCATGTTGAACGTACAACAACAGTAGCGTCCCTGTTTGGCTCATCCTCCCTTGTGCAATGGCTGGTGATTCAGCAGAACTGAACACACACCCCAACGCCGATCAATGCGAGATTACCCGCAGCATTCCACCAGCGTCAGGGAGCAGACCGTCAGCCAAGAGGAAAAGGCATTCCTCTAAACACTAAACCAGCCGATTAGGACACTTAGGACACAGACCATCCGGTTTCCGAAAAGACTGACCGTACTGAACAATCACCAGAACCCTTGTGTTTGAACTAAAACAGTATCGGGTACCTGAGGTCATCATAGTGACATATCTGTCTGCTTCTTATCCTCAGTTGCTTCCTGCAATTGTCACTCCTTTTTTAAAAGACAAAATCAATACTAGAAGATAACGTTGGCAACATTTTCCCTGATTATTCTAACTTTTATTGGCCCTTACTGTGATCAGCACTTGCACTAGTTACGTCAACTCAAATGTTGTGTATATTAATGCTTTGCGTATGTGTATTTTCTTCTGACTTTCCCCTTTACCACATTTGTTAAATAGTGTCATTAAATAGGTGTACCGCTTACTGTTTTACATGATGAAAACCACCAGTCAAAGCCCCGTGCTGATATTTAACGGCTCTCCATCGGCATGTCGACTTCACTGATGTGCAAACAAAACGGCTCAGTTTTATAGTTGAAGAGTCGTTACACTGTGTGCCATGCACTCGTATTCATATCCTATTTCATGCATTTTGTCCCAGTTATTTCCACATCATCCTCACAGTTCTGAAAATACAAACACACCACAAGTTAAATTGAGAAAACATGTCTGGCTTTCCTTCAGTAACCAAATGGCAGTTTTCTCTGTGGTCAAGCAGTAATAATAGCAATCTTTCAAATATCAGCTGTTTTTTCCACATGACAACTGTAGGTTATTTGGCCTCGAGGAGAATGTGAGGTAACAGCAGGTTTTCCAACTTGGTGCTTATGTGTGTTTTGTTGCATTATTAAGCCCAGAGTGTTGGCTAAAGAGCTCATTTCATGAAACCTGCCACTCCGGCAGGTCCTCTTTTTAAATTGTAATATTTCTAAAAGTATCAGAAATGAGGTATCAGATCATATGTTGGTCATGTGTTGATGAATGTGTAACGGCCCATCTGTTGATTACTTTCCTGGAGATGTCACTAACGTGTCTTTCTGTCCTTTTCCTCGTTTACAGGGAGATCCGCCAGCACTCGGACAAGGAGAACAGAGAGAGAGGGATCTGGCATCACCAGCCCCAGTAAGTAGACTGCACCCACTTCCATCCATACATTCAGCACACACGTAGAGCAAACACGCATTCAGTGCATATCTGGAGGACCGCCCACTGACGGATCCAAGTTCATGTATCATCCATCCAGATGTGGTCATTGTCAGAGTCATACACTGCCTTCACCAGCTTCCATTGAATCCCTCACTGTTCCTGTAAAGTATTACGTAAGTCTGTGTCACTGACCCTCAGCAGAGGGATGTGGTAACACCGAGGGCAGAGCTGGCACTGTTTCCTGCACAGATAACAGCTGATAGCAGGTAAACAGCAGATCACAGACGCAGTGATAAAGAGAGTTTTAGAGACAGAGGGATGGCACACTGTTCCACAAAAAACAGAAGACATTCGTGTTTTGGTGCACATGCTGATGTCTGAGTTATCATGTCTGTGTATGCTTTTGTTAGTCTGTGTGTGCTGAAAGGTGTACCTCTTTCTTATCTACAGAAAACATTTTCAATAATTTCCCCAAAAGCCATCAGAAGAAAAAACGTATTTCTGGTAAACTGGAATGTGTCTTTTTGTCGACTAGAACAGGAGACCTAATAAGACATAATTGAATAATTAAATAACAATGAGTTCTTCTGTCATATCAAGACATTTCTTTGCTACTTCTCGTACTTTTTGTTTTTACGGTGTTTTCATCTTTTTTTTGTCTTTCTGTTCATTTTGGGCTGCAACATTTTTCATAAAATATTTTTACAATACTTTCTAAAATCATATTTTCTGTATTTTCTAATGGTGTTTCCCTTTCGAGGTTTTAATGTACAATCACAAAATGTGCACAAAAAAAACCATTGCAGTTTTTGCGCTTCTGTGTGCATCCATGTGTGTGTGCATGTAGCTCATACACAGTATTGGCATGCACCACTGAGGTGTCTTCTACCAGTGGCAAGAGCAAACACCTTCTGCAGCATCAGCACATAGAGAGGAGGTAAATAGACGAGAGGAGGGTGACTGAAGCGCACACACACACACACACACACACACTCAAGTTTGCACACAAAAATTGTAGACTGAATGTGAAGGCGCACACTCACCATGTGAGGAGCCGTGTGTCGTTCAGCGGCGGCCCGTTTCTTTTGCAGCATGCAAGCTATGACTTGCAGCATGAGATCATTTCCTTTCCTGTTCATTTTGACACCTTTTAACCAAAATGCATAAACATGCACTATCTCCATTAGTGATCTGTGTGTCGTGCTTGCAAATTGCTTTTGTGAAACCAGCTCCAGGATGTGTATTCATCCCACAAGACAGCTGACAGGCGACGAGACAGCAGACACATTCTGACAGTGAACGGGGATTGTTCTGCGAAAAAACGTATGTGTCCACGCAGATGAGTATCTGGAGGTCATTAAATACATAAAAAAAGGAGCTAGCACAAAAAAAATAGAGGTTTTGAGAGCAAATGAGGACAGCAACATGAGGGTCATAAATTAGATGTCAGTTACCATGAGTACTTCCTCCGACACAGTCTAGACTAGAGAAACAGCTGTGAAATAAATTTGATGAATTTGGGTGTTTCCTTTTCACATCAGAATCTGCCTAAATACCTGGAGAGGGGCATATATATATTATTAGAGTGTTCACAAAATCCCAAAACAGGCTCCGCAAAAGTGTTTTAAAATCGGTTTTCTGAACAATACGTGAGCAGATTCACACACATATACACGCAGACACACACAAAAAGCATACTGACAGAAACATACACAAATGCAGATCTGCATAAGTGGATGCACACACATACAGGTTGCCAGGAAGTGCTTAAGGGTGAGGATAAGGCCTTGCTTGTCAGCAGACCTCCCTGGCGTTGATGCAGTTGCCACGGTGTGTGTGTGTGTGTGTGGTGTGTGTGTTTGGAGGGAGATGCCCCATACAAAACATCTGCCAACAGGGCAGATTTATGAGCCAGCGGGCGGGTGTTTGGGAGGATGCTTTACTGTAACCTCAACTCATGACACACACACACACACACACACACAAAGGTCTACCCAACACTGTCCCTATTGTTGATCTGTGTGTGGTTAATTCCCATTTGGCAGTCAGCAGATCCTGCTGTACTAGTCACACACGAGTGCTGATCACAGTGAGAGGTGTGCATGTTTACAAGGTGAAACAACCTCCTTCTCAATTTTCTTCCAACAGTGATTAAATTATATTAAAATGATTACTATTAACATTTAAAGGACCCAGCAAGTTATACTTAAAAAAAAACGTTTTCACCTTATTATCTTATCTTATTAATCTTACTATCTCCGTAAGATTTGGGGTGAAGCATCACAGACTGTCTGAGTTGGAAACAAAATCTTCAGGACTGAGTGAACTAATGAGTCCTTTATTATATGGGAGCTGATCTTTCCACACACCTCCTGACAGGTTGGTGAACTGTGTGCTCTGTACTTCTGGCAACTTGCAGGCAATCAGAGTTACATGTTTTGGCCATTTGGGACCGCCAGTGTGCACATTTTCCTCATGTCATCGCCCAGTGTGCACCAAAACTAGGCAGCTGGCTTTAATGAAAGAATGAATGAACACATGACGAGAGACGGATGAATAAAAGAAAAACAAGCACGCGCACTAAATGCTAACATGAATACACAAACACATTGCGCGCGCAGATCAACATGCAATACACAAAGGCAGCGGAGTGGTGTGTGTGTGTGTGTTGCACAAGACGTCAGACGGACATGTCTGAGTGTGTTTGATCTCTCTATCAGAGCTCAGACGCTCGCCCTGTGGCCTCTGACCCCCGGCGCAGTGTGAGGGACGTGCCAAAGGTCAGAGGTCATCTTGAGTTTCCTGAACGCAGACACGGGTCTTAGCAACATCTCAGAGCGAGGGCTGGGGTTTCTCCAATCTTATTAACGAGTCACTCTTTCACCTTTTCTCTGTCTCAGATATTCACTCTTGCTGTCATTTTCCCCCACACGCCGCCTCTCCTATTAAGTCTTAAAAACATTTTAAGGACGTGTGTTTTGATAGAGTCCCCCCTCGCTTCCACCTTGCATTGTTTCTGCATGTCAGTATTGTTTCAACAGGCTATCATCCTTCCACACGTTTACAAAGCCAGAGCTGTGCCCAATTCATGAGGAAGTCTAGACGTAGCACGGGGAATGTCTTTCACTCCAACTTGACAAGTTTGCTGTTGGTATAAAAATGAATCAAGGCCTCACACACACACAAGGAACATTATAAGTATGCAGGCGGAAGAGTTTGCAAGTCCAGCGGGTTATTTTAGTCTGTAAGGAGCCTGTCCATGTCACATGGTGGAGCTAATGGTTTCTATTTTCAAGATACAATGCTGCTTCAGTCTTTTGGTCTCATCAGAGGAAAGAGCGGGTAAGAGAGAGAGAGAGAGAGAGAGAGAGAGAGAGAGAGAGAGAGAGAGAGAGAGAGAGAGAAAGAGAGGGAGCTGCGAATGCAACATATGATAAGCACATGGCGATGTCGTAATTCTGAATTCATTAGCAAGACACACTGAAGGAATAAAACTGGGGAGAGGGAGGGAGAACAGAGCCCGAAAGGAAAGAGAGAGTAAGAAGAAGAGGAGGAAGAGAAACAGAGGGAGGGAGGGAGAGAGGAGAGAAAGGGAAGTCCAAAAAAAGAAAGAGAGAGAGAGAGAGGGAGAGAGAGGGAGGGAGAAAGAGTGTGGAGTCAAAGAGCAGACACTACATGTGGCTGTGGTGGGAGTGATCTGGTTATGGAGGGGGACAAATTCTCAGGTAAGATAAACTCTCAGCCCATATGCTTCTATCGTGAGTGGAAAACAAAGTGTAGTTTAGGGTTCTTCAATCAGCGTTTTCACTGTGATCGGGTGTCTATTCTGTAAGAGCCTGCCTCTATTTTCCCCTCCATGGTATTTTCCACTCTCTCATTCTGTCCTGTTTGCTGACTGCATGTTTTCTTTGGGGTTTTTTGGGAGCTGGAGCTCTGCAGGATTTGTGCAGCAGCTTGGCGGACCTGTTTTGGTGTATCTGTCTTTATCTGTCCCGTGTCTGTTATGTTTGCAGGCTTTTCTGTCTCCTCTGTCCCATTGTTTCCAGTTAAATGTTTTTGTCTTTACAGGTTGTCGCTCAGTTGCCAAACTCTTTTCCTTTCACGTCTCCGTCTGCCTGTCTTTACATATTCTCATTTAAACGATCGCAAGGCATTTATTCCGGGAAAAACAACGTCCTAAAGGTCTGATTCGTGGTGAAGTGACACAGAAACAGCACTTATTTCTTAGACATTTTTCTCCCTCTCTCTTTTTTCTCCATCTGTATTCTCCCATTCTTCTTTGGTGTGAAAACAGGAAAGAGCTCTGTTTGAACAGTACTACTCTTGTCCCTTGTGGCTCTGATCCCGAGTCGGCCATCAGTCCCTCCTTCAACAGGAGAGAGAAAGCCCTGCTTCAGTTTACTAGTAAGCTGAAATAAATATCCTTACTTTTTCCAAACTGCCCATCTGATGTTGTTCTCCCTGTTGGATCCTGTAAACAAAATGCATATTGAATTGCTAAGAGTTTGTCTGTGTGTGTGTGTTTCGGTGTGTTGTACATTATGCTAAAGTCATTAGTGAGGCAATGCTGTCTGCTTCTTAATGGTATTTTTTTTTACGAGCGTTCGTGTGTGTTGTTAAAAAGGTCATTGGAGTAAAAAAAACTTTAAGTGGAAATGGCGAAGCAGCGCCTGCAGCAGCATGTGTGTGTTTGTGACCTAGCATAGCTTGTAGCACCTACACGGTGTGTAAAATCTGGGTGTGAGATCATTGACAAGTGTGTGATGGAGGAATCACCCTCCCTCCTTTCTCTCTCTCTCGTTGTGGCCCCTTGTCTCCAGGTGCTTCCTCCAGGGAGCTGTAACGGCCTCAGCAGGACATACGTTGTGTACGTTTCTGTTTCTGAGTGAATGTTCACCCGATTAAAACCCTGAATTTTGACCCCCAAAAAATATAGAAATATATTGCAAGCTAAAGTCAACTCAAGTCTTTTTAGTGTGGTAACGCTATCTCTGACATGTGCCTTCTCCCAACGAACAACTATGCCATTTCCATAGTAGGAAAAACATCATGGTTGGGATTAAAATAACTATGTAAACAAAGTATAATGTAAACAACGGAACAGAAGTATGGAGAACACGTCACCAACGTCACTAACGTAATTTCAAAATAATTCAGCACCGGTCTCGAACACCACTCTCCTCTTTGAAAGTCCTGTGTTTGTTTGACCCGCTCTCTCCCTGTGTGAGCTTGTCTCCGCCTTTATACTTCTTCATCACACTCCCGGAGCATTTTCTCTGAACGTTGATTAATGACACCCGATGGTTTGGAGTGTAGTTACTTGAAAGCCCAGTGCGTCTCACACGGACGCTAAAGAGTGCCTTGTGCGTTGGTATCGGACGCCGAGGGGCTCGACGAAGCATTTGTTTTTGACGCCCTAAGAATTAGAACGGGCTGGATATTCAAAATATGCACAACAGTAGGTTATTGGTTACAGCACAAAGCATTCGGAAGCGGAGATTTGTACACTGGAGTTTCTGTACTGTATGTGAGAGCACCTCCAATAGTGTTGTCAGTTTAAATAACATTTTCAACACTTTTTTTAATAATGGGTTGATTGCTACAGTCCATACAATATTCATGACAGAACACAGAGTCTGCATATTTAAAATAAATAATAATAATAATTGTGGTTAAGTAAAGGCATCATCTTCTCGTGGTCTATTGGCTTCTACTGGCTCACATCACATGTTATAACATTGAATTTAAAACCGAACAAAGAGAGTAGCATCATAGCAAAAAATCAATTCAGTTCACTTCTTGCTAATTTCCCTCCCCCCTCTGGTGTTGATGCTGATGTGCAAGGGTGCCTTTGTTTCCCGTGTTGTCTTCCCACATGAATCAACAGTGGTGACGCTCTCAGCGGAAACTGTTCATCCGCCACACAGAGGCTGAGAATGGAGCTTAAAGGGTGATGACGTGACCACAATTATTCCAGTTGCAGCTGGGTCATCTGATGTCTCATGAATGTCTGTGTGACACGGCCCGCAGTCAGCTCGGACTCATGACTTCTAGCAGCTTCAGTTGACCCATATGAGGCTTTAATGAATTCAGTGAAAGATGTGCGTCCCCTTGAATCTGGAGTCATATGAAATATACGGTTCCCCCACCAGGTGGAGGTGCTGAGTAGAGTTGATTTAAAATACTTTTTACGTCTCCCGCTCTCTGTTGTGAACACTAACACAAGACAACACGTCCTGTTTTGGGTGATCCTACCTGCTTTTTGAATATTAACCGCTGAAGGTTAACAGGGAAATGTCATTGAAGGAAATTGTGGCTATGTTGCTTCACAATTGGTGTTGCACCGAGCAGAACAATATGTGAGGTACAGCCGGAGCAACAAGGATGGCGACCATAATGCATGCTGGTTGACATACTAAACAGTGTTATTAGATGAGAGCGAGATCTGTGATGAAGCACAGCTGCTCTCTTTATTTAACAAGCATGAAGGAACGTACACACACACACACACACACACACACACACACATAGGCAGCCGCATGCGTGCAGACAGTCGATACACTCAAACAAATACACAGGCACACTGCAAAGAAAGACCAAGCAAAAGCAAATTGAGGGGGGTATGCCAGCGTGTGGTGTGTGTGTGTGTGTGTGTGTGTGTGTGTGTGTGTGTGTGTGTGTGTGCGAAGTGCAGCCATGTTTCCAACAGGTGCTGTATTTGATTAAAGTTAGCAGAGCCTGGCTGGGTACTGCTGTTTAACATTTGGTTAAGAACAGCTGCTGTCACTACAGCTGTGCTTTAGAAGAAGGTACTTCACCATGTGGGCTCTGGGGCCACGCGAGGGGTCTACGTGTGTGTGTGTGTGTGTGTGTGTGTGTGTGCGTGTGTGTGTGTCTAATATTGTGAAACTGGCTGACCTGCTGCCCCATTTGTATCTTTACTACATTTCCAATTCAGCAAATAATGTAGACTCTCACGTGTACACTTCAGCTGTGCAAGTTTAAACATTTTTGAACATACTGCGATCCTTGCTGCAGCTGAGAGCACTGTACTGTACTGTACTGTACTGTACTGTACTGACAGCCAGCACTTTTCTGGTTATGTTTACACAACCAGGGCCGCTGATTCCATTAGTCATACTAATGCTGCTCTCTTTCTGTGTCTCACTGTTGCTCTCTCCAATCTTCCGGCTTCCTAGTTTCCACTGAAGCCATGGCAGTTCTCTCTCTGCCTTGGGAGGGAACTGGCTGACCTTTCCCCACCTTTCCCCTGCTCTCTGTCTTGTTTAGTCCATCTTTCCCTCCTCTCCCCCTCTCCCCTCTGAAGTCTTGAGCCAGGTAAAGCTGCTTGTTATGTAGGTTGCCATGTAAACAGAGCTGCAGGAACTAGCCAGTCGCGTCCAAAGTATACACACATGTACAAATGAACACACAGAGTCAATGCACGCACTCACTAACGCTCAACACGCACAGATTTTTACCTCTTCCAGATGGCTTATTTGATACAGCCTGACTCATGGGTAAGTTGTCTGCATCTAGGCCAACAAAGCTTTTGTTGTTTTAGGATGAGCTCTGCAGGATGCTGGGGTTTCCTCTGTAGCTGATACTGGTAATGTTTAAAACAACAATGACTGTCTCAACCTGACATGACCTGAAGTGATTCGCAGATCATTATTTACACTGTAAAACTGGCATGTGCTGGTCATACCAGCATTGTAACACCTACCTTTAGCAGTATTATGTTACTTAATTGTTGTGTTTTTCACAATAACATACCGTTTTGCATAAAGATTTTCACATTCATTCCGTCTTTTAAACCTTTTTTTTTTGTTCTTGTCATCTATATAAGTGCTTTAATATTTTACAGACAGATTAGTATTGACACTACTATTGACTAAGTTAAAGTTTTCCATCTGCCTCTTAACTGGTGATGAAAACTGACTTTCTTTTTTTTAAATTTTTTATCTGAGGTAGATGTGGTTAGATTTTGGTGGTGAATCAGAATCTGGTGTTTCAAGACGTTGTAAGAAGACACATTTGATGCAGCTGTAGTTGGGAATAAAACTGTTCAGGTGAATCCTTGCATCCCACTGTCCAGTGTGTGTTTGGTCAACATTGAGATGTTTCTTGGAGCAACATCTCAGATTACAGCAATCACAGGAAGTCCGTCCACTGGCCCAGGCCGGACTGCAGGGGAGGGTGCAGACTGGCGTCGAGGCATGTGGACCTGTTGGTGTGGACCTGTTGGTGTGGACCTGTTGGTGGGCAGATCGACCGCTGTTGCCCTAGCCTTACCCTAGCATTGCCCTAGCAACTGCCACGCCGGCTTGGCATCCGTTTATAGAAGTTATCCTCTTCTCCTCCCACTCGGCTCCTCTCATTTTTCAGCTCACATGAGGACAGGACCCACTTTAGAGTGGTGGTGGTCTGGGTTTCTTTAAACAGAAGGCGGCTGTCTCTGTCTTTCTTCATGTGTATCCTGCAGCGCAACGTAACACCATGCAGCTGCCTATTCAAATACAGTACAATACACTAATGTACAGGAACCTAAGGCCCCAAAAGATTCCTTATCTACCGACATTAGTAACTTGCACTTGCAAAAAAAGTTATACACCATTGTCTAAACTAATATTGAAATCTGAATCAGAAAATCCTACAGATAGTATTTCTACCCCCTCATGATGAATTAATTCTTGGGCTAATGATATGTATGTTCACTGTTCTCTGGCCTACTGCATTACTTCTATATATCACAGTTCATCCTCACTGGTGACAAAGAAGAATTTAGTTTTTTAGAAGTAAACATAAGGAAGATAATCATGGCGCAGCTATCGGATTCCCTCGAAAGAAGAGTCGGTGTGGTGGAATTCACACCATAAGAAGCTAAAGACATGCACGACCATGTGTAACCTTTCACAGTCTTGCAAACATACATGGCAGATTAGAACCGTTTTCAGAGCAGTGCGTTGCGTACCGCATCACTACGGCTGCTGTGATGTGAGTGGACTTCTTACAGATCAGGGCGAAAAACACTGTGTGACAGTTGTTACAGCAGATTGAATTAGCGCTGTCTGGGCTTGTTGGGGCTTGCAAGGATATGCAGTAGGAGGAAGTGTGCTTTTCTTCTATGCGTGCGTGTGTGTGTGTGTGTGTATTTTTTAGTGACTAAAGGGCAGATTCCATGCATGTGTTGCTCACTAAAGTGTGTGCATGCTTAATCTGTCGTCTGTGTGTGCACATGCATCTGAGTTTTAGTCTGAATGTGAGTGTGTGCCAGGGCGTGGAGGAATCTGACACACGTGTGTTGGGCAGGACTCACTGTGTGGTTGGAGGGTGTGTCTGGTGCAGGATTCTCCCCATGTCTCTATATCTTTATCTATTTCCAGATCTCACATTACCATACGCTGGAGACACCGCTCCCACTAACACTGTTGGCCATAGCGACAGGCTTTATCTATAGGAGTAACACTGACCCCTGCTGGAGAAGGTGACGCAGTGTCAGTTATTGTGGGGTTCATACCTCAAGGAAAGAAGTATGCTCAAATACTATCGATGATCATATCTGGATGAGCCAATTGGATAAGTAAGACTACCCCCACCATAAGTGTCCCAGCCAGCTACATGAACAGTTTTTAACCTGTCCTGGCTTTTCAAAATTCCAGGCACAGGTCCAGTGTTCATGTTTGCCAGAAATATTTTGTGACGATTAGAGTTTTCTCATACATATTGTGAGTTACATGCTTTGCATGGTTCAACTGCGGGGAAATGTGGTGTAAGATTAAGATCAGATTGCAGGTTTTGGTACAGTAAAGCCTCATATTTGTTTTGAAATATGTGCGTTAGTGTGTGTTTGTGGACTCGTGCACATCTGTGTTTATGATTGGTAAACATGCCTAAATCAACAGAAAATGCAAACCTCTATTCCAATGTAAGCAACACATTGGCAGTAAGTTTGCCGGACATGCAAGATTTAAGTCCTTAACGCTTTAGGATAAATCACACATGGGACAACAACTATGTTTTTTTTTTCTTCATCTCTCCCCGAATGCATTTTTCATTTCACGTACCTTCTCATTTCTCGCTGAGTTGTTGCTCTCAGAGCTGCATTCATTGTGGAAGCAGTGTTTGAGAAGAGAGTTGTGAGTGAGTACAGAGTCTCCTACAACACACACACACACACACCACTACATGCAACTGTTAGTTGTTACTGTCTGCTCACTGGTGCTTAATTCTGGCAAAGAGTTCAGCAGCATTGGTTTATTGCTCACGGCCTGTGACTGGTAACGGTTGAATAAGCTTTAGTTGCCTCAGGGCAACTTCTCACTGTCTGTCGGACGGCTGGCGTAACTCCAGTTCTCATAGAGGGGGAGAATAGAAGTGACTTTACACCAACGGTTACTGTGAGACAGCAGTTTCTATGTGCATCATCTTTACCAAGATAAGTTAATCTTAACATACCCCCCCCCACACACACACACACACCCACCCACACACACACACACAGAGCCTCATTCACATGGTCATTAAGTCATTAGGCTACTTATTTATTGGTGTCTGCCTCCAGAGCGACTGAGCATGTCAGGCGATCTTCTAACCGCCTGCGAGAGTGTGTCCTGACCATATTAGTCCATAGTATGATTCTGTCTCCGCTCTGGATTTATTTATCTATCTACCGTAACTTTTCACTCCATCCACGTAAAGATACGTTTGGATGGAGACTTTTTTTCGATGTGACTTTACGTAAGCGTGCTGATTTATGTGCTTATAGGATGTAAATGTTGGCATAATGGACAGAGTAAGGCTTTTTCTTAAACACTCAGTTATCCATGTGTTTCATCAGTTGCCCCGAGTGTGTTAGTCATGTGATCGAGCCTACAGGAAGTGCGATTGAATGTTGCATGTTTATGCTTTGACCGGCCCAGTCAAAAATGAGAGCTTTCACAGAGAGGAACCAGTCTGAGAGGACGGCTGCAGAAGGGGAGGGAGGTATGGAGGGAAGGAGAAAAGGGGGGAGGGAAGACAGAGCGCTAGAGAGAGAGAGACAGAGAGAGAGGGAGGGTGGGGGGTTGTCATCGCTCGCTCATTCCAAGCTCTGGAAGTTGAGAAGGAGAAGAAGAGAAAAAATAAGTTGCTGCTTTAAGAAAGAGAGGAGAGATAGAGAGAGGGTTTGGATCAGTGAGCTGCTCAACTTTTGTTTTTTCCCCCTCCCCTCCTCTCTCTTTCATGGGCTCCTAATTTGGGATTTGTTTAAAAGCGGGACTGCGCCTCAAGAAGACTTTTCCTTGCTGGGGAAAGGGAACCCTGCTCCCTCTCTCTCGCATTATACAAACCCGCACATACTCACTTGCTCCCCAAAATGTCTGATTCCACTGTCAACGCTCACTTGGAAGGGATCATATCAGACTTTGAAGGTTAGTTTCTGTCTGTCTTGAGCTCTGCTGCTCCGCCACTTTTCTTCTACTTGTCCCTCCGTGGAGCGAGGCACTCTTTAACCCTGCCATGAGGACACTATAGATGGTTTCCACATGTGTGATTGGCACCGAGCGGATCTGGAAAAAAACAGCGAGCGTGAAGGTCTCGTTGACGTCTAGCGGTGAGCTGTGGGGTTGTTGAAAGGGAAATCATGCTGAAAGTGTTGTTTTATATGTCTCCTCCACTGTTGTGATGCATTTGTTGTGGGTGTGGTGTGTGTATCTGAGATGTGTCAAAGAGAGAAACGGTGCATTCAGGAAAAAAGGTGTGCAACTGATTTAGCCTCTCTTAAAGAGCACGACAGGGAGGCCATACGTTGAGCTCCCCAGGAGACGGCAACTGACCATACGGCTGTGAGGGGAACACCTGGCACACCTCCCCCCCCCCCCCCCCCTCTCTTCCCTCTTCTCCTCTTCCTTTTCATCTCTCAGCCCCTGGCCCACAGATTCCCGCTGTCATCCCTCTCCTCCCACTCGTCCTCCTCCTTCACTTCTTCGTCCAACGGCTGGAGCTTCCTCTTTCCTCTCTCAGCAACTCGTCCATCCTCAGCCCCTCTCTCCTTGGCCTGGGCTGCTGTTGGATGCGAGTATAGGGTGGGTGGGGGTTGTTTGACAGCCCCCCCCCCCCCACAACCTGTCTGTCTATCTGACTATCTGTCTCCTGTCCCTCACAAACACATAGCCATTAGGAACGCATCCGCACTTGTCCGGAGCTGCTCCTCTGTCAACACCAGTTTGCTTGTGGTATGTATTGTGAATCTCTCTTCCTCCCTTTAGGTCTTTAAACCGCCGGCTTACACAGTGCAACAGAGCAGAAAGATAAGTGGCGTTCAGAAAAGAACGCGCATCAGGAGCGAGAAAGTGGGCTTCATCCATGTGGCTGCAAGTCATGCTTTTAGGCAGCCCCCGCTCATGTGTAACACCAACATAATGGCTCACTGTTGTGATTGTCAATGGTGTGTGTTGCCCGTGGTTGGGCTGAGTGGGTGGTAATACCTTTGTGTCACCACCACGCACCATGATGCATGGCCCTGCGTGGCTCGGTGAGGACGGCATGGGACAGATGCAGCGGAGCGTGAGGCCTCAGCACGTTGATAAGCATCAGGGTCAGAAAGTAAAGTTCTCGCCTTACAGTAAAATATTAGCTTCGTCGTGGGCTTTTTTTCTTATTTTCACACATTCTAAAATCAAAAGCTCTGCCATCATGAGATTAGACATGAGATTAGACACTAAAACTACTTTTGAAAAGATGGCTCCATGGCTTCATTTTGCTCCTATGAGGCCATCTGCAAAAATCATTATTATGAATATATGCACTCATATTAAAATGGTTACTATTATGATGCCGCACTGGCCTTCTCACTGAGCCCATATCATAATCAAGTAAATGTCACTCAGAGTCATCCTCCAAAAAGACTTTGTTTGTACTTTTAGTCAACTAGCTTTCTAATTTTAGGGCGAGGCTATATAACTATTGAAAGGAGAAACAGGGAGGTTGCTGCCACTGCCTTACTTGGTCTGGTATGACAAGTAGCTTACGGTGGCTACTGTAAGCTAACTTTTGATAGATACTGTTGTATAGTGGATCATACGGAGTCAGTTGACTGACTTTATGACTGCTCTCCACTTTGTTTTACATTCATGTGGCCACGGTTGCCGCTGTTAAGCAAATACATTGTCTGGATAATATTTAAGTCAGGTTACAGTTGCAGGATTTTCAAGTTTTGACTCTTTCACACCATCAACATGCTGACTAGCCTCACTGCTCACAGTCATCTTATTACATTTCGATAAGTAAAAGTTTTGCATGCAATACATTCACATCATGTGCTTGTTATTGTTAGAGCTCTTGAAAAAAAACAAATAGAATGTGACACTTGTGCAAGCCAATGCTTCTCTAAACTATTCAGTTGACTTGTGAATGAACACAGGACGTTTAGTCGTGTAACAGTGTGTCTATTTGCTATCTGATTGTGATTCAGTCTATCGTGCCCTTAGCTGATGACGCCAGTGAGAGGCTGAAAGAGGACAGGATTTTGTTGCCCATGAGGCTGATGACCTCAGCTGTGACTTCAACCTCACAGACTGACTCAGATCATCGACCGGGCCACTGGGTCTTCCGCTCAGCAGTATGAACACACACACACTCATACAGTGTCATTTTTACAGCTCCTTGAAAGAGGCCTGTTGTCTTGCAAATAGCCTCTTTGTGTTTCCCTCTCAAGTTAATCATAGTGCATAAGCCAGGTTAAATATCCCATCAAACCGATATGAACCAGATATTTCAACTTCTAGCAATGGAACCCAAGCACTGCCACTGCTGCCAGTCTCTTTACTTTCATTTATTTTCCTGCCTTCCTCTCTGTCTCTCTACGCTGCATGTTGAGGGCATTCACTGGTCCAGTGAAAGGAAATTCCACAGGAGTTGATTTCTGTGGTTGGGTGAAAATGTCGGGGTTAGAAGTGGAGGAGTGGATCTGAGCACAGTGCATTTATCATTTACAAAGAGGCCACATGAAACATTTAACCCTGAAACATTGAAAAGAAACTTGTCATTCCAGGTTGCCGCTTTCACTAATTGCTCCTGAATCATATACAGGACCATTTTAACAATCTCTTCTAAATTAGAGGACCCACTTTGTTTTAGTAGAATAATCTTTTATGGTTGACGGAGACAGATTTGACTGAGAATCATAGTAGGATTGCAAAAGCCTTTCAAAATGAGAACTGCCACTTAGCTGTGGTTTTGGATTTTTTTTCAGGAACTCCGTTAGGTTAGTTGGTGCACCGTTACCCGTAATACACTGACACTGTGCTATTAACAAGCTTTGGTATAAATATGCCAAAGAACAGACCATTAACTGTGAAAGTGTGAGGTCAGTCTTGTGACAAAACGCCACGAGGAGCCTCATAGACGTAGCTTGTGTGTTAGAGGGAGGAAGTGTCTCCTGACACAGGCTGATGATAGCCGTCCTCAGGAGTCTCCATCCTTATCAGCATTATCAGGACGCTCTATACTCACCAGCTCGGACAGGTTTCCTGCTCATGACGCCAACAGCATCAGAGCTGCTGGGAAGCACCAAGGGTCACTCTGAGGTAGAGTGAACACTGCAGGTCTTTGTTGGGATTCAAAGCTATCGTCTTTGCTGTTTTTCTCACTGTTGGACACGCAGAGTGAAACCTGCACTGATGCCAACCCCAGGCAAGACCCCAGAGTTAACAACAGGCTCCGTGCTATGGCTAAAAACAAATAGCCCGCGTTGAAAGGTTTTCTTTTGTACATTGAGTAGAACGTTGTCGTTTTTTCTGCAGGGAATGGAAAGTAAATTCTAAAAACTTAAAATTATGTTTGACAACTGTGGTAGACACTTCCAGGAAAGAAAATTGGGCTTTAAGATTATATTTAAGAGCACAATTTGACCTTTTTAATGCTACTGTGGTAAACTAGAGAACTTTTTTTACAGAGAGCGTGCAGCTCTTCATCTAACAGCTTATTGTCCTCAAGTGTTGCTTCTTTTTCCATTACCCACAAATCTTGTCACGGTCAGCAGTACCCTCGCTGACGAATTCATTACGCTTCCCCGCGACCGCTTCACAGTTTAAAGTCGTCCTGTGTTTTGCCAGTTAAATGCTTTTAATGTGAAGCAGCAGCAGTGGGACATGTTGCATTTGCATTAGCAGTAAACTAATGGAGCTCTGACGTGGTTGTGGGCGAGTGAACAAACTGTGAGGCTTGTAACGAAATAAAATATTTTTCAGTTACGCTGTATTACATGCATGTTAAGGCAATGTGAAGCTAGCTGAAGGTTTAACAATGACATCTTAGAGTTACAAGTTATGACTTTGAGCCTAATGCTGAAAAACGATCATGAAATAATATCAAAAGTATTATATGTTGTATGATGCTGCTTGTGATAGTACAGTGAGTTCAATTAGCAGTTTGACATAATTCCTTACTCATACTGTAGCAATACTCAGTTTCCCCCCACCACTGACGACAGGAGACAGCTCATCTGTCATGCTCAGAGAGGCATAGAGAATGTCCGTGTGGTGCTCATCCAGTACATGCTACACTGGAGAACAGTATCATCATGTGTTTTTCTGGCAGTTTAATCATGTGTGTTAGTTGAAAAACATCATGCTTGGCTGCAATGTCTTCCTTATTTGGCAGTTGAGTCCGCAAGCAAGTTTACAGTATATCGCTGAGAATGTGAGTCCAAGATTAATGAGGTTTCAATTCCAGGTTGAATGAGAGGTAAAGAGAGGTAGGGAGAGCTAACAGAGAGAGAGAGAGAGAGAGAGAGAGAGAGAGAGAGAGAGAGGACTAATGTTGACATTTGGTTGACATTGGTGCTCATTAGTATTATCTCAGCTTGGTTGGAATGGCTGCGATCTCTGCTATCGCCTCAGAGCAGCAGCAGCATACAGCAGCTTGGAGACATCAAATGGTTTTATCCTTGATAACGAAAACACATTTGTACAGCTATTCTTCTTAAAAGGCAAGTTAACGGAAGGGAGAGATATCGATGTGTGACCTCCCCATCTACCTTCATTCATGCACACACAGATCCCATGATGCAGTGCGCTATGACGTCAACAGAGGCAAAGAGTTTGGCTTTAACCAGGGTCGACCAGGCTGTGTTTGCTTTACTCTACAGCTGTGTTTACACACACACACACACACACACACACACACACACACACACACACACACACACACACACACACACACACACACACACACACACACACACACACACACATACAGAGAGAGATGGAAACATAACTGACAGGGCCTCTGTCTCCACTGTGTCTGTGAGGGCTTCACTGTGTCGGGCTCTTCTGTCACCATAGAGCAGGCACACACACACACCACACAGTTTGCACAGTTCCAGGCAAAGAGGTCATTATATCACAATCACAGTCTAACACAAATTAAAGTGGTCTGTGGCACTTTGAATATGCTTTTGCATATTATATGGACTTTCACTGCTCAAGTTTTTGCCCTTTAAAAGCTGAGCATCACACATCATGAACAGTGCATGGTAATGTTCATTAAAGGCCGGAGGGAGAAATAGCTTCGGTAAATTAGATGCACCATTTGTGGTTCATTTCCTGTCTTTATTGGCAACACATTCTTATGTCGTAGGCCTTTACCACGGCATCCAGTGTCTTTTTTTCTTCTACTTAAAGAAGAACATAGCACAAAGACAAGGACAGCCCTGTCTTCTGGGAACATTTCAAAGCCAGTTTTCTCAAATGAAATTATATTACAATATTTCATTTGAGCAACACAAAGAGCTTCGTTTCAGAGAAGGACGAAACTATCTGTGATGGTGGAGAAGCAAACTATACAACGAGAGTTTGAATCTAAGTAACACATTTTTTTTGTCATCGCCTCTCTTTCTATTTTTTCCCCCTGTCGCTCAGTGGTGTAATAAAGAAGTGCCAAAATTGCCACATACAGTTAACACACAGGAATTTATTTTTACGGTATTCTGTATTCGAGAGGACTTGCTGAGGCGAATCAACTAAAGACATTTGAGGACACACTACACCAGGGCCTATACAAAAGGCCAAAGTCCAATAAATGTTATTGATTACTCAGTCTGCTGTTAAAGCCAGCGTTTCAAATTTGCACCCAGTGGATGTTTCCAGCCATCAGCTGCCTGCTTCTCAGCACACCCTCTGATACCACACACAGAAACCTGATAAAACATACAAAGGATGTGGAAGCAGTAAGTTCCAGGAGGAGGGTCTTCTCCCATGCTGGTGCTTGGCCTGTCAGCCTTGAAGCAGGCTAGACGCCTGCGCAGGCTCCAGTGTTTATCTGGGACAGCCTGTGTTGCTCCAGGGTTTGTAGCTGCTCCGTATTCCGGGCGGAGCTGAGGTGAGCCTGGAGTCAACCTCACATCTGACATGGAGCTCACTGTTGCCAGAGAAGAAAGCTTTTTAGCAAACAACAATCTTGGCACTTTAAATTGATATCGAGGGAGAGGGCTAGTCAGTGTGGGAATGGTTTTGATAAAATGTTTGATGTGATTTGTCAGAGACTTACTATAAAAGAAATGTGTTGGTGCTACCACTTAAAAATTATTTTATAATTCAGTTTTGAATGTTTTTTTTTCTAAGCAGCAGCATATCAACCATGACATGTAATGTTACTGTGAACTAATAACACACAAAGCCAAAAACAGAATATGCTTTTTTTTAATATATATATACCATTTTATCAAAAACAGAAGTCCCCCTATTAAAACAGTACATTTCTGGCCTCATATATTCATGTATTTGTTATAAAGTAGTTTAAATATTAACCAAACAAATACGCTGTCTCAAAGACACGGTACATGTTGATAGAACACCATAACAAAAGTTCACAACCTTGGTCAGTTATAAATTACGTTTGCTTTGTTCCCCGTGAATGAAACAAAGTTATGTGGATCAGCGGTTAAGTTAGAACGCTCGCGAGGTGTGGTCAGTTCGTTAGTCGCCATGTCTACAGGTGTGGTCAGTTCGTTAGTCGTCATGTCTACAGGTGTGCGAGGTGTCTGCGTAACGTAACGTATCAAGAGAAGACGTCCGTCTCAAGGATTACAAATGCCATCTTTTCGGTCAGTGCTATATGTGTGTTTGTAAACGGACGTTATTATTAGAACTAGCTTAAGTAGAGGAATTCTTCTCCCGAGTGAAGTAGAAATTACAAACGCCATGCTGTCGAGCTATGTGAAGCGTGTCAAAACCGGTAAGATTAGCATATTCAACTGGAATTTATTTTGGGCGATTTATTGGCTACAACAATGTGTAAAGCGATAGTAACTGCGTTTTTCTCTATGACTTGCCACCACGTGCTCATAGCGCGTTATTGCTACCGTATGGTGTACACTGCTTGTCATCTTCAGTTGCATGTTATGTTTGCTCCCACACAACAAATAAGTCAACATATTGTTTTGGGGCTTTTTGTTAAATCCAGCTTCCTTTTCTGATTTAAAATCAAAGCACATCTGGTTCTGCTGCTGGTTTGAGTTGCTGCACCTGTGTCTTCAGTAAAAAGTCACGCAAACTATCACTACTTTAGGCCCTTGTGTTTTTGTTTTGCATAATAATCGTAAGATGCATTAATAATGACTACAGTAAAATATCATACAGATCTCAAGCCAGCACCAGCATCTGAATGGTCTAAAAGGTTCCTTCTGTTTCTAGTCTAACCACGACCATTATTATTAAATGTTCTGTGTTCTGTGTTTTCCCAGCGCTGAAGCGGTCGTTTGAGGTGGAGGAGACGGATTCATCCGCACACTCCTCACCCCTGACTCGTCGGAACACCAACCCCCTCCGCTCATCCACCTCCTCAACATCCAGCCAGCGGAGCTACGACCTGAGCTCCCGCAACTCCGACTACTCCTCTTCCAGATCCTCCCCCTCCGAGTCCTCCAACCCACGCTCCCCAAAGTCCGGCATGAGGCGCATGGAGTTGCCAGGGGGTCGTAACCCTGACGCGGCCTCGTCCCGCCGCACAGAGATGTCCATTGAGGTTTCCTCTAAGCAGATTGACAACTCACCCAGCGCCGGCATCGCCCGCTTTGGTCTCAAGCGCCCTGAGGTCAGTTTGAGCAGTCGGAGTACTCCACTGGACAGCTCCTCCAACTCCACCTCTAGCGCCACAAGCAAGCGGGCAGAGCTCAGCATCACGCGGCCCCACGAGCCCCCCGCCCCTCCCAAGAGGGTGGACGCCCAGCTGTCCTCGGCCCCGATCTCGAGGATCCCTGAGCCCCCTCAGAGAAGAGCAGAGCCCCCGTCCCCGAGCATCAGCCCGGTCGAGGGGGCCTCGAGGAGGCCGGAGATGCCCGTCTTCAGGCAGCCGGAGGGTTTGGTGCCAAGCAGTGCAGCAGTGGAGAACAACAACCACCACCACCCGCCTCCTGCACCTAGTGCTCCCCTGCCCTCCCTGACTGAGCCAAGGGTGGAGAGGATGCAGTCCCCGGTCGCAGAGCCACCCACAGCCCGACCAACAGACAGTGAGTACCTGCTCAGTTCAGCATGTTTTTATAAACTCACTCTTGTGTGTGAAACAGCTGCCAAGGATAAGCTATATTTGTTGAAGTGATCTTCTCTAGCCTGTTTACCCACACCACCCATACATTAAGGGTGATTTCACACCTGTAGGTCGGTTCATTTGACCAAGAGAAAAAAAAATTGTACATCATTGCATATTAGTCCTATTCTGGTAATGAAGCAAGACAAGTTAACATAACATTATACAGACTCAGTTTTGGTGATTGTCATCCTGCATCAACAGGACATCATCAGGACCCATGTGGGGAAATCAAATTCCATTCAAGTCGGTGTCACAAAGCCTGATTATAGGCATTATTTGTATTTTTAGACTGCAAATCAGCTGCAGGTTATGATAAATAATGACTAACGGGTAAAGACAGGACTGTACAAAAGCAGCTTTGCACGCTTCCAGATGTGAACGTCGGCATGAGGCGCATTGCTGTGGTATCGCTGTCGCATACTTTTTTTTAATGGACTAAATGAGTAAGCCTGCCATTGGCAGCCTATTTCATCCGGCATTCTCCTCCCCTTCTGTTATCTCCGCTATCTATTTTGCAGAGGCATCGTAACTCCATCCTGTGCTTAGATTGTGATTGGTTTAAAGAAACAAACAAGCAGGAGCCTTTTTCCCCCTACACCAGACTGATAATGTGTGGAGCCAGACCTTTTGTTTAGCGCTGACACAGCGCTGTGGTGATGGGTCTGGCTATGCAAGACTAGTCTAGACTAACTGTGAATGTAGGTCAGGCAGGGTGATGATGAGATTCCCAGGACTGCGTTTAAGAAATAACAGGCAAGCAACTGAATCGCCCAGCTCACTTGAACGTGAATCAGCCACGGGTTGAACTCACTATGAATTCAGATTACCTGAGATAGAGATTTACAGTTGTTGTGTGTGTTGAATATGCAGTAGATGCATTAACCAGTTAATCTTAAGATGCTAGTGATACAGCAAGTTTGTTATCTTTTTGGCCTTTTGTGTGTTTCATTTATATTTTGTCTGTTCATTGTTTGCTTGACTTTTGTAGCATAAGAAGTTATACCTCACTACTATACTTCTTTTTTTTTTCTCACATTATGTAAATCAACACTAAATCTATCCAAAATCTAAGCAGTGCAGAGAGGGCACTATTGATGAAATCTAATATTTAAATTCACCCCATGACCTTTCTTTTAGCGCCACCCTCAGGACAAACTCTGTATTTCTTTAAAATCGGAATTACTGGCAAAGTTCTTTGAATACCTAAATTGCCAGTATGTTTATTTAATCTGTGTAATAAATTGCAGGCCTCTAAGCTTTTAGTCTTTTGTTTTCATTTTTGGTTTAGTTGAACTGCTGGTGCAAGGATTATGGAGGATAGTTTATGTTACAGTTTCAGCGGCATGCTTTTATCTTTTCATCATGTTGATTCACAAGGAGGCTATAATAGAGTTTGAGCTTAGTGTGTTTTTAAGCTGGCAAAATGTGTGTTTATTTGTGATGCTTTGTGTGCGGTGGCTTCTAAATCTCCACTTCTCTTGCAGGTTGTTTGTGCCGTTTCCTTCCTCAAACATTAGTCAATCAGAATTGCTTGTTTTGTACGGGTGTGTGTATCTGGAGACGGCTGTGCTCATGGGTTGCTCGCACTGGTTCAGTAGTATCCAGGCGTGGGCGGCTGGGAGGTGATACATTCCAAATGTGGAGGTCATAAAACATTCAACATAAAAATAGAAAGCCTCCAATTTCCACTTTTTACGCCGTGTGTCTGTTTCTCTCTTCCTCTCTCCATCCACGGCACTGCCTTTGCAGACAGCAAGGGATTTCATTTATTTCTGCCTTTGGCTGAGGCTATTTCTTTCCCGTAGTTTCTTAGGTATTGGTGAATCAGTCAGCAAATATGCATGCAAAATATCTGAAATGTGGCCTTGTGTCAGTGGAAGGGGAAAATATGCACGGAAAAGTGAGAGGATTAAGTCTCAACTTCAGCCACATTTGGCTCAGATTACCACCTTTCTGCTCGGTTGTGCATGTGGAAAGAGGGAGGCGCTGCTTGACAAGAAACAATGAGCAGATAGGAGGTAGAGAGAGAGAGAGAGAGAGAGAGGGGAGGTTCAGTGGTCAGAAGGGGAGAGGAACAAAAATGGAGAGACTTAAAGTGTGCAAGAAAGAGTGATTTCCTGTAAAGTCTGTCTGCTGGGAGAAAACAAAATTAGAGAAGCCCACTTTAACCTCCAGTCATTTGGGACTAAAACAGGCCACACCGCTTTGACGACTTGTCCAAAACTACAATTTACTTTCCATTTCCTCAACAAGTACACACAGTTTTTTTTTAAGTTTTTTTTTTTTTTTTTTTTCTTTTTTTTTTCCATATTGTGTATTTTTTTAGAAGGGGAGACAGAGTGTTTTCAGTCTGTTTCTCTGTTGTTTACTTTTACTGCTGGTATCCGGTGGGATGCTGGCGGTCTGTTTTTATGTGTCCCATTTGGCTAATTAAACTGTTGCTTGAGGGCTCATGTGATGTTTCAGATCTACCTGCCTCTGGGCTCCTAGTGTGTTAGTGTCTCTGTGCTCACATACAAGTATTGAATGTATACAAGTATTCAGTGTGTACATTCATCCTCGCACAGATGACGGGGTTCAGAATGCGGCGGCTGTCGTAAAGCACACGGTGCTGTATGACATGCTCTGTTTTTCGGTTGATTTGTTGGCTAATCATGAGCAGCTGCATGACGTCTTGTTGTGCTTCAACAGGATGTGACCCCATGTGTACAGACAGACGCACACATTCATCCACTCGGTACGCTGCTCATCTTAGTTTCCTGTCCCATGCCTCGACTTGCTGTATTACACATTATATCGCATGTAGCATTGTGCTAAATCTACTGTTTACATTGTCATAACTGGTAAGCTGGCTGAATTAGGAAGGCATTGCCTTGCTTACACGTGAATGTGTGAGTGGTGCCAACATAATCCGTTCCCTTTCCAGCCTCCCACGCCCTCTCAGCACTGACACTGACCGCTGTGTGATCTCGGGAAGTAATTCCCCACTGTTTTACTGGTCCAAAAAGAATGGTGTTAAGCTCCTTTTTAGAAGATACTTGCTAATATACAATATACACCCGTTGAATTTAAATTTAACAACTGCCGGGCTATATGAAGAGGTGAGTTGATCCAGAGACGCATTATGGGGAAGTTGAGCAAGGCACCTTGATGCAATGTGCGCTATTTAGTTCACTTAAACACAGTCCTGTTGTTGGGCTGTGGAGTCATGCATTGTGAGTGCAGATAACACTTTTATCTGCCCTCATATTTGAGCGTAGGATTATGTCTTGTGCGCATGTGTGAAATAATCTGAAATAGTAAGCAACAATTTTAATATTTTGTTTTAAAAAGCACAACAGCACATAGACTCTGTTTTTGCTGATTTTCTGTGTTGTATATCATTTAAAAAAATGTACTTAATGATGTAAGTTTTGGACTGTTAGTCAGACAAAACAAGTTTGCTTATTATTAATAATTTATTGATACAAACAATTAAGATGTGTTTGGGGTCAGTACATGTCCCAGAATGCTTGTAGAGTAAACTGGAAGTGAGAGTGAACAACACAAATGTTTCAGTTCAGTGTTGAATAAGTAACTTCATCAACACAAAACCAAAAACAACTTTTTTGTGACCGGAATAAGATGGTTTCTGCAGACTACCATACTTCCTCATATGAATGGTTGATCGGAAGTGTCTGCTGTGTTTTCTAACAAACGGCAGCGCCTGTTTCTTATTCAATATTGGCTCTGAACTCCGTCACTTTTCAGAGGAACCGTTTGATTTATAGTTATAATCAAAGCTGAGTCAGCAACAGTTTTTGATGATGACTCATTATCTTATGATCTGCTGGGTCTTGTGCTGGCCTGCTGACTGCTATCCTGGTTTCACCACATTTAAACAGAACTCATCTCTTTCAAACCAACATAAAGGCCTTTTGATGGGCCTGCCTGGGACTTGGCTAGAAACAAGGACTTGTGCATGTCACAAGGGATGGAAATGGCTTACTGCTAAATCGTTAATCTGTGTGGGTGTGTGTTCTGCATGAAGCATGCAAAGACAGACCTGACTTCCTGATTGTGCATATCTAGCTTGTGTTCATCCAGTTTCCTTGAACTTAAAATAAAAACACTGACATCAGTCTGGCTGTTAACTATAGTTTAATAAACACAATTTCTAACACTACAAAAAGAATACAAAACCATACATGAAATACACTTGTGTTTTTTAAGCTAATGAATGATCAGTGAAAGCTGTCAAAACAGAGGGGTGACTTTTGGCCTTTCATCACAAGCATGTCGTATTGAGCCGATATCTCAGTCTTGACTGAACATGTACAAAATAAGCTAATATAGTACACAATAAAATACAAAGAATATTGACATCAAGCAAAATATACAACACAAGAACAGAACAGAGCAATGAGGTGTCGTACCTGCCTGATTCTTACTGGCTTCGTTGTCACACCTTGGATTTGACAATCCAAAATATAATACATGCGACAATAAAGATGGATAAAAGAATCCTATTACAATTATTTTCTCTGTCTGTACTTTTCTTTGATCACAATATACAACAGCAGTCCAAGCATACATCTCCATCTTAACTGAACCCCATTTACAAAAAAGATAATATTGTAAACGATAAAATCAAACGTGTGGAGGCAAAACAAAGAAATACCCCTGGCCATTGTTCAGGAGTACTGAGGTGTCGTAACTGCATGAATTTTTATTTGTTCCCATTGATTGATGAATCTTGCTGGCTTCGTGGTCCTAATCGTCCTCAAAATGCTATACTGTCACACCTTGGTTTAGACAATATCTATTGTTCTCCCTCATTTCTTATCTAAATTCCCAATTATGAGAACAAATATGAAAAAACAAATCACAACAAATGCAAAAATAATGCACCTCACCAAAGCATCACACCATCCATTATTTTGCACGTTTGCTTGTCTGGAGTAGCTTTGTGGTGTGAAGTTGGTTGCTGCTCTGTTGTTTTGTTGGTTAGAAGAGAACCTTTCCTGGATCACAATAAACAGCAGCAGTCCAAGGCCAGCAAGGTTAGCACCCCATGTGTTTCTGATGTGCCTTAACTGGGAATCATCAGCGTTGCTTCCAAAGTTGTTTCTGAGTTGCAACAGTTGGTTTTGTCCACCCGAAAGCTCTCTGATCTGTCTCAAGAGGTTAGTAGTGATCCTGTAGGTATGATCTGGATCATATTCTCCCTCATGGTCAATATGCTGTGTGATATAAACTTGGTCTATACTCCGCAAAGCTCTACGTCCTGTGTTCTGCTCCCTGACACGAATTATGATCCTGTCTATGTTTCCTCCCTCGTACTCTGTTGCTGGGGGACGGACAACATAAGTAGGAAGTGACATGGATGTTCCTTGATTGAGACTGCCAACACTGTAGTACTGGTATACGTTTCCCCAAGGCAGTGGGTCCAACATTCCCTCAAAGTTGCCATAATGATGTGAGCCATAATCTCTACTGTCCGGGTCGAAAGTCAGGCTAATGTCTCCGTACACATTGATGTCCACTGCGTTCGCAAACCAGTAGAGCAGCACTAGACTGTGTTTGGGCACAGATTGACCAAAGTTGATTTCCTTTAAATCATCGATTGAATCTAGATCGCTCTGTACAGCCAACACAGAGGTCAGCACAAGTAACAGAGCTACACAGCAGATCATGACTCTTCCTGTCTTCTTCATCGTCCTGTAGAGATATTTAAAGTTATTTCTCCCATTATTCATCCATACTGTACATTCTTAATCTATACTATATATTTTTAACTAGAGATGCATACAATTATTATTTTCATGATTTGATCTGACAGATCTGAACATTGAAACAGATTTTGTTTGTTGTTGTTGTTCCTCCTGCTCGTACTGACGAGCCCCCCTAATATAATGGTAGGGGAAACACTGTTAGTGAGGCTTCATGTTGCAATAGAAAGCGTTTCCTTGTTGAGTTGCGGTGGAGCGATGGTAACACAAAGAGGAGAAAACACTGTGTGGAATAATTCCACTGCAAATACTAATTAAACAAAACTAGCGTTCAGAAAATAAGAGAACTCGCCTGAGTGAGTCTGCTGCTGTCGGGTATCTGATTTTCTCCCATTATTCATACTTACTGTACATTCTTAATCTATAATATATATTTTTAACTAGAGATACATCAAATTACTATTTCATGAATTTAAAATCTATTTTATATTTGTTTTCATTCTAATGAATAGCTCACTTTAACACCTAATGGATAAGATGACAATTACAATTCTGTAGTTATAATAACACAGCTTGAGGTTAATTCTTCAGCAGTCATGGGGACAGTGCCACAGTAAATACTTAAACCAGTGTTCAGAAGAAAGGAAATGCTCACCTTAGTTTGTCTGCTGCCGTTAGCTTTCTGATCTCTGTGTTTGTGTGAGAGCCTGTTCAACTCCTCCTAGGTTTTGTTTCCATGAAAATGAAACTGACAGAACAAGCGTCGCAAAGTAGGTTTCATAACGGCTTTCTGTATTCAAGAAAAGAAAAGTAGTACTCCCTTTCAGTGTTTTGGCATTTACCAGTCTGTAGAAATATAAAACAATGATTATTTTTATTCGCAACATTTAGAGGAATTATCCTGTAAAGTCTGTCTGTGAGTCATCAGGGATTTCTTTTTTTTTCTTTGGGAAATCAGCCTGTGCATGTCCAGTTGGACAGTGAGACTGCAGAGGGACAAACTATGATATTTGTAGTACTTCCTGGCTTATTATTAGCAGCATTCACTTATTACAGATCCATTTCAATTTACACGCATTTCATGACTGCACATTTAGGTGTTTTGATGCTCATTTTCTTTATTCAAATGTTCATAATAGTGTTGTTGTAATTTACATTGGAGGTCATTGCAATAAATGAACACATCAGAATAAATTTTAAAATAAGATTTAAGTGCATGGTCAAGTGCTTCTTTCATTCTTTATTGAAATGAATGAAACACAAGTTATTTTTCCTTGTGAGAATTTTTCTATACATAAATTATCTTGTTGGTCTTTTTATGCGTTTAGTTGATGGTACAGCCGAAGATACACACTAAAGAGGGAAAGAGGTGACAACGTGCAGCGAAGGGATGTGTGTCAGATTTAAACTTATGCCATTGCTAAGGTCTGCTCTACCAGGTGAGCCAACAAGGTGTGAGAGTTTCTTGATTGAGATTGCCAACAGTGTGGTACTGCTATCTGACATTTCCCAAGGCAGTGGGTCCAACAGCCTCTCAAAGTTACCATAATAATGTGTGAGCCATAATCTCCTCCGTTTGGGTCAAAGGTCAACCATATGATATTCTCATTGTCTGTCTACTGCGTTGGCAAACCAGTGAAGCAGCACAAGACTGTTTGGGCACAGATTGACCAAAGTTGATTTTATTTTAATATTGTTGATTAAATCAATCTTTGTCTGTACGGCTGACACAGAGGTCAGCACAAGGAGCAGAGCTACACAGCAGATCATGACTCTTCCTGTCATCTTCATCATCCTGTAGAGATATTTAAAAATGTATTGCTTACATTAATCATCCATACATTACATTTTCAATCTATACTATATAATTTTTATATATATAGATATTTAAAAAGTTATTTCTCCCAATTTTCATCCGTACTGTACATTCTCATCCATACATGCATTTGTAACTAGAGAAGCATCTAATGATTATTTTAATGAATATGAATTTGATAATAGCTCATTCTAACATTTAACAAATAGGATAATTACATATGTCAGGCGGCCATATGAACATTGAAACAGGTTTTGTTTGTTGTTATCATTCCTCCTGCTCATACCGATGAGTAAGAGGTAGGCCAGTATGAGGAAGTTATACACATTCCTCATTCTGTGCAAAAAACATTTTGTAAGCTGAAATGAATGGGACTTCAGCAGCCTGAGTTAATCAAAACAAGTGAATATCTTCCAAAGTTAGTCTATTTAGTTTGTGTTTTAGTGTACAGCGTTTCCTTGTTGAGCTGTGGAGGAGGGATATTAATATAAAGAGGAAAGAACTCTCAAAGTAGAATTGAGTTTAATGCTTCACCAGTCATGTGGCTGTAGAGATGCAAGAAGCAGACTGTTTATTCAGTGTTTAGAGGATTGATTGTGATGTTGTGGGTTAAGACCACTCGATCACCAGGACCTTTTATCTGATTTGTCCAATATGTTCCCGTCCACAAATGCTGTTTTCTCCCTCTATTAACAGTTTTAATACAAATTCTGGACACAAATAACTTTTTTAGACCCCCTTTTCAAGACATTTAAGATTATTACTACATCACAATATTGCAGTTCAACAATTGGCAACATAGGCAGTAGTTGTACCACTATTTTGTTCTTCAAAAGTGATGCCAGCAGATATCAATAGTCTGCGGAGAGTTCTCTGTCTCTGGTGTGATTGTCTGCAGAACGAGGAATAGTTAAAGTTGTTCTCATGATTCTGCACATCTAACTTGCATTCATCCATTTTCCTTGAACTTAAAATAAAAACACTATCAGTCTGATTGTTAATTACAGTTTAATCAACACTATCAACACTACAGAAAGTATACACAAGCTTAACAGACCATAAAGCCTTTTATTTACGTTTTATTTGTCAGTGCAATACATTTGCTTCATAACTGACAGACAGAATGAATCATGAGTAAGTTAGATTAGACGTGCTGGAGCTTGACTTTGTTGACTGACTTGAGCTTGGAGCTTAATGACTATGCCAGAGCAGTGCATTATAATATACAATAAAAGACATTTCACTCGGATCAAATACTTTTAACTGAATAACAAATAACCAGATATTTATACAATGCATATGAACGGTAATCTTTGCAGTCACATAAATAATAATTTTATAACTATTATTCTCACAACTGACTCACAGGACACGGTGGGATATTAACTGCATTATCATGGGCTTATTGGTCATATACTCTAAAGCTACATGCATACATATCTATATGCAACCCCACCTAAACTGATTTCCATATAATTTATTGACCTGATTTTGGCATTGTTTATATTTTGGATTTATTCCCTTTTTTTACTTTATTGTTATCTTAGACTTTAATATTTACACTCTTTATATTTACACTTTGTATTGCAACTACTGCACAGCAATTTCCTTTGCAATATATACAGTTTTGTCTCATGTTAGCATCCCTTTATACCATAACAATAATATAATCAATGCAATTAAGCATATGGCAATACAACAAACGCGACAAATACAACAGAACAGCTGCTCGTTGTTGTTCTGGGGAGGTGAGTTGTTGTCAAGGCCTGAGTCTCTGATCCTAATCGTGCTGCTGTCATTTTGGTCCTCATAGTCCTGTGACTTCACTGCAACATAACCTTGGTTTCGAATACCTCGAGGAACGTTGGTCTCTTTTGCCGCAGTATCATCCCTATGACTTCTTCTGTTTTTTGGGCTGTTGTTGGGACGGTGGAAGGAGGACTTTTCCTGGATCACAATAAACAACAGCAGTCCAAGGCAAGCAAGGTCCCCCCATGTGTTTCTGATGTGGGAAACATCAGCGTTGCTTCTAAAGTTGTTTCTGAGTGGCAACAGTTGCTGTTGGTTTTCTCCGACAGAAAACTCTCTGATCTGTCTCAAGAGGTTAGGAGTGATCCTGTAGGTGTGATCTGGATCATAATCTGTCCCCAGACCTTCAGAAGTGTCATAATGCTGTGTGATATAAACTTGGTCTATCCTCTGTAAAGCTCTACGTCCTGTGTTCTGGTCCCTGACACGAATTATGATCCTGTCCCTGTTCCCTCCCTCGTACTCTGTTTGGGGATGGACAACATAATCAGGAAGTTGCATGGCTGTTCCTTGATTGAGATTGCCAATAGTGTAGTACCGGTATAAATTTCCCGGAGGCAGTGGGTCCAACATTCCCTCAGAGTTGTGATAACGATGTGAGTCATAATCTTCTCTGTTAGGGTCAAAGGTCAACCATATGTCGTAATTGTCGTCTATGTACACTGCGTTGGCAAACCAGTGGAGCAGCAAAAGACTGTGTTTGGGCACAGATTGACCAAAGTTGATTTTCTTCAAACCATTGATTGAATGAAGCTTTTGTACGGCCGACACAGAGGTCAGCACAAGGAGCAGAGCTACACAGCACATCATGACTCTTCCTGTCTTCTTCATCATCCTGTTGAGATATTTAAAACGTTATTCCTCCCATTATTCAAACATACTGTACATTCTTAACCTCAATGTATTTTTAGTCAGAGATTCATCTAATGGCTATTTTCATGATTTGATTAATCTATACTTAATTTTCTTTGCTGAATATCTCACACTAAGGCCTAACCAACGGATAGGAGGACACAAAGTGTGTGACAATAGTCAGGCGGCCATATGAACATTGAAACAGGTTTTTCTTGTTATCATTCCTCCTGTTTATACTGGCATGTAGGAGGAAGTAGGAGGAAGGAATACACATTCCTCATTCTGTGCAAAATATATTTGTAAGTTTATCTGAAATTAATTTCAGACTTCAGCAGCGTGAGTTAATCAAATCAAGTATTTTCCAAAGTTACTGTCTATATACCATATTCCCTTTCGAGAACACTTAGAATTGAGAGTTGAGTTAAATGCGTCAGCAGTCATGTTGCATAGTGCCAGGTTATATACTAAAAACAAAACGTGGTCATAGAATAAAGAGGGCTCACCTGTTTGTCTGCTGCTGTTAGTTGTCTGATCCCTGTGTTTGTGTGAGAGCCTGTTCAACTCCTTTTTAGGTTACTGTTCCCTGTAAATGAAATTGAAATCAAGTGTTGCTTGTGGTTACAGGAAGTTGCATCATACAGCTGTTTTGGATTCAAGAATTGAATACTAATTAAACAAAACTAGTAATCAGAAAATAAGAGAACTCACCTGTGTTTGTTTGCTGCCTATATCTGATCTGTGTTTTTGTGAGAGTAGGCGTGACACCTTCTAGGTTACCGCTTCGCTGTAAATGAAACTGACTAAACGAGCTTTGCTGGTGGTAACAAGAAGTCTAATAACAGTTTGATTAGCTCTACGTCCTGCGTTCTGCTCCCTGACAGGAATTATGATCCTGTCCCTGTTACTTCGCTCATACTCTGTTGCTGGGCGACGGACAACATCATGAGGAAGTGGCATGACTGTTTCTTGATTGAGTTTGCCAATAGTGTAGTACCGGTATACATTTCCCAGAGGCAGTGGGTCCAACAGCCTCTCAAAGTTACCACAATGATGTGAGCCATAATCTCCTCCATTTGGGTCAAAGGTCAGCCATATGACGTTATTTTAAGCATCAATGTTAAGTGTACCGGGTAGTGCCACGGTAAATACTTAAGACAAAACTAGCGGTCATAGAATAAAGAGGATTCACCTGCGTCTGTCTGCTGCCGTTAGTTTTCTGATCAGTTTGTGTGAGCGCCTGTTCAACTCCTGTTAGATTACTGGTTTCCTATGAATGAAACCGGGGAATCAAGTGTTTCTTCTGGTTACAGGAAGTTTCATATTACAGCTGATTTGGGATCTTCTGTATTCAAGAAAAGAAAAAGTAGTACTCCCTTTCAGTTTGTTTGCTATTACCAGTCAATGTGGCTGTAGAAATGCAAGAAGCAGACTGTAAATTCAGTGTTTTTATAATCTGATTTATCCAATATTTTCCTGTCCACAGAGGCTGTTTTCTTCTCAGAGTTTTAATACAAATTCTGGTGCACAATAATTAAAACGTTTTTAGACATTTAAGATTATTACTACATCACAATATTCCAGTTCAACAATTGGCAACATAGGCAGTAGTTGTACCACTATTTTGTTCTTCAAAAGTGATGCCAGCAGATATCAATAGTCTGCGGAGAGTTTTCTGTCTCTGGTGTGATTGTCTGTAGAACGAGGAATAGTTAAAGTTGTCCTCATGATTCTGCACATCTAACTTGCATTCATCCTTTTCCCTTGAACTTAAAATAAAAACACTATCAGTCTGATTGTTAATTACAGTTTAATCAACACTACAGAAAGTATACACAAGCTGTCCTGAACAGACCATAAAGCCTTTTATTTGTTTTATTTATCAGTGCAATACATTGGCTTCATCACTGTCAGACAGAATGAATCATGAGTAAGTTAGATTAGACGTGCTGGAGCTTGACTTTGTTGACTGACTTGAGTTTGGAGCTTAATGACCGTGCCAGAGCAGTGCATTATAATATACAATAAAAGACATTTCACTCGGATCAAATACTTTTAACTGAATAACGAATAACCAGATTTTTATACAATGCACATAAACGGTAATCTTTGCAATCGCATAAATAATAATAATTGTATTACTATTATTATTCTCACAACTGACTCACAGGACACGGTGGGATATTAACTGCATTATCATGGGCTTATTGGTCAGATACTCTAAAGCTACATGCATACATATCTATATGCAACCCAACCTAAACTGATTTCCACTGCTACCCTGCTTATAATTTATTAACCTGATTTTGGCATTGTTTATATTTTGGATTCACTCCTTTTTTTTTTTTTTAACTTTATCTTAGACTTTAATATTTCCACTCTTTCCACTTTGTATTGCAACTGCTGCACAGCAATTTTCTTTGCAATATATACAGTTTTATCTCATGTTAGCATCCCTTTATACCAGAACAATAATATAATAAACAATGCAATTATTAAGCATATGGTGGCAATGCAACAAATACAACAGATCCGCCGCCGGCTGTTCTGTGGAGGTGAGTTGTTCTCGACGCCTGATTCTCTGTTCCTAATCGTCCTGCTGGCATTTTGGTCCACATAGTCATTTAACTCCAATACAACATCATGGTTTGGAAAACCTCGAGGAACGTTGGTCTCTCTTGCCGCAATATCATCCCTATGATTTCTTCTGCTTTTTGGTCTGTTGTTCGGACGGTGGAAGGAGGACTTTTCCTGGATCACAATAAACAACAGCAGTCCAAGGCAAGCAAGGTCCCCCCATGTGTTTCTGATGTGGGAAACCTCAGCATTGCTTCTAAAGTCGTTTCTGAGTTGCAACAGTTGCTGTTGGTTTTGTCCAACAGAAAACTCTCTGATCTGTCTCATGAGGTTAGTAGTGATCTCATGGGTATGATCTGGATCATACGGTGTCCCCAGGTTTTCAGAAGTGTCATAGTGCTGTGTGATATAAACTTGGTCTATCCTCTGTAAAGCGCTACGTTCTGTGTTCTGCTCCCTGACACGAATTATGATCCTGTCCCTGTTATTTCCCACATACTCTGCTATTTGGGGACGGACAACATAATCAGGAAGTGGAATGGATGTTCTTTGATTGAGATTGCCAATAGTGTAGTACCGGTATACATTTCCCGGAGGCAGTGGGTCCAACAGCCTCTCAAAGTTACCATAATAATGTGAGCCATAATGTCCTCCGTTTGGGTCAAAGGTCAACGATATGATATCGTTATTGTCGATGTCCACTGCGTTGGCAAACCAGTGAAGCAGCAAAAGACTGTGTTTGGGCACAGATTGATCAAAGTTGATTTTCTTCAAATCGTTGATTGAATCAATCTTTGTCTGTACGGCCGACACGGAGGTCAGCACAAGGAGCAGAGCTACACAGCAGATCATGACTCTTCCTGTCGTCTTCATCGTCCTGTAGAGATATAAAAACATGTATTGCTTACATTAATCATCTACACATTACATTCTCAATCTATACTATATATTTTTAACTAGAGATGCATCAAATTATTATTTTCATGATTTGATCAGATGGATATGAACATTGAAACAGATTTTGTTTGTTGTTGTTGCTGCTCGTACTGACGAGTAAGAATCAGGTTAGTATTAAGAAGGAATACATTGTCCTCATTCTGTGCAAACATGTATTTGTAAGTTCATCTGATGTTACTGAGGCTTCATGTTGCAATAGAAAGCGTTTCCTTGTTGAGTTGCGGTGGAGCGATGGTAACACAAAGAGGAGGAAACACTCACAAAACACTTTGTGGAATAATTCCACTGCAAATACTAAATAAATAAAACTAGCGTTCAGAAAATAAGAGAACTCACCTGAGTGAGTCTGCTGCCGTCGGGTATCTGATCTCTGTTTGTGTGATAGTAGGAGTAACTCCTCCTAGGTTACTGCTTCCCTGTAAGTGAAACTGGCGGCTTTTAGAGGAACAATTATGTAAAGTCATTCTGTGAGTCTGCTGGTAATTTCATGAGCAGGGTTATAACAGGAAGTAGCTTTTGCAGGTCTCGACTTGACAGTAAGTGTTTCCTTTGGTCTGCATGGTGAGAGGCTGCCTGGGTTATTATTGGCTAGTATTCACCCATCACAGATCAATTTCAAGTTGCATTACATGCACATTTCATGGGCTGATTATGTATGTTTTGCTATTTTCTTTATTCAAACTTTCATTGTAGTGTTTTACATTACATTGAATATCACTGTTCAATATCCTCATCTTATAGTTACCTTGAATATTTTCAATAAAGTGTCCTAACTTGTATCTGTGTCACAACCTTTGAGCACCGAACATGAGGGATCATTGCCTGAAAGTGGAGTGAAATATTGTCAGGTGTATATACTTTTATTGCTTGTACTGTTTCATGTCATCTGCCTCTAAATGTGTTCAATTTGGCATGTTGCATTCATTGGACAGTATAGTTTGCCAGAACTTGTGGGTTAAGAATCAAGGATGACCTGCAACAGGCTGTATACTGTCACACCTTGGTTTAGACAATATCTATTGTTCTCCCTCATTTTTTGTCATCTAAATCCTCAAGGATTTAAGAAAATATATGAATAAACAAATTAAAACCAATACCAAAGGTATGCACATCACCAAAGCATCATCCCATCCATTATTTTGTACATTTCGTGGTCTGTAGTTGTTTTGTGTTGTGTGGTTGTTTTGTGTTTGGTAGTTGTTTTCTGCTCTGTTGTTTTGTTGGTTAGAAGAGTACTTTTCCTGGATCACAATAAACAGCCTCAGTCCAAGGCCAGCAAGTCCGCCCCATGTGTTTCTGATGTGCCTTAATCGGGAATCATCAGCGTTGCTAATAAAGTGGTTTCTGAGTTGCAACAGTCGCTGTTGGTTTTCTCCCACAGAAAGCTCTCTGATCTGTCTCAAGAGGTTAGTTGTGATCCTGTAGGTATGATCTGGATCATATTCCTCCTGATGATCAATATGCTTTGTGATATAAACTTGGTCTATACTCTGCAAAGCTCTACGTCCTGTATTCGGCTCCCTGACACGAATTATGATCCTGTCCCTGTTACTTCGCTCATACTCTGTTCTTGGGGGACGGACAACATAATGAGGATGTGGCATGACTGTTTCTTGATTGAGATTGCCAATAGTGTAGTACTGGTATACATTTCCCAGAGGCAGTGGGTCCAACAACCCCTCAAAGTTGCCACAATGATGTGAGCCATAATCTCCTCTGTTAGGGTCAAAGGTCAGCCATATGACGTTATTTTAAGCATAAATGTTAAGTGTACCGGGTAGTGCCACGGTAAATACTTAAAACAAAACTAGCGGTCATAGAATAAAGAGGATTCACCTGCGTCTGTCTGCTGCCGTTAGTTTTCTGATCCGTTTGTGTGAGCGCCTGTTGAACTCCTGTTAGATTACAGGTTTCCTATGAATGAAACCGGGGAATCAAGTGTTTCTTCTGGTTACAGGAAGTTTCATATTACAGCTGATTAGGAATCTTCTGTATTCAAGAAAAGAAAAAGTAGTACTCCCTTTCAGTTTGTTTGCTATTACCAGTCAATGTGGCTGTAGAAATGCAAGAAGCAGACTGTGTTTATTCAGTGTTTTTATTATCTGATTTATCCAATATTTTCCTGTCCACAAAGGCTGTTTTCTTCTAAGAGTTTTAATACAAATTTTGGTGCACAATAATTAAAACGTTTTTAGACATTTAAGATTATTACTACATCACAATATTCCAGTTCAACAATTGGCAACATAGGCAGTAGTTGTACCACTATTTTGTTCTTCAAAAGTGATGCCAGCAGATATCAATAGTCTGCGGAGAGTTCTCTGTCTCTGGTGTGATTGTCTGCAGAACGAGGAATAGTTAAAGTTGTCCTCATGATTCTGCACATCTAACTTGCGTTCATCCATTGTCCTTGAACTTAAAATAAAAACACTATCAGTCTGATTGTTAATTACAGTTTAATGAACACTATCAACACTACAGAAAGTATACACAAGCTTAACAGACCATAAAGCCTTTTATTTATGTTTTATTTATCAGTGCAATACATTTGCTTCATCACTGTCAGACAGAATGAATCATGAGTAAGTTAGATTAGACGTGCTGGAGCTTGACTTTGTTGACTGACTTGAGCTCGGAGCTTAATGACCGTGCCAGAGCAGTGCATTATAACGTACAATAAAAGACATTTCACTCGGATCAAATACTTTTGAAATAACAGATATTTATACAATGCACATAAACGGTAATCTTTGCAGTCACATAAATAATAATAATTTTATTATTATTATTATTCTCACAACTGACTCACAGGACACGGTGGGATATTAACTGCATTATCATGGGCTTATTGGTCATATACTTTAAAGCTACATGCATACATATCTATATGCAACCCCACCTAAACTGATTTCCACTGCTACCCTGCTTATAATTTATTAACCTGATTTTGGCATTGTTTATATTTTGGATTCACTCCTTTTTTTACTTCATCTTAGACTTTAATATTTACACTCTTTATATTTACACTCTTTCCACTTTGTATTGCAACTGCTGCACAGCAATTTCCCTTGCGATATATATATACAGTTGTATCTCATTTTATCTGCTTTTTATACCATAACAATAATATAGTAAACAATGAAATTAAGCATATGGTGGCAATACAACAAACGCAACAACAGATCCGCCGCCGGATGTTGTTCTGGGGAGGTGAGTTGTTGTCAACGCCTGATTCTCTGTTCCTAATCGTCCTGCTGGCATTTTGGTCCACATAGTCATTGAAATTCACTACAACATCTTTGTTTCGAATACCTCGAGGAACCTTGGTCTTTCTTGCCGGAGTATCATCCCTATGACTGCTTCTGTTTTTTGGGCTGTCTTTTGGTGTGTTGTTGGGCCGGTGGAAGGAGGACTTTTCCTGGATCACAATAAACAACAGCAGTCCAAGGCAAGCAAGGTCCCCCCATGTGTTTCTGATTTGGAAAGCATCAGCGTTGCTTCCGAAGTTGTTTCTGAGTTGCCACAGTTGCTGTTGGTTTTGTCCAACAGAAAACTGTCTGATCTGTCTCAAGAGGTTAGTAGTGATCCTGTAGGTGTGATCTGGATCATACGGTGTCCCCAGGTTTTCAGAAGTGTCATAATGCTGTGTGATATAAACTTGGTCTATACTGTGAAAGTCTTGCCATCCTGTATTCGGCTCCCTGACACGAATTATGATCCTGTCCCTGTTATTTCCCACATACTCTGTTGTTGGGGGACGGACAACATAATCAGGAAGTGGAATGGATGTTCTTTGATTGAGATTGCCAATAGTGTAGTACCGGTATACATTTCCCGGAGGCAGTGTGTCCAACAACCCCTCAAAGTTACCATAATGATGTGAGCCATAATCTCCTCCGTTTGGGTCAAAGGTCAACGATATGATATCGTTATTGTCGAAGCCCACTGCGTTGGCAAACCAGTGAAGCAGCACAAGACTGTGTTTGGGCACAGATTGTTCAAAGTTGATTTTCTTCAAATCTTTGATTGAATCAATCTTTGTCTGTACGGCCGACACAGAGGTCAGCACAAGGAGCAGAGCTACACAGCAGATCATGACTCTTCCTGTCGTCTTCATCATCCTGTAGAGATATAAAAACATGTATTGCTTACAATAATCATCCATACATTACATTCTCAATCTATACTATATATTTTTAACTAGAGATGCATCAAATTATTATTTTCATGATTTGATCAGATGGATATGAACATTGAAACAGATTTTGTTTGTTGTTGTTCCTGCTCGTACTGACGAGTAAGAATCAGGTTAGTATTAAGAAGGAATACATTGTCCTCATTCTGTGCAAACATGTATTTGTAAGTTTATCTGATGTTACTGAGGCTTCATGTTGCAATAGAAAGCGTTTCCTTGTTGAGTTGCGGTGGAGCGATGGTAACACAAAGAGGAGGAAACACTCACAAAACACTTTGTGGAATAATTCCACTGCAAATACTAAATAAACAAAACTAGCGTTCAGAAAATAAGAGAACTCACCTGAGTAAGTCTGCTGCCGTCGGGTATCTGATCTCTGTTTGTGTAATAGGAGGAGTAACTCCTCCTAGGTTACCGCTTCGCTGTAAATGAAACTGGCTGTTTTTAGAGGAACGATTGTGTAAAGTCTGAGTCAGCTGGTGATTTTATGAGCAGGGTTATAACAGGAAGTAGCTTTTGCAGGTCTCGGCTTGACAGTGTGTCCTTTGGACTGCATGGTGAGAGGCTGCCTGGGTTATTATTGGCTCGTATTCTGTTATCACGGATCATTATCAAGTTGCAGTACATGCACATTTAATATGCTGATTATGTATGTTTTGCTATTTTCTTTATTCAAACTTTCATTGTAGTGTTTTAAATTACATTGAATATCACTGTTCAATATCCTCATCTTATAGTTACCTTGAATATTTTCAATAAAGTGTCCTAACTTGTGTCTGTGTTACAACCTTTGATCACCGAACATGAGGGATCATTGCCTGTAAGTGGAGTGAAATATTGTCAGGTGTATATACTTTTATTATTTGCTTGTACTGTTTCATGTCATCTGCCTCAGAAATGTGTTAAATTAAGCATGTTGCCTTCATTGGACAGTACACAGTATAGTTAGTGGGTTAAGAATCAAGGATGACCTGCAACAAAACATCCCCGTCTGGATTCGAACCAATGATGTGGTGGTTTTAGAGCACTTGATCAACAAAACACCATTTAAAAAAAAAAAAAAAGAAAAGTTTATACCGATTTATCCAGTATTCCCATCAATAAGGAGTGAAATCTTTTTTTTTCACCCCTTTTTTCAAGACATTTGATAATTCTTCATCATAACATTTTTCTGGCTTTTCTCACTGGATTAATGTCCACTGTGGAATACATTAGATTTTGTATCAGTACAACTCAACTGCTCACAACTAACTCGCGGGACATAAAGGGACATTAAATGGAATATGTTGGTCTTAATAATAAATCTGTTGTTCTAACCGTGTACTCTTAGATTACCTATTGTTACGAACCAGCTTGTTAAAGGAAATGGAAGTTCCATAAAAGCTGATGTTTTAAGGTTTACAAAGTTCTCCTCCTGGACCAATCAACTGGGAGGGTCTCCACATACGCAATGTACCTGAAAGGCATCACACACACACACCAAGGCCAGAGCACCTTATCGTTATCCTTAAACTTTAATATTTGCAACTGTTGCACTGAAAAGTTTTATCTTCTCCTATACGTAACAAATATCAAACACAATATGATTAGGAGACATATGACAATACAAAAGAACTTCATCATGGTCTGAGCTACTGAGCAAATGCCTGATTCTCTGTTCCCAGTCGTCCTGTTGGCTTTGAGGTCCTCATCGATGTTCACAACATAATCTTGGTTGGGTACATTTCTAGAAACGTTACTCTTGGAAGCATCATCGTCCCTGTGTTTTTGTCTTTTTTCATGGTTGTCGTTGCGTTGGTTAGAGGAGTACTTCTCCTGGATCACAATATATAACAGCAGTCCAAGGCCAGCCAGGTTAGCACCCCATGTGTTTCTGATGTGCCTTAACTGGGAATCATCAGCGTTGCTTCTGAAGTTGTTTCTGAGTTGCAACAGTTGGTTTTCTCCTACAGAAAACTGTCTGATCTGTCTCAAGAGGTTAGTAGTGATCCCATGGGTATGATCTGGATCATACGGTGTCCCCAGACCTTCATAAATGTCATAATGCTGTGTGATATAAACTTGGTCTATCCTCTGTAAAGCTCTACGTCCTGTGTTCTGCTCCCTGACACGAATTATGATCCTGTCCCTGTTCCCTCCCTCGTACTCTGTTCGGGGACGGACAACATAATGAGGAAGTTGCATGGCTGTTCCTTGATAGAGATTGCCAATAGTGTAGTACTGGTATACATTTCCCGGAGGCAGTGGGTCCAACAGCATCTCAGAGTTGTGATAATAATGTGAGCCATAATCTTCTCTGTTAGGGTCAAAGGTCAACCATATGACGTTATTGTCGTCGATGTCCACTGCGTTGGCAAACCAGTGGAGCAGCAAAAGACTGTGTTTGGGCACAGATTGACCAAAGTTGATTTTCTTAAAATCGTTGATTGAATCAAGGTCTCTCTGTACAGCTGACACAGAGGTCAGCACGAGGAGCAGAGCTACACAGCACATCATGACTCTTCCTGTCTTCTTCATCATCCTGTAGAGATATTTAAAACGTTATTCCTCCCATTATTCAAACATACTGTACATTCTTAACCTCAATGTATTTGTAGCCAGAGATTCATCTAATGGCTATTTTCATGATTTGATTAATCTATACTTAATTTTCTTTGCTGAATATCTCACACTAAGGCCTAACCAACGGATAGGAGGACACAAAGTGTGTGACAATAGTCAGGCGGCCATATGAACATTGAAACAGGTTTTTCTTGTTATCATTCCTCCTGTTTATACTGGCATGTAGGAGGAAGTAGGAGGAAGGAATACACATTCCTCATTCTGTGCAAAATATATTTGTAAGTTTATCTGAAATTAATTTGAGACTTCAGCAGCGTGAGTTAATCAAATCAAGTATTTTCCAAAGTTACTGTCTATATACCAAATTCCCTTTCGAGAACACTTAGAATTGAGTTGAGTTAAATGCGTCAGCAGTCATGTTGCATAGTGCCAGGTTATATACTAAAAACAAAACGTGGTCATAGAATAAAGAGGGCTCACCTGTTTGTCTGCTGCTGTTAGTTGTCTGATCCCTGTGTTTGTGTGAGAGCCTGTTCAACTCCTTTTTAGGTTACTGTTCCCTGTAAATGAAACTGAAATCAAGTGTTGCTTGTGGTTACAGGAAGTTGCATCATACAGCTATTTTGGATTCAAGAATTGAATACTAATTTAAAAAAACTATTAATCAGATATAAGAGTGTTCACCTAAGTGTGTTTGTCAGGTATCTGATCTGTGTTTTTGTGAGAGTAGGCGTGACCGCTTCTAGGTTTCCATTGTGCTGTAAATGAAACTGACTAAACAAGCTTTGCTGGTGGTAACAAGACGTCTAGTGACAGTTTGAGTACTTCCTTCTTCCTTTTATTGTATTGAAATAAAAACACTCACATCGTTGTGATTGTTAATTATAGTTTAATAAACACAAAACCATAGATGAAATAAACCCCCTTTTTTTTTTTAAGCTAAAACATTATCAATCACAGCTGTCGTTAACACACCATAGAGCCTTTCACCGATCTGTTTCATTTATCCATCAGAGCAATTTACATTATCTGTATGTGTATTAGTTAGAACAATCGAGGAATCATCAGTGAGTCGTTACTGTTGGATTATACATGCTGGAGCACGACTGTGTTTCCTGAATGGATCCTGAAGCTTAATGACCATGCCAGAACAGTGCATTATATTATACAATAAAAGACATGTTGATCAGTTCAAATTATTTTCTATATTTTTAGCTTTTATTAACTTGACGAATTTAGTAGACAGAGCTATGAAGGTCCTAATGTCCTCAAGATTCTCAGACCATCACAGCAGTTTGAGATGGGTGATTGAAGCAATTTGGCATTTCATCACCAGATTATATACAAAGCATACATCGCCATCCTAACTGAACCCCATTTACAAAAAGATATATATATATATATAGTAAACCATAAAATCAAAGATGTGGAGGCAAAACAAAGAAATACCCCTGGCCATTGTTTAGTAGTATTGAGGTGTCATAACTACTGATTTTTTTTTATTTTATTTTTTTTCATCAGTTGATGACTCTTGCTGGCTTCATGGTCCTAATCGTCCTCAAAAAGCTACACCGTCACACCTTGGTTGAGACAATATTGTTCTACCGCATTTCTTATCTAAATCCCCTATTGTATGAGACCATATATATGAAAACACAAATCAAAACACAAATCAAAACAAAAGCAAAAACAATGCACGTCAGCAAACCATCATCCCATCCATTATTTTGCATGTTTGCTTGTCTGTAGTACGTTTGTGGTGTGAAGTTGGTTGCTGGTCTGTGGTACGTTTGTGGTGTGGCGATGTTTCCTGTTCCGTAGTTGCTTTGCAATGAGAAGTTGGTTGCGACTCTATTTTGTTGGTTAGTGGAGTACCGTTCCTGGATCACAATAAACAGCAGCAGTCCAAGGCCAGCAAGGTTACCCCATGTGTTTATGATGGGGGAAACATTAACGTTGCTTCCAAAGTTGTTTCTGAGTTGCAACAGTTGGTTGTAGTCTTCTCCAACAGAAAACTGTCTGATCTGTCTCAAGAGGTTAGTAGTGATCCTGTAGGTATGATCTGGATCATATTCCCTCTGATGTTCAATATGCTGTGTGATATAAACTTGGTCTATCCTCTGCAGAACTTGCCGTCCTGTGTTCGGCCCCCTGATGCGAATTATGATCCTGTCCCTGTTCCTTACCACATACTCTGTTGCTGGGGGATGGACAACATAATGAGGAAGTGGCATGGACGATTCCTGATTGAGACTGCCAACAGTGTAGTACCGGTATGCATTTCCCCAAGGCAGTTGGTCCAACATTCCCTCAAAGTTGCCATAATGATGTGAGCCATAAGCTCTACTTTCCGGGTCAAAAGTCAGACTTATGTCGCCGTACATATTAATGTCCACTGCGTTGGCAAACCAGTAGAGCAGCACAAGACTGTGTTTGGGCACAGATTGACCAAAGTTGATTTTCTTCAAATCGTTTATTGAATCAAGATCTCTCTGTACAGCTGACACAGAGGTCAGCACAAGGAGCAGAGCTACACAGCAGATCATGACTCTTCCTGTCTTCTTCATCGTCCTGTAGAGATATTTAAAAATGTATTGCTTACATTAATCGTCTATTGTACATTATCAAAGCATACTTGCAACTGGCAATGCATCTCATGATTATTTTCCTGACTCAAATAAAATCTATTTTATAATATCTTTTATTTTGATGAATAGCTCAACACCTAAAGGGTAAGTTCACATTTAAAACGATAGTCTAGCGGCCATATGAACGTTGAAACAGGTTTTTCTTGTTGCCATTTTTCCTGCTAAGCAGAAAGAGTTTAAGTATCAGAAGGAATCCATAGTCTTCGTTTTGTGCAAACATGTATTTTATCTGAAGTTCATGTGAGCCATTTACAAAGAAGATTTGAGTTAACTGCTTTTCCAATCATGTCGATTAGTCCCACAATAAATACTAAAAACAAAACTAATGATCAGAAAATAAGAGAGCTCACCTGTGTTGATCTGCTGCCGTCGGGTATCTGATCTCTGTGTAGGCGTTACGAGGTTACAAAGTCTTGCTGTAAATTAAACTGGCTAAACAAGGAAGTAATGAAACGAGGAATACTTGTTTCATTTTTGTTATATTTGTATGTATACTATCGTCAGATGTTTGTTGCTTATAGCATTTCACGGTAATATCTGCTTCAAAAATTAGTTTTATTGATTTAATTACATATTTTTTTAATCAAATATCTTCCCATCCATAAAGGATGATATTTTCTGTTTTTGAAGAGTCTTCATCTATATTGTGGAGCAGTTACATTGAAATGCCATTTTTATTGGCAAAATATATGCAGTAAAACAATGTTGGACCAATACTACATTAACGATATACTATACAGTATACATTTCTTTCCTGAGATGGTCTGTAGTTCACTGCCTGCACTGCTGCATCTCTACCAGCAGCCAGCAGGAGATGCTGTCACACAGGTAGTTGGTTTCTCACACCTAGAAGGTATCAAGCCCTGAGCTTGTGAAAGCTTTGTGGCAGTGCTGCATTTAAAAGCCGTTATAGTTTACATTTTGAAACGTACCAAACAGCGGATCAGATGTCTTGCTCTGTGTTTGTATACATGCAGCACCGTCCGTTGTGAGGCTGCTCAAGCCGTTTGTTTTTGGTCTTCTATTAATCCTTGTTTTCTCAGAAAAGTGGATTCATGTGACGCCTCCATAAACACAGTGACACACAGACGTGTATTCACAGAGACACACTGAAGTTTCTCTTGATATCCTGTATGGAGGCTTTGGTATTCCCTGTGGGAAAGACTGAAAGAAAGTCAAATACACACAAAGGAAACCATTAGTTCCTCTGTGGTCACCACCCACATCATTCACATGGGCAGCACAAGAGCATCGTACAAGCAATGCAGTACTAACGATGCTCTCAACATGTACGGCGCTGCCAGAGATGCTGATAACATGTTAAACGTTATAGTTTGTTGTAGAGAAATTGATTAAAATAATTGTCATGACAGCTAACATACATTGCACAAGATATCTCCCTGTGTTCCTGTTGATACGATTGTATTACGCTCTCAAAAGTTCCCACATATTCTACTCTTCACTCTTTCTGTAAAGGAAAAATCAGCCACTGATGCATAACAACTTGATGGATCCAAGTAGCATGAATCACCGGCTGCATTACATTAAATGCAAGTCCTTGGGACAGCTGCAGGGAACAGTGTCAGGGGGTCAGCCAGGCAGCCCTCTACTCCGCCTCCCTCCACCTCCCAATACATGACACGATCTTGGCTCAGCGCTCCCTGCCATTGACCTTCTGTCACTCCCATCGTCAGTCTCCTCAAAATATAGATAATTTGATCTGAGATGGCCGTGTCCCCAAACATGGCAGCTACTCTTAAATGAAGCGGCATGCCAAGCTATGTCGGCTCAAACGCATTATGTCACTATGACTATGCATGCATGCAGGGTTCACTCAGGAGTCAGCCACTTTAAGAAGACTCTTCGACGGGGAGTGAGTTTTTTTTATCTTGTTATATTGTTTTGACCTATTAATAACATCTGTGAAGTCGTGTGTCAGCTTGCATAGCTTTATGGTTGGCGCAGACTGAGCTCTAGTAAAACCTGCAGTGAATTGGAGTATGTTGGGCGTCACACAGATTTACACTCTGAACTCTGGGGAGCTCAGAAAAACTTTGACTCGAGGGTTTGGGGTAAAAGAGAGAAAGACGAGCCGGAGTTATTAGTGAGCGCGAAAGATGGTAAAAGAGTTTGGCTGCAGAGAGGCAGTGGTGTGGGAAAGAGGCAAGAGGAAAAGTTTGTTTTAAGAGCTCAAAGTTTTTCAAACAGAGCAACTATGCCATGTCAGCAGATTCTGCTGCGTCATTAAATTAATTGAATTTGTGTGTTAAATGTTTTGCATTAAATGGCAAACGGAAAGAACATGTTTTTCTGCCTCCGTTTATGAAATGTAAAATGTATTTTTTTGTCTCTCTCTGTCCTCCACACTGTGGCTTACTACTCTATCTGTGTAAAGGACTATAGTATAGGAGTAGCATGGTGCTTGTATGTGTCTGCATCATCCACAGGACAGCGTTGTAAAGAACCAAGTGACAAAGAACCAATGCCTTCAAGAACTCCAGAAGTATTTGCTGTTAAGTACAAGGAAATGTGTCTGAGGTGATAAAAAACCCAACTAGCAGAGACCAGCAAACTCACTTACTAGTAGCTTCTAATCGCACAAGTAACTCCTGTCAGTTTTATCTACATTTTAGTATCTCCCGTTTAAACACTGCGCTTTTATTGGGGCGATAAAGTGTTTTAGACAGAGTAAGATGAAAAGAGAGAAAGCAAACACTGAACGGTTTTAAGACAGGGGGCCGTAGTTTGGGGAAAATGTACCGTTTCCCACATTGTAAAACTAAGTATAACGGTGTGCAGAATTTTGAAGGCCCATAACGATGCTTCCGATTGGTGAGCTGGACATGCTATATATTCTGATCTGGGTGTAACAGGCGTTTAACACTGAGGTGCAGACATGTGCTGGGAGAAAGGTTTATCTTGGCAGCAAAAGTGTGTAATGAAATGAAACAAATCCATCTTTCCAGCCTGTTGTGCCTGCTTTTTAAGAAACCTGACTCTTTATCTGGAGGAATGCAGGTGTTGCCCTTTGTGTGTATGTGTGTGTGCGCATGTGTGTCTGCTCATGTGGCTGTAAGGTTGCTCTCTGCACTGGTGTGTAATTACACTTCCTGTGAGGCTGGAGACAGCTGTTTCCTCTCCTCTTTAATCACACAAATACATACTGTATAAGAATAGTAATCAGCCAAAGTAATTGGTTCGTTCCCAGGTTTTAAAAAAATACGTTAAGGCTGCCTTTTTGTCTATTCAACAGAAAATCTGCAAATTTTAAGGCACTTTTTAGTTGTACATTCATTTAACCGTCATCTCTTTGGGTTCCCCTCTAAACATTATATATTAATGTTGGAAAACTGACTTTAATTGCTGCTCTGTTTTTAAAAGTTGCTGTGATGGCTTTCTACTTGATAATAGATTCATAGTGGTAATTTGCTGTTTGCTGTGAAATTATGCAACAACATCATTTCAACATTTTTCTCACTTTTGAGAAAAGAACAAATGTCTTCATATCCTCCTCTCATTCTGCAACACACCAGAATACCCGAATGCGATGCCTGTGGAAACGGCAGCCCTGAGTCGTAGATGGCATTGATAACCCAAAGGTGTTGAGCACCAAAGGGCTTGTTTGTACCTTGAAAGCTTAAAGCGGAGTGCATCAGTGCACCAACAGATGACAAAGGGAATCTCGGTCGTTTGATGTGATGTGTCTCAGGTCTGTGTGAGAGGAATGAATGTGATGAATGCAACGCCTGAGGAGCAGATGAGAGGGTCAGGTCAGATAATTAGGGTTGTATATCCCGGGAGTTTAGGAGAGAAGACATTCGGCTGCCCCAAAGGCTCCTTCTACAGCCTTTTTCTCTTTAACGTCCAGCTCATACTCCCCCTTACTCAATGTTTAAACTCTTGATAGTTTTTCATAGTATAAGATCATTTTTGCGTGCATACCGGTTGGAAGTTTCTTTCTGTGTGTGTGTGTGTGTGTGTGTGTGTGTGGGGGGGGGGATTTGAAGGAAGGGGGCGTCTCTGGTTGCCTTTGCGTGCTCGGTCACATGACAGGCATGGGTGGGAGGGGCAGGCAGGGAGCTTCCAGAGCCTCAGCAGAGTTTGGCCTCTCACTGGAGCGCTGCGCTTTGGCAGGGGACGACTCGTACACACAGTTCACATACGGTGAGTGTTTTGCATACCGGGAGAGTATCTGTGCGTGAGTGTGTGTGTGTGTGTGTGTGTGTATGTGACGTGGGTGTGTTTGTAAGTACAGGGAGTACATTTTCCTTTGTTGTGTTCTCTCTTTTTTTTTTTTCCATGTTCCTTCTCTTCAGCGGAAGAACAGATTTGATCATCTGTTGTTTCCCCATACTTTACTTGATTAATATCGCTGCATGCTTTCCATACTTGTCTCAGGCACCCAGCTGTTTATTTGTGTCTCTGTTACTGTTGTTTTTAGCAGTTGAGTGTCAGGCTCAAAATGCAAGATGACTGCAGAGAAAAGTGTTTGAGTCCAGATATAGGTGGGAGTTTTCCATTTATTATACTCAGTTTTTAACAAGTTTTTTTGTTTTACATGCACGTGTGTGTGTACTTGCATGTTGGTGTAATTACCATTGTTGAAGTTTTGCATTCCTTCTGTCTTTCATCTCCTAAATGTTGTGTGTGTCTGCTCTGTGCCAAGCTTTGTATTCCATCTGTATGTAAGTTTACAGAGTGATGCTCCATCATGTTTCAGCCGCTACTCTGTTTAAATTCACTTTTCTGTCTCCTCCCTCCTGACGTTGTCCACACACTGGACGTGTTCTGCTGTTTCTGACGATGATTAATTTCATGATCGCGCAGCAAGCGCTCAGATGTTTGTGTGTGCAGCAAAGTGAAAGGTTAGCTCCACACTTGTGGTTAGGAGGGTCCACAGAGTGCAGAAGGGAATTAAGTTTAGTTTCTCCTTTTGGAAAGTACAGTGAAGGAATTGTCTTACTTTAATGCTAATCAGTAAATAGTGGTCCTTATTCCTGTTTAGTGGGAAACGCTATGTATCAAATTTTGACCGAAATCAAAGGATGTTCAAATTCTTTGTTCTTTTGAGCTGCTTTGTTCACCCCAAACAGTTTCTCTTTCAAGTCATTTTTTTCACATCAACTTTTCTGATTAGCCTCTCTGTCTGTGTGTAAATGTGATTGTCTGAGCTTTTGGCTAACTGGCGATGTGGCAGCAGGAGGAAGGAGTCGAGCCGCTGCATTGTATCACCCGGGCTTTGTTGCCTAGCATTGACCTGAGGAATAAAAGGCATTGCTCTCTGATAACATCAAACCGATGGAAAACAGCAACCACCCTTCACCTTTAAGAGAGTCACCCGCCTCTGGTTTGCCTCACAAGCATGCACACACAAAGACTTTGACACACACACAGCTGTTGAAAGGAGCTCTGTTGTGGCCCCTGTGCATTGCCAGGCGAGAACAGACAGTGGCCTTTCACCAGTGTTTGATGGGACGCTGAAAAGGTCATCGTTACCTTCTGTATCTTGAATGTCTTTCTCTGTCTGTGTATGCTTGAGTCAGCCAATAAGTCAGTGCAGTAAGATTATGCATCTGTTGTGGAATTCAGCATCATAACTATGAAATGCAAAAGATCCCGTGAATGTAACCGGAGCTCTCGTCACGTAAAATTGATAAGGTTTTGTCTCTGTAGCTCGACATGCTGCACATTCTCAAAATATCACGGTTAGTATGTGTGGATGTGCATGGATGCATGCATGTTGTGTTTAGTATAAGTATGGGTTGTAAAAAGAGAGGTGTAAAGGTGTTGCTTTAGCTGTCACTTAACTTTTAAAACATTTTGGCATTCCGTTGACATTCAGGAAACCAAACCTTTACCGCCCCTCATCTGTCACAAAAAGATCAGCTGTGAATCAGGACATACAATAATGTAGTAACAGCAACAGTCCTTAACTATTTTAAGTGTAGGACTTAATCTCTTAGCAGTGAGTAATGTCAGCTAAGTCTATAATTGTTTTAGAGGACATGATCTATTTTAAAATTCCAAAAGAAAACATATGAACCGATGGTAGTAAACCTTCCACATCAAGTGTGTGAAGCTCGGACATTAAAGACATTTATTATGATGCTGTAACGGTGAAGTTCTAATCAGTGATGAGGAGGTCACAATAATATTTATATATATATTTAACCTGCTTTGTACGGAGTCAAATGGTAGAAAATAAGAACTTAATGAAAAGGGAATCACACTTTGTCAAATGTCAGAGCAGGAAATCATGTCGAACTCTTATCGGGACTGAGCAAATAATCATCGTCAGTAGTTGGGTCTTCTGAAGGTATTGTCTTCTATTGTACTCTTGAGCTTTGTATGTGGGTCAGTCACAGTCCATAAATAACACTCCTGAGGCCTGGAGAGGACCAGAGTGACGGGCTTTATGACACACGCACATGCACACGCACACACTGATTGTGAAGTGTGTCAAAGAGCCTAAGGATTCCTGCTTGTTGTTGTCAATAGAACAATAGATGTGTGTCCGTGCACATACACAGAACATTTTTTTAGGAGCCTTGGAGACCTTGAGACTCCTCGTCTTAACATTGAAACAAAGTTGACCTCTTAAATTGAGAGACTGTACCTTTTTTGTTAGCAGGCGTTAAATGACTCCAGCTTTTTTTTAAGAGCTGATGTTATCACGCTGCTTTCAGGAACCACAACAATGGGCCTTTTCACATTTACCATAGGTTGTCCAAGGTGTAACTGAACACCCGCCATGCCTTTCACTGACTGCTCACCTCTGAGTATTATACGATGTGGAAATATTTCAAGAGGAATAGTGTCTAAATGTTTAATCATACTGATATTAATAATAAAAAATAAAAAAATTGCTGTCATGTTCCGATGCATACCGACGTACAGCTGAATGTGAGAATCTTGTTTTTTTTTTCGAGTTTCACATCTTGTGACTGTTGCCGCTGATGTGAGGTCTGTGTGAGGACAGAGGTCGGATTCCTGAGCCCTCTGGCCCCGTAGACCCACGCTTGCTGTCAGCCAAGCATTTCACTGATACACTTTGACCCGCTCACTAAGATTAAGAACTACACTGGCTAGCTACCACAGCCTGGCTAATGACTTCAACAACTCCTGTCAGTGAGCAGCTAGCAGATAATAGTTAGCCAAGTTATTATTCAGCCAGTTTTCAAAGAACCTCGGAAAATTGGCAACTTCCTGACTGTTAGCTTTTGTGTAATCATACTCGGGGGTTAATGTTTAGCAGTTGCTTTGGGCTAGAATATTGTTTTGTAATGCTTAAAAATTCTGTCAATTACAGGAATGTTGTAGTTCGGTGGAATTGCTTTCCTTAAATGTAGATGTTGAGTTAGAAATTAAATAAATGAGCCTTTGATTCAGAAGTTGGTCCGTTAAGGTTAAGCACTCTTGTTTTTCATGATAATGGATTAAAGCATGCAAAGTGCACTTTGTTGCAGTTCAAGAACCCTTTTCTCGTGAGCTCCTCTGTGTCAGAGGTTGTTAAAAAGCCTGAAAAGACAACAGCTCTCTGTTGTGCACAACCACCGTGTGGAGGCTGAACACATTCCTCTGGCAGTCTAGACGAACCTGTGGTCTTCTACTATCATTACTGCAATTTACCAACATTTCTCAAACGTCTGCAAAGCAACGTTTGCACTGACTGAATAAAACCTGGGCCTTGTAGACTGAAAGAACCATGGTTGAATTAACACTTAGTAGGTTATCATGTATGCCCTTACAAACATGCGTACAAAATACTGTATAGTGTACACATGACATCACACGTCATGAACAGAGGAAAGTGAATCCCACATATGACACCCAGACGGATGCACACTCTGTGTCCAGTGCCAGGTGACACGATGAGCGAGTGGGACCCTGCAGGGGTCAAAGGGCAGATTTCTCCAGAGAGCTGAACAAGTAAGACTCTGGGAACTGGGCCTTGCTGCACAAACACTGCGACTTTAATTACACAACAGACCATGTTTGCACTGCCACCACTCCAATTTCCCCCTTTTTATTAAGAGATTCACTGTCAGAGGGTGGGAAACAGTGTTTGGGTGTATGTATGTGTTTATACTCCTCCCCTGGGCCATGTGGTCTGTGGTATCTTATTGATTCTGTGCTGGAGGGCTGTTGAAGCCCCAGTTCAAAGTAATTTAATGGCCTCATGCACTTTATTCTTTCCTCAATTGTGTTTGTACCATGTCTTCCTCCTTGGGGGAAATCAAATTTGAAAGGCCTCACAGAAAACCTTTTCTTGATTTAATCACATTGAATAAGATGTGCAGCAGCCCACAAACTTCTGGAGAAGCATCTGAGTCAGCGTCAAAACAAACGGATGAGACGAGATGCAAAGCTTCTTTGTCCCGTCTGGGAATGTAAATAAAGGACAAGAGGAGCAGATGTTTTCAAAGACGTCCCATAAAAAAGATTTTAAACCCGAGCAAAGATGCAAACGACCCATTTGGTGGATTAGTACTGTAACGTGTGTTTGACATGGAGCTCAAGAATGACTTGACATGAAATAAGTGAGCTCAAGCCACCTCCCCACTTTAAGGGATTGTGAACAGTGGAGGACCTGTACTGCGGTCAGCCACAAAAACTTCACTTTCAAAGTAATTGCGCTCTTAATGTCTTGATTAGTAGTATTACAGTAATTAAAACAAACCACAGCAATGGCCAACAGTGTGTTCCTAATAATGGGTGTAAACAACATTGCGTCTTGACGAGTCATGCTAAAAGTGTTGACGGTACTCCTGCTAAAGAAAACATTACGGTATATCATGGCTCATAGAAATGGAATAAAATAGGTGGTACTTGCTCTTTTCATCCAGTCCTATAAATGTCTAAACAAAGACTTATCAGAGTTTTAAAGAGTTTTCTTTGAATGAATCACTCTCCTGCATATCAACTTCTCTCGGTCTAAGTTTCCAGTCCTTTTTTTTACTTCTCTGGATTCCTCTCTTGTGATTTTAAGTCGGTTTGTACAGAGGGTCAAACCACTGGTTTGTCATAGAGGGTAGAACCTCAGCGCCACTCTTCTTCTTTTTTCTTTTTTTTTAACCTAAACTGGGAACATGACCTCTGACCTGCTCGCCATGCTGTCAAGATCAACACCCAGGACAGCTGAGGCATGGCTCAGTGGTTTTGACCACATCGCCACTAAACATAGACAACAGTCACAGGCATAGCTCTTCTATTGTCTTCTTTTCTTTAAAAAGGCAGCGTAAAGAGACCTGTTTAACTACATCCCTGTTTGAAGGCCTCTGTGTAGTTAGTGAGGAATGATCCAAAAGTGGAATAAATCACAAATGCTACTCTCCTTTTCCCTGTTTCCTCCCCTCCTCCTCCTTCCTCTGTCCTCTTTTTCCTGGCCTTATCTTTTTTACCTCTCCCTACTCAATAGTCCTTTTCCTTTTTGCTTCTTCTCTTTATCTCATGCTTATCCCCTTCCTCCTTCTTCTTGACTACATCTTTTCTTGCTGCTTTGACTTTCTCCTCGTTGCTCTCGTGTCTCCTCTGTTCTCCCCTTCAAAATACTTTGTGCTATAGGAGACTGTCGGCCATGTTTACAGAAAGCAAAGTAATCTGATGCTGCTGGAAGCAAGGAAAAAAACAAAACGTTCTTTAGTGCCTGTAATTGAAAACAGGATCACAGCAAGTCCAGTGAGTCATTTTTATGCTTTCCAATTTCTAAAATTAATTTTGCTTTCTTACAGACTAAAAGGAAAATCCCACAACTAGAACTGATACAGGGAAAAAACCTTTCAGAGTAGAGCTGAGGGAAGATTAACTCTTAAATCAATGCTGGATGGCAGACATTATTGATGTGTAAGACATTGTGAGGGAATTTATAGCTCAACAATAAAAATCTAAGTTTTGGAACAAATACTCCTAGCTGTTATTTACTTAGTTTAACTCTAACAAAGCGAATCTGCTCTATTAGGACTGTGTGGGTGTGGTCGGATCAGACCGGCATTTCCCTGACATGTTACGAGGTCTTGAGGTATAATTTTGGTTTAAGAAGTTAAAGATGGTTTAAAGGCCATTTTATTGGGCCTCCGGTGATAAAGTTAATGTCACTAAACACTGTTTGCTTTTAAGCTCTTGTTGGAACAGTTCTGCAGGGTTGCTGTGGGATGATTACATTGTGTCATCGATTGGGATTGTGTTTGATAGCATTTTATCCAATCTAAATCCTTTCCAATCCCTTATTGATCTTTGTAGGTAGCTTATCTTAAATGTCTCCATTTGCCACCAGGGCCAGACATTGATCATGTGGAGGTCAGATGTCATCTATAGGTTCATGCTCCAACCTGCTGTCTCCTGACACCTCTTTTTACTGGCTAAGAACCATTATAGGTCAACAGCACTTTGGAAGCACATCATGGAAGAGCTGCAGGTATGAATGCCTCGGTCTGATAAATGGTCAGTTTATCCAGATGTTTCACAGTTCCTGAGTCCTTCACCCGTCTGGGTTTTACTCTAAACGACAGAATTGACACGTTAAGCTTCACTTGTTGTGTTTGTAGTTTACTGAAATTGACGACACAGGTCTGAAACGGTTTACTACCTGTAATGAAGGTGATTGATTTCCGTTGTTGGTCGAGCTGTGTTTCCCACAGTAATGCTCCGGCACTTTGTGTTCTTCAGTGTGTGTGTTGTATGTTTGCCAAGTCTTTTACAGTATTTGACTCTACTTTGGCTCGGGCAAACTGGCGGCGTGTCCTCATGAAAGACGGTTAACGATGCTCTGAAGGGTGTTGCTGCTTCTGTCTGGGTAACCAGCTAGTTGAGATGCAGGATACACGGACATCGTTCTGTCTCGCCTCCATTCTGTGTTTTGGTGGCTTTAGAAGTTTTTCCACCCACACTGGGAGACCAGTGTGTGCTTACTATTTGTTAAACAGAACAGCTTGTTAATACAATAGATGTGGGTGGTATTGTTCGCAGTACCCTGTACTCAAACAAGGAAATGGGACACTTATTTCAGTACAAGACCTTATATCAAATACAGGTTCCTGTATTGGTTTGGACACATAAACCCATCAAAAATAAAATGTGCCAGATCACCGAGCCACTTTAACTTAGCCTTAAAGTCTGGATCAGGTGAATCTAGATCAAATACATTACTGTTCATTTTCTTCCCTTTTTAAGCTCGAACTGATTATAAAATAAGAGGTGTGGTTTCAGAATTGGAGAAGGATTACTTCTAGGTATCAAGATGTAGTGCTGCAACAAATGATAGATTCCTTTATCAATTAATAAGATGATTATTTTTGATCAATTAATCAAATAGTGAGCCATGTTCATCACAATTTACCTAAAGTCCAGGGTGATGTCTTCAACTGTTTGTCCAACGGTCCAAAGATGTTCAGTTCACTATCAAAAAGAAATGCAGCTAATTCTTACAATAGAGAAACTAGAGCAGTTGAATGTTTTGCATTAGAATTGTAAAATAAAACATTGCTTCAGCTTTGAGATGTCTCTGACATCATATTAACAGAGAAGGAGGGTTATTTTATTTTAGTGTTTTGCAGGTGTAGCTGCTTTTGGGTGATATTTGAGCTCTCTACTTTATCTCAAGTGTCTGTTAACCCCATTCATTTCATGTCCATTCCCTTTGATGCTTTGCTGGCATCCCGCCTCAGGCGAGGCTCGGTTGTCGCATGCTCGCCTGTCAAGGTGAGCTAGCCCCTGGCCAACATCTCTGTTTACAGCACATAGCTATCAGAGAAGTGTTGGCGGAGCAGCGAGGGAGCTTGACATGAAAAGTGGCCAGCAGAGGATAAAAAGAAACGGGTTTTGCGAGGTAGAGATAAAGGCAGTAAAAGGAGTGACTTCAGGGGAGTTTAGAAAAAGGGAGAACAAATGTAATGTTAAAGATAAAAGCCAGATGAGCTGTGGGAGGGAGAAAGAAGGCAAAGATGTAATGTCGGACTAAAAGAAGACTGGGGAGTCCAACAGGAGACGCAAAAGAAAACCAAGAGATGGACTGGAGAGGGGAAAATGAAGACGGGAGAGATTGGACAGGATCAGTGTGTGGAGAGAGGAAAGGGTGAGGCTGAGAGAGAGAAGACACGAGCAGAGGTATGGGAATGTGGGAGGTGGAGGGGAGAGGTGGAGGGCAGTATGTCGCAGTAAGTTGCTGACTGACTGCTGGAACAGGATGGGGAAGTGGTGAATGAGGCCAGGAGAGCTGCTTCCATAGGTGGGTCTCTAGGGCACACACACCTACACACACCTACACACACCTACACACACACACACACACACACACACACAATGGAGCACATTAGAAAAGTAGTCCACTGTGTTTAAATGCACAAACGCAAGCATGTGCTCTCTCTGTGTGTCTGTGTGTGTGTGTGAGAGAGACCAGGGCTAACTGGATGAGCGGATCAGGTTTCAGTCTCCCTCTTTTCCACTCTCACATTAACAGGACAGTAACACAGCACTGTGGAGAGCGAGGGGAAAGGGAGGCCTTGTGGGGGGGGAGCAGCTACATGAAGTACTGTCCATACACACTGTAAATTCTTCACCTACGCTGACTTAACATATTGTTATGGTTCAGCCACTTGCTGCGTGCTTATTGGAGGCCGTTAACGGTGTCAGCAGACCTCGGTGAGCATTTTAAAAGTTTAATATTTGTCTTACAATTGGACACATGTCCGAAGGCATTCCACAGGCTAAGCTAATCATTATCAAAACAAACTGCAGGGATAACCTCCTGCCAAGTGCAAAGTACTTTAATTCGACATGGTATATTTTCTAATAGTTTTCTGTTGAGTCAAAAGTCTGTATTGGCATGAGACCAGCCTCTCCCGCTGTTTGAAAGTCAGGAGGTGTTTTTTAACAGGGGTGTGTGTGTGTTGTTGGAATAAAAAGCAAGCTAAAACAACTAACCGGATTCATTCATCACGTCCGCTCCAGTCTTTCGACAGGTGCATCCAAAGCACTGATGAGCAGCATCTTGTGAAATACACTTATTTGCTTTCTTTCGAAAAGTTAGATGAGGAAATCCGACACGATTCTTATATTCATCCGTTAAATATAAGGCTACAGCCAAGAGCCACTTAGCTTAGCACAAAGACTTCAACCAGGAGGAAACAGCCAGCCGGACTCTGTCCAAAGATACTAAAATCCACCGACCAGCAACTCTGAGGCTCACTGTTTATTAACACGTATCTTACTTGATTAATACATACAAAAAACAAAGTCTAAATGCATCAATTTGCAGTTTTCTGGAGGGTTTTGTACCAATTTTGGCTGTGACCAATAACTTCCTCCCTTCAGATGTGAGGTGGCATTGATCCTCTCACCAAACTCCCTGCCAATAAGTTCTATTTTTTCCCAAAATCTCGTATTGTTTTAGGTTTTTGTGCATTTTGGCAGTTTAGTACAATAAATTGTTCCTTATTCAACAGGTGTTTTCTTAGGTTCTTCATTTATCTGCCACTTCTATCCATCCTCATTCGCTTCACACCCTTAATCTCCTCTTATCACACCTCATCTCATTCCTTCTAACCTTCTTTCTCTCTCTCTCTTTCAAACCAGGGCCCGAGGTGATTCCCAGCTACAGCAGCAGTGCCATGTCTGAGGCGGTGGTGCCTGATGCTATGGTGGCCCCAGCAGTGGGGGCGCCGTACGGGGAGAAGGCCGGTGGCCCCGGGGTGGACTTCAGTTACGTGGGCATTGACGCTATTCTGGAGCAGATGAGGAGGAAGGCCATGAAGCAGGGTTTTGAGCTCAACATCATGGTTGTGGGTAAGTAGCGCATGTGCTCACCAGCTAATGTTTCAGTCATATTGTCCAGATTTAGTTTGAGCGAGAATGAATGTGTCAGAGCGGTTTCCACAAGGCAAGAATGTTCTACGTACTGCACACTGAAAAGGTCGATTTTTAGTCACAGAGATACTTTTTTCTTTCTCATTCTGTGAGCCTTGTCATCAAGACTCTAAAGTCAATTTCACAATTTTTTTTTATCAACTCGTTACCATTACACTTAAACGTGTGTCTCAAAGCATCGTCAGTCAGCTGTACTAAAATGTGTCTTGTAATTGAAGTATGATAGTTTTCTCTCTAATCATGGCAGAAGATGGAGGCCTCAAACTTATTTTTATAAGCAGCCACTTAAAACGCTCTTTCTCACTAAGCCCTCATCACTGTGATCAGACACCTTTTAAAACAGGAGCTAATTACACATACACACCTCAACACTAGACAAACCCACACAGCCTCCATACTGCACGTCTCCTCTGGATGATGTCGCGCCGGTTGGTCTTGTGTTTCATCCTCTCATTAAAAAAAAGTTTGTTTTAGAAGCAGCCTCAGGCTGGAGACTGATTTAAATAAAGTTGTGGAGTCAATGGTAAACAAAACTGAACAAACTTGGTTTCCATGTTTAGGTGACGTTATGTACCGCCGCTTTAAGAGCAGTCGTGCAGGAAGCAATGCAGCTGTTGGCTTCCATACCGGTTGTACAGATCCATGTGCTTCTTGTACAGAACATGCGACTGTGTCGGAGTTTTCCGTCTCCATAAATCAGTAAAGGTTTCCATGTTGATTTAACCTGAAGTTGAACTGTGAATGTTCGCTGCCCAGTGGGCCCCTCCAAACTCCTCTTCATTAACCCGTGGTGATGTTAGCATGGTGTGCAGGAGTCACAGAGGGTCCTGTCCATATCAACAAATATGATGACTTGGAGAGTCTTGAGTGAGTCTTGCTGGTTCTTCTACACTAAAGTCAACCTCGATTCATCTCATCCATTTGGGGAGCCTTTTATCAGCTAACTGCAACGTGAAATTCAAGACTGTGTTATCGTGTCCTATCCAAGAAAACGACAGCCATTCACGCATTTGTATAGATTATATGTGTGTGCAAATATTATGAATGAAGGTTTCATATTTACGTCTATTCTTTTCTGGTTCAGTATCACCCAGAATTAAAAACTCAAGGTAGCATTTACTATAGGTCTGGAGGGGGATTCTTTATTTCAGGTTGCTTCGTGCACAATAATCCAAGCCTTCTGATTGTTTTAGAATAAAAACTGGTTTACCACGGATCGTATGTGTCTTATTGATGGTGTGTTTGGGTTGAAGTCATGTGTATTAAAGGCTTTTCTGACAGTGTTAGTGCTGGCGTACACCTGCAGCTTGTCACTGTCAACTGACAGCGTGGAATAGTCCCAACTGTCCAAATAATGGGTCTTGCTTGAGTTTTTTTTTATGGCACCAATGTCGCAGTGTGTGGACTGTTGTGTGTATCTGTCTCACTGTCTGCCTCTCTGACTGTGTTTTTGCTTACAGGACAGAGTGGCCTGGGAAAGTCTACTCTGATGAACACGCTGTTCAAGTCTAAAGTCAGCCGTAAGTCGGTGCTGGCTACAGGCCAGGAGAAGATCCCCAAAACAATCGAAATAAAGTCCATCAGTCATGGTATGGCCCTCTTGAACCCCTCAACTCTTCTCTCGGTCCCTTCTTTTTACCTGTTTTCTGTCATCTATTTGCCTAAATCCACTCATCTCATTCTCCTGCCACTAAGATTTTTTTTTTTTCTCTCTTTCCCTCTGTTTACACTTTTCTCTTACATACTGCTTGTGTAGTCGCTCCAAACATTTACAGTACCGTATCCTTATTTCGCTCTACTTTTCTTTAATTGTAATTTTCTTTAATTACTGTAATCTTGGATGAAACAACCTTTGATTATACTGTATTCTTAGCCTCATAAAACCAGCCCATTTTCTAATTTTTGGCAGCTGTGCAGTTGCGGAATCATGCTACATTTATTTTGCATCTCTAGCGCGTGGTTAAATAGTAGTTTATAAAGTCCAAAGAATGTTTTTGACATTAAAGTGTATTTCTTTGTGTGCAGACATCGAGGAGAAGGGAGTGAGAATGAAGCTGACAGTCATTGACACACCAGGTTTTGGAGACCAGATCAACAATGAGAACTGGTACACTACTATTTTACCATCACTGCATTGACGACATAGTGAAATATTTAAATAGTGTCTAACCAGATACCCCTCCCTTTCTCCTTACTTTTCCTGTTCTCTGCCTCTCTATATCCTTATCTTCCTCTTCTTTCCTCCTTTTACCCATCTTCTCCTTCTCCTTCTTTTCCTCTTTTTACCTCGGTGTTGCTTCCTCCTTTCCTCATCTCTTCCCTTTCCACTCCTCCCTCATCGTTCCCTCAATCCATCCCTGCCATGAACTAGCTGGCAGCCCATCATGAAGTTCATTAATGACCAGTACGAGGCGTACCTGCAGGAGGAGATCAACATCAACAGGAAGAAAAGGATTCCAGACTCCAGAGTCCACTGCTGCATATACTTCATCCCCCCGACCGGACACTGGTAAGGACACATGCAAACGTGCTTAAATGTAGATATGAGAGCACAACACACGAGATGATGGACGCTTTGAAATAAAAACATTTTGGCGAATACACTTGTTCACTTTCAGATTGAAACCACGAATGTATGAATATTATAGATGAAGCTACGGTGTACTGTGGAGTAAACATTGAGCTTCACTCATTAAAACACATTGAGATCTTTCAGGTCTAACAAAAGCGTTGAATGCATTTCCTTCCTTGTAAACTATTTGCAAATATATTTCGGACCTTGCATCTTCAACATTCATGTTCACTAGCTTGTAGACTTCTTCTTCCCTGCCTTTGTTGGCGTATTGCTGTGTCCTTAGCTGAGAAAAGAATCACAAAAAACCTGAAACTTCAACAACTGCCACTGTCACTGTTGAGCATCGACTAAGAGATGCAGCCATTGAGCATGTGCTGACAGTTCATATAAAGATACAGACTTTTTGTTTGTTCTCAAGCTTCTTGGTGAGTCAATGTGAAACATTTCTTACCCCTCATATTGAACACACGCCCACACACATTTCCGCAGCACGATGCAACATATCCCAGAACACCACACGCACACACACACACGCACACACAGGAAAGATGGGCTGCTCTCGCCAGGCCCTGCAGCAGCACAATGTCCCGAGTTTCACTCCCTGGATCTATTACCGGGACGTACATCTGGCTCTGATCGAACTGCATAAACTGCCGTCCCTCTCCACACTGTGTTGGTTCAGCGCCTCGCTGTTTCGCAGCTCAGGGGGTTGGCGTACACTAGCAGAAGAAATTAGGAGCAGAGTGCAAACAGTCTCATATGTCCATCAAGTCATATTTTCACAGAGCATGTTATAGCTTTTGCTTTTGTGTTACTCTAGTCGAGTGCTGCGGCCGGTCTTGGGGAAAATGTTGAAGGCAGCTGTGGATTGTTAGCCTCGTTTGAGCACACACACAAAGACACACACACACACACCGTTGATCATCAGCACCATTCATGTGCTGCACCTCAATTAATTTTTGTGTCATGGACCTGTCTTTACTCTGGCAGGGGGCTGGTGTGAAAAGGCCCCCTGTCTCCGTGCCCCATCCAGCAAGGTTTCATGTTGATCCAACTCTGCAGATATCACATGGGCTGGCCAGCAGCTGCTCAAGGATTGCCTTAAAAAGTCTAATGGGAGAGAGGAAGGAAGGACGAGAGAGACACAGAGTCCGTGTGGGTGTCTGGGAGCATGCAATCAATTTTGCACTTTTGTCTTTTTATGAGTGTGCTCTTGCATAAGTGCATGAGACTCCTTGTTAACAATAGCTGGTATTTGTCAAAGTGTTGTTAGCCAGGCCAGAATCCTCTACCATAACCACATGCAGATGCTTTTGTCAAGCTGCGGGACACTCAAACTGACCACAACTCCTTTCAACCTCATCAAATAGATGTTCACGCGTATAAAGTATGATCAGGTCATGGGTACAACAGTTTGAACTGCTAATACTGTATGTTGTTAGGTACAGGAGTTCCTCCATCTGGGTGAATTGTTGGAAACATCTGCCCCCTAGTGGAGGAGTTCTGTTACAACTCATGTCATCTTTCTTGTTTTCTTGTCTCTCCCCGTCTCAGTCTGCGGCCTCTTGATGTAGAATTCATGAGACGTCTCAGTAAGGTGGTCAACATTGTCCCGGTCATCGCCAAGGCCGATACACTCACCCTGGAGGAGAGGGACTTCTTCAAAAAGAAGGTAACATTTTTCTGGTGCCATTTCCTCTTTTGTTTATTCTTTTAATAGATTTCTGTTTTACTGTATCTAAAATTTCTTTCTTTCTTTTTTCTGCCATTAATCTGTAATCTAGAAACATGCTCTTTTTTTCTTCTTCTCCCTCTTCATGCGTGCATTTTTCCATGTTTGTGGAGCAGTAACCAGAGATAAGTTCCTGTAGTTGCACTTTCCCCTCGCTCTCTGGACAGTCACAAAACATGTCTCGACTCCAGCAGGCGCTCAAGAGCATCTGTCTCTTTCTTTACCCTTTACTTTCTACACTTCCTCTACGCGGTTAATAAGGCTGCAGCCGTTCATTTGTATGTTTTTATTGGCAGTCTGCAAGGATCTCAGGATTTCCCCTCCTCTCATTAGCGGCATAAACCCCCTGGTTTATGTGTGCATGCTTGTGTGTGTGTGTTTGCTTGTGTCGGTGCATGGCAGACCTGGTGTGTGCGCATGGTAGGCATCCATCTTGTGAGGTTTTGTTTGTATACAGACATCGATTAACCACTAAGCCCAAACTTTTGGAGAAGATTAGAAGGTAGATTAGTGTTAATACTGCCTTAATCTGTACACTGTGCAGATTTAGGTACATTTGTTTGATGTCTCTCAAGACTGCATCAAGCACGTCCGTCTAATTACTCCTGCAATTAAAGGCCTTAGTTTGTATCCTTTCAAATCTATAGTGGGTTCAAAGTTTGTTGTTTCTCTTTGGCTATGTTCACATCACAAGGCCCTAATCCGTGACTCAAGTGACATAGATGTGCTCTTTTGCATCAGATTTTTTCCAACCAGATCTCGGCCATTTTCATATGTGGTCCTAAATCCAGTCACTGGTCATGCAAACGGTCATATTGTTTTTCCAAGTCAATACTTCATTGCACAGGTGCAGATCGCTCACCCTATCGAGCAGTAACGCTACACATCCAGTCATGCAAAGTCATATGTTTTGATTTAGGTGTATCATCTTTGTAATGGGGAACCCAGATCTGTTTAATTGAGCAATATGTTGACAGTCCCCAGACTTCAACAACTCCAGATCTGGGTCACTTCAAACCTGAATGTGAACAGAAATGTAATTGAGCATTAAGCCCTGTAATGTGAACGTAACCTTTATGTTTGAACATGCTCTCACCAGATCAGGGAAGAGCTGCGAGCCAACGGGATTGACGTGTACCCTCAGAAAGAATTTGACGAGGATGCCGAGGACAGAATGATCAACGAGAAGATCAGGGTGAGCGAAAAACTTTCAAAGCAATTACACACGTGGCAGGAGTTGCGACTCTATTATCCTCATTTATGCTCTGACGGAGCACTGCCATCCTGAACCATTCAGTCATTTTTAATGTACTTAAAATGAATAATTTCTGACTCCGTTGTCTGTTGATACTCAACCTGTGAGCAGGAGATGATCCCATTTGCTGTTGTGGGCAGCGACCAGGAGTACCAGGTCAATGGCAGGAGGCTGCTGGGGAGGAAGACCAAGTGGGGAACCATTGAAGGTATAACTCTCTCCCCTCTTCTTACCTATTTCACTTTTGTGTTGTCCCTATTTAAATTGTTTGGAAGAGACACTTCCAGTACAGAACATCTCAGTGGGTACATAACTAACCCAGAGGGGGTTTTGTTGAGAAGAAAAGACAAAAGGGAGACTGGTAAAGACTTCACTGAGACAGTCAGTCAATGAAACAATGCTCCATTCAGTGTGCAGACTGGTGTCGTGTGCCATACAGCTGGTTCAGACCTCTAGCAGACACAGTCTGTCTGAAGAGGCCTGATGTGTTAGCTTGGTCCCCCCCCCCCCCGTACCACAAAGGATACACTATGGATGCTCTCATAGGATGTACGTACATTTTGCTCAAATTTATTAAAAAAAACTAACCTAGCTGTTTGTGTAGTTTGTTGTTGTTTGTTCTGCTTTATCAGTTGGCCAATAGTGTACAAGTATAGTGTTGTGTTTTGTTAACATCCATTCTGCAGGATTCATCTTTCAATATTTAATTATGTTATCCAGTCCAGACAGGAGGCACCATCTCTCTATCAAGTGTCTCATTAACTTTCATTTCCTGCAGATAGTGCTGTGCAGACACACGCACACACACACACACACACACACACACACACACACACACACACACACACTCACTCACTTATCTCTTCAGGAGGACTCTCTAGAGTTCTGCAATGGCTGATGGCATTTGAGTGTTGAGACAACAAACAGCAACTCTTGGTCTACAGGGACGTCACACTGAGATCACTGATTCCACCTAGTGGACTGTTTAGGAAAATGTAATAGCACCAAAGCTTACCTCACAGCTGTCATCCTGTCCTGTTTGTGTGTATTAGCTCACTTTCAGTTATTTCTGATAACTCGTGACTTTTCTGTCTCCTTTAGTTGAGAACATAGCTCACTGTGAGTTTGCCTATTTACGGGATCTCCTCATCAGGTGAGGGAATCTTGTCTCCATATCATTTTGTCTTGGTCTTAAATGTTTCTGTTTTCATGCAGCCTTGTGTCAGTGTGTGTTTTATGAAATGTAATTTGTTTGATATGGTTATTCCACAAAAAAGTTCATATGTTGAGTTGAAGAATTCAAGCTCGATGCTGTCATCTGTCTAATAAAAGCAAAGAATGCCAAAAATAAATAAATCTTAAAGTGCTTTATAATGCTTAAACCCCTTAAAAGAATCCAGAGTCTGAATGAATACGCAAATATATCCAATAACAAAATGTAACTGCTGGACACAAGACCTCTCCTACTTCATTGAAAAGTACATTCTCAGTGTGCAGCAGATAAATGTGAAAAAAACTAAATTCAAGCTCAATAAACAGTAAATGCTCTGCACTGTGAAGGTCAAACATCCAAGAAAGTAACAATCATCAAAACCCGTTCTTTTGAGTGGAGAGGTTTTGAGGTGTGTCCACCTCTTCTACTGGTTTCTAATGGGTGTGTATGTTTCTTCCAGGACCCATATGCAGAACATTAAGGACATCACCAGCAGCATCCACTATGAAATGTACCGTGTGAGGCGCCTCAATGAAAACAACACGGTGGTGGCTCATGCCAACGGTATGCCAGAACATCATCTTGCCGCCCACGAGATGTAGACGCCAGCAGCCTCGCTGCAGTTGACCCTCAACTGGGTGTAATTAATTTGCTATGAGACTTTGACCATCAATGACAGTCTTCCATCACTCCAGCCCTCCACTCCATCCATCTCCATCTCACAGGTGGGATAGAAACTTAAAAGCCTGCCAGAGGGACTTTATTTTCAGTGACTGTCGGCGGCTGAATGGACTGTTCATGTCAGTTTATTGCCTCATTAACAAAACACTATCGTCTCACTGTCGCTGACAAAGAGAGTGAAGAGATGTTGGATTCTTCTTCATGGGCTGCATCTAGATTTGACCTGCTTCCAGATCTTACGGTTAACTTTTGTGGTTTTTCTTTGTGGTGCCAAACATTAAGGCATCTGCCAAACAGAAACGACTTACACTTAATATCTTTCATTGTCAGTTTTGCCTTAACCAATAACATGTTATAATCAACTTTTACTTCTAAGTTTGATGTTTTTTAGCAGTGCTTATAGTTCATTATTGCACTTGATCACTACATTGTCTGCCATTGACAAGCATGCCAACATGCGACGCACATACAGTCATGTCTGTCTGTCTGTGTGATGCAGCATCAGTCAGCTCCCTCACCGTAGGTAAACATAAAAAGGTTATCAACCAGCACATCATTTGTTTGTTTCTTTTTTTTTGTCACAAGCTGTGTTTTGCTTTAACTGTTTGTTAAATGTTAAATATGGATGTCGGTACGTTGGCGTCCTTCTAAATTCCCATTAATGCCATTGTTTATTAAGAAATATCTTAAGAGTGATTTTAAGATGAATAAGTATTTATGCATGATATAAAATGTGAAAGTTTATCATCAGTTGTGGTCCACTTAATCAGATTATTCACATGCACACACACACACACACAGATACTCATACTCACACACTCTTTTCCTGCTTTTGGGCCCATTGTAGTGCCTTATTTATTGGAGAATGTTTTCGAGCATTTTGGCTGAAACTGGAAAGAGCAGGTTTGTTGGTGCCAAGTTGACTACATTTGGTTATTTTTCAATCTTTTTCTTGTTTATCTCCAGTCTTCCATTGACCAGCCCACTTGTTTTGTCTATTTTTCATGATATACCAAGGATCTTTATCAGTCTGAACCATATATGTTTCCCTAAGCTGTCACTGTCATGCTCTGTGCTGTATATTCTTCTGTGTTCTCATACATTTTTTTGTACTTGTATTATTGATAATAGCAAATTTTCTTTTATCTTATTTTAAAGAAATAAAGATTAAAGTTGTAAATATATAATTTCTTGGATAATTCTTTTTAGTATTACTGTTGCAATAATGTAAATGTTCCTTGTTTAAAGGACTGCATGAACCGTCTCCCCTCATAAATACATGTACAGACTCGGCCTGCAGAGTAGCTTAAGATGAACAAAGACTGTGTGAATTCATCAGCTGTGACTGCAGAAGACCACACTTTAGATCATTTTCTACTACACTGGATCCCATAGCATTTAATGGCAGGTGTAATTCACGTTCTGAAGCATTTTAATTGCCATGTCATTAGGCTTTTCCTTGATTAGTCTCTGAAATCAATATGGCTGCCTGCTAGGTCCATGCATGGCTGATTAGCACTAATTACTCGAATGCATAAGTGTGTTTTCCTCCTTTTTAGTAAGGGAGGTCGGAGAAGACGAGTCCTGAGCTCCAGACAAGGCCTCGGATCGGTGTGAGGATGTGCCGACGTCGGCGTCCTGAGGTTACAGGAGCAGCAGCAGAACGTAGACGGAGCGAACGGCTGATATCAAGTAAAAACTACAACAATTGCAGTGTTTTTCGTGTCTCATTAAGTTAAAGAACCTCGTGCTTGATTTTGGATGTACACAAAACAGAACTGGGATGCAAAACAAAGTGATGGTTTCTTCACATACTGGGAACACCGAGACGTCTCTAAATCCACTTTGTGAATGTGAGAGAGACAGAAGGTTTGGTGAAATGTAGAACATCTGTTGCTTATCTGACATTAAAATTGTTGCAGCAAAGTTAATGCAGTTATCGGTCTTCATAAGTTCTCTATCGGCGTCTGAGGGCCAAAATGTAAACCACGGCTTAGATGTTTGCATAATCTGACGTTCGTCTTTTATCAATTCACATGTTCCCCGATGCGCTTCAAAATGGCAACTCGCTGCATCCCTCCTCAAAATGGCGTCTGCCGCACCCTCGTCTTCTGCAGTATTAAGATGGCACACGCCTGCAACGCCCACAACCCCCCAACGCTCTAGCAAACCCCTATAACCTCAACTCATAAGTTGAGACCCCCACATTCTCTTACTCCTTTTCTACAACTCTCTCTCTCTCTCTCTCCCGCCCATCTCCCCTGGGAACAAGAGAGAAGCAGCTGCATCTCAACTCTCGCCGGCCGAGGCTCGTCCCCTCCCTTCATGCCACCCAGCAGTCGTCCTGTTGGCAGCCACCCAGCGCTACACCGCTTGCCTTAATGACATTCCTTAATGAGCTGCCTTCTTCCTGTATACTAATGAAGTCTGGCGACTCAGACGGAGAAAGAGCCCGTGAGTTTGTTTACAGGCTGCGTGTTTGTGTACAAGCACATGTAGAGCTGTAGTTGTGTTTCAGGTTTTATTGTTATGTAGCTTGTGGTGATGTTTCTGCTTGAGTGAACATTGAGTTGTACACCGAGTTTATACAGTAAACGTTTGTACGTGCTCCAGATTGCGCCATGCCAGCTGATTTAATGCTTAGTGACACCTTGACAGCTTTGCCACTCTGCTGCCAGATTGCACTGCAGATTCAAGTATCTGATCCACCGTTGCACAATATTGCTAGATAGACAAGACGGATCACTCCACCGGGCATTATTGGACGGGTATTAATAGATGAGGGCATGCTTACTGGTCAAAGTTGGCACAGTGTGATGGATGGGACCTATCGGAGCCCTCTGGACAGGAAGCATTTTGACGAATACTCAACCTAATGTTGCATGAATATGCAAGAGGGTGTGCTTGGAAGTGACTTGCCATATCTAATACTAAACTAGAGACTGGCTTTCTGTACATATGTACTGTATGTCGACACTAACATGAGTGCATGTCGTCCACATGAGTTTCATGCTCTGCTGCTGAGTCCCCCTATATGACGTTGCCATGATGTTGGTCGACAAATGCGTTGCATTGCACCTCATTGCCATATCTTGTTATCCACCCAGCTCATCTGCATAGAGCCAACGTGCCACCAATTAACACCTGTTTGTAAGATGAGTATAACTATTTAGCATGCGTCGCGTTTTTTTCTTTTTTTTCCCCCTTTGATTTTTTAATTAGCTAACTTGATTGCAAAATCTGTGGAGATATTTGTGCCAGTGTGATGCTGTGTGTGCTTGCGCACGGTGATCATGTTGTGCATATGTTTGTGTGTGTGTGTGTGTGTGTGTAACTATGTCTGACTCCGCCATTTCATGGCATGAGTTCTTGTTTGCCCCCATTTGTCTCCTCCTTCCTCCATCTGCTGTTTCTCTTCTGCTTTGTTGGCAGACAGCTCACCTTCTCCTCCTCCATCCGTCTCGTCCTCCCTCCTTAATTTCTCTCTCGCCGATGTCAGTTTCCACCCCTTCCCTTGGCTCTGTGCCAGGCACTCAGACACGTAGGGGGGGAGGGGCTGCCGACCATATGCAAATGATCTGACTTTATGCAAATCAGCCCCGCTGTTAATTAAAAGTCGGATGCAAATTCAATTAGCTGACTGAACAGAGAGGAGTGGGTTTGCTTGGATTGCTTTGAAGCGGGATGGGAATAAAAAAAAATTCCAAAACATTGTGTGGGTGACGACTGGAAAAACAAAAGAAATCAGGACTGGGGGGGTTTTTAGGGGAGAGGGGTTTCAATAAAAGAAGATACGGGGTTCAAACGGTCACTTTATTGTGGGCATAAACTCTTCAAGCGGTATACGTGATGCCAGTCACCGGTCATAATATAACAATGCAGGCGTGTTCTGCTCTTTATTAAACACTGGCATGCTGTGGTTGACACACACACACACACACACACACACACACACACACACACACACACACACACACACACACACACACACACACACACACACACACACACACACACACACACACACACACAGAGATCCAGACAGAGGAAGAGAGGTGAGACAGACAGAGAGAAGAGCATCGGTGGTAGCTCCGGCCTCTGGCTAATTACTGTGAGTAATTAAACTAGTCGCAGATATATGTCAACCCTTATGCTGCTGTAATGGAAATGAATGCGAGCGTTGAATGTATGTGCATATGCGTACTTTTAACTGTGCACGCTTATGTGTAGAAGGTTTGTCTGTCTGGAATCTGTAAGCTTTGAATGTTGGTCTTAGTCTCTCATGCTGCCCTCGACTTGGCATGTGGAGGACAATTTTAACCAAAGCTGTTTTTGCGATAAAGAGTTTTTAGTCATTTTTAGCATATAGGTGATCCATCTGGGGCACCAAAGGGCTGGGCTTCAGAGATGACTCCTGAAAGATATGGGAGGATGGGTGGCTGAGATATGATGGTGGCACACCGCCAAGACCCGACCAACAGAGTTGATGGATGAGAGGGAGTTTGGGGTGAACGGAGCAAAAGAGATAAAAATGCATGTGAAGAGGGAAGGGGATGGGGTGAGAGGAGGGGGGACAGCAAAATGACACAGGATGAGGAGAGATTGGAATGACGGAGAAGAGATGGAGACGGAGTGTGTATGTGTGTGTGTCTTACTGGGGAATTTCCTTTCTGTTAACGGAAGTCGTCTCCGCAGTGACGTGAGAAAGTCAATACTTCCCATAATTGTGTCGATGGATAGTTTCTGCACTGGTTTTTACGGCGGTTTAGGAATTTGTAGAACTGAATGCAGCAAGGCCCGGTTTGTGTTTGGTTAGCTCATCTGTAGTTTTGTGTGTTTGTGTATATCATCTGCATGCAGGACTACCGCGCACCAAAAGATCCAATCAGTGTGTTTGTGCCTGGGGAAAATCCTAAATGTGCTCCTGTAGCAAGGACACGCTTGCCAGATTGGTTTTTGACTTTCCTGCTCAAGTCTCCTGACAGCCTGCGCATTTTATCGGCGATGGGGTGAATAAAGCCAGCCATCTCTCAGGAAAAGAGACTTTTAAAGCCAGTTTGATGTATGCAGCCAGGTGAGACTGCAGGTGAATAGTAATGGAGGTTAAGAGGTAGAAAACGGGATGGAGAGGAGATTTGTGTCACAAGAAATACATTTTCTCCATGGTTGTGCATCACTTTCAGTGGATATACACAGGGAGGGAGGTGTGAATGCTTAGATGGACCATACACATACGTACATAAAAGAGTCCACACACACACTCACTGAGGCATGCTGCAATTACCCAGAAACGGCACCTCCTCCACTCGGTTGCTGATAATTGCAAAAAGTAGATCGGCATGAAGAACAAGAACGCAGGAGAGGAGAATGTGACGGGAAGAATGATGGCAAACGAGAATTAAAACTGAGCCTCGGGAGAGAAGAGAAGCAATGAGGCAAAGGAGCACCTCCCCCGTTTAATTTCCAACTATTGACCTCAAAACTGACAACAATGTAGGTGCTGCCACGGAGCTTTAAGATCAAGTCCTAGTTGATTGTCTGTCCTCTCTTTTTGTCCCCCGGGTTGTGGAGCTGCCATCAGACATCCACAGAGACACTGATTTTTATTTCCCTATTGGTTGTAATAGTCAAGTTTGCTGGCTTGATAAACCGCTCACAAAGCCTCCCATACCTGCCTAATTAAGCAAATCTCACGGCAGGAAGTCCCTTGAGATTCTAAAGGAGTGATTCCATAGGCCTAACCCTTAAACAAAGCCAGTTTAACTTCCTTGGATCTTATCATATCAAATATGACATAAGATTACCAGAAAAAGTAAACTTTATTGCCATGCACATCTATCCTCGGGGCATTTGCTCTCTCTCCATCAACTTGTCTCTTTTCTTTTCCATGAAAGGTTTGATATAGTGAGGGTTTAATATTGTGTGAATGCTGACAACACACACATGCAGACACACACTCCCCCTGTGGCTGCAGTAGTCAGTCAGTCAGATATGAACCAATAAAGCCAGACTCTCTAAGCCTGCAGTGAGCGGCAGAGGAGGAACGTGCTCTTCATTAGAGGAGAAATGTTGCCTCTGTAAAGTCACTCTGTCTTCACTTTGTCTCCACAGCCCCTCGGTCTACACCGTCTCTTGTCTCCGCTCTGATGTGTTCAATATGATGTGGAACTATTCTTTTTAAGTTTCCATGTGCAGCTGTGAGATTTGAGCCCGCTATACAGTGAACAAAAGCGTTTGTGTTTGCTTTCATGCCTCTGGGAGAGGTGGGTGGAGAGCTATTGATTGGCGACTGTCATTTAAGGAGTGATATATTTAGACACCCACTGTGCAGCTGCCAACAAGAGAAAAGGATGTCTCTGCACATGTGACAGAAACACCATGTGCACTTCAATTATTATCAGCAGGGTATTATTCTTCATAATTAGAGGTCATGTGGACACGCACTCCATCAGCAACTGCCTGGATTAAAATTGACAAATCTCGCCCCCGCCCCAATAACTGTTCCGATACACCTGTCAAGCTCTGTGTTTGCAATGTCAACTGTGGCAGATTTACCTTTTTAAAAATGCAGAATTAGACCGTTATTTCATTCTAACGTCACTCTGTTTAGCTGCTTAGCTCACCTACTTAAAGCAAGACACAGGTTAGATCTGTGGAAGGAGGGACAAACCAGATTTCAAATTAAACCGCTGATGAATAAAGATTGTGTACAGTATTCAGTATTTGGAGCCACTCGGAATGTGTTTAACTCTGGTCTGTAATGATTTAAGGGTTAGCTTTACTTCCTGATGGACTTTCTGGTATCTTTCGCTCTTGCTTTCTTTTATGATTGTGCACACACACACACACACGTCCCCATCCCTGTGCACCTGCATGGAAGCTTGGATGTTATGCACCATGGAGATGACAAGCCCGCCCGTCTGTGAAAGATGATTTCAGCACTCGCTCCTTCTCTCTCTCCTGTTTTTCACATTTTTATCTCCATCGTCTCATTTGTCTTGTTTCCTCGAGGATGTTCAAGGTGTCCCTCTCTATGAAACCGCATCCTTTATTGAACCTTGATTGTCTTAGTGGTAGTACCAAAACGTGCGTGTGTGTGTGCGTGTGTGTGTGTGTGTGTGTGTGTGTGTGTGTGTGTGTGTGGGCGCCAGGTTGGCAGCCTATCCATTAACCTGGTGCTAATCTACACACTGCAGAAACAAGTGGATTAGAGCCAGCCAGCCTCAGCAGCCAATAGCATTTGACAGATGGTATCCTTCACTCAAACACAAACGCATGCAAAGACACACACATACACACATTCACACCAACAGTCTAGTTTGTGCTGTAATGACATTATAGGGTGGGCCTCCCACATCAAATTAGATTTATCTATTATGACTGGAAGCTCTGTGTGTGCATGTCTACGGGTTGTGTATATTTACACCTATTTCTCTGTCTCCTTACTCGTTTCCTGTCATCGAGACGACCCATCTCGACAGTGTCTACTTAAACACACCCAATGGCTTTCCATCACTCACATCACAGTTGAAAACACAACCTTGTTGCTTTCTTTTACAAGACTTTAACAGCCATGCTAATGACATAAAAGACAAGACGGAAGGAGAAACAACACATGAGGCTGCTTTAATAAGCATGTATGTGGTTTTATGTTTTGGACTACAGCTCTCCCGCTCAGGTTCTATTCATTATAGACGACCCCTGGAAGGTTTCCTTTATTCATTTGGACGCCGGGTTCAAAGAGACACAAGAGGAGGCCGCGTAATCCTTTAAAGATGGGTGGAATCGATGCAGGGAAACTGTGATACAGATAAAGAAAACAAGAGGGCTTTGTGTCCTTTACTGAGTGGATGGAAATCTACATCCTCCTCCCCGCGGCTAAAAGCAAGCTGCTTAGTTAGCGAGAGATTTTTATGAGAACACCAGCATACAGTATTTTCTTCTACTTTTAATCAAATTGCTATATACGGAATATTCATTATATTTCTATATCCGGCAATGTGTATAGATGTTTTTAGTGTTCGTGGGGGGCAGAGGCCACAAGACAAATAATTAATGTGGTCCATTTTTATTAATCATGTACAAAGAAAGCTGCATGCGTGAGTTCAGTTATCAGCCGTGTATTTACTACTGATAACACTAATAGTATCTCAACGTTTTGAGGAGACGAAATGGACAAAGGGAACAGATTCATACCGAAGATTTCTTTGTGCTTTCCATGAAGCTCCGGTATTTGATTCTGTTCGGCAGCCAATTCTTGAAGCAAAAGTTTTGAGAAATCTGCACATTATTATTTTCTTGCCTTCTTGAGGGTTAAATGAGAAGATTGATACTTATTTCATGCATGTGCAGTAAATATGCAGATGCAGCCAGTTAGCTTAGCTTAGCATAAAGGCTGGAAACAGGGCAAAACAGTTAGCCTCCCAGCACAGACTCCAGGAAGTTACCCGGTAAGAAAGCAAATAGCGTATAGAAAGCAAGTTTCTGCTACTGTATTCAGCTGTGTCTTCAGTGATAACCTAAATAAAAACACTGCTGTTTAAAGGACAGAGAATTTAAAGTAAGTTTCACACTCATACCAACGTTTCACAACCTGAAACCTATATGGCTGCATAGAAAATCAGTCTGAAACGCTATGATATGCTTTGGAAAATGGGAACCTGCAATGTTAAATCTAGGGTGGGTCGTGTATTTTAGAAACCGTTTTTTGTCATATTTATTATTTTCATAATTGAAATTCTTTTTACATCCCAACAGCAATCAATAAATCACATGCTCTGGCAAGATAATGTGGTATATCTTGCTGTTGCAAGACTGTAATAAACCTGTCCAATGAGTTCATTCGGCCTGATGACGGATAGCAATTGGGCTGGTGCCATTATCACAGCAGTGTAGTTCAGCTCCTGTCCAACAGGACCACGTGAAAGTAGTCGGGCTTTGAAGAATGCAAATCTCTATAAAGTCAGAGCGGGGTTTGCAGTGCACTAATGTCTTGCTATGGATTCATCCAGGATTTGGGGATCTTGTAAAGAATGAAAGAGGACTTTCTGGCTGAGATTAAGAGAATCAGAGCAGGGGATAGAAAAGTTGTACGCACCTGTCCTTTCTCTCCTCATCTTTTATTCATCTTTTTCCTCGTCTTCCTCCTGTCTATATCTCTGCTTCTCACACCACAGGGAGCAGATCTCACTAACAATCAAATATTTGTACAAAACAAGGAGTATAAAAACGTACATCTCATTTTATCCGGGCTGCAGAGATTCCAGTTCTCTCTCATCTGAGCTGTACAGTAAACAAAACTGCAGAAGTCCTCAATATGTGTGTGTGTGTGTGTGTGTGTGTGTGAGACATAATAATGGGAGCTGGTGGTTGAACAGTGTGTCTAAGACTGAGGCCTGAGGGAGCTGTTTATCCTGTTGTGGAGCTGACAAAATTGAGGCTTTCATTTCAAATTGAATGGCCATGTTGGATGCTGCCGCTGGGATACATGCATATAAACCCTAATACACCAAATGAATATAGTCGCACAGGAACAGAAGACTGAAGACAGAATGATGGACGCACAAAAAACTCTTCCGTTTCTTCGCTAGCCCTGTTTAGTGTACAACGAAAATGTATAAAGATGAGAATTCCCTGTTTTACTGGAGATTATGTGCCAGACTATTTTATTAAGCAGTTAAAAAAAATATAGAATAAAATAAATAAATATATATAAATGGAAAGAAATTGTCATTTTTACACTTTGTACAAGTTCAAAATAATTTTTTTTGCCAGCTTTTATGTTGTTACCCAATGAATGCTGATGGTAAATGTAGTCACTGAAGAAGTACATTTGTGCTTAGCGTTAACTGCTATAGATGCAAAAGTTTCCCATAGTTTGTACACATAAGCTTTTGTGTAAAATAACACCTTGATAATTAGCCCGGCATAAATCAGGAGTGCAGACACATGGAACATCACAGACGGTGTGTAGTGTACAGTGTACACAGGCAGCTTTAAATGATCTTTACCCTCGGCCTCCACTGAGACAGAGGTCAGCTTCTTGTGAAAAGACAAGATGAACACAGCCGAGATGCTACCACACAGACACGCACAATGTGCACACAGACACACACACACACACACACCGGCCTCCGCACCAAGGTGTAACTCGAATTCTCCGGCTTAATTAAGAGCAGCCCACTCTGGAGCTGCCATCTCGTTTAGCTAATTAGTGATGAATATGAAATGCCAGGATTTTAATTAGCTTGCCGATGTCAGAGAGGGAGAGAGAGAGAAATCACAGACTCATTTTCTCTCCTCGCTTGGTCACGCGTTATATAAAGGCTGAGTGGGGATGTGATTCGATTTCTTTGTAACAATCAGTACGGTGTAGGAGAGTGCATGCAAGGTCATTGTCACTCTTTTACTGTAACAAGGACTGTGTATTTTGATGGATTATATATTTGATTGTGTGTGTATATATACATATATATCTATATATATATCTACAATTAGACCTCAACTAATCCACAAACATGTCATATAATAATATAGATCACTAGGCACCATTTGAAAGTATCAGAAAGCACTTAACAATAACAGATAACAGGTATCTCAGGAGTAAGTATGGATGGCAACTTGGGTGGTTGGTCTAAAAATTGCATGAAGCTAAAATTATTACCAGCAAGCAAACTAAAACACTGTGAAATACAACTTAATATATTTATTTATGTGAGCCTAAAATGCGTTTCTAAAATCTTATCTGCACAACATAAATTTCCAGATAATTAACACATATTCATGTTCATCTCCTCCTTCCAACTGACTAGATTAATAAAACCCGCTCTTATTTGTGAATTCCACATCTGTTTCCTCTCCTTTTCGCTGTTACCCGTCAAATAATCAAATGCTCTTCAATCAAGCTCTGCCAAGGTGGGGGATGCTTAGACCAAAGGCCCTGTTGGCAGACAGGTAGATGGGTCTGGGGTCCATTCGGCGGTTGGTAATTAGATTGATTAAGGCTGAGCTGGTGCTGGAGACGCGGCGACAGGGAGTGGGAAATGGAGATGGATGATCCTGCGGGGCTGCGGCTACGAGATAGGAATGGTGAATAGAGCTCAGCGTGGCTCGCCGGCTGTCTGTCTGGCTGCTGTGGAGAGAAGAATAGGCCGTTCGGCTGTTATCCCCTCTCCGTCCTCAGTCTGGAACTGGACTCAGCCGGGCACCGATTCACTCCCATCGAGATGTCACTGGACAGTGGGCTCGTGAGTTTGTCCTTTTTGATTGCTGGATGGACTCCTCTTTTGTGTTGCCTTTGCGCTCCATCGCTGCTGTGTGTGTGTGTGTGTGTGTGTTTGTCTCTTGACTGCAGAGCCAAGGTGAAGTTGGGCATCTTAACAAGCGCGCACATACACACTTACACTGAGTGTGCGGTGAGGAGAGCAGGTTTGCTCACTGTGTGTGTGTCTATCACTCCCTGTGGAGTTAACGTTTGATCAGGTTGAGAAAGAGAGAGCGAGAGAGAGATGAAGTAACTCACCGTGATTACAGCCAAACCACAGCTTCCTCGGTCAATATCAGGTTCCAGAGCTGCGGCTGCTGGGTGTTTTCCACACATTTCGGAGCTCGCTGGGGAAATTGACGGCCCACACAATGACATTTCACCCAGCTGACACAATAAACCATCAAACATTTGTTACCTGCCAGAGCTCCGATAAAAGTCCTGAAATAATCCACATTGTGTTTAATGTGGGTTGCCAGGGAAACAGCTCTATTTAGCATGCAGCCTCCGTCGTGGTGCCGAACGAAGCGGCAATTAAGTCACCGCTCGCCCAGGCCTCAGTGCATTAGGGGTTAAGAGCACCGAGGATCATGGCAGGACTGATTGGAGGCTGAGTTGTACGGCATATGCTCGGTAAACAGATACTAAACTTGATTGCTGCGACTCCGTTCACTCGTCTGAAGTCTGTTTTTTTATGATGTCCAGGAATATGAATGTGTTCACATCAACACTGCATGGAAGGATCATCTGTTGGAAGTTTAGGATTGGGTGAAAGATGCTTTTTGCCGATGGTTGAATGGTGGGCCATTAAGTGCACAATCACAGTGGTAAAACAGGACAACTTTACCAGCTACAATCAATGCTCACAAAACCTTCTGGTGTTTCCAACAAGCGGAGAGAAAATATGAATGATGAAAATGTAGATACACGGGATCTTTTGATGGGTTCTGGATATGTAAAGTGAGATGAAGTAGCGTACAGAAGGAATGAACATGAGCCTCTTGAGTGCAGGTGGAAATGTTTTTCTCCTGCCTCTCGAACAGAACAGGCGTGATATCAATCTAAAGCGCTCTTATTCAAGAGAGAGAGCTGATGTAATAAAAGACCTCAGCCTTCCATTCATCACAAAAACTAAGGTTATGCTCGTGTTAATTTACAGCGCTGCACAGCCCTGAGTGTGTGTGTGTGTGTGTGTGTGTGTGTGTGTGTGTGTGTGTGTGTGTGTGTGTGTGTGTGTGTGTGTGTGTGTGTGTGTGTGTGTGTGTGTGTGTGTGTGTGTGTGTGTGTGTGTGTGTGTCCTCGCAAATGTTGTCTAAATGGAATAATTGTTGAAATGTTCTTTCTTTCTCCCTCCCTCCCTCTCTCTCTTGCCCTTTAACACACACACACACACACACACGTGTGCTAACCCCTGTTGCCAAACCCCTGTTACGAAATTAAAGTTGTGATGGTTATTGATCTGTGGTTTATAAATAACACCCTTGTTCATCATCCTCCTCACCTCTCCCTACTTTTTCACACTCTCTAATAATAAAAGTACTCTCTCTGTAACTGCACATACACAACCAGCAACCCCCCTCACCACGAAGTGTGCATTTAGATTTTGTTTCTTTGCTAAAAAAAAACACAACTGGGTTTCACCCTTTAAAGGAAACTACAGTGCAGTGCCTGTTGAAAACACGCCTGCTCAGAACGGGCTGAATGCTTGGCCTGTGGTGTTGCTGCTCATACAAACAACTTCACACTCAACACTGTGCTTCCTTGGCTCCTCAGCAATTCACCTGTCATCAGTTGCATCACACATCCAAATTACGGATACTCATGATCAAAAATAAACTCTGGTTCACGGGACACAAAGCCAGGGGCAGACTTGGTCATGGGCAACGTGGGCCTGTGACCCCCCCCAAAAGAAACATTGAATCATGTTACTATTGTAATTCCTTGAACCCTAAAATTACTTATAAAAGGCCCCCAAAGCACTGAAATATGCAACTCAACTGTACTACTTACTGTGTACTTAGATTAGCTTACTATGGCTTACTGTTGGAAGTCTTGGATATTGATCAGCTGTTGTGAAGGTTTGATGTCAGGGGTCGTGTCTGGGCTGGTCTGTCTGAAGCCCTGACCTCTGACCTCTCCAGGGACTCCCAGGGGAGTCTGGGATTGACGAGATGAAAAGTGCCTCGTATTGGCTCATGTACACCTGCTGTTTGAATTTTCTCTCTGACAGGAATAGTTTGAGATGTGGAAAATCTGCTTTTCTGCTTTATTGACGAGAATAAGACAAGGAAATGTATACCACTCATACATGTGTCCCTTAAATATAAGCCGTGTCCCACTGAGCAACTTGAAATTACATTTAATAGAAGTATATTATACGTCTATTTGTCCGTAGACGTTTAGTTTTAATTAGTTATTCAAGGTTGAAAAAGTTTACTACACTTCTAGTCTTAGTAACCTTCGTCACAATATGAGTTAACAAACTTTGTGTATATGACAGAAAATAAGTTAGAATGTAAATGCAGGTTTTTATATATTTTTTAAAATATGTGATGTTTTTTAAAATACGGTCTAGCAGCCAATTAGTTCTTTATGTCAGAGCTAAAGCATAGGCAATGTTTGAATTATGTGTATTGAACAGTAGGTAAGCTTAGCTTAGCATAAAGACTGAAAAACGTTAAAATCCCCTTACCAGCGCCTGAAAAGCTTGTTGTTTGATCATTGTCACCTTGAGCCTTTTTGTGCGACTTTGACCACTAATTCCCCCCAAACGGCCAACTGCACAAACGTGAGTTATAAGCTAACAACAAATGCATCTGCTTGTGTGTGTGTGGGAGTGTGTGTTTGTGTTCAGCTCAGCCTCTGACTGAACTCCAGTTCTTTCCCTCCACTTTCTTCTGTTTTCCTCCACTCTGCAAGCAGTTTCATTAAACTCTGGATAAGGCAGAATTTTGTGCCCAAACTGAAACATGTTCAACTCTCGCCAGACCGTCACACCGAGTCACGTCTTACCATCGGTATGCAATCGCTCCGACTCTGAACTTCCCCTTGCATTCTGTCATATTTATAACACAGATTTGACAGCGGTATCAATCTTCTCATCCAACTCTCCAACATAAACGGAACATGCGTGCTTGAACTATTCCTTCAAGCATGATTGTTAATGGATTTTAATAATGTCTTGATAGTGATTTAGGTGCCTGTGTTTTTAGCAGCAGAGCAAGAGTTTCAATAGAGCCATTTGTGAACACATGCAGCGTATTTATTTCCTTGGGACTCTTCTCTCTCTCACACACACACGCACACACACACACACACCATTATTTATCTTTGCCACCGCAGGAGAGGGGATGTGATAAGAGAGCATCCTAGTAGATTAAACACACATCAACGTACTGTTGGAAACTTGTGCTCATTGCCAATTCATGTTCCTGCAACTTAAAGGTCATGTCATCAAATAAAGCTCCCCGAAGCAGATAACAGTGAGACGAATAAAGGCTGAGGAACAAAGAGCGGAGCCGTCTCCCCTCGCCCCTCTCTTTTTTTCCTCCTCTGTCTCCTCCACTCTTTATCTGTTAATGAAGCACAATCCTCTCAAGAGCACATGCACGGCTCTGCTACTCTTTAATTGTACAGTCTTCTCCGTCGCAGTCTGTCTGCCCATATGTCTGAATTCTAAGTGATGTTTTTTTTCTCACATTCGTTCGTATATTTCTCTCATTCTAAATACTTCTCAGTCTATCTGTTAGTTGTCGTTCTGCTGCTCAACTCTTCTCCTCATCCTTCTTTTTTTAAACACCTTCCTCTCCCTCACTTTGTTTTTCTCTCTCGCTGCTGCATTCACTGCTGAGGATCAGAGCCAGGAGGCCAGGAGCCCACCATCAGGTCAAATGTAATTGCTCTGTTTACAAGAATCAGCTAGAGCCCAGTGCACAATATTATCCTCAGTGAGTGTTTATTGCAAAAATCTATCCCCGGACAAAATAACTCACTGTGGAGGATTCCACATAAAAATGATGCACACTTTTCGCTGCTAATCGTATTAACTACGGCCAGAAGTCTAATCACAGAAATGTGGTTTTCATTTCCATAAATATAACATACGCCATCATTGCACCTCACACACCTCATGAATGTGATTGAAGCTGGAACAGTGTAATTTCCAACAGATATTAAAAGATACAAAGTTGCGTAATTGTGTTCCCTGTAACAATAGCTTTGCCTCGCTATGACAATATTATGAGCATCACAATCTACCTCAGGATTCCCCCTCACCCACTGCAATGCAGTATGCTAATGATGCTACGCTAACTGACACAGTAAAAATAATGATGATTACCGAGGCGGTGGGGGTAGTAACAATAACAAACCCTGTGATGTATAGGGAATTATAAACATCCTCCCTGTAATTTCATAGTTAATTCATATTTTTATGAGGGGTCAGGAAAACTGTCTCTCTGCACTGAACGGTTGTGTACAGTGTGTGTGTGTGTGTGTGTGTGTGTGTGTGTGTGTGTGTGTGTGTGCAAATAGGCCTACTGTATATTGCCTTTTTTTATATATTGCTTCATGCATGACTTCATCTGTTTATTGCGTATGCAAAAGCAATTCAATTCAATACACTTCAATTTATTTTTTGTAGCCCAAAATCAGAAATTTGCCTCAGATGGCTTTGCAATCTGTACAACATACGACATTCTCTGTCCCAAGAATCCTCACATCGGTGCAAGAAAATGTTTACACTTTACATGGTAAAACAGAAACAATAGAAGTAATTACAATAACAACAAAATAGATGACATCATAACAGTAAGGAACACGAAAAAGAAAAATATACATAACCGACTTTACAGGTTAAAAGCAGATTTAAATAGATGAGTTTTAAGTGCAGATTTCAAAGTGGCGAGTGACGGAGAATGTCTGAGGTGTTGGGGGAGATATTATAAGAATAATACTGATAATAAAAGCAATGTATTGGTAATAGTAATAGAAATGTGACTAATAATAATGATAGTAGCAGTGGGTGTCAGCAGGGCCGTGGCAGGAGGCAGGACCATGTTCCACATGTAACCACGATCCATGGAAACCTGTGAGGCGAGAAAGCACAAAGACTCCGGGGAAGAAGAAAAGTTAGTAATGTGCATCAATAAGACACGAATTCATACAGAGGAGAGAGAAAAGAGGAGAGAGGAGCTCAGTGTGTCTTGGGAAGTCCCCCCCGGCAGTCTAGACCTATAGCAGCATATCTAGGGGCTGGACTAAGGCAAACCTGAGCCAGCCGGCCCTAACTGTAAGTGTTCAAAGAGGAAAGTCTTAAGCCTACTCTTAAATATGGTGAGTGTGTTTGCCCCCCAGACTGAAACTGGAAGCTGGTTCCACAGAGCACATGATCTCTGTGTGTTAGCTCACCATCTGTCAAATATGAAATGGGAGGGTTAACATTTCCTGCCAGTAGAAGTGAGGAATATAACATGACTGGGAATATGTTTGTGGGCCAACATCTTAACAGAGATTGTATATGTTGTTGCTGGGCAGCGTACGACTCACCTGCAGGTGGCAGTGTATTTCACTGTGTGTGTGTTTAAACGCGTGTGTGCGTGTGTACATGTGACACTCTTGCAGTGTAAATGCAGACTGCGATTGGGCAGTTACGCATTCATGCACTATGTGTGTGTGTGTGCGCATGTGCGTGAGTGATGATAGCATATGTCTGACCATTTATGCAGCACACTGACCGCGTCATGTTGAATGTCCCGGGAGGGAAGCGCGCATGACAACCACCGATGGGCTGTCCAGTTGACTGATTTGTGTCGGGAGACACACACACACACACACACACACACATAAACTAGGCCTATACACACCATCACCTCACGCGCCACGCTGCTGGCGCACACACGCACCCACACAGCTGAATGTGCCCATGCGCACATACACACATTTCGCTTGTGGGTCACAGTTCCCCAGAGAGGTGCCCGGGTTTGGTTTTATTGCCTGTATTGATCGCGGCTCGGGCCGGGCAGAGGGATCAATATGTGGATTATAGGGGGGGGGGGGGGGGGGGGGGAGTTAACTCCACGGCGCTGTCCTAGAAACCTCTCAGTTCTGTAACACCTCTCACATTCACACTCAGCACCTGATCACCGCCGCGTAACAGAGAGAAAGGCGGGACAGTGATGCACTAGAGACATCCATACATTTAAATGGACAGGTGGACACACGAGGCTCTCCACTCCCTGCCTCGACGCCCACCCAGATACCCCACACTCTCTGCCTATATCTACATAACTACAGTAATTGACATTTTCCATCTGGCACGTGTATCTTCCTCCCGTTATTTCTATGGCAACCATTAGTGGGGGCCTTTAGCTGAGTGAGTTAGTTGCGCCCCTTGGGCCAAGGCGTCTAGCCGGCTGCCTGCTACTAAAAGCTCTCAGGAGAGCACAGGGGATTTTCTCACTGCCCTTTAATAAGGTACAGTAAATAGTCAGACACTCTACCTAATTCTGTTTAGGCTTGTAATTATGAGCCAGGAAGCTACCAGGATACCCCTACCTTACTGTGGTTCATTTCATTCATTTATTTTCATTTACATTTAAGTAAAAGTGCAAATCTATGAATATCTCTAAGCCTTTTTCAAAGACGTACTCGGGCTCAGTAATCAATTTGCTCCTATCTCTGGATCCTCCAGGTAATAATAACTTTTCTATAACCGGATAAAGCAGTCAGGATGACACATTGAGTGGATTTAAAATGTTCTTTCTGAGCCAGATTTGCTTTTGTGTGTATATCAGTCTTTTCTTCTCTATCCTCTCACATTTTGCTCATTCCTCCCCCATATTCTCCCTCATACCTGATCCTCATTACTGTCTCTCTCACATTGCATCTGTCTCCTCATTCGCTCTCTTTAATTCCCGTCTCTTTTCATCTCTCCGTCACTGTCTCACCCTCTCTTTCTCACCTTCATTGAAAAAAAAAAAAAAAAAAAAAGGGTGAACACAGGGTGTGAGTTTAGAAGGTCTGTCCCACCAGCTCCGGTTGTAGTGCAGCAATTAGCAGTTTGAGAGCTTGCCAAGATAGCAGCGGAACTAATACGCACATATACAAAACACACAGACACACACACACACACACACACACACGGTGCCCTCAGACTCCAGACATTAAAGGCATTTGTATGTGAGAGAGGGGAGGACAGGAGAGGAAGAGGTGAGGTCTTGGTGAGTGGATGCATTAACAGGAAAACACTCTGGGTTCTTGAGATGGAACAATATGTTTTTGGGTTTCAGAGGGTGGGGATAATGGACGACTAAACAGCACTCGTCCCCTTTTCTCATATAGACCAGGCTTGTCATGTTGTGGTCCTTTGTGGTGTAATGGCTGTCAGAGTGGATTCCACTTTTCTGTCATTCTCACAGCAGGATACAATATGCCAAGAAACCTCTCTCTCTCTCTGTCTTTCTTTGTGTGTGTGTGTGTGTGTGTGTGTGTGTGTGTGTGTGTGTGTGTGTGTGTGTGTGTGTGTGTGTGTGTGTGTGTGTGTGTGTGTGTGTGTGTGTGTGTGTGTGTGTGGGATGAGTGACAAAAAAAAACCAAGCTGATGAGCTGTTAAACCAGCGTGAACATTAGCGTTATAAGGCACTAAACACATAAAGGCCTATGGCAGAAATAATTGCAAATATAGATGTTTGTTTACTGTGTATTATGCACAGAGGCAGGCATCACAACAGCTCACATGATGGGCATTTCTGTATTGAACACACAGACAAACAAGCACTAGCATGCACACCACAGCCTGCACCGCCAGACACACATCTCCTCGCCTGTTCCTTGTAAGTCTGGTACTTTCCAGCACTCATCTGACCTTACTGACGAACATGGCGGGTGGCCGTATGCTGTGTGCAAAACAACCAGGATGCAGAAGTCTATCTCAACCTCATTTGACAGATAAACAAATAAAAACAGCGCTTTAATATAAAAGCTTATATGATAAACAACATTGTATCACTTTCTAACGTGCCGGTGCGTTCATAATCAAATGCAGCATGTTTTGGTGAATATTTGTGTTTTCCTGCATAGCCACCGGTCAGCCTAATATCTTAAGAGGCCAAAAAAGAGATATTCGACCTGCTGGGCTGCTGCCAGAGCAGTTCGTAAAAGGCTCTTTTAATTTTGCCGATTTGGAGCATTTTGTACTTTCCTTAATGGATCTTTAGTGGTTTTTAACGGTGTCCCATCATGACCCGCGATTGTTTAGCTTTTCCCTGCAACAAAACACTGCAGCAGCTGATTTCACTGATTAATTTCCCCCGAGGGGAAATGAGCTGGCGTAGCTGTAATGTAATAGCGCGAGCCAAACAGGCAATTTTTTTTTTGTACAGTTTTGTTAGGTCAGTAAGTAAGGGTAAGAGAGGTAAGGTGGAGAAAAGAATGGAGAGGACGTGAGGAGAGAGAGAGAGATGAGCAGAGGGCGCTTCACACAGGGGAAATGGAAAATCCTTGCAGAGCCGATGAAAGAATAGAGACGTTAACACGCTTTCTAACTCTCCCGCTGCTGATAATATCACAGACTCAAGGAGAGATTTGCTCTTCAAAAGGAATCAAGACCCCTCCCTTTGACCATATGTGGCTGTGTTATCTTCTGTCACCGCATGTGTTGTTTCCATCCCGCTGCCGCACCACACGGGGTGGTCTCAGGGGACGATAAGTGTATTACTGGCTGTGTGATTTAGAGGCCCACTGACCAGAGTTAGAGATATCCTCAGGCTGCACTTCAGCTTGCAGCAGATGCTTCTGTACACACAAGCTGTTGCATGCCAGAAATGATGTCTGTGGTCTCTTGGTGGTTCAATATTGTCATGTTTACAGTTACTGCTATTTTGGAAAATGATTATGTCAATCACGGGAGACAAGTGAATGATGAAAAGATAATCGTTTATTATAACAGATGACGTGTGATGGTAAAGTCTTGACAGAAAGACTTTGTCTCGTCGACTCTCAGGGTATAGATCTGTAATCAAGGGGCGTCTGCACTGAGCAGCAACATAAATCCCACCGTGGAGTCCAGACACATGGTGGTGTCGGCTGGTGATGCTGTTGAGACTGGTGGGCTGAGGAGGCTGATGGAATGATGAAGCTGATGGATCAGACTAGTGATGGGGAGGTAGATAGGCGCATTTAACAGCAGCATTTTTAAATAAGACAATCTAATAAGAAAGGTGTGTCGCTGTGCTGTTTGGATGGATGTAAGCAGGTGATGAGAACAGTTGATATCCTGATTGACAACACAGTGACAGCAAGGGAACTACGAGTGAGCATGTGTGAGAGGAGGGAATAGCTGGATGAATGCTAAATAAACTTTAGCCCTAAGCATGCAAAAGTATAGTCTTAGTGGCGGAGCTTTTGCTCGAGCTTCGTTTGTTTTATTTAAATAGTTATTCAGAAATCATTTTGCTCTCACCTTTCATTTAATTTATTACCCATTCGTTAGATTCCCAAAGCATTGTTTTGTTCAATCGTATTATTCATTATTTCCAAGCGCCCTTTTTAAATACTTTTCTCTTCCAGCCCAGTGATTCCCAACCAAGCGGTACTTCTGCAGTTGCCAGGAGGTATATGGAAGGTTTATAGACTAGCTCATGAAATAAAACATGTATAGAAATGATAAGCTAAAAGCAATTAACAGTTAAAGAGAGTTAGATAGCTTAGAGTAACGGATACAACTTAAAGTGCTGCCACTCCGAGTGAAAGCTGTACGAAAGCAAACTTGACCACAACTGACCTAAACATTAGCTCAGTTGTGTGAATTAACAAACATCTGGGGGGTGCTGTGGGGCTATATCATATAAAGAAAGGTTTGAAAGTACACTGTTTGACAACTTTCTGCGTCTACGTGTTCCAGTGTGTCCCTGAAGCTGTCACTCTTGATCTTGATAAGTCGTCATAGCCTCAACAAACAGCTATGCGTGAATACTCTACGCAAGCATGTAGACACATCATTTCACTAAAAGAAATGTGTTGTGACTCGAGGTATTATTATTAAACACATACAATAATGTCAGTCTTATCTACGTTATGAATATATTGTCCATATCAGCAAATCAGACCTTATTAAATAGTGAAATGTCTTACCCAGCCTCCCCGTAACATGCTTTATATCTATTTCATCTATTTCATCCGTCGCAGACTGAACTGTCTTGCATCTTAACCCATTTCATTTCTAGCCTCTCCATTACGACCCTCTTCTCTCTCTTCCCTCTCCGTGCTCGTCTCACTGTCTTTCTTTCTTTCTGTCTGTCTCTCTCTCTCTCTCTCTCTCTCTCTCTCTCTCTCTCTCTCTCTCTCTCTCTCTCTCTCTCTCTCTCTCTGGGGAGACGGCCGAGGGCATTATGTGCTGCTATGAATGATTCATCGCCCTCTGTGGTGTGTATGTGCCTGGACTAGAAAACAAGAAGGGGAAGAGAGGGTGCGGTAGATGGCTGCAGGAAGGGGAGATGAGGTGACAGGAGACAGAACATAGCCAGAGGTGGAGGACAGCAGTGGGGACCATGAACGAGACATTATGAGGTTTGGGGTAAAACAACATAAATACAATTTTTAGAGTAATCTTCCTGTGTCTGTGCACCAGCGTGCATGCAATGACCATCACGTCATCTCATTAACATTGTGTTTATGTTGGTCATTACCTTCAGGACAGTCTTTGACAGAGGATTCCTGAAATGAATGTTCTCATTACGACTTAAGGGTGCACAGTCCTCGTGGTGCTAATTGTAATTCATCATCCTTGTAAAATCACATCTTACTGTCCCATTAATCTAAATACATCCCAGGCTTGTTTACTTCTTTGTTTCACCTACTTTATTCCTCCTGCCTTTCATACAGTTTTTTTACCAATAATGGACATAATTCCTTCCCATACACTCTTAACCTCTCATAAATCCATAACCCGGCCAGCAGAAGACTCTCAGCGCTCTCCTCGAGATGGTGAGACCCTTGACACAACGTTATCTTTCCTTATCTAATTTCCCACGACCTGGAGTAGATTATCCGCCGGATGATTAAGACCTGCTGAATAATTAAGTGGACAATAACGCTAATTCATGAATAATATATCTGTTTATGATGGCGAGGCATAGACAGTGGTTCGGCTGCGGCGCTGACAGGAAGATTGATGCCGTGGCCCAGATAAGATCTCTCCAGTGAGGGGATGCTGTTGACTGCGACTCTGCCCATATTCATTAGGCCACTGTCATTGGCTTCTGAGCGTAATGACATACTTATGTATAATTTACAGGCACATCCCGAGGCAGAGGTGGCGTACGTGATGGAACGGAACAAATGGGCCTTTTTGGCGTGATGCATATGCAGTTTAGCTTTACAGTCCTACAGTATGTTCCCATAGGTTGAGTCTGATCGATTACTCACTTATTATTTTAATCTTTTTTCTCTCTGAAGTGTAGCTGAGTGTGTGTAGTGAATGATTATTGGAATAAGTTACCTTTAAATAGCAGTTCTCTGTCATCATTTTGCTGATTTAAAAATGTATGTATGTATTTAAATGTATGTATTCAGTAATGCCATCACTTGTTCTTTTTCTATTTGGAGATTGATCGTTTGTCTTTTTCTTATTTTTCATTTTTCTTTTACTTTTTGTCCCCCTTTTTTCATATCTATTTATTTTTCTCCTGTAAGTATTTAATTTGTTTGGTTATTTGCTGTATGTTTTGTCACTGTTGAGTCATACAACATTGAGTCTCGTGTTGTTCCGTTTCTCATTCGGGAGTGTTTGTGTGGGACCTCCTTGTAAACGAGACGATACATCTCAGAGAGTTCATCCCGATATATATAATACGTTTCCAACAGGCAGTACGTGCAGTATGTTTTCATAGGCACATGTATGCCAGCACTTAAGTGTAGTCTGTCACATAGGCAGATGGTGGACTTGACAGTAATGTAAGCAGGGTGCTGTGTACTGTATGTGTCATGATGCTGCAGGTGTAATAAAGGCTTTAAACATTGTGTGCAGACGTGTGTGGGAGGCGTTGCATCAGACACTTGTGCATGTGTATACAAACTGCGTACTAAAGCGTCAACATCAATGAAACAGCCCACCGCACCCTGATCTAGTCCAGCCCAGCACTGCGGAGCCTGCAGCACCCCAGCCAGTTTGATTACATTTGCGATTAGAGCTGTGGCTAAGCGATGGTGAATTATGCCCGAGCAGTTACCTTGCTGTAGCTGCCGGGGAAATGAAGCAGCGTAGGCTGCATTTGTCCCACTGCTGCTGACCTTGGAGGTCACTCACAGGAAGGAGACATTCATCACTCTGACACTTGGATGCTGTGGGGAGAAGAGGATGGTGTGTGTGTGTGTGTGTGTGTGTGTGTGTGGAGACTATTACAGTATTATTCCACACAACACTTCTGTGCTACCAATGGTATTAAATCTGTAGCTATGCAGTGTATACGTCAATATTCCCTTACTGTATTGATCTACTCATCTTACATAGATGCTGTATTCTGTGTGATGCTGTTGTTAACTGAAATGATCTTAAGATACGATGGTTTTACAAACACCTGCGCATTCTTTGTGTCTGGTGAAAGTCCTGTCTTCCCTCTCTGTGTGCGGTCTCGCTCCTGCTTTCTGTGCATATAATCGTGGGTGGCAGACAAATATCGACCAGGGCCATTGTTGGCCCAAGTGTCTATTTGCTCACAAGAAAAGACTCATTATGTTACAGATTGATATCTTTGCCCCCAAGGACTTTAATCTAATCTCAAATGAAAGTAGAAACAATCATAGCTGCTGGTGGGGTGACACTTTTAGCGCTGTAGCACGCTCACACAAGCAGAGTGACCTTGGCAGGTGCGGTCTTTGCTGACTTTTTTGAAGGATGACAAACTGACAAGTTTTCATAGCCGACTGTCTCTTCCTCCCTATGTCTCCTCTCTGTGGGAGGGATGTGCTTCGTATTGGTGTGCGTCTGTCTGTGTTTGTGCTTTGAAGATGTAATGTTGGTCATCAGAGAAAAGGGAGGGAAAACAGATCTTGAAGCCATGACACAGAGAAACAGAGAATTAGAAAGGGATGGAACATAAAAATAAAGCATTGAGAAGGCAAATTAATATTTGCCAAAGCTTAATTGTTCTATTGAATCATTTGAGTCAAAGGCACACCATAAATCTGATTAGCACTGAGCCACGCTCTGCAAATGCAACACGGTCTGTGTGGAGGGCTAATGCCCACCCACACAGCTCACGTCTGATTAGAGAGCACCACCACTTATTTCTCTTTCTATTACCGAACAATCTATGAACTGAAGTATGATGATTTATTACTCAAACTTAATTGCACAGTTGTTTCTTTTTCAGGGCTCAAACATCAGCGTGAAAATGACGCTGAAAGAGAGAAATTTGTGGTGTTTGTCCGAACAGGGTTTGGTGGAACTACTGCTCATGTTTGTTTTTGTTGATGATTTATTATGAATGAAATACATTAATAGTTTTCTGGCTTTTTTCTGTGAAATTGATATATTTTGAATACTTGTAATGTCTGGCCATTCAACATAGAGGATTATCACTTTCCGTATATTCTCCATTTGCCAATATCTACCATTTCTCCACTTATTCTGAAAAATAAACCTATTAGATCACTCTAGCACTTACACACTATGGGCAGCAACTGCTGTGCCAATGTATGGGTAGAAGTAATTCATTAGATTATTAGTATGAATAAGGCAAACCTGGTTCCCAACACATGTGAGATGAACAAATTAGGATGCCAAATGAAGTATAAATACTGGCTTTTAGCTCTGAAACACTGCAAAGATGCTGCAAAGTCTGAGAAAGTGGTCCAGCATCGCATCAGACTTCATGGACTCCCTCCAGTTTGCAGAAGAGCGACACTGATGGAAGCAATGTGATAATTGACTCACTCTAATGTCCAGGCTCTAGGCAACCATACTGTCACCCGCTGTCTCGCTACACTTGAAACATAAGATTTAGCTTGGAGTCGTGGAGGCTCGGGTGGTTTTCAGGTGACTGCTCTACTGAAGGAATAATACAGGCAAAAGAGGAAGAAGAGGAGGCGGAGGATATGTAGGCCTAGGCTATGTTGTAATGTTCTCTTCATCCATTACAAGTAAAAGCATCGAACATTTCAACTACAGTAAATGAAGAATTTTTGCTAAATTCACTTAAAGTATCAGAGGGAACAGTATTCATAATTTAGAAAAATGGTCCCTGTGAATGTTATACTGATATTATTATTATTGGATTATTTTAACTGGTGGATTCATGTTTAAGTTGCAGCTGTTTTTTTATGTCAAATTGTAATCTGCAAAGTAACTAGTAATTATAAATTGAGTGTACAATAGCATGAAATGAAAATATTTAAGTACAGTACAAATACCTCACTGTTAAAATTAGCATTGATATTTCATACTTAAGCATGAAACAATGACTAAAATAGTTATTTATCCATTACCTTAAGTTACTGTTACACATGAACCTATTAAGACAGCACACGTGTCATAAGTTGTGTTTCCAACACCTTTAACTCCATCGATACCAATGCCTCTGTGCTCCCGGGAGATCTCCCAGACCTGACTCCTCCTCGGTATTAAATGACACTGTGATTAACCCCCCCCCTCTACTAGACACTAGACAGGTCAGCTGGCAAGGGTCATAATTGAATTTCTCAGATTCACATCGACTGGCTGCGTTCACAGATCAATGCTGTTAACAGCCGGAGTGGAGACTGCCAGGTCAGATTTTATTCTCTTTAACAACTTACCACTGTCACTTACACACAAACGCACACAAGGGACTGGTGCTACATCCATGCACGCGTCAGAAGTACAGCCTCACCTCGCCTGTATAAAAAGCACCAATGACCCACAATGAAATAGGAAATAAAGCGTCTATATACATGTCAGGTGTAAACAAATCAAATAGTGCAAAGAAATCTATACTGAATGATTGAATATGCATGCACTGGATGATTATGTACAGTATGTTCATGTAAAGATGTCTAAATACAGTGTGTAGAATTCATATTGACAGTGACATATTATATGTGCGTATTAGAAAACTAATAAAATTATAATCTATAACGGCAGCGGTGGATATGTTGGTGTTAAGAGACTGGAGTGTCACAGATGTAAAACAGGTGTTTGTGGGATATTGATCCTTCCTGGCATCAGTTGTATTGAATTGGACAATACGCCATTAAGCCAAAAGAAATGCATTTACAGGTTATTGTAAACAAGTGCAAGTTGAGTGAACTACAATTTTATATAAACTAACATGCCGTCTACTACACCTGCACTGTAGCTGCTTTCTTTCTCAGATTTAATATCACAGGTTGACCCGTTACTGTAGACACAACATCAATGTAATGTATAGTTGAATCACACAACAAGCTCAATTTACAGACAGGCAACATATTCATTACAGCTGAGTCTCTACAGCAGCATTAGTTCCCAAAACAACCTGGACCACGTCACAAAATAACAATCTGATGCATTTTAGCTAAAAAAAAAAAAATGCAGGTACACGATATCGTTGAATAGATGATTCAATAGATGATTCAACCGGACAGAAGATGGTATCACCCAGAATGTGGTCACTGTGGAAACATCACACACACGCACACGCACACACACACACAAAACACTCAAAGTTCAAAATTGATTCAGGTAATCTATCTACTGCCGTGACACACTGAAGATTCATCACCACGGTGTGTGATTAGTGCCTCCCCCTCCTCTCCTCTCCACACACTTCTCCCCTTGCACTCCATCATCTTGTAGACTGAATAATTGTGTTTTGCCACCGTCAGAGTAATGCATATCCCTCCGATTATCCAGATGTGGGTGGCACCATAATCCATATGCCCTCGACACAAGTACAGATGGTTGTGTAATTGCGAGCACACGGTGGAGATCACCCTGCTTTGTAATCAGATTCATAGTCATTTCTTGTGGGTGTTCACCATTCGATGTTTTTCAGAATCATTTCCCCATCAGATGCCACTGGCGTCTCATTTAGAGTGGACTTCCGTGTCTGCTGATGAGGATATTTACTCAGCTCCAGATCTGGCTCAGTGAGTGGTGACATATTGGCCCGGGACACACTCCAATCCTATTTGTCTTCCCTCAGTTCGATGCTGGAGATAAAGTTTACGCTGAGCCATGCGTGGAAGGAATTTCTCTCTCTGAAGAGACCCACATATTGATTTAAGGAAGTGACTTGTTTCACCACCTGTGTATTGAAAATAAGTAGTCAGCTCCTTCACAAAATGACACAAAGGTGAAACATGTCAAGCGGCCCCAAGGAGACATTGTTTTTGTGAGGAGTCACAAGAGATAAACGTTCGTTACCATGAACACATTACGGTGTTTTATGTAAGCAGTAATTATAGAGCTCTGTCACATAATTGTTGTGGAGTCAAAAGGTCAATATTCCCCTCTGAAATGTAGTGAAGTACAAGTAGAAGACATACTAAGTGCCTCAGAATTGTACTTGAGTAAATGCACATTATTACTTTCCACCACTGCTTTGGTACCACCCTGGCACATATATGTCATATATATATACAGAAATAAAAGTGAAACCACCTCAGCAGCACAGTGTGGACTAAATAGTAGTAACTGTGCCCTCTATTGGTGTAAAAACGTAGCACGGCTGCACAAGCTGCAGAATGAAACGCTGCTGTATTTATCCCCGTAGGACAACAGACGTTTCACACGCAGTCGGTGGACTGATATACTTGCTAACTTTCTTCTTTAGCTGTATATACACGTATGTATCGTAAGGAAGGGGGGGGGGGGGGGGTTCGGGGTGCACCGAGGCCACACAGCCGCGAGCTGGAGTCGAGAGAAACAGGAGTGATGGAGGGGCTGCAGTTGTCGTGGAAACGCCGTGAGTGGGTGGAGCGCTGGGGAAGTGGGACCAGTTTGTTTTGTTATTGAAGGTCACGTGGCGCGGTGGAGCTCCCCCCCCCCCCCCCCTCTCCCGTCGTTACCACCGATTCAACCGTCTCGAAGCTGCTGCTCTCCGGTCAGTTACTACAAAATGGCTGCAGAGGCTCCGCCGCCAACGAAAACCTCCTGAACGCTTCATGGTAGGATTTATTCACCCCTCGCTTTTTAAAAAAAAAATTTTTTATGCACGACAGATTTGCACCTTGATCGCTTCTCTCGCTTTCGGAAATGTGCGTGATTTTGAAGTTAAAATATGGCAGCTGGAGAGGGAATGAAAATATGTTCAGCTCAGCCCACTTTGACATCAATGTTTTCTTTAGCTGCGGAGTGCTCTTTGGCGCAGTTTGTCGGGTCCTCGTGCATCGGTTACTGACCTCAGCACGGATTTCGTAGCTTTAACCCGGACTAGTTGCACACTGGCCTGCAGTTACTCGCGATTCAAGGGCACCCCGTGTTGTTGCTCGGTCGAGTTGCCGTATTTGTAGTCGCTCGGGCAGACAGACATCGGTTTTGCCGTTGCGCTGGTGTGTAGGAGTGGAGTTGACATGGAAATCGTTGCAGCTCATTCTCACACAACATGCTCTGCAGAGCGAGCTGGATCTGACATGCAATCAGCTGACAGGCAGCAGACGCATCAGCGAGCTGGGTTTTACTTACTGCACACATGTCCACGTATGGCTCGCCTTTCCTGTCGTATTTACCAAACAATATGTGTTTCCCATGCATCCTTTTTATTCCCACTTATTGAACAACAACAAAGGTTGCATCGGCTGCTTTTTACATGCAGAACATAGAAATGCTGAGACTGGAGAGCTGTTTTTAGCTGTGCCTTTCCATTGCCTTGACATAACCTTGAGAGCTGTTGCAGGACTGCTTCATATTTTGAAGACTGTGTGCGCGTATTGGAAATCAAAACATGCCAGTCCACTGTTTTAAGCATTGGCGAGTCACGTCGCACCTTTTTGATGATGTGTTGCATCTAGAGATCGCTTCCTGTATTCCCTTCACCATAGAGACCAACACATCACTGCCCGCCTCCTGCTGCAGCTCCTGCAGTGGCACACACACTCACTCCTAAAGGAGAAAGCCAGTGTGTACAGAGACCGGGAATGCCAGCAGCACCCTGATGCATGTAGAGGTGCAGGCTGACGTAAGCTTTGAGGCCCCGCTGGTTTTACTAATGTGTTGAGAGTCCTTAATGTGGGTCTGCGCCTGGCGAGGGATGAAGAGATGGTGGCGGTTAAAAGGGGTGTTGGGGGGGGGGTCTTTTTTCTTTCCCTGCCGGGTCAGGGGCCCCCAGTCAGCACCCAAGCCCCTGAAAGAGGCAGTGTGTATTCACAGAGAGGCGCCAAAGGGGGGCTTGATAACAAAAACAGGCCACTAAATACGGTGATTACTATGAGGCTTAAGGTCACAGCCTCACTTTCGGCTCAAAACTCGATGGCTTTTTTTTTTTTTTTTTTTTTTTGGGGGGCCGAGGGGCGTTTTGCCAGGTTGTGTCATTTGGTTTTGGCGAGTTGTTTTGGTGTCAGTGATCGGATGCTCAGCTGGAGGCCTCAGTGGAAATGATGAGCTTGCATTCTGCGTAAAGCAGTTTATTGCTGTCAAAGAAAAGTTTGACTTTATAGAGAAGTTTGTTTAAAATGCTGGACAGGTAGTTGCTATATTTTTGTACGGATTACTTCTGTAAGGCTGTTAGCAGTGCACCCGTATCAGTTTTAATTCTAATTCTCTGTAATGGGGAGTCAGACTTTTGGATTTATGCTACTTTAAAGTATTTTCCTAATCGTCCTTTACGGAAATAAATACCTGCAACACCGCAGCTCAGCATTTATGTGAGATCTCCATTCATTCAGGCTATTACTCCACACAGATTCTTGATCTCTTTTCAGTTCATGAAGTCAAATGCGGAAACTGTGAGGAAGCTGAGTGATTTGGAGTTCAAACAGACATTTGTTAGGGACGTCCTTTGATCTCCTGGACCAATAAATTGTGAACCCGGGCTTGTGGGAGAGTTCCCATTACTTCTGGAGCAGACAACTGACATTGGGCCTGGAGGCGGTCCTTTTGGAGTGTGTCCATACAAGTTATTTTAGGGGCCCGTTCAGAGTGCCAGGATAGCAGCACAAGTTTCTCTTTTCCTTGTCGTTAGCTCAGGTCAGAAAGCATTAACATGACCCCACTGAGAATAGCTTCAAGTACTTTAGAGAGCGCAATCCTCTTTGCAGAGCACAAGGACTTTGTTAGTGCGTACCAAGCAGTGTTTTTTTTTTTTAAACCTTCACATGATTTCAAAGATATAGCTGACTAATTTGGCCTTTTTGCTTTTTCTTTTGTTTTCGCGGTGCGTTTGTGGTTGTATGCATTTGAAAGCTTGTCTTGCCCCTAAAGTGCGAGAGCAGAGCGAGCTGCACACATTGTGCCATAGCTGTGGCGGCTGCTGCTGCTGCTGCTGCTGCGGTTGCTAGCGAGCGTCCTCCCGAGGGCTCTTGTTTGGCTCGCAGCGAAGGCATTCCTGGCTCTGTGCCCAGCGACTGCCGTCTAGCACCCCTTCCCCCATCTCTCACACATGCACACAGAGCAGCCCCAGCAATCGCATCCCTCTCATCTTCATCGCTTCTGATGTGGGCCCCAACTCGGGCATTTACACGTCCACGAGTCCACCTTGCACACGTCGACTCTCCCTCCTCTCTTGCTTCATTTTCTACAAAATTTAACACTTGCTCATATTAGGCTGTCCTTGGGATCTCCCCAGTCAGACTGTGTGTGTGTGTGTGTCTTTTTTTTTTTTCCTTTGTCAGCAGAGTGAGTGTCTGTCTGGTTTTCAGAGGGACACCGAGCTCTAATCCTGTTGTTCTGACAGGAGGGTGTAATTCCACAACAGAGCTGAGCTCATTGACCTACCTCCTTCACATCCACACGAGCTGAGCTTCCCCGCTACAAATGGCTGCTCCCGACGTAGCTCGGCACACTGCCACAAGTAGACCTGAAATGAAAACGGCAGTCATTTTATTGACTTAAAAAAAACAAACTTTATGCTATCAATATTATGCTTTTATCTACATTTAATTGAAGGGTTCCTTGGAATTGGTTTTTATTTTGAAAATCATAATTAACGTAGAAGGGGAGTCTTTATCTTTTCAAAAATAATGGTTTAATTAAAATGACGTCTCGTGCCTATTCACATAGAAGTGCCCTTATATTTCCAGAGATGCTGCAGCATCCAAAAGGGCAGGAGGGTACCATTACTGCGTCTCACCATCAGCCAGCACATCTGTCCGATCCAGGCAGATGTTTGGAAATGACGTGGCAGCTCTCATTGAGAGAGACGCGCTCTCTGTCCTGCTCTGGGGACCCGGTGTTTCTTAAACTGAGATCATTTTGACGCTTCGCTCGGCCCTCACGCTCCTCATCCGGGTCGGAGGCCGACAGCAGCTCACATTAACCGGAGCATCTCTCTTATCCTCTGATCCTACATGACACAAGCCCCACTGATGCCTTTGAAAGGAGCAGCACCCGCTATATTTAGCACGGCAGCTGCACCAGCAGGTTCCATATCCAGCCTCTTGAGGGTAAAAATAAGTGTTTATGATGATGCCGATAAGGTGAATGGACGGAGGCGGTTTGTTTTTTTTTGTGCCGAAAGCATTCTGCCAACAACTCGATGTAACGCTCGCAATCTGAACTACAGCGCAGTGATAAAGAGGCTCTATTTATCACGCGGCCTCTTCTTGAACCATCAGGCCTGGACTGCTGCAGCTTTGGCTGAATTCATTTTTCAGCTCCTGTAAACATTGAAGGCATGTGTGCGCCGAGCCGGCCCGGAGGCCCAGCGTGCGAGGGAGGGATGGTCTGAGAATACCGCTGATTTGTTTCAGTTGATGCTGGCTGATGACATTTTATCTATTTTTTTTAAAAGACATTCAAGTGAAGACATTAAAAGCCGGGCCAAATCTACAGTTCAAACTGAAATGACTAGTCACGGGTTGTTGTTGGTATGTTTGTTGGATTGATTGTTGTTGTTTTTTGCATATTTGGATCTGTTGGCACTGATAGATGACTTTGTTCTTGAGCTGAACTCCATCGGTGTACAGTTAATTCAGAACAGCCATGGTTGGTGCTGTTTCACGCCAACGAAATTAAATATAAAGTACGTCTATCGCAAATATATTAAAACATGTGTTGCCATAGCTGGGTCATTTAGAGATTCCAGTATTCTATTTATTTATGCATTTCTTTCCGCATGTGATGTGCACGTCACTGATTGGCCGTTTGAAATGATGCTTGATGCTTTAGACTAACGGTGTTACTGAACATCCTCAGACAGCAGAATGCACTGGTTTCCCTTTAGCAAATGTAATAATAGCAGTTCTCCAGATAGATTCCTGACTGTGTAACAGTTTCCCCACGTGTGACTGCAGTGTTAAAGATGAAATTAAAAAGATAAAAGAAACATTGTGGGGTCTGATCTTTGCGGTGAACGGGAGGCTCCTTCGTTCTTCTTTGTCGCCCGTTCGCTCGCCTCTCGGTCTGAGAGCGGAGGTGAACTGATGCCTCTGGGAGATGGTGGCAGCAGCTGCTGTTCTCAAAGCATTGCTGCACACTTTGCAAGATCAGATTGTAAAAACTAAAGCTCACTGTCCACAGTATAGGAATACCGCACATTACTGTACACTTTCTGTCCTGTTGGAAAGAATGCACATCACACAAGTGTGCATCAAGAGGAGAAGATTACTCACAGGGTCTAATAACTCATATTTAAGGAGGAAAGTGCACGGACACGTTACTTTCAAATTTAAACCAATAACAGCTCTTTGTATTCTATCCTCTGAGCTCAACCTTTTGTATCATTCATAGTAGCATTTAGAGGCATTTAGGTTGCATCCTACTTGACTTCTTTAAACACTAGAGGGGTTTCTGCTTTCTTACTTTCCTATTTTCTTCATTAAAGTGAAGAAAATGTTTTTTGCCATCCTAACATATTGGAATGACAGCACATAACTCTGATTTCAGTAAAAAAAAAGCATAACCTAGCTAAATGTAAGCATAGTTCAATCCTCTTACCGCTGTGGTTGGTGGTTTCTAACGTTTCTCTTTCTTGGTTGAACTTCTTACGTTTGCCTTTGAGGTCGAGAAAGAACATTCAGGACGGGGAAAAGCGTAATGGTTTATTTTTTTTTATTTCTGGGGGATATTCAAAGTCCTCTCTTGAACCCTCGCTCTCATGACATGCTCCAAGGCCTGACCCAATAATTGCTCAATTATAAGCTCAGATTTGTGCTCGATAGTGTCTGATGCTTGTCCGAGTTCATCTTTCTTCGTATTTCCAATTCCATTATTGAACCTCCACAATCAAACTGATTTCAGCTCGTTGGGTAAAGACGCTGTCTGCCTGTCTGCCTGCCTGTCTGTCTGCCTGTCTCTCCGTCTGTCTGTCTGTCTGTTTGTCTGTCTGCACCCGACTGCTCACCGGGGCCTCTGGGAGCGCTTGTTGCCAGGCAATGGCACACACCGCTGTCGCCTGCAGCAGCATAGGCATGGCAGCAGAAAAGGCTGATGGTTTTAATTTCACATGTAAGGCTTGTTCCACTTCCCTCAGTCCTTAAAAAAAAAACCCGGCTTCCAGCTTGTATTTATTTGTTTTTCTGTGTGGAGGATTAGGATAGATAAAGCTCTCAGCTGGGTGCACTTGCACATGAAACTACGAGGCTTCGTCAGGTGGTTTTCAGATAGTGCGTCTCTGTTGTGAACACTTTTCCTCTCAGGACTGGGCATAAATGACGTAGGAAGGACTATAACCCGGTCGGGGTGGAGACTTTGTAAAGTCTACGACCCAGAATCCTGGCATGGGTTGTTTTTCTGTTGGTCTGCCCCAAATATCAGTTGCGTTGGGATCCCGTTGCCCTCGCTGTTGCTCATGGAACCCCGCTATACTGGACCTGCAAGGCCTCCTTAATGGTTTCCAGAGCCAACCCCAAGGACCACCAAACCAAAACACATGCACAGTTTGCACTGTTCAAAACATCTTAAAATGCAAAGTGCAAAACAAGCCCACATTCTTCTACTCACGTGATCTTGTGTGTAACAGCAGCAGCCATTGACGACAGGTTTTACCTTGGGAGAGCAACAATAGAACTGAACAATGCAGCTAAGAAATAGCAAACCACTTCATGTTCATGTCCTCAGTTGGTAATTGGGATAAAACCATGTCCATTTATCTCTCTCTCTCTCTCTCTCTTTGTATTTAAGCTGTGAGAAGAAGCAAAGAAACACGAGAAGAGAACCATTTGATGGAAGATAAGAAAAAGAAAAAGCAAGAAGAGAAGAAAAAGAAAGAAGCTGCTCAGAAAAAGGTGAGCTTGTGGCAGGCCCTCTCATTTGACACACATCTTTTAGTTTGAATTGCCTCTGCCCATCGTTTAATCAACATGGTAAAATACTGTTAACCCAGCGTTCACGCATGGCCAGCATCCCCCACCAATGACAAGAAAAGCCACCCGAGACAGTACTTCCACTTCCCTTTTCCTCCGTTAATCTCAGATGACGCCATCTTTACTATTTTAAATGTTAGGTGTCTTCATTGAGCTCAGGAGTTTTTTTTGCTGAAGTTACATCACAGGCATGTTGTCGTGTGTGTTTTCCACAAGAAGCATTAACCAGACCTTTATGTAGTTGTCGTCTTTGTCTTCAACTCTACCCCTCCTCCTCCTCCTCCTCCTCCTCCTCCTCCTCCTCCTCCTCCTCCTCACTTTTTCCTTCAGTGGGTCATCTGTTTTCAGTGTTTGCCTGCATGCTGTTCTCAGTAACACGTTTCATGTATCCTCGACCCCGCTCGTCAGTGCTGGTGAAAGTATGTCGACGTATGTTCGTAATGTATGAGGGGAGCACTTGTGCTATCTATTTTACACCCACTCCCACAGCCACGAGCCCAGTGAACCCGCTCACCCTGTCGAGCGGCAGGAATGAACGTGAACCTTTTAGCATGTCAATAGATGAGCAAAAAAAAAAAAACAGTCCCTGAACATTTTGTTCCGTTTGCTCCGGCTAGTCGCTCCAGCGCCGTCGTGCAGCTGGAGAACCAGCCAGTGCGACTCAGATGTTGATGGCACATTAACATGTAGCCACAATGTTCACTTATAAACATGCTTATTGCGTCATTATAAGTTATGAGTTGTCTTTCTGTGGCTAACGTATTTCTTCCTCTTTTTCTCAGGCCACAGAACAGAGAACCAAAGGTGAGTTGTGGCTTCTTGTGCTAAACTAAAATGCCTCTAATTTAGTTTAGTTTCTTTATGTTTCTTTAAATGTAATCATGACTTTGCGTTGTGCTACAACGTGCTGCAGGTGCAACAGCACAACGTTTCACAATGCAGGCAAAAAAATATACGTCTTGCAATGAGTCTGTGATACGATGTCTTCAAACAGTGGGGAGACTCATTGTGTGGGTGTGTTAAAGTTTGTATCCTCCTAATTAGATGTAATAACTCCTGTGCAGGATTGCTTTGTTATTTTTGTGCCTCAGAGCCTCAATTTTCCGTCTGTTCACTGCTGTGCTATGTGGAGGTGAAGCATTCATTTTTATTATAGTAAAACATCTTTTAACTGGAAATATTAGCAGCAGCCAGGTGGCTCGCACTACCTGAGCCAAAATGGAGCCCAGGTGCCCATACGAGACTAATAAGGAGCAGGGGGATGTTACAGCTGCTCCTCAGGCCTCCTCGTGGGCTCCTCCAGCATACCTAGGAGGGTAGAGGTGAGGAGGAACCCCAGGAGAGAAGAAAACCGAGCAAGATAACCACGAAACAAACCTTAAAAAAGAGGCGAATAAAAGTTGACTTCTGAAGTGGAGATTGTGTTTAGCTTGCAGGTTTTGCTCTGTGGCAGCTGCAGACCCGCTCTTCACTTTGTTTCCCCCAAGCCAGTGCTCCTAATGACCAGAGAGAGGCGGGTAGAACAGCGTTGGACAGTCAGTTAGCCCAGCAGCAGATCTCTTGGTCGAGACGAGCCGGCAGATGGGACTTAATGTCTAGTAAGGGATAGGCAGGGTGAAATCTGATTAGAGCCTGTGGCAGCATGGCCTTAATGGCAGCAAGCGGAGGGGACACCTAATTACACTGCCTTCGTGTTCAGACTAATGTGTTTGTGTGGGTTGTGGAGGCCAGTTTTCCTTTAGAACAGTAAAAAGGAGTAAGTTCTCCTCTTAGTACATACTCCTGTGAACTCTCCACCGTCGGGGGTCAGTGCCGTGACCTCCCACCGTCTCTCTGAAGGATGAGTTAATGAGGCTGCAGTGTCACAGAGGTCCCCCCCCCCCCCCTCCTCCTCCTCCCACCTCCTATTCCTCTCGTCTGTGAGGCCATGTCCACACTACTCCGATCTCCGTCCACACGGCGTTTCAGCATCGTTTTCGAGATGATCTCCGTTCACACTAAAACGCCTCAAAACGAATATCACGTGACTCTTCACGTACACTGGGCATGCGCGTGGGTGTCGATGTAAACAGGAAGTAGATTGGTTGCTTAGTTAAAAAAAAAAATACGACAGAGGAATAAAGTAGTCTTTAATAATGAAAGGTGGTGTTTGATACTTCAGATCTTCTCTAAAATCTTCCTCTTATGAACTCAAACAGACACATTTCGGGGAAAGTTTTATTTGTCAGACTTAACGTTAGTTACAGCGCTGCAGGTCTTTCTCTCTCTCACACATCAAATGTACTTTAAAATCAACACTTATACATAAAGGTTTACTAGATTATGGGTCCATAAATGGTCAACACACGTCTCTCACTCGTTTCCTCTCGGTTTCGTTGTCTGATCTCACTCGTAGCTCTGCTGGTGGCTGAAGTCTCTGTCCTTCTGGAGAGCAATTTATGTTTTGTTCCTTTACATTTTATCTGCGGACTTCACAATAGATGTGCAGAACAAAATAAGCATTAATAAGGAAAGGAAAGTCCTCCGTTTTGTGTCCATCACCCTCCTTAAAGCCGCTAACCGTGACTTCAGACGGACTGGCTGCTAACGCCGCTCGCTAATCGCTCCAATAACAGCTGCTTCCTCCGTAATAATGCAGACTTTAACTGGACAACAGCTGCTCGTAAAGACAACAAGGTCAGCATCAGTGGTCCTTGTTAAATTAACCTGGTAGTCCATCGATAATCAATGTTGTTGTTTATGACTTCCGGGAATCGATCGGGTGATAGATGTGTGACGAATCAGGGAAGGAAACGTCATGACTGCTAAGAACCAATCAAGTAGCGACCGCGGGCGTGGGCGTCATCGTTTCCACACGTATCCACTTTCGACCGTCCACACGAATACGCAACCCCGTAAACGTAGCAAAACGTATGCGTTTTCAAATGGAAACGGAGTAGTGTGGACGTGGCCTGAGTCACTTTCAGCCCCTCGCAGTACGCTGCACTAATGAATGTGATCTGGGTTTGGCTGCGTTAGCATTCTCTTTGTCTCTTATTCACTTTGTGTTGTTTCACAACATCCACAAATTGACCTATATACTACTCTTTTTCTCCCCCTCTTCAAACTCGGGTGTGATATGCACAATTATATTTTTGGCTGCTGCTCAAAAGGGCGATGTGCCATGACCTCATTTTTACTTCACCCCCTTAAATGTCAAGTTTGACTTTTTTAGCATATTGTACATATTTGTGTACTTGGATATGCTCGTGTCCATCGTGACGCTTTGGTTTGTTTCCTGTAGGCCTGCTCTTGAATCACGAAAATCCTACTTGATGATTATTTATTATTATTATTGTTTCACCACAAATACATTTCAGTCAGAGATGCAGACGGATCTCTGAAAATCTCAAATCAAAGAATATTTATGAATATTGTTGCGATGTGACTGTTACTTTATTCTTAATGATTGTAGACTAATGGCTCATTCGCTATAAAAAGAACATAAAAACAGTATATTGTCAAAAATTCCTATTTTGGACTAATGAGTGACTAATCAAGAGGCAGATTGTATCTGCTACTAATGAAGGGTACACTGGGAACTAATTAGGAGAGCATTGCTAGCGCGTAGGCTGAATAAACAGGCATCCGTACACAGGAGATCTCCAGCAAGACCCTGAGCACCATAGTAACACTACACCACCTCCTGTCTAGTCTACCAGAGAGGCCCACTTTGGGACCAGCAGGAGGGGAAAAAGGGAGCAGAAGAAGGTGGGCTGGAAGGAAAAGAAATGGGTTTAAATTGTAGTGGTTACATTTGTGCAAAGTGTAGGGAGGCTGCTGCTAAAACACGGTGCCTTCGGTCGACTTGAGAGAACTAGAAAAGGGGGGGCAGGCGAAAGCAAAAGGAACAGACGGAGCCATGTGAAACTGTGAGAATGCTCGCTAGTTTCCTGTTTTGCCGGCACAGCTGAGGGGGCCCTTTTGTAGGATACTTCTACCGGCTCACCTCTCAGACACACTCTCACTCCACCAGTCCCCTTGTAGGACAAACACCAGCAGCATACAACACACACGTATGGTTTTACTCATACAGTCGTACATCGCTACTCACAAAACACGACGCAGACCGCTCTCTGCCTCGCTAACCCTCACTGGGAATGTTGTGAATTTCATTCGCAGACGAAGCACGTTCTCCTCCTGATACCGGAATACCTATAAGGGTGCACACTCGACACTTAATCTGGTGCGACGGTGTGAAAGTTGTTGAACTCTGTAGAGGACTAGATAACAGGAGTGAGACCGCCTGAAAAGGAGGACGTCTGTTCGGTAAATAGAGGACTCCGGTGCATTTAGGTCTGTGGGTTGAAAGCAAAACGGTCCAACCACGAGATGTTATGATCGTAGATATGTGATTTTTAGCTTGAACAAAGGCTGAACTATTATTTTATTGCTATGAACTGTTCATGAAGTCGTTTTTATAGCAGGTGTGTGAAAAGAAGTTGAAACAGAGGTGTGTTGAGCTTGTGTCACACTGTCCTACGCTGACGGTAGATTTTTTTTTTTACCAAGTTGCTGAAGGATTTATTATTTTAATATTAAATATCAATTCAGGAACTTTGTATTTGTTTGTTACATTTTGTTTTAAAAAGTTGAAGTCTCGCCCAATCACTTCCACACAGTGACATACAGCTTATTATTTAAACACTGGTGTTGGATCGGTACTTGGTGTCGGACGATTTCCAAAGTCCAGGTGTTGGTATCGGTATCAGGACTAAAAAATGCTGGAACAGTGCATCCCTAAGCAGCAGCAGCAGTCTCAAAAGATAATCAATTATTTATTTGTGCACTCTTTGTGACACCAGAGCAGGTAAATAAACACATAAGGCCAAGTAAAATGCAGCATGACTTCCTGTCAGTTACCAGAGTTGAATCTCCATTTGTCTGCTCCATGTAGATGTGATGAAACAAGATGACAGCCCATAAAACTGTCCAATCAACCTGTCAGTTCATGTGACCTAAAAGAAAAAAAGCCGGTCTACACAAACCAGACCACAACTAAAAAAAAAAAAAAAAAAGTATTGTAAAATGTATATTCTTCCCCTTTTGGCTTGGACCAAACGTACAGAGCTACAGCTGCAAAAGCACCCTAAAATCTATGTATTTTAACATAACATGCAGCATACATCTACGGATGCATTTGTTTAAACTTTGAACATGCAAATACAGACTAGTTCCATTCATGTAGCTGTTGTGTACCATAGCAACACCCAACAGGCCTTCTGCCACCAACAAGCTGAACTAGAGTTCATTTCTCCGGGTTAATTGTGTTTCTGTTCATGCGACGTCTTTTTTAAAAGATAGGGCACAACATCCATACACATCAAGACGCACATTTACACGGCGCAATAAAAGATAACATTATTATAAAGTAGTGTCGCGGCAGTAATTTCATAACAGATTAATTTGCCGTTTCACATTCACTTAATTACGCCCAGCGCTTTGTGTTGGAGAGTCATAAATTGCGGTGTGATCCGGGGGTAATTTACACCAGCGTGCCGCTTGTCGTCGTCGCCGCCTCTTCTGCATGTCACGTCCCAAGGAGCGCTGCTTTTAATGGTGCTGATAAACCACGTTTTAAAGAGCAACGCGGGTAACGGCTGGATTTTTAGATGTTGTGGAGTGTTGCGCTATAAATTGTTTATGTGAGCCTGTCTTCATTAAATGTCTTTTCAGAGCACGGCGTTATCTGAAGGGCAACACGGATGATAAAGAGTGAAGTTAGTCTGGAGCCTCCGAATGATGGATATCCGCATATTTATTTTCTTTTTGCTAAACACGGAGGTCAGAAATGTGTGTTTATCTTGCTTTGAGAGAGAGAGAGCAAATCTGTGGTTATGCAAAAACATGTCTAGGGATACAACATATTTAATCATTTGGGTATCTTGTATAACAAGGTGACATTTTTGCAGAAAAAGAATGCAGCCCTTTGCAGTTTCTGTATAAAGCCAATATTGCCGTCTCAATCATTTTGCGGTGAGCGGTGTTGGCCCAGCGGGTGCCGCACAGGTCAGGAGGACGGGACGCTCCTCTCTCGTTCACACATCACCTCCTCTAAATCATAACAGACAGTGGAATCTGGTCTGCCTGCAGCATTTGGCACAGAAGGCCGGGAACGGGGGAGTGATGAGTCCAGGGAGGCTGTCTGTCTGTCTGTCTGTCTGTCTTCCACTTGTCTCCTGAGAGCAGCGGGCATACAGGCAACCGTTCCTCTAATCTGTCATGTGACTCTTGCTGCATGTTGAGAACAGTTCGGGTTAGAAACACTTAATAAAAGACGAGAGTCGCTGGTGATGACTTCCAATGTGTTATACCACTCGGGTGTGCAGTTATGTTCAGATATCTAGTTACCATTTGATAAATGCTCTGACCTATATAGCCTTGTTTTAGTTGTTTTTTTTTGCACCGTGCTGTCAGACATCGAGTGCTTTTAAATGGCAGTTTTGTGTGCGCTGAATGTGATGCAGCGAGGGAAGGATTTCTCTCTTTAACTACAGTGTCATATTTATTCACTTCTAATTAAGCCCTTTAATCTCCTCTCATGTGAGGCTCAGTGCTCACATTTTAAAGCCCACAGGAGAAAAGAGATGGAGAACCCTGAAGACGTGCCTCCTCTGCTCGCTCGTGATTCGTTGATACGCTTTCTGCCGCCTCCTCTTCAATAGACACCTGATAAGGATCTAGTAATTTCCTTGTTTCCTTTTCTGCTTCAATTAGAGTAGTGTAGTGTGACACTTTGGCTACAACACCACATTTAGGATACTTTTGAAATGCAGTTTTATATCATATAGCATATACATGGATACACATGAATGAACTATTTTCACCTTTTTACTCAAGAAAAAGGATAGATTTTTGTGTTTATTCATGGGTATTTCTTGAGTGTAGGAGCTAAATCTGCATTCTCAAGATTCCTCAAGATTGTATTTCTTTGTTGAGCTTTGTTCTGTCGCACCGTTGATACAGAATGTGTCCAAACGATAGAGCCTGATTGATAGAAGCCCATGAACCCGCCTGTTAAAACAGAGGCATGCATCCTACTGGACGTTGAGCACCAGCGACGCGGTTTAGAATTTAGATTTTATTAGAGGAACAATAGATTCCTTGGGGTAGTTTGTAAAAGCTTCATTCAGGCCACAACTTGGCTGATTTATAGCTCAGCTACGGAAAGCTTATAATCACTAACAAACTGAACTTTTTCATGCATATCTGTGTTTACTCAAAGGCGATCCACTTTGATGAATGGAAAGCAGAGTCAGCGTGGCGCTATTATTAAACCTCGAGGTAGACGAGCACTGATATTATTGGAATCGGGCACCCAAGCACTTTTGCTCAGGTCCACATTTTAAGCTACGCCGGTATAATTGTTCAATGTCTTGCTCTCTGCACGGTATTACATTTTCCCAGCAAGAGGAAAATGCCTCCTGACTTGAAAATGTTGATCTGCGTGCTCATCAGTGAGAGTATCAGCTGATATTTAAAGACCCATGTGCAATCAGGAGTGTGTTATTTGATGAAATTCATGCATGAATTCACAACTTGTGAAATTGTTCCTGCAGTTGTTTTACAACGGCTCCACACAAGGCCTCTGAATATTACAGGTGCTTTAAATGGTACTTACATGGGCCAGTCCACAGTTTTTCCTGAACAGTTCCACTTATAAAGCTCACACACAGAAGGATCTTTTATCTTTAAGGTCAAGTGGCTTGTTTTTCTTCTTTCCCCCAAGAGGGAGAAAGAATGGGATCGTCAATGCTCTCCACACTCTCTCTCTCTCTCTCTCCCCCCAACATGTCGGTCTTAAACAGTCAGACGAGCTAGCTATCATTTTTTCTCTCAGAATATTAAGACCCCCCTTTAAAGTGGAAAATGAGACGTCATTCCCAGCATGAAGCGCACACAGCCCCAAGGCCACGGTTTGATGTGCATCTTTGATGAACTGGGAATTCTCTTGTGCACTTGCACAGCTGAGGACTGTGTTTTTGCAAATAGGCTGTCAGAGCAAGTGACTCAGATCTCTTTTTACTCTATTTCACATTTTTTTCCTATAAAAGCACTGCCTTGTGAGACTCGTGCTTAATTAAATAAGCCACGCCTCGCTGATGCTAAAATGTTTTTATTTACCTATTTGTTTGTCTCCTGATCCTTTTCCTAATCGCATTTTCCTAATTAACATTGTTGCAGTTATTAGAACATTTAGTTTTAATGCATCAGTCGCTCTCATGTTACTTAATGCGCAGGTTTCCCGTCGTTGTCTTGAGAAAAATAATCCTGCGCAGCGTGGCACACTATAGTCCAATAGTGTTTTAATTGTAAGCGGATTTAGACCCGAGCTGGTTTCAGGCAGTGAGACTCGAGCTCACATGGGGGGTGGAGTCTGTTACACACGCATCATTCTCTTCATCACTTACCCTCCCCGCTCTACCTCCTTCCCTTCCTCCGGTACGTCAGCTCGCTCTTTCGCTCTCCCTCCTCGTCTCCTCGCTCTTATTGGCTGATAGAGCAGCCAGCCAATCCCCCCCCCCCCCAGCTTCCAGAAGAGTCTACGTCACACACCAGAGAGTCCCAACTGTACAGCGATTGCCTTCATAGCTGTTACTATATACTGTGTCACAACCACAAAGTCCTTTTTAAGAGGAAATCGGCTCTTAAAATAAGCAGGGAGAAGTACCAGAGTAATAGTGACGAGAGGATATAATAGTGGATCACAGTTAATGGAGGAGAACGCAAGAGGGGAGCAGGGTAAGGTGGGCAGGGATGGAGCACAAGAACGGAGAGGAAATGGAGCAGATGTAGAGAAATCCGATGAGGGGCGAGCTCCAGCTCGAGAGCGTGTCCCCCCCCCTCGACTCCTGCAGGGAGAGGGAGACACACAGACGGATGCGTGTGAAACTGGATCAAACCATGCAGACGTCGGTCGTGGTTTATAGACGGCCTGCGGTACTGGGGGGGGGGGAACCCCCCACACACATACATGACGGACACAAGCGTACACAGAAAAAAAACGAGAAGCAATTGCATGTTACGTATGAGCGAACATGTCTGTCAGTATTTACAAGGCTGTGTGAAAGTCTATTCCACGACACCATCCTGTCCTCTCCCCTCAGTGTGGGCCTCCGCGTTACATAACTCTTTGTTTTCGTGTGTGTCGGGCGGGCTGCATGTGTGCGAGTTATTCATTGCTTCACTGCACACACTCGGGACGGCAGCCAATGTCGAAGCACCGCTCTTTAAAACTCATTTCAGCCACACAAAGAATTTCTTTTTCTTTTGGTTGCTGTCTTGACAAGCCCCCCCCCCCCCCCCCTCTCTCTCTCTTTCCCTTCTGTGTTTTATTACCAGCAAAAAACTCAAATACCATTTTGGCTGCGTGCACACAATGTGGGATCAGCTGATGTTTGTTCTTGAGCAGTATGTGTAGTTTATTGCATCCTGTTTACATTCTAGTTTACCAGCTTATTCTATTATGTAATGAAAAGTACTGAGGCGATTACCCGGTGTGCTTTGTGTCCCATGATGCATCTCACCCAGCGGCGGCTCTGTGACCCCGAGCTGGTCATCCTGTTTGACTTAGTGGTGACCTCTGACCTTCCACATTCAGCCACAGGATATTAGCCCGCTGATGACTTTACACTTAATAGCTTTGGTTTACCTTTTGGCATTGTTTACAAAGTGACATTTCGTTAGATAATCTGCGAGTTACACTCTCGTACATATAGGTTGTTGGCAGCAGCAGGCAGCTGATTACAGCAAAAAAAAAGGTGGTGAACATAGTGGCGCAGCTACAAGAAGCAGGTGTTTCCCTCAGGAGTTGGTAGACAGCAGAAACAGCTGAAAGAGAGTGAATATTGAACTTCCGCTTGGTGGCCAGAAACACGACTCCAGATGAAAGATAAAGGCGCTTCGTAGGTGCTGGATGTGGAAATATGCAGCTGTTCGCTAATACGTTTGAATGTCAGTTTTCGTGTGTACGTGAGAGGAAGAAAAAAAAAAAAAATCACACTCTGTTGCTAAGGGTAACTAAAGCTGGTGGGACAAGAGCACTTGGCTTCAGCAGCCGCATGAGCAGTTAACAGCTTTGGTTGATCATTTCAGGGGCCATAACCTGCCACAAACCATGAATAGCTTGTGTTGATTGGGCTCAATGCAGTGCTGTGATGGAGACAATGGCCCACGATGCTGCAGCAGGCAGATCTAAGTCCATTATCTGGTGCTTGACCTCTTCATCACTTGTAATCTGTGACGAGGCGCCATGGCAGACATTGAGGGTTGTGTGTCTTGGCATCCCTAAAGGCTGAAGGTTTATTACAGTTACCACCCTGAGATTATTGCAGTGCTTTGGTTCTCCAAAGAGCAGCCTTGTGTGTGTGTGTGTGTGTGTGTGTGTGTGTGGACTGACCACTGCGTAGCATCCAGAAGGAGAGACGGCATTTAACATTATGGTCCTCATCCAGAAGTGACCATGGCTTTGAAAAGAAGCAGCGGAGGAAATGCTCCGCCACAGCAGCTTTCAGGAAAAGACGTGACCTATATTGTTTTGTTTTTACATATAGTATAATGCTGGGGCAGCAACTAATCTCTTGCTTGGTTGTTGCTGTTGTTTTGCTTTTAAAAATGTCAAATATAATGACAAAACAAATTTAAAACAGTCAGTAACGTTTTATTGCTTCATCAGTCATTAATTGTTGTGGCACCAGTGTGCGCTCAACACCTCTGCCTTTTCCTAACGCTCCTGTACCTCCCCTCATCCCTGCGTTTCTGCCCCCTTGTTACCTGTCCCCCCCCCCCCCCCCCCCACCACCACCACCACCCTCCCACCTCCACAGTGCCAGACTCTGCCAAGCAAGACCCCACCCCTCCTCCTCCCCCCATCAGCCCCAGTGCCATCCCGTCTGTACCCCCAAGCAGTGGCAATGGCAAGCGCGCCCCCTCTGGAGGTCAGCCGCAGACAGCACAGCAGCCCCCGAATCTGCTCCAGCAGCGCTACCCGCCGAGAGAGGTGCCCCCACGCTTCCGCCAGCAGGAGCACAAGCAGCTGTTGAAGAGGGGCCAGCCTCTGCCCTCGGGGACTCTGCCTCTCACCACGACGGGACGTCCCGCCACTACTGAACCTGCAGCAGCAGTAGCCATACACTCCTCTCTCTCCTGCTCCTCTTCCTCCACAGCCAGCCTGCCTACAGGTCAGCCGAGACACTCTGTTGGCGAGACACTATCTCTTAATCCTTTTTTTATTTAGCGTCTTTAAAGGGAAATGCTATTCATGTGTATTACAATAGTGTTTCTTTACATGCGGCATTAGGTGTAAGAGAGCTGAAGGTTGTTGTGAAAGTACTTTCATTATATTAGGTGACGCTGTACCTTTACTTAGAGTGGTGGTTGGAATTCAGTAGCAAATAAGGCAACTGTGCGTTTGTATTAATCCTGTTTGTTGTGTTAACTCACTCTACAGCTTTAATGAGCAACAAAAGTCCCCCATAGGGTATATTTGTTCACACGATGTTGCCATTTTTATGTGCAACCCTTCCGGACAGCTGTTTGACTTATAGCTGCTGCGCCCACGAGTGGTCGTGTTTTGGCTTAAACTGGCATTCTTGAATGACCGTGGCTATACGTCTACTTTTTGTATGTCACTGTGATTGTAACAGAGCAGTTTACCTGCGGAGCATTGTGAAGGCATCACAGGTGCTGCTGTTTATTTTCACTCTGTCTCTGCCCAGCTGGGAATTAGAAATGGGGATAAAAGGGGGACAGGGGTAGAGGATGGAAAGTAAACACAGCTGGCTATCGCTGTGTGTGTGTGTGTGTGTGTGTGTGTGTGTGTGTGTGTGTGTGTGTGTGTGTGTGTGTGTGTGTGTGTGTGTGTGTGTGTGTGTGTGTGTGTGTGTGTGTGTGTGTGTGTGTGTGTGTGTGTGTGTGTGTGTGTGTGTGTGTGTTACCTCCCAAAGCTCTGCATTTCACAGTAAATCAGGTTCTAATGTATTCCCAAGTGGTAAAGGTTTAGAGCACTTGGCACTTTTCATTGTCTGGAAAGGAAAACTAATTTTTACCATCAGTGTGTCTGAGCGTCGTCAAACCCCTCTGATGCTGTTTGAATGCAGCTCTATCTCCATGGCGATGAGATGTTTACCCTGTCCTCCTACTTTCTCCTCCTCCTCCTCCTCCTCCCTCTCATCATCATCATCATCATCCTCCTCCCACTCCTCGTTGAGCGTCGCTGACCAGCCCTACAGTGTTTCCTGTTGTTTTGGAGGAGGAGCCGCACATAGCGAGCTAGTTGGCTGGGCGCCTCAATGGGCCTGACCTGGCACTGATAGAAAGACAGAGTGAGAGGGAAAGAAAGAAAGAGAAGGAGAGAGCGAGCATGGCAGAGGTCCAGTACTGTGGGCTGCAGTGACTCATGGCTTACGGTAAAAGCTGCTGCTTCCCTCCGCCCCTCTCTGGCAGGCCTGCTATGCTCTGCTTTTTGCTCCCTGTGTGTGTCTTTGAACTGACTGATTACATTCGGAACGGAGAGACAGACGGGAGGACCGTCCAGACTGGAAGACAGATAGGAGTCCAGTGGGAGGTTTTTGTGTTTATATACCTCCTAGACTGCACGCTGAACTGGTGCACAGAGACGTTTTGCACATGAGCACGGCACTCTATCTCCCAGTTGAAAAACCTCCCAGCTTAGTTTCTTAGCTGAGCAATATTATTTAAGACACACACAGAGCGCTGCAGGTAAACCCACCTCCACTACCGTCCTTACAGCCTTTTGTCTACTGATAAAGCTATTGTCTCCCTCCCCACAGTTTCATTTCTTGCCGATAGCGAACAGTAAAAGCACACTAGCTGCATTCATTCACTCCCCTCGCTCCCTCTTCTACATCCGCTGACTCCACCTCGCCTCACCCCGTCTTTCATTACCCGGTCACATGTCGGCTCTCGTGAAAAGACGGGCTGATCAACGCGGTCCGTTTGTCCACTTATATACACGTGCATGTAAACACAAACATGCTCTTCCTCTGCAGTCTTTGTTATCCCTGCGCTGCTTGACATTTGCAGGATTACTCTGCTGTAAAGGCAAGCAGCAGGAACCACTGGTGTGCTTTTAATGGCCCCGGCTCAAGACAAGAGTTCAGATTTCACATCCATACAAATAAAAACCCTCAATGGAGATCCTTTTTGTAGGCCCTTAGATCATGTGCATTTATTAGTCTTTTTTTTGTGGCAATAATGAACTCCCGGCCTTCTCTGACTTGTTTATTTGACTGTTAACTAATTAGCTTGTCGTCCTATAATGTATTGGCTATAGCATTTGTCTAAAACCCCTTAGTTAATGCCCATAAAGCAAAGATCAAGGTTTTATGTACCAGCAGGCATTGTACTTGCTAAGCACAGCAGAGGCCGACGTCTCACAAATGGCATCGTAATATAAACAGTATAAACAGTGCAGCTAATGTGCTAATAGCTTGTCTAGTGAACAGAGAGAGAGTTTGTGCACACTCGACTTGATGCGCTCTCTAAGTCTGCTGATGATGCTGTAAAAGAGCCTTGGGAATCCCCTCAAAGAGGACTGGGACGTCTTGTGATGTGATTAAACATCAGCTCTCTGTTAACCACAAATGTTCAGCGCTCGCTCTTTTCTTTTCTTTTTTCTTGCCTCGCTCAATCGCTCTGTGCCCCTGCTCCCGTCTGCTCGTTGTTCTCTGATGCACGTGTTCATCACCTCCTCCACCTCCGCTATCTCACACACAACCCTCGTTGGCCCCGGGGCAGCCAGGATTAGTCAGGCTGCTCATTCTATATGTTAGTCTGTCAATCTAGCCATTAGTATAGCCTTCTTGCGGTGTTGCCTTTTTGCTTGGCTAACAATCCGTGTCCTAGGGCCCTTTCATAGGAGGCGTGAGAGAGCAAGCTATTTTAAGACTGGCATGCTGGAGAAAGCCCTTGACCTGGTTTATCCTTTAGAGGAGGAGGAGGAGGAGGAGGAGAAAGAGGATACTCGCAGGCAAATATGACCACCAGATGTCTTAGATGTGTACTTTTTAGAACACATGGTTTGCCCCTCTGTTAGTGTTTTCCCTCGAGATAATAGCGTTGCATTAACAGGAAAGCAGCCACAAAGAAACCACCCATACAAAACTACATTTCTTGCATATATGTCTGTACAGTCTCTGTCATTGAGCAGCTGCTGTTGGTTCCAGGATGAATACAATCCAACAAACAGCCAACAAACCAGAACTGTACTGGTTTGCTCTACAGTTGATAGCAGCTATTTTGCTTTGGCATCAGACCCACAACACACCCAAGATCCTTCCACATACAATATCTCAATCCTAGTAGTGGATTATTTGCCCGCTTATGGCCCTCTGGAACAAAACTTTGTAAGACAAATGCTGTTATTCATAGAAGTTTCACAGTCGTGGTTGCACAACCTAATAATAATTAAACTATTCAATACTCTCATTCCGTGCCTGAGATTGACAATCTTGTAAACGTACGCATTATGTAAAAATACATTGTAATTTATTGTAGTTTAGTGCTGAAATGCAAACACATTTAGGCCTGCAACTAATGACTATTCTTAATATGATCGATATGCGTACTATTTCCCTCTATTCGTCATTGTGAAAGTTGTGAAAAATGGCCGTTATGTTTGCCAAAGCTCAAGATGAAGTACAAAAATGTCTTGTTTTATCTGAAAAAAAAAATAATTATGAATTGACTATCAATTCTTATTGCTGCCAATTAATTGTCCATCAGTTGAATAATCAATCATTCGTGCCGCTCCTACACAGTTAGAGCACCAAATCGAAAACAATTGGGATGAGGCTATTGTGAGCATTAAACACAGAGATAGTACATTCCTGGGAGGTGTGTGTGTGTGTGTGTGTGTGTGTGTGTGTGTGTGTGTGTGTGTGTGTGTGTGTGTGTGTGTGTGTGTGTGTGTGTGTGTGTGTGTGTGTGTGTGTGTGTGTGTGTGTGATAGAGACTGTCGGAGAACTCGTTCATCTGGCTGGCAGCATGCATTGTCAGCTCTGTACCATCCCCTCTCTCTGCCCCTCGGGGACTTCATTAAGCCAGGATCTGTCCAGCTGAGGCCCACACAGCCCTCCTAGATTACTTCCTCCTTCCATCTCTCAACATCCATCTTTGTCTGTGTATTTTTATTCCTCAAGGTCCCTTTTTGCCTGACCCTTGTATTCCCCTCACTCACACATATATATAAACACACACACACACACACACCTTACTACATGTGTGTCCACTTGTAAAATGAAAAAGGTTAGAAGGCTGAAGGAAAGCGTGAAAGGAAGGATTCCCTGTTGGTCTGAGCAGTCAGGACGTAGAGTGTGATTTTTCTCTTTGCTCGTGTGTATGCATCCACACAGTAGATGCAGTGAACACACTGTGTGTATGTTAACATACAAAGGCGCAAGCGGCCATGCAGTAGCATGGCATGACCTCACCGCATGTTAGGTCCTCACAGTGGAGAGGCACAGGGGACTGAACCTCAGCCATAAAGGGACTCTGTTCTCTACAAAACATTGACTTATTGTGTTGGTGCGTGGGCGCTGGGATCATTTGTAAACAATACCAGCCTTGATCCAGGGGACTGCTGTGCTTTTTTTTTTGGCTTTTTTTTTTTTTGCGGGGCTCCCAGTAGCAGTTCTCCTCCTCCCTACATGCCTTCTTTTAAGTCTAATGCATGTCTTCCAGATCCATATGAGCTTGGTCATTTCATGTCCTCGCCCTGTTGCCCAGAGAGCTCCCCCATGAAGCGGCAGTGTTCTGTCTGAAGCCTGGCGCTGCTGCTTGTAATCACAGCGTTCCCGGCAAGCAGTCACAAAACAGACATTTGTCATCATGTGTGATCTGATGATATGCCTGTTCATACACAAACACGTGCATGTGTGAGAAAATTGTCATTCCAGCACCAGAGGGGGTGCGGCAGGCTTTTGTGGGGTTTCTCTTGCTCGCTCTTTCCTGCCACTGCTATCCAAGAGGCTTTCCATTGTGGGCGGCAGTGCTAATTGCAGATGGAGTGGTCCTGGCTAAATATTTAGTGACAGTTTTGAAAGGTTGAAAGATGTGAGGGGAGGTTGGAAGAGTCCCGCTTTTTGTTTTGTTTTACCTCATGCCTTGTGAGTGCATAAGGAAAGTCTCCAGGCTTTAGCGTTCAGCTGGTAACCAAGCCCACACACACACACACACACACACACACACACTAAAATACTGTGCCCCCCCCCACACTCCAATCTCTCGAACGCTCCCATCCCTTCCCCCAACCAGCGTTCTTTCAGTGCTTTTCCAGAGAGGGAGAATATTCTCCGTCAGGATAGGAATAGAGCATGATATAAATAAAGCCAGAGGGAGGCAATAGATAGAAGAGGAGAGACCCAGCCAAAGCAGTGTTGGTGGGAGGGACAGAGCATGAGGGGTGAGGAAGGAAGGGAGGGGGCGGAGGGGGCGGAGGGGGCGGAGGGGGCGGAGGGGGGCGGGGCGGGGGGGGGGGGGTGTCTCATGCCGCGCAAGAGCTGTGCAACTTCTTGGCAGCATTTCAAAAATGAGCCTCAGAGGCTTGGCGAGCCGAGCAGACATATTGAAACAAGGATGGTCGCTACGTCGCACAAAACCTAGCTCTTTACAGGATGGTTGGGAGGCATCTCTCCACAGGTATTTCATTACTGCTCTTTCATTATCTTCATTCCTCGTCAGCCTCCCTGTTTTTTTTTTCCTCTCTTCTGCTCTTCTTGCATTTGTTGTGTTTTGGTTTTGCTGGCTTGTATTTACACTCTGAGTGGATGAGCACTTGCGAATGTTAGAGCTGCAGCGACAGTGCACTGCGGGCATGCAGTGTTGAGTTTTTTTGCTTTGTTTTTATCATTGTGAGTGAGACATGCATGCTTTTTGAAGCAGCAATGGTGGAGATACAGGCGGTAGCTCAGAGCTTTTTTGGCTGTGGTTCAGGACTGAGAAAATGGCGGTCCTGCACTTCTTAGTAGAGAGACGCTACAGAACGACAGCACTGTGTGTGTCAGAAACACAGTGCCCTCTTTCCCCCCCCTCTTCTCTCTCATTGCCTCCTGTCTCCTTTAGTTGCAAGCATTGAAGTAAGCTTGAAAACGGGGTGGTACACAGATGCTGTCACTTCCCTGACGTACAGTAGTACAGTCTTTGCATGCAAACTTAGCATGCATGTGAGGGCAAATGTAAACAACAAGGCGCTGCAGCACAAGGGACAGCAGAAATGAGGCAATCGCGAGGCAGCAGGTTGATCAGTGCAGCAATTATGATCTGCAACTGGGCTTAGTTTGTATGTATGCACCATGGAGCTCGCTCAACTCACTCCATAAGCATTATTTTAGTTTATCAGAGCAGTTGTGCAGGCAGATTGAGGCTGACGTGTTGGTGAGGAGACAGGCTGCCCGGGGCTGGTGCAGACTATTTGTGCTTCATGTCAAGTAGAGGTCAAAACTGCAATAAGGGGTCAGAAGTTAAGGATGACTCGGCTGCATGACTCCTGTCATTGATTACATCCACTAACGTGGTTCCCAAATATAAGAGTTATTCTTGGGGTGACCTGTTAGGAAGATACAGTGCCCAGCTTTCAGGGCTTCTCTTTTCATATGTGACAAACGCATGCATTGTCTAATGACTTCGATTAAAGATTAAATATTTTGTGGTAGAATCTCTATTTGATTCATATTTAATCTAAAGGTCCTCTTTTTGGTGTTGAGAAGTATTTTTAAAATCCGTAAGAAGCAATTTTACAACGAGCTCTGCAATTATGTAAAACCTTTTTTTTTCAGTAATATTTGGTTTTAAAAAGTACAACACTGTAATGTAATTGTACTAGCACAGTATAGTATTTTCTCATCTTGTCTTAGTATTATTAGGGAGTGCATAGGTTTTGTATTTATTTGCTAATTAAAGCTACCTCTGCTACCATATTAGTCATTCTGTTTCCATTTTCAGTGCGGGTGGTATTTATTTTCATGAATGAAGCATCTTGTGAAGTCAGTGAGTCCATAAGTAGACACTTTATATGTTGCCATGGTATTTCAACCTTACTGAGCACATGTGGGTGTGATGACGTCCATAACGTATACCTCTTTTCTCTCATCCTATTGCTCATGCTCATGTCCTATCCTTTTTCTTTCCTCCCCTACAGAACTGCCCCCACAGAGTGGCCAGGGAGCACAGTATGATAATCCCCTCTGGGGACACCTGCCAGCCAACAGGAGTGCCACAAGTGCTGCATCTTCCACCAATCTTAGTGGCTGGGATCAACTAGTCATTGACCAGAAGGACGCAGAGGCTTGGCCTTCTATTACCCTCAGCCAGAGCCAGGCCCCTCCAGGAGGATGCCCTTTGGACACTGACCCTGGTCGCTTGGCCAGCAGCAGCAGCAGCAGCAGCAGTAGTACTAGTAGTAGTTGTAGTACAGTGAGTATGGCCACGGGGGCCAATAGCCAGACAGGCCACTTCCCTGCCAACCACCTTAGCAGCAAGGTCAACATTGGGCCCAGCCCTGCCAATCATACTGGAACCAGCATGCTCTCTAGCCAGGTTGCAGCCAATCGCAGCTGGGGCGCCGGGCCTGGACCCTCCCATTGCCCCCCTCAGTCCTCAGTGGGGAGTGAAGGGAAGAATGATAGCCCAGCGGGGGGAGGAGGCAGCAGGGGCTGGGGGTCTTCATCATCCTCCACCACCAACTTTAACTTGAACCTAAACCCAAATGCCAACCCGTCTGCCTGGCCCATGTTGGGACATGATGGGGGTGGCACAGGGGGAGGCAGCTCAGGAGGAGCCAACACCATTTCACCTCCTCAACCTACACCCAACCTCTGTAATCCGCCTGGCCCCCCACCAGCCCAGACCAGCAGCTGTACCGGAGTCAACACTAACAGCAACTCCACGGGGATTGGCAGCGCCTGGGGTAGCATGATAGCCTCTGACACTTCAGAGCCACACCCCTCCCCGTCCACGAATGTGTCTTTCAGTTCAGAACCTCAGAACCTTAAAACTGATGGACCAAATCACACTAATAAGCAGGAACCCCCCAGCCCCATCCGCAACTTGCCTGGCTGGGGTAGTGCACCTGTAGGCTTGGGTTCCATGGGCCAGACACCCACAGGGGGCCAACAGCTCAATGGAGAAGATAATAGCTCAGTATGGGGTAACAGTGGCGACTCAAAGGCACCTTCATCTAAGGAGGCACCTGGATGGGACTCTGGCTGGGGCCGTGGAGGAGGTGGAACAGGTGGAACAGGAAACTCTGGAGGCTGGGGTGACCAGTCTGGTGGAAACTGGGGGAAGCAGCACACTGAGGAAGCCCAGGGAGGCTGGGCTGCCCCTAGCTCTCCTCCCCAGGATCCACAGGCTAGTCCTTGGAACAGACCAGTGAGCACAGCTGCTGCAAGTGAAGGGAGCAGTGACGGCATGGAAGGACAATCCCAGCACAGAGACTCCCCACCCAGAGATAATCCAGCTCCTCTGGTGCCAGCCCAGGATTTGGACCCCAGGGTGTTGTGTAACACGGGCTGGGGACAGACCCCTGTTCGACAGCACACAACCTGGGACATGGACCATTCTAAACGCAAGAATGATGCAGCTGCTGATTCATGGGGCTCTGGCCCAACCGCTCCAAGCGACGCTCAGGGGCCCTCCAACACTAACATGGGCCCCTCTCAGAGGGTTGACCCTGGGATCAAAAATGATGTGCCTGGTTCTCAGGGAGCTTCAGGTTGGGGTGGAAGCATAGCTGCTAACACAAACCAACCGAGCTCTGGTTGGGGAGAGCCACCCAACAACATTAAGCCCCCAGGTGGCCCTGGTGGCTGGGGCAATCCACCGACAGGAGCCCCCACGTCCAGTATACCCAAGAATGGGGGTCAATCCTGGGCAGAGGAGAAGTCAACTGGGTGGGATGATTCTCGCAACAAGGCAACATCCCAGAGCTGGGGAGAGCAACCCAAAGCATCCCACAACTGGGGCAATAGTGGAAGCAATAATCCAGGGGACTGGAGAGAACCAGAGGAGAGCAAAAAGAGTCCCACCAACCCAGGTTGGGAGGGAGAAGCAGGGGGCTGGAAGGAAAATCCACGAGGTTGGGGAGTGTCTTCTTCAGGACCTGGGATACCTGCAGCTGGAGGAAATGGGGGCTGGGGAGAGACAGTTAGCCAGCGTCCCAGTGGCCCTCCCCAAAACTGGGGTGCCAAGCCTCAGGATGGTCCCAGTGGCCCTCCCCAAAACTGGGGCGCCAAGCCTCAGGATGGTCCCAGTGGCCCTCCCCAAAGCTGGGGGGCCAAGCCACAGGATGGTCCCAGTGGCCCTCCCCAAAACTGGGGGGCCAAGCCTCAGGATGGTCCCAGTGGCCCTTCCCAAAACTGGGGGGCCAAGCCTCAGGATGGTCCCAGTGGCCCTTCCCAAAACTGGGGGGCCAAGCCTCAGGATGGTCCCAGTGGCCCTTCCCAAAACTGGGGGGCCAAGCCTCAGGATGGTCCCAGTGGCCCTCCCCAAAACTGGGGGGCCAAGCCTCAGGATGGTCCCAGTGGCCCTCCCCAAAACTGGGGGACCAAGCCTCAAGATGGACCCAGTGGAAGTAGTGGGGGAGGGAGCATGGGCTCTTGGGCTGGATCAGGCTCAGTGAAGCAGGGTGGAATTCGGGAAAGCAGGAAGAAGGAGTCCTCAGCTGAGCCCACAGGCTGGGAAGAGCCCTCCCCACCTTCAATCCGACGCAAGATGGAGATAGATGACGGTACCTCAGCTTGGGGCGACCCTGTTACCTACAGCAAGGCAGTCAACCTATGGGACAGGAACAATCCAGGAAAGTCCCAGGCTAAAGTTACCACTGGAGGCAATAACCCCCCAGGCCCCAACAACAACAACAACCATTCCCACTCTCATAATCACCCCTATCAAGGACCACCTGCACCTTTACAGAACCACACGCAAAACTCCCAAAACCCAGGGCCCACTAGTGGGCCCATGGATCCTGTTGTCCAACACCAGTCTGGGCCATCTCACAACAGGAGTCCCTTAATAGCTCAAGGTAAGACATCATAGTACTATTTTGCTATGTGGCACTATTACTATGTGTAATAGTGCCACATAGCCCACACCTATAATATTAAGCAAAGTTTGTCAGATTAATTCATTCATAGAAAACAGATACATTAGATTGTCATCTTTTATAAGTGACTTGATTTCACATCATTTAGCATTTCTCTTTTCCTTTTCACTGTTCAAAGTAAAGGTGTCAAACATGAAAGCTGGTTGTGTAGTTAGCACGTAGCACTGTTAAGCTCCAATCTCTTCATCCACTTAAAGGTAAAATCTTGACCTAGCTTGCCCTCTTTGGATTTACATCTAATCAACTATCCAAATGAGTTAAGCAGGGCCAGCCCTGTCCCTCCATGAGGCTCCTCACATTTCACAACAGCAGACACGTCTGTGCGGGTAACCCTGGAAACCTCTCATGGGTACCCAGAGGAAGCACAAGAATGCTGTTTACAAAGTGCCTCGTGAAAATAGAGATTCACCACAAACAGTTTGAGAAGGATCGGGAGTGTGTGATTATATGAGAGCCACCATCTGTCAGTTGATTGAGGGAGGAGGTGAGCCCCCCTATAGCAGCTGAGAAGGAGCTGACGCCCCCTGCTGTCCCTCACTTGACCCTGCATGACGACTCCACATTGGATTCATTTGCTTCCCAACAAAACCCGATAGCTGCACCTTTTGAAGGAATAAGAGCAGTTGAGCTTATAGAAGGTTAAAAACAAAGAAGGATAACTCCACAATACTATTTATAACTAATGGCAGACTGGGGGGACATTTTTATGAGTAGTATAGCACTTTGGCCAGTCATACTAGAAGGTTGGATGTTAATTATAATTTTGGAGCAGCCTTTCGGGCTTGACCTCTCCCTGGAGAGAGAGAGAGAGAGAGAGAGAGAGAGAGGACTAAGCTGAGGCTGGCACTGCCACAGGCCCAGAGACAGTGCTGTGTCTCTAATGCCAAGAGGGAGACAGGCTGCGCCAAATCTTAAATGGGTATCTTCTCCCTCTGTTAACCGTCCCGCTAAGCCAAAGCCCAGGTTTCTGACTTCTTGCACGAGCTTCACTTCACACTCCAAAACAGAAGGATAAACAGTTTGATAGTGGTAAGGCTCAGTTGGATTTAACTATGCCAACTGAAGCAAGTGCAGAGTACTTGACCCAACAATTCATACTTTGCCTTTTTAATTTATTTATTTTTGACAAATGCCATTGCCAGTAAATTCAACAAACCAGTAACAAAGCACCCTAAGGTTGGATCGTTAAATGGCGAGTGAAGATGCAGATACATTTTTGACAACTTTATTTCTCAGTCCTTCTGAAACTTCTAGAAAGTGCAGACAATGACCAATTTGTTTCTCTTACTGTAATATGTTTAATTAGTTATACAATTATTTTAGGACTGCATAAAATCTCTTTCTGCCTTCTTATGAGAAAACCTAAATCCAAAGTCAAACGAGTGAAAATGCCTGAGGTTATATTAACTTATGATTGTAATCCAAAGCATTTTTTTTTTGTATTTTATTTGTTTTGATGTTATTGGTATTTGTGCTTGGAAGTATTTGTATTGACAGGCCCTTGTCCCCTTGTGTGTCCTCCAGGTTGGGGAGAAATATCCAGCTCCCACACAAAATCAGAGAGCTCTTGGGGGGAATCTGCACCCGCTCCGGTCAGCGGCGACAATGGGACGTCTGCCTGGAGCAAAACTAGCGGGAACTGTGGGGGCTGGGGAGACAGCAACCCGGACAGCTATGGCAGGGGCAACCCGACGATGACATCTGCATCTTGCAAACCTGGTAAATAGCTTAACCCTGTATGGTTTTACAAATGAGTCTTTACCAAATCTGTGTACCTTTTTTTTGTTTTTAAAGAATAACAACACCGCACGCTCCACTGCTGAATAAAAGTTCAATAGCTCTCCTCTGATGAGTCAATCAAGGACATCAATATGGTACAGGGGGAAACAAGAGCACTGGAAATGATACCACAAAATCCACACTGCCCCCTAGTGGCCAGTTCAGATTACTTTTATGTAGTAATATGCAATGTAATTGTTAGTAATACTTAAGCATGGAACCAGTCCTTAGTTATCGACATCATAACGTTATCACATTAGGCATGAGTGTATGTCCTCAATGCTGCTTGGTTTACATCCTGCCGTGTGTTTTCCAGCTCCCAAACCTATGCAAGACGGATGGGGAGGTGGAGGTGAAGAGCTGAACTTGTCGAGTGGTCAGTGGGAGGCTGAGGAGGGAGACATGTGGAACAGCGTTGCCTCCCAGGAGACCAATTCCTCCTGTAACTCTTGGGGCAATGCATCTAAAAAGGGCCCACAGAAAGTATGAAGCAGGATACAGAAAAAAAATATATATTTCATTTTCATATTAAGATATTATTGACACAGTGTGGTAATGCTGATTTTCTGTCATCAGCTCTCCCAGGGAAAGGTCCCGGGGAAGCAAGAGGATGCCTGGATCATGAATCGTCTCATCAAACAGCTGACAGACATGGGCTTCCCTGTAAGTTGAAGTGAAAATTAACTGTAGGGCGACTGGGGCTAAGTGGGGGAGCGTCCTTCAATCAGAGGATCGGCGGTTCGATCCCCGGCTGCAGCTAGTAGCTGGTTGATTTGTTTCTATATCTCTAATGCTTTTGGGTTTTATTTTCCAGAGAGATCCAGCAGAGGAGGCTCTGAAGAGCAACAACATGAGCCTGGACCAGGCCATGAGTGCCCTGCTGGAGAAGAAGACAGAGCTGGACAAGCGGGGGATGGGGATAGCCGGCCACGACTACAACAACGGGCTCATCAACAAGCCCATGAGCTGCCCTCGGCCTTCGCTTCATTCCAAAGACCCCTCGGCAGACCCCCGCTTGCCCTTCATGGATAAGGTAATTCACACATTTACATAAAAACGTACTGTGCATTGAAATAGTTCAGAATTGTAATGCTGGTAGGAAATATTTAACTGTAAAATGAGTTGATAAAAGACGTTTCCACGTTAAATGTGAGATGGAAAGTTTTTCACTCCATACAATTACATTGACGTTGATATTTAACAAAAATTAAGCGTACTACTCCCAGACAAATGAGACACCTTAGATTAACCCTATTTTCCTAAAGTATAATTACCATTTAGTTGTCTGGTAAGGAGGGACATATTCTTGCTTCACAGGATCAGAACAAATCAACAATGTCTAAACCTCTTTCTCCCCCCTCGACCTCTGCATGTTGGAAAAGACAAAGTTGTTTTGGGCATCATATATTTTACTTCAACTGCATTACCTGATATTGAGATCACTTTCCATGCATTGTCATTTTGTCATTTTGTCATCTCCATCATCTGAATTTGTGTGTTTCAACTTTAGATGCATTATTTTAGACATTTCACAACCCATGAATGTAGATAATTGATTTCAAGCTCACTGTGGTGGGATGGATGAAAGGAAACCGATAAGGTGTTTTGACTTGAAGTTGACGTCGTCTGTCCAACAGATGCAGAGTGGAATGTTTGGCGGTGGTGGAGCAGCACAAGCCCGGGCCATGCAGCAGCAGCAGCAGCAGCAGCAGCAGCAGCAGCAGCCTCCTCAGCCGCCAGTGCCGCCTCTCAGTTCCTCTCAGCCTAGTCTACGTGCTCAAGTGCCTCAGTTTCTGTCCCCTCAGGTGAAGACACACACACACACACATATATATATATATACACACAGCCTCATTTCTCACTTATTATATAAATATATACAAGGCATTTTAATGTATGCATTGATAAATATTTTGTATTCAGATTACAGTCTTAAAGAAAATCTCCAATATGAGTTTCTCATTTATTATTTATCAGTTTAGACCTCTTCAAACTTGAACTAAGACCTTAATACTACTAATTCACATGGGACTTAATTTTCACATGCAGTGCGTGCACCAGTCACAAAGTGTTTTGCATTTTAATTGAGTTAAGCAATTTTGTTTTTAATGTGTTGATACTTTCAGGTTCAAGCACAGCTCTTACAGTTTGCGGCAAAAAACATTGGTCTGAATCCTGCACTTTTAACCTCACCAATAAACCCTCAACATATGACCCTTCTGAATCAACTTTACCAGCTGCAACTGGTGAGTCGCATTTAGTCCCGTCTTCAGTTTTATTGGATGCATTAGAAAAAAATGAAGATGTAGATTGAGCCCTCTTATTTCATGCTAATTGTGTTATTTGTTGTTACTATTGAGTTAGACCTGGATATATAGACGCAGTGACATCTGTTGGCATTGAACCCATGCTTCTTCCTGATACACAGGCATACCAGCGTTTACAAATTCAGCAGCAGATGTTGCAGGCGCAGCGCAACGTTTCTGGCCCCATTCGACAACAAGAGCAGCAAGTGAGTTTTCCTCCACACCTCCTGCTCTCTTATTCCTCACTCTGATCACGGAAATGATTTTCTAATTATTTTTGACATAATTAAAGCTGATTGTGATCTAAAAATAGCTCGGGGGCAATTTACATTTCTGTTGTTATACGTAACACCTGCACATTATAGATCCTAACTATGTCTCCATTGCGATGTCGTCCCAGGTTGCACGTACAATCAATAACATGCAGCAGCAGATCCAACAGCACCAGCGTCAGCTGGCCCAGGCCCTGCTGATGAAGCAGCAGCAACAACAGCCGCCCCCCTCCCACTCGGGCCTGCATCCTGGCGGGGGCAAATCCTCCCTGGATTTATTTCCAGGTCACCCCCAGGCTCCAGGCCTCCCTGACCTGCAGACCAAAGAGCCGCAGTCATCTTCCAACTCCTACAGCTCCTACTCTCTCTGTGAGTGGCGTTTCTCTTTGAATGGCCAGTAGGTAATGCTGCGTTAAACCGTCGCGGGCCTGTGTAGTAACAGCTCTCTGTCTCCTCAGCTGGACTGAATCCAAACATGAATGTAAACTGCATGGAGGTGGGAAGTCTGTCTATGAAGGAACCCCCCCAGCCTCAATCGCGCCTGTCGCAGTGGACGCATCCCAACTCCATCGAAAGCCTCTCTGGAAGCTCCTCTCCTCTGGAGCCCAACCTGGGCAAGCATGGTGAGAAAAGAAATGGCATCCTGTAATTAACACTGAGAAGTCCCCACCTGATGCAACGTATATATTTAAGATGACAGAATATCAAAGAATGATGTAATAGAATAAAATAATTAAGAAGAATGTTTTCACATTGAGCCCTTTTTATACCAAGGACCAGGTGACTATAGAGAGGCCCTTCCCTTCCAGTGGACCACCATGAGACCTTATTCTGGAGAAAAGAAATGTACCGTAGATAACGGCGAGAGACGAATCATTTTTTGATCCCGTTTGAATTGATCAAAACATTTTGAATATGCCTCTTGCTGTTGACTACCGTACATATTTTCCCCCAAAATAAGTTCCCATAGAAGGAGCCGGAAGGGGAGGGACTCTCTATGTCTCCATCTCTAAAATCCAAAACCTTTCCCACTTTTCCCCTGTTATTAACCTCAACACTTGTTGTTTTCATTTCACTTCTCTCAGGTGCCAACCTGGGCCCCCCTGGTAAGCCCCCTCAGCTGGAGGACTCTTACAGCCCCTACAACTTGATGTCCAGCTCAGACTCTCCTACCAGCCCCCTGGTCCCCCAAGACAGCTGGGGGCAGGGCAAGAGCACCAGTGATAAGATGGCCAATGGGACCAACATCAACTGGCCACCAGGTCAGAACACTTGAAGAACTCTTTATTGATGGTTTGCTGTTGGGAGCCAGATGTTGATCACTGTTAACCAGTTTGTTTCCTCTAGTCGGCCATGTTGCCATCTACTTCAAATAGTTCTGCTGTGTTCTTTGCTCTCGCTGTAGAATTTTTCAGTGACACTTTTATTGGTTTACTTTTTTAGAAATAAGAGAACTGAAAAGAGAGTAGCGGGCAAAAAACTAAAGAGAGATCTTATCAGAGCACTGTTCATTACCTTAATACTGGAACATTTTTCCCATCACTATCATCACTTTTCCATTACTGAAATATGGGTTCAATTACACAGGACTGTTATCACTTAATCTATAAACAAATATAGTAACCATCCAGGTGAACTTCACCAACCCAGAACTGATGGCCGGTTACCACCTGCTTGGTAGCAGCTAATACAGATATTAGATAATCAATAGGTAACGTTAAATATTATGCTGTGGTTTAAAAAAAACAAAAAACATATGTAAACATCTTAATTTTTGGTTTTCAGAGTTCTGCCCCGGTGTGCCCTGGAAGGGCCTCCAGAATATTGACCCTGAGACCGACCCTAACGCGACCCCCGGCAGTGTCCCCAGCGGGCCCACCATCAACACCAACATCCAAGATGTCAACCGCTACCTGCTGCGGGACAGGAGCGGAGGTGAGAGCCCGGTTTAAGAGTTTCAAGCTAGTCTTAGTAAGATACCAAGTAGGATGTTTTTGTGTTAGTGGTCCTGAATTATTCTTCCATAGAGCAAGCCCCCATGTATTTAAAGTCGACTTAAAATTGTCTGACAGTATCATGCAGCTGCCGCCACCAGAGAGCCTGCTTCCTATTCTTTTGTTCTTCATCTTCCTACTTTTAACTGTTTTTATAATCATTGTCTTCTCTTCTTTATACACTTACTCTCATCATTTGTCGTGCATTTTTCCTTTACTCCCATTTTCTCTTTCTGCTACTTTTTCCTTATTTGTTTGTGTTTTGTCTATTTTTGTTTGTGTTGATTGCATCGGCTTAGGCTCTTCTCCCACTTCATCTCAGAACGAGGCTCTGCCTCCGTCCAGTGATTGGCCAGTCAGTGCCTACACTAGCTCGTTCAGTCTGTCGTCCCCGGAGTCGGACGATGCAGGTACATGGTTTATCCATAACCTTCTCCCCCCCACAGTGCAGTGGCTGAATCACTGCACATCAACATTATCCTCTCCCTCCTTCTACCGTAACAGCCAGAGCCTGAACCACATCTCACCTGTCTATACATTCTTCTGATTGAATATGATCCTCTTTTGAGCTCTGTCTCAACTTTGCCTCTCATGCAGTGCATATCTCCCCTGTGGTGTGATTGTATCTAGTGTTTATCCTTCCTCCTTGTGTGTGGCATGGGAAGTGCTCTCCTTTGCATAGATATGAAGGAACCTTTAAGTACCATCATTTCGTTATGCAGGACTCCCTTCTGTGGGAGAAGCTGTCTTTTGGTCACTTGGCGGTGCAGGTCAACCTTTTGACTCCCTCTTTTCCATCCAGGTAAACTGTCGGAGATGAAATCTACTTGGTCTCCAGGCTCCATTTCTCACAGCCAGGCGTCTTTGTCCCACGAGCTGTGGAAGGTCCCACAGGGCCCCCGGAGCAGCAACATTGCCCCTTCCCGACCTCCACCTGGCCTCACCAACCCCAAGCCTTCGACCTGGGGGGGCAACTCCCTGGGTCTGGCCCAAGGCTGGAGCAGCTCTTACACCACAGGTAGTCTGATAGTGAATATATATATACATACATATATATAAGCCAGGCATCAACGTGTTTATGCTTTTCTCCTTGATTTGCTTCCTTCTGCGTGGTAGTGATAGGACTGATCTTAGAACATTTAGCACGTCATCACTCCCAAGAAATGGAGGCAAATATTTAAGGGTTAACGGAACAATCTAACGAGGCCCCTCCATCATCAGTCAAAGCTCACAAAAGAAGTCAAGCAGATGAATCCATTTGTCAATAGAAAGCATGTATTCTGAATTGAGAGTGCCTATATGACTCACAATAATTACTTGATTACACAATAAACAGGTTTATTGGTAGTGAATGAATAGGTTAAACATTCTTGCATGTATATGACATATAAGCTAATGTTTTTATCCTTTTTTATGTGAAAATAGTGAACATAAAAAAACTGAAAATACATAGGTCAGAATATGGAGCCATAATGTGTTAGTGTGCATGGCTGTGAAGATTGCAGGAGGAGTGTTACTCGTAGCCCAAGCTGCACTTTGATGTGGCGTACAACCACAGGCCAATTACGAAGCTAGAGAGCAGGCAGGATTGACAACAACTCAAGAATATCTTGTTGTGGTTGAACAACTGTCAACTGACACTGGGTGGAAATCGACTCCACCCATGCAGTTTTGGTGACTGATTTTGGTTGCTTGTTGATAATAAGCATCTTGGTGTCTCTCTCTCTCTCTCTCTCTCTCTCTCTCTCTCTCTCTCTCTCTCACACACACACACAGCAGGTACCACGTGGAGTACAGACAGCTCCACCAGGACCAGTAGCTGGCTGGTTCTGAGAAACCTCACTCCACAGGTACCAGTTTACAACACAGCTGCTTCCTCTTGGCCTTAACGCATTTAGACCTCACAGAGAATGAACTGTATCCTCCCACTCATGGCCTTGCTCTTTTTTGTGTCCTTGTTTGTGACCCAGATTGACGGTTCGACTCTGCGTACACTGTGCATGCAACACGGCCCCCTCATCACATTCCACCTCAACCTGACGCAGGGCAACGCTGTGGTGCGCTACAGCTCCAAGGATGAAGCTGCCAAGGCTCAGAAGTCCCTGCACATGTACATGTCTTTAATGAAATGCATTCGAAGTATTCGGCTCAGTTGATTTTTAAGACGTTTGCGTCATTACTCACCTGTGTTTTTCCTCTCACCTCCGTCCAGGTGCGTGCTCGGGAACACCACCATCCTGGCCGAGTTTGCTGGGGAAGATGAAGTGAACCGCTTCTTTGCACAGGGCCAGTCGCTTGGCGGAACAACCAGCTGGCAGGCCTCTCCGGGCGCCAATCAGACAAGGATGGGCGGGACCGGGTCCGGAGCGTCCCATCCCATCGGCCACTCGCCCCACTGGAACAACAACAACGGCAGCAGTAGCGGTGGGCTGGGATCCGGCGGAGCAAAGACGGGGGGAGAGTTGCTGTGGGGTGGTGTGCAGCAGTATTCCAGCCTGTGGGGACCCCCGAGCGGAGAGGAGGGGCGGGTCATGGGGAGTCCCACCCCAATCAATACCCTGCTGCCTGGGGACCTGCTGAGTGGAGAGTCCATGTAGGACGGAAGAGCCCAGTCGTAACAAACACCCAACAGGAGTAAAAAGTCTTGCAAATCATTGTGGAGATAATCAGTGTGGCTGTAACGGTGAAAAGGAGAGACAAGAGGAGGGCGAGGCTACATCCTCGCTGCTCACCCTCGCCAACCTCCTCTACTCCTTTTTGTTTTTAATGACATTTCAGTTGCAGTTCTTTTGTGAATCTCGGTGAGAGATTTTGGTCACAGTGTTCAGCTTTTACATTTGGAGACACAGGAAGGAGTCTTTCATTCAACAAAGAAAGAGAACTTTTTACAGAAATGAACTTGTGGGAACTCGCCGTTTGAAACATGTACTTTAGTTCAAACTGACACGAGATGACGAGCTGCCATCTTTAAACTTGCATAATCCCTCTCTGCCTTTTCAGGCAATCATACTGCACCTCAGAGATCCATGAAAAGGCATCATTCCCAAAGTAAAACCCTTCAATCAGAGTGGTTGTCGAACTTTCAGCTGGTCCAGACTCATTTGTTTCTCTCAGCACTAATATTAGCCTTAACCTCTTTCCTGCCCTGCTATCCTCACTCACTCTGTACTTGGTGAAGAAGCATACGGACACTTGCACACCCTTATTTCTGAGCCAGTGAAACCTGAGTGGAGAGTACACGCTGCTGCGGCCCAACGTAAGCAACCGCAGCTCACAACTTCAGTGCATTTTTGCAAGCAGATTGAGTTCCCCAACACAATGCTCAAAGGGAATGATGCAACTCTGTTCGCCGTGTTCAAGCCATTTATTTTTGTATTTTTTTTTTTTTCTTCTTAAATCATTGCAAGCTAAGAAATGATATGATTAAAATGTGTCTGTCAATCTTACCCCAGTGGGGGGGGGGGAGATTTTGGGTCGTCACATGTACAGTTATGGAGCGTGATGGACGACAAAATGAACCACTGCTCTTACTAAGGAACTGTAAAGACAAACACTTCAATGCACCTCAACTCATCTGCGGGCAACTCGCAGCTTGGTCTCAGTTTCGGACCCTCTCACTGATGTTGTGGAAAACCTCAAGTCGTAAATGTTCCCCACCGGTGTGTCCCCCCCCCCCCCCCCCCCCCCCCAACCATTTCAAGTGACGTGCAATATAAGCCACAGACTCTACCGTCCCATGACCTCTCTCGGAAAGAGAGGAGACTGTAAGGAATGATTGAACTGCAAAAACGCTATCTGCCCTTCAACCCCCCCCCCCCCTAAAACTGCCACTACTACCCTTCATCTCCCCCCAAGAGTGTGAGCTCAGGAGAGCAGCAAGCTGGTCTTCAGCCACCTTCTGTCCAAGATACAAGGAGGTACACACAAAGCACTTCTTCAGCCAGCCTACTCTCCACATGTATGCCAGTTACTGGTTTTGGGGGGAGAGCGAGGGACAGGTGTGTGTGTGTATGTGCGTGAGAGAGTGTTCCTGTGTATATGTGTGTGTGTGTGTGTGTGTGTGTGTGCGCGCGCTTGGGGAGAAGGCATCAAACCAAAATGAGAGGAGCCGGTTTTCCTTTTTACCCCAGAAGACCAGATGCCCCTTTTTTGTTTTCTTTTTGCCCAAATTCGCGTTGGTAGAAAAGTTTGAAGCAAAGATTTGTGAATAGGTGGTCTATCATAGCACTTAGCAAGAGCGTCGCAGCTCGTTATACCCTTAATGCCAACAGATAGAGGAAAGGAGAAGCAACACTGGCAAATAAAAACTGAAAAAAACAAAAAAAACAAAGACAAAAAAGCAATCTGCTTAGTGGCTTCTCTATATGCTTATTTTTTAACTTGACATGGATGTGAAGATGTTTTTGTTATTGTTTTTTTTTTTTTCTCAATCCTTCTTCCCTCAAGTCGGTGGGACCAGGAAGGATGTCAAACATGGTAGCAAAGTGAAGGGAAATACAAAGAAAGAACTAACTCAACTGATGATGGGTGCAGCAGGGAAAGACCCCAAAGCACTCGCCCTCTTTATCAAAGTAAATATCACTGTTACATTGCATACTTTGAAATCTTTAGCCTTGGTGTCTGGAAACACTCGACATGTTCATGTTCTACTGGATCCAGCAGGGAGGATCGCCATCTTCTTCGTCCTTTTTTTTTTTTTTGTTTTCCTTCGTCTTCGTTCTATTGGAGGCCCTGCCAACCTGTGTGATAGTGTGGCCACTGAGTGCCTGCCTGCTGCAGAGTGCAGTGCTCTGCAGCAGCCCTCACCCCCGCCCTCCCCCTCGCTCGCTGCCTCCCTGCGGATCCCTACAGACTGGCTTCCCTCCTCTTCCTCCCCTGGCCTCCAGGCCAAGAGCAGCTCTTTCAGAACTGGCCCACCTGTAATAAATTTACTACTACTGCTGCGCCAGAGTCTGTCCTCAGCAACCTCCAACTCCACTCTCTCTTTGTCTCTCTCCTGCAAGGATCACTTTAGCCAGAGATGGAGGCGTTTGATGTGTTGTTGTTTTTTCTTGGTTTTCACTTATGGAATTGCCAGTGTGCATTTTGATTTGATTGTTGTCATGAAGTTTGCTGATATTGTTGCTGTTATCAATTGATGATATAGATAATGATTGTTTTCATGGCTTTTTTTTTTAAATAATGGTCTTTATGCAGTGTTCAGCTTCTCTCCTGCCCCTCCCACTGCCTCCGAGGCACAAGCAGTGTGTATTGAAGAGGTACGCCTCAGCCGTGCAGCAAGGCCACACGAAACAATGCAACACTGGGGGAGTTAGAGCCCGACAGGGGGTTTAAAGAGTCAATTCAAATCAGGTGGGAAACGGTTGTGTAGTCAAAGGGTCTCCAGGATAGTGAGCCAACTTCTTCTGTCCATCCTGGGGCACCTCCACTCTTATGTTGTCTCATAACACACACATCCTTTAGTGTTGATGGGCCTCACTCACACTGGTGCTTTATGTTTAACTCTGGGAGCACTCAGTTACACTTAGAACCACCTCAACTGAAAACAGCCTTCCATTTCTATGCAAAGACGAGGAGGTGTTCGTTCACAGCCATCTAGAAAATCACAGCCATCCCCCCCACCCCCCGCCACATCTGCCAACCTTCACTTATCTCTCAACTGTTACTACCAGGCAGCTTCCCTTGAACCCCCCCCCCCCCCCTTGATAAAAATGTAAGGGACACTGAAAGAGTCTCTTCCAGGGTTTAGTCTCCCACTGTGTGGACGGAGCTACTAGATGACACTAAATGACCTGCTGGAGGCACTAGTGGTTGGCAAACAGTCGCTTCTTCAGTCTTGTGCCAACTGATCTGCAAATATCTACTTCCACCTTGCCATATCCTAATTGATCTTAAGGGGCATGAGACTTAAGTTTCCTTTTTATTGCTGCAGCGGCGTACACCACAAGCTCCAGCTGTAGGAGGCTTGAGGAGTAGAAGGGCAGGACAGATGAATGGTGCTGGTCTTTCACCAACAGCGGACTGGAAGTTTAGTGGCGAACCCAGGCTGCGGGAGGAGGAGGAGGGTGGGGAGGGGGGGGTGGGGGAGGTGGTCCCTGTATGTGTCTGTGCACTGTTTATGGGTCACATCGGGTACATCTCTTTAAAAACCAAAAACATCTTTTTCTTTATCATCAAGGTTTTTTTTGCAAAAACTAGAAAATACAAAAAAAAAAAAAAGAAGAAGTCTGTTTCAGCTGTGCACTCCGAGGCTGAGGTGCCTGTGCTCTGTTTCCCTGCAAGCTGCCGCCTTCTCACCCCGTCTGGCCTCGTTCTCCGGGGCCACATGTGGGGAAGCTGTATCCAGGTGGTTCATTTTGGACCTCCAACCTGAAGGTCGTGCCAGCATATTTAAGTCATTTCTGCTCATCTGGCTCTTGGGGGCAGGGTCCAAAGCAGGGACCCGACGTATCAGCAGAAATAGGGACAAACCTCAAGTTAGGTACCAAGTCTTAAAACTTTCGGGATTTGCCCTCTTCCAGAGTCGCTTAAGACTCATTCAACAAAACAATCACTATTGCCTGTGTTGTCTGTTTGTGTGTTTGTTCGTTCCTAAAAAAAAACCTGCATTAACTCCACACTGGACTTGAATCAAGCAACTGGCGTCGGACGTCGAATTAGAGTGGGAGGATGGGTTACTGGGACGGAGGTCAAGTCTCAGATGTGCCCTGGATTTTTTTTTGTTTTGTTTGGCGCAGCACCAGCACTGAGAGCCCCGCCCCCTCCCACATCCCGCGCCTGCACTCTTATCTACCTGTCTAGTGTTGGAAATCAGATGCTCTCCCTTTTTTTTTTTTGAAAGTCACACAGACTCAAAGGCAACTGGAGCTCGAGCAAATATATGCTTCTCAATCATGGATCAGACGAGGGTCTGGGGGCAAGGGCCCCGAAAAGAGTTGAATTAGCAAATCACTCTTTTAAAAAACTAAAACAAAGGCCTGGGTTGAATATGCACATGCTAGTTCATATATACAACATACATGTATACAACCAAGATTACATAATGGGTGTATGTGTGTATATGGCTAGATCTCTTTGTTTTCCACTTAGCCTAAGCCCCACAACCCCGCCCTGGCTTCGGCCCTCACCCTGTGTATCCTCCTCATTATATTTCCCAGAAGACAAGATCGTAAACATATCAGAGTAATACAAAATAATGAAAACAAATACTTGAATCAAAAGAAGCGCCAATAATGTAATGTGAACACTTTTTTGTAGTGGTTTTTTGTCTCATTCATAAACTTCAGAGATTTTTTGATAGCATCGGTTCAGAGTGAATTAAATTTGAAAAACGAGTGTTGTTGAAAACAAAGATCGATATAAAGGCAAATTTACATCTGTTGTATTTGAGTGTTTGCACAAGGCTGCTTGTACTGTATGTTGTGTGAATGAATGTTTAGTGTATGAGGTAACGACACGTATGAGAGCTCGTGATTACAGCGGAGGGAATTCCGCCTTGTGGTTCTTTTTCAAGTCAGTATACTTTTGTTGTCGATTTGTTTTCTTTTGTTTTCTTTTTGCTTGTCAAAAATATATTCTGATGTTAATTGTTACTAGCCTCTAGCGTTGCACTGAGTGTCGGCCTCACCCCTCATCCAGCTAAACGAACAACATGATACAAGTACTGAGGGGAGACGGGGACAGTTCATGTGTAAATGTTTACTCAAGGACTAAAATAAGTGTGTTTTTAAAATGTAATGTTTATCTACCTTAGTGGCTTTCATTGTGGAATAATCCAAGAAAGTATGGATCATAATTGAGTATTGCACCATTTTTCGGACTATAAACCTGAGGAAAAAAAACAAGAAAACCTATAAAAAAAAAAAAAAAATCATATGTATAAAAAAAACAGTAAAAAAAAAGTATTTTGCAGACCTGTGGCCATAGATTTGGGTAGAAGGACTTCAGCTCTCCCAAATCTGAGCAACGGGGAGATTGAAGGACAAGACATCAGACTGAGCCTTGGCTTCTAGGGCTCACTTCAGAGGTGCCTACCTTTTTGGTTTGTTAGCTTTCGTTCTGTTTTCACTTATGTTCAATTCACTCATATTGTCATTTGTTTTCCTGCAAGGCCACTGACAGTTTACAAACACTTTGTTTATTTCTGGAGTTCAAAAATAAATCAGCAACACAAAGGAATTAAACCATGGGAATGTTGGAAAAATAAAAAATAAAAAGGACAAATGCTTCCATTTAAAAAGAAGAAAAAAAAAAAAAAGTGCAACACAACACTTCAAAGAATGAATATTTCTTGTGCTACTTTCAGAACTCTGGGATTGAACAGTGTTGTCTTGTTCTGTTTAACCTTCTTTGTTCTGTGTTAATGTTGATTTCATTGACGATCTGAAGCCTGTATGTTTTATGTTGATTATATATATTTTTCCTTTATATAAAAAAGAAAAGAAAAGAAAAGAAAAAAAAGACATAATTGCTCACTATCTTGCACACACACGAAAAAGTGGATCTTGTCTCAGGAAGGCCAGGGTTCCAGAGTACCAACTCCACGCCATTTTAATGTACATTTTTATGATGAGTCAAATAAAAAAAATGGATGATTTAAAAGAAACAATTGTAAGCACTGAAAGTTATGGATTTCAGAAGAAGAGAATCCGTAGCAGTTACATAATAACCAAATAATGGACTTTAAATGAAAATGGAGTGCTTTATATATAAATCTATATATTAAAATTGCTTTACATTTAAAAACGAAAAAGGTCAATGATTTTGATTGTTCAAAAAAAAAAAAAAAAGAAAGAAAGACGGTGAATAACATGCAAAATGCTGTATGTTTGAATCTTTATTGTGTTTTCTTAATGAGGTCCCGTCCTGACTGAATCAGGAACATTGTGCATTACTCTTTCTTTCCTCTCTCTCTCTTTCTCTCTCTCATTCTCCCACAGCGGGTATTATTAATAGAGAAATCAGACTTTTGTGGAACATTTTTCACATTTTGGAGGATGTTTGTAAAACATGAGCTGGTTGTAAAGGATCATGAAACTATGCACAAGTGTTTTGGGGGGGGGGGGGGAGATGGGGATTTTATGGCCTACTTCTAAGTGGCTGATCTATTGCCGGGGTTTTTGGGATCCAATGTGTTTTTACTTTATTTTTGAAGGGGGTGGAGGGGGAGGTGATTCATGTATAGCCCTCTGCCTCCAGCTTCCTTCCCCCCGATTCAGATTGACCTAGCGTTACATCGCCATGCTGTGTATTCCTAAAACCAATGAGCGTCTCACTCTTTAGCACTGTGGGATTCTAGCCTGTCACCCTCAAGGGTTTTTTTCTCAGTTAAGTTTTTTTTTTAGGGCGGGGTGGGTGATGTGGGATTAGGGCTGCTTTTTTCTCTTCTTTTTTTTTTTTGCCTTTTTTTGGGGGGGGGGGGATATTAAGTAAAAATGTCTGTACTGAGATTTAATGAAAAGTCAGTGGCTTGTAATGTTTTATTTTTTCTCTCTGTATATCTCTTTTTCCTCATAGAATGTGATTGTTAAATGACATGCACCGAAACAAATGTTTTCATGAACTATGGAGCTTCTTTCAAATATTAATAAAATAGCATTTTTTTCTTGGCTGTTAAAAATGTGCCATTTGGAGTTTGTTCATTCCACCAAACCGATACCTTTTTTTTTTTAATATGTCCTGGAGGAGAGTCACCTCTTGCTCACAGAGCTGGTGTCATTTCTTGTCAATGTTTGCTGCACCGGAAGTCACATCAGGGTCTGAGGGCGAGCTGTCTGGGACAGGCGTAGTAGTTGTCCTGTGGTTGGCGGATGTTTGGGTTGGCGTACACGGGGAAGTTGACTTCCTCCAGGTGTGAGGGGGCCTCGGGGTTATTTTGGGGGATTCCTGTTCTCTGCTGCTTCGTGGTCATTTCCTCATAGATAGGAACCGGAGGTTGTGGTCTGTGATGATGCCTCGCCTTCACCTACAGTACAACACAGAACAAGATTTAACTGATCAGAATTTGGTAGTCAAATATATATATATATAATCAATATAATACATTTTCAACCCTCTTGTAACTGTCTGTGTTCCAGGTCAACCTTTTGGTTTAGAAACGTATAGTTTTTATCCTCCAATTATGTGTGGGTTGGATGTAACAATTCATTCTAAACATGTTTTGGGGCCCGGTCTGGTCCACAGCGGGCGATTTGCAACCCCTGTTCTGAGTAACAGTAGATGTATAGTAATATATACAGTATACAGAACGGCAAAGTTAAGGCTCAGTCAGGAAAATAACACACAACACAGGGATTATACAGTCTAATATAACACTTCTACAAACCAATATTGATGAAGCTAACAGTGATTAAGTGAAGTTTGTAATTTTACAGCTTTGACATTGATGGTCATTTTTGAAGCTTTAACTTGTACTGTTGTACAATTGCTTGACAGATATATTGTATGTCTATCAGTAGGTACTGATGAGAGTCCACATTTGATGACAGTTTTCAGTCATTTCATATTGATTTGGAGATTTTTTTCCCTTTGTCACTAGGCATAATGTCAGATTTTGTGAGTCATGCACCAGCAGTAATTATCATTTACATAAATTGCCTTGAAAACCAGCTTCCTCAAACAGATGACAGCTGACAGCTGACACATTAATTGGTATTGAACTCAATATGACTCACTTCACTTTCATTTACAGCAGTTGAAAAGCCTGAAAAGCTAGTGCATCAGTCAGATACTATACTGCAAGATCATGGAACAGGAGGAGGCATGCTGTTTGTCAAACACAGGTGTGTTGTTGCTTCACGTAACAAAAAACATCAGAAATGACCAATTCAGTTAAAAGTGTGAACACTTACACATTTCTCGATGACCAGCCAGCTGAGTGTGAGCAGAAGAAGCCCCGCTATTGTAAAGATGGTCAGGAGCAGAGGAGGGTAACTGGGAGAGCACTGGCACGACCTCCCTGCACCACAAACGCACACCGAGACACATTTCAGTCTGCACAGAGGTATTTGGCTTTAACTGCACCAGAGTGTATTGTGAGGCATCTGAACCACATACCTGTCCCTTCAACCAACAAGAAAACCTTCGGAGAACTGAGGCTGATCTGATCAGAGCTGTTGTCCACTCTGTAGTTCAGCTCCCACACGTAGAGTCCCGTGTCACTGCGCTGTAAAAGGCTCATGGTCACATTGACCTGCAGGGAGTCCAGACCGCCACGGAGCTGCAGACGGCCCCCGTGGTCCGCGTTGACCCTCAGCCCGCCACCCTCGGCCATGGACAGCAGGGTCGTCTGGCTCTGGGCACTGCGGTGGTACAGGTGGAGGCATATCAGGGTGCTGTGCTCCTGCTGAGGGGAACAGGAGAGCTCCAGTGACTGGCTCTCAGTCAGCTGCTTAAAGATCAACTCCGCATAGGCTGAAGGATGAAAAAAAAAAAAGTTGTTAAAGTTCTAGCAAAAATACTCAGTTAATGACAGTCTTTAGTCATGCTAGCAGCATAGCTATGTTGGTCAGTCCACCACTTTGGTCCGGACTGAAATATCTCAACAACTATTGGATGGATTGCTATGACATCTGGTACGGACATCTATGGTCCCCTGATCCCCAGACGTTTTCCTCTGGCGCACAGGGAGAACATGTTGTCTCCATACAGTGGGGTCAAACCCAGAACCTTCTAGCTGCACCACCATAACCAGTTGTCTAAATACCAGCAAAACTAATGATTGTCTTGTAAACAATTTAAATACAAGAATGTTTAGTGCTAATTAGCTGCTATTAATATGATTGCAAACATGGTCAACATTATGCCCGATAAACATCAGCATGTTGTCATTGTTTGCATTTAGCTGTACAGCCTGACGGAGCAGCGAGCACGGCTGGAACCAAAGCACCACAACTGTGGTCGGATATTCCTCCCAGTAAAGAGAAACAAATCGCTGTATTAGACGGGAGAGAAACAAGTTAATGTCAGGATAAAGCAGTTACAGTTTTCGTAAGTAAAAAGTGGACATTTTTCTTACCTTCAAAGAGCTGAATGAAAATGAGAATGCATGCCAAGCTCATCTTCATGGCCTTTTCAGTTATAACCACACGATAAGATATACCAAAGCTAAGTCACGTTGTACTCCTCCTATTTCCTTCTCGTCTGTTGTGAGACTTTGTGAACACCCTCATTGTTCTGCACCTCAAAGCAGGAAGAGGACTTCAGTGTAAGAACAGCCGTTGGTCCTGTGAGATTGTCTCAGTGAAATTTTAATATTTTTCAAACCGGATGTACACTCTTGATGTATAAATGGGTGCTTCCAAAATGTAATAAAAAGTCATAGTATGCTATGAAAACGGAATACAAATTTCATTGTATGCCGTTCAAATATGACAAACATATCATAGTTTAATATGTCACAAAATGTCATATGAAGTTGATATTATGACTTCTTTATGACTAATATATTATGACTTTTTATGATGTGTATACTATGAATTAATAAATGGTATACCATAGAAAATGACCTTTTAATGACATACTATCGTCAGTTTTTTATGTGTTTCTTGTTGCATATTATGCTATAACTTTTTTATAAATTAAAATGAAATATTATACTAAGACCTCTTTGATAACCTTTTCATGACATTTAAAAATTTAATTTGTAAGACTTTTCTTTATCACACGCAACACTCTTCACACTTCTTTCTGCTGTTTTTATGACAGAATTTACTGACTTCATAGTATATAATACTATGACTTTTTATTTATTTATTTTTACATATGATACTATGACTTTTTTATAACTTATTTTGTCAAACTATACTGACTATTTTTTTGGGGGGGACACACTATGACACTATTCTTTGACATTCAATAGTAGGACTTTTTTTATACATACTATATTTTCATTTTTAAATATTCTTTTTATAAAATGCCATCCTTTGACTTTTGATTTTTATGTTTTTATATTTTTTGGCATACTTTAATATGACTTTTTATGACATTTGTATGATACTATACAATATACTATTATGACATACTATTCTATAAACTATGACTTATACATAGTATATTTTGTGACGTACTATACTATGACATGCTATATACATTTGTATTACATACTGTACTGTGCCATTTCTTCTACATACTTGTAGTGGCAAACTATGACTGTGGAGGCATTTTACATTTTTGTTTGTTGATGTTTGAATTGCATTTCTGTATTGATTTTTTTTTCAGTTTTGATACACAGTAACACATTTTTGAATTTCCAAAGAAACACGCAATAAAGCAAATATGAGGGAAGTGTTTCAACTTCATCAGTCTTGAGTCTCAGAGGGTGTGAAACCAATTACTGGCTGATTAGTGGATGATTAGGCTCAGGTGTGCAGTGCTGTTCTGAAGAGGCTGATTGTCTGAATATGAAGTTAAAAACGCTTCACTGCTCAGACTGATGTGTTGTCTAGTGGGTCAGACAGGAGGACAGTTTGCTGGTTTTTGTTGGTGCTGTGAAGATGTTGTGTTTTTGGGTTAGTCTCCTGGTTGGAATCTGTTTCAGGTCATCTTTTGCTTTTCCTTCCCAAGATTACACACAACATGGTTTATTTCAAAGACCTCAGACCACAGGGAGCTCCCAACACACTCCGCAACAAAAGGCTCCAGCCGAGGAACGAGAGCCGGTGAATACTGTCCAAGTGACCTGCCATCCAGACTCGTTGGAGATCATTATCAAAGCTGACCTGTTTGGAGTTGGAGCTCCTATTAATAGCGAAGAATTACGCCTTGGAGTGGAGCACGATGATTACTGTAGAGCTACAACGTCTTCAGGAGATGAGTACAGAATCCATGTTGGACTCGTGGACTGCGACACCAAACATTGGGTAATGATAGATTTATTTTTATTTATTTATTTATTATAGCCTATACTAGTTTTAAACAGGTGTACTCTCCACAGATGACTGAAGACGCTCTGGTCTACACAAACCTTCTCATATACTCTCCTGTGGCCTCTCCATACGGGGTGGTTCGAATGGATGAGGCTGTGATTCCACTTGAGTGTCATTATGAAAGGTCTGTCTTTTAAAGAAACATATTTTTAAAAGCTCTCTAGACACTGTCTCACTATCTTGGAAATGTTTTTTTCTGTTTCTTAGGAAGTACAGTTTGTCCAGTTCTTCAATCATGCCCACCTGGGTCCCTTTCATGTCTAACCAAGCTGCAGAGACAACTTTGGCATTTGACTTGAGAATTATGACAAGTAGGTTTTGTTAATTTCTCATGTTTTGATTTATTTGCGATCAGTATATATTTATACATATTTTTTTTGTGCAGATGACTGGAGTTATCGAAGAAGCTCTAATGTGTTTTACATCGGTGAGCCCATCGACATCGAAGCCTCAGTCAGAGTTGGTCATCACACGGGGCTCCGAGTGTTTGTGAGCAGCTGTGTGGCTACTCTTACCCCCGATATACACTCTGTTCCCAGATACGTCTTTGTTGAAAATGGGTAAGCACTTGGAAGTGGAGTTGGAAAGAAATTAGTTTACCAGATGAATTTATGCTGGAGTGAAGTTTGTTTTTGACTTGTTTTCTAGACTTCTAAAATGGCATTGATTCAGTAAGTCAGATTCTGGTCTTGGCTCAACTGCATTGAAGGGAAGATTGGCCACTACTAGCACAACTCTAAAATCCTCCCCTTCATAGGTGCTTGGTTGATTCTGAGCTTCCAGGTTCCAGGTCTCACTTCTTACCCAGGACACAGGATGACAAGCTCCAGTTGACCATTGATGCCTTTAGGTTTCATAATGAGGACCAGGGACAGGTAAGGCTCTACTTTAATTGGCTCAAGTCATTATTACACATGTAGATTGTTTTCCCACACTTACTTTTTCCGTCTGAAAGCTCTACATCACATGTCTCCTGAATGCTGCGCCAGAAAATGATGCAGATGCACCAAATAAGGCGTGCACTCTTGTAAATGGAAGGCAAGTGAGATCCAGCCCGACATGTCTTCATTGTACAAATGGAGAGTAAATGAGGAAGTGTGAATATTTAAATTGCTTTTCAGATGGAGGTCAGCTGATGGTAACGACTATTTATGTGGGAATTGTCACGATAAGCCCAGCAGCCCTGGCAAGTTTGGTCCTCGTGGGTTTGTAAATCAAGATAAGCCTGAACCGTTCTCGAGGAGCAGACCGAGGACCAATACAGGTTGGGATTCTTACAGAAACTTGTATAATGGATATCTTGCAGTCTTGGCTGCAGATGTTATGATGCATTTCAGTAGCCTGAATGTTTTGTGACGTGGGCTTCAAACATGGTTTTGGTCTTGTAATTGTTCCGCTTAGTGTGGGAAAAGGAAGCAACAGTGGGTCCGATGATGGTCTTGCCAGCCAAGCAGAAAAGTGAACCAATACCTGAGGAGGAGCTTCCTGCTGTTCATAAAATCAGCAGATCTTCACGGTTTGGCAGCCAGTGGAGAAGTGGAATAAACAACAAAGTTGGTAAGAGTTGAACTCTAAATCAGATGATTTACCTTTGCTAACTGAATGTTTTTTTTTTTTTTTACCCTTGTGTTGAGGCTGTTCAAGCATTTTATGCTCTGCAAAGAAAGATCTAGAAAATTCTATTTCTATCCTAGATCAGAAGAAGAGACTGCTTCTTGGTTCGCAATCCACACCAGACGAGGCGGTGATTCAGACTTTTGATTCTAAGAATGAAGATGTCAAAAGTGAAACGGATCTAGAAGGTAAGATATGGAAATGTAACACTTTTTTTTTTTTTTAATTTTTTAAAATAAATGTCACTTTGGCATGGCAATTAAAACTCTCTAATTACAGATGAAAATGCTGTAGAAGACTCTGCTCTTCTAGAAAAGACATCCCCTGACATCAGCTTGAAATCTGAGGGAGCAGCGCTGGATATAAACGGCACAGCAGACTTCAGCGATGTCAGCCCAACTGCTCAGTTTACTGTGGATGTGACCAAAATGTCAAATGCAACAGGAAATGCCCCTTCAGATCCAAATGACCCTGAAATATAATAAACTATTAAGCTATATTTTTAAATTGCATACTTTTTTAAATTGTTGTGCTGTAAATGCATACAGTTTTCCTGCAATGTTCAAAGGAAATAAACCTTGTTGAAAGGACCAGTGTGTAAGCTTTAGTGGCATCAAGTGAGAGGTTCCAGATTTGCAACCTGCTGGATTTCTGAATGTTTAAATGTAGTTTTGCCGCCTCACTGTTGTGGTTTCCTGATGGTACAAAATGTGTTTTTAATACTACATGTATGAATTTAGTCAAACTAACTTTAAAATACTATTTTCCAAACTTCAGAGAAGGCAAAATATGAGACTAAAAATAGTTTAACACCAAATAGACCGTATTTAGTTTGCATGCTGTCCGCTTCATTATACCTCAAAACTTTTCCAATGTGAACGCACCATCTACTCAATTAGGAATTAGTTTGACACTCGTTTCATCAGTTATGGAAGCATCCACAGAAGGGTTCAAATGTATCGAGCATAGCTGAGACCCAAAACTGCAAGAAATATGGTTCACTGCAGAACTGTCGAGATGTAAAAGTGTTTGCTCTGAATATTAATACGAACTTTATACTCGGGATGTACAACGTCACACAAGATGTTTCAAAAGTGCAGAATGGAGGTGGAAACTTCACTGTTGTATAAATGTACATTAGTGAGGCCATTCTGGTTCAGTAAGTCCTGAGCTTTGATTTAGTTCAAACCATTTTACTCCTGTTTTAGGAGGCTCGTGTCAAATACCAGATGTATCAAAACCTGAATTATGAGGTTGGTACAATTACAGCCTCCAGAATTATTTTTGATCCATTGGGAAATTCAGAAAATTAAGTAAAGTGGCCATGTACCAACAGTCTTTAAAAAAAACAAAAACTGGAGTAAAAAACGTGTGTCAGATATGAATGTGTGCAATAAGATAAAATTGGGCAACATATAAATGATTGGTGCAGCGGCATTGCCAAGGGGGGGTTGTTGACCCGTGAGTGAATTATTCATAAGGTAGGCCTTTGTGAGGTGTTTTTAAACTTGAGTAGGCTTGTTCCTGGTAAATGTTTTGTTCCTTACTATCAATGTACTCCAAATTAAAACTATATATTTGACTTTTTAAGGACAATTTGAAGAACAATAAATCGCCGAACATATGAAACACATTAAAACTGGATTGTTGTGGAACTCATAATGGTAACTGTACTGGTATTAAGTCTATACACATCAGATAATTTCTATGAAGCCAAAGTACATCAGTATGTGATTCCTTAACTCTCGTATTGACTAGATCTCGACTAGCCTATGTAGCAGAATAGAATTGCTGAAAGTCAGTCAACAGCTTTTGGCTTTGATGTGCCACCCCAATATTTTCAGTGGCCCCATCTGGACACCCCATGAACAATATCTGGGCACGCCACTGGCTAAGTGTGGGCCAATCACAGGCTTGTATCTCAATGTGACTGCAGCTTTAATTCTCCCCCATCAGTTGATGAATAATTGCGTCCAGCTGTCGTCTCCATGTGATTTGATTGGGCTGAACTGGGGAGTATTTAAGATTGAGTGTTTGAACCTTCTGCATCCTTACTTAAGATACAGTTCAGTTTGGAGTTCTTAAAGTCGCATTAGCCTACTCGTCTTAGTGATTGTGTTGAGCAGGAGGCTTTGGAGTGTTGTTCTGAGAAAAGAGCACGATGGTGATCTCAGTTCACTCAGCCTATCTGGCCCTGCTGATATCTTTTGCTTTCGGTGTTGCAGATGCCATTCGGACCTTGAAAGATGGACCTATGATAGATGCTGAAGGAAGGGAATATAAATCTGCCAAAGTCACAATTGATGCAGAAGACATCAGCAGGCCACAATTCAATGATGGATCCACTGTCCGTGTACAATGCACAGATGCGTCCATGATCATTGTGGTAAAAGCTGACCTGTATAACAATGGACGCCTTGTGTCTCTAGAGGAGCTTTATTTAGGAGAACCGGAGCATTCGCAGAGAAGTCAGTGCCGAGCTGTTGCTGCCGGTGACTCTGAATATGTCATTGAAGCTGGACTGCAAGACTGTGGCTCCAAATTAACTGTAAGTGATGATGGATATATCTGTGGCTGAGTAAAAGCTTTGACTTTTTCCAGAATGTTCCCTGGTTTTAAATGTCTTTTATATTTGTCTCTAGATATCTGATGACTCTGTGATCTACTCAAACAAGCTGATAATATCACCAGCTGCCAGTTATCATGGCATTATAAGGAGGACACATGCTGTAGTTCCGGTTTCCTGTCACTATAAAAGGTGAGATATTTATCATTTTCTTGCACAAAGAAGCTGTTTTTTGACTTCATGGTGGCTTACTTTTGACCTTCTCTGTGACAGGACACACCTTGTGAGCAATATTGATCAGCAGCTGCACCTGGCCCCCTCCACTCCTGCAGAGGTTCCAATCGCTGCTTTCACTCTCAAGCTGATGACTGGTATGTGTGTACAACTTTGGTTTTTGTTAAGTGTGCATGCAGTGATGTCTGTGTCTACATTTAGATGACTGGACGAGTGAGACATTATCCAGGACCTTCTACATTGGAGAACTCCTACACCTCAAGGCATCTTACACTGGTCCTGACTCAGAACAAAGACGGCTCTTCATCGACAGATGTGTCGTCACCCTGTCACCTGACGCAACGTCCAGGCCCAGATACACCTTCATTGAAAATCATGGGTAAGAGTAGCTCAGTAAGCTTCGCAGTATGAACCAAAAAAAACTGGTGTTTGTCTTGGATGATAACATTTATTTGTCAGATGCCTCACTGATGCAAAAGAGGACGGATCAAACGCACTATTCCAACCCAGAACGAGTGCGTCTTCGCTTCAACTGCAGCTTGATTCTTTCCTGTTTCACGAGGATTCAAGGAACTCAGTGAGACACTTTCATAACTCGGATGATTTAAACATGTTTGGAAATGCTCCGAAGTTGTATAGTGACATTTCTGTGATCTCTATATATTATTTTTAGATATTTATCACTTGCCAGCTGAAAGCAACCTCTGAAATGTGGATGAGCAGCCCCATCAACAAGGCCTGCAATTATGTACATTCAAGGTGATTTTATTTTTCTATGGTGTATTGTAGCGCCTTAATTTACTATACAAAGCCTCGTACAAGTTTGCAACGTTTTTACTCAACTCTGCTGCTGGTGGATCTTTGACATCATTTTTTTTTTTTTTAAATGTGTTCAAAATTTTAAAAGTCTTGGAAGAAAACTGCTGGAATAGTTTATAATCCAGTGTTTTGTTACATTTTTATTTAGTTTAACCAAGACTGATTTCTGTAATTATGTTTGATTGCATTTGTTTTCTATGCTGCTGTGTGAAAATTGTTGTGTTAATATTTAGGGTGTCACCACTCATTATACAAACTGCAAATACATTGTCTATTGCAAATATATTAACGCAGATGGATTTATTCATAAAACCTTTATAATTTTACTCATTTATTTATTTTCATCAGATGGATAAATGAGGATGGCCGGGATGTGTGTCGCTGTTGTGACGGTATCTGTTACAAAAGTACTCCAGACTATGATGTAAATGTGAGACTTCAGATCCCTGAAGGTATGCTGTAGAGCCTAACTAGATTTTCATAACTAGTTCAAACCTGTGGTATTTCTGTGCAAAATATCCTCTTATGACTGTTTTTCTGTTTCAGAAATCGTGGCCGATGGCACTGTAACACTTGGCCCTTTGATGGTTTTTGACAGAAAGTAGGGCAAGAACAAAAATCCAGACAATAAACAATCAATATGTAAATGATGTTTTTTTTTTTTTTTTTTTTTTTTTTGGCATTGTGACAATAAAATTCAACCATCTTAAGTTCTGTGTGTTCTTTTCAATAACTTATTTGGCAGTGTACTAGCAGGGTTTTTTTTTTTGGGGGGGGGGGAATTTTGCAAGAGTAAATCCTGAAACCTGTGAGTTAACATTTTTGCACTTCTGGTTCTTGAGATGCGTCCGGGATCATGGCGATTGGTTTGAAGCGGGATCCTATAAACTAAAACCAATGTTTTGGAAAGCTCTATCAACAAGATATGTTTGCCGTCTGTCATATTGTTAAAAATGGAAGACTGGCTCTTTTAAGTTTAACAGTTGTTAGACACGTCCATAAACAGCCTGTTTGTAAGAGCCAGTTTTTTGTTCGATTTTAAAAAGGCGTAAACTGTTTAGCAAATGGGTCATTGATGCAATGCTAATCATGGCGTTTTACTTCAATATGCTATTTTTTTATTTTTTATTTATTTTTTAGCTCTGACCAAATTAACCAAGCCAGCTGTGTGGAAAGCGAAACAAGTCAGTTTGTCGAAACTGAATTTGAACATAAGAAAAAAACATGGCTGTTTAGATTTTAGAAGAACGCTGCAACTGTACTTTTAATGCTTATGAATGTTAAAACTCAACAGCAAAGAGGAATCAAAAGAACCACATCATATATATATATACAGGTGCTGGTCATATAATTAGAATATCATCAAAAAGTTAATTTATTTCACTAATTCCATTCAAAAAGTGAAACTTGTCTATTATATTCATTCATTACACACAGACTGATATATTTCAAATGTTTATTTCTTTTAATTTTGATGATTAGAACTGACAACTAAGGAAAATCCCAAATTCAGTATCTCAGAAAATTAGAATATTACTTAAGACCAATACAAAGAAAGGATTTTTAGAAATCTTGGCCAACTGAAAAGTATGAACATGAAAAGTATGAGCATGTACAGCACTCAATACTTAGTTGGGGCTCCTTTTGCCTGAATTACTGCAGCAATGCGGCGTGGCATGGAGTCGATCAGTCTGTGGCACTGCTCAGGTGTTATGAGAGCCCAGGTTGCTCTGATAGTGGCCTTCAGCTCTTCTGCATTGTTGGGTCTGGCATTTCGCATCATCCTCTTCACAATACCCCATAGATTTTCTATGGGGTTAAGGTCAGGCGAGTTTGCTGGCCAATTAAGAACAGGGACACCATGGTCCTTAAACCAGGTACTGGTTGCTTTGGCACTGTGTGCAGGTGCCAAGTCCTGTTGGAAAATGAAATCTGCATCTCCATAAAGTTGCTCAGCAGCAGGAAGCATGAAGTGTTCTAAAACTTCCTGGTATACGGCTGCGTTGACCTTGGACCTCAGAAAACACAGTGGACCAACACCAGCAGATGACATGGCACCCCAAACCATCACTGACTGTGACAACGTGGATTGTGTGTCTCTCCTCTCTTCCTCCAGACTCTGGGACCCTGATTTCCAAAGGAAATGCAAAATTGACTTTCATCAGAGAACATAACTTTGGACCACTCAGCAGCAGTCCAGTCCTTTTTGTCTTTAGCCCAGGCGAGACGCTTCTGACGCTGTCTGTTGTTCAAGAGTGGCTTGACACAAGGAATGCGACAGCTGAAACCCATGTCTTGCATACGTCTGTGCGTAGTGGTTCTTGAAGCACTGACTCCAGCTGCAGTCCACTCTTTCTGAATCTCCCCCACATTTTTGAATCGTTTTTGTTTCACAATCCTCTCCAGGGTGCGGTTATCCCTATTGCTTGTACACTTTTTCCTACCACATCTTTTCCTTCCCTTCGCCTCTCTATTAATGTGCTTGGACACAGAGCTCTGTGAACAGCCAGCCTCTTTTGCAATGACCTTTTGTGTCTTGCCCTCCTTGTGCAAGGTGTCAATGGTCGTCTTTTGGACAACTGTCAAGTCAGCAGTCTTCCCCATGATTGTGTAGCCTACAGAACTAGACTGAGAGACCATTCAAAGGCCTTTGCAGGTGTTTTGAGTTAATTAGCTGATCAGAGTGTGGCACCAGGAATCTTCAATATTGAACCTTTTCACAATATTCTAATTTTCTGAGATACTGAATTTGGGATTTTCCTTAGTTGTCAGTTCTAATCATCAAAATTAAAAGAAATAAACATTTGAAATATATCAGTCTGTGTGTAATGAATGAATATAATAGACAAGTTTCACTTTTTGAATGGAATTAGTGAAATAAATCAACTTTTTGATGATATTCTAATTATATGACCAGCACCTGTATATATATATATATATATATATATTTTTTTAACCTTCTCGGTTTTGCCAAACTCTACCTGCGTCTAACGATTGAGTGCACTGTCCTCACATTGAGTAACGGCACTCTAGCAGTATCAAGCTTGACAAACCAGCGTAGTATTACTTCTGGTTAACTCATTGAAAAATGTTTTCATAGAGACCGGTGTAGTCATGCACTTTGACCACAGAGGAAAGTATGATGACGGTAGCATGTCTGACTGACGCTGAGAGGAATTTTGATGTGGGATAAACTGGTTTTCACAACAGAAAATGGGTCTCAAAACAACTCGTTATTAGTACCGCTAATATTATTTGCAATATTTATACTATAATATAGTACATTAATAGATTAGATGGAGTAGATTAATACATTGATTGTAGATATTAAAAAAGTAGCTTTTGGAGGCATCAAGCGGTGTGGTTGCAGATTGACACCAACTAAATACCCCTCCGCTCACTCTTTTTCCGAAACAGTATTAAGGCTGTTCGTCTCGCTTAGAGGCCATCTTACCATAATAACACTTTAAGAGCAACGGAAGTCAGGCAGTCTCTCACTATGGCCAGTGAATGGATTGTCTTATGGGCTGCTGTAGAAACATTGCGAACTCCGTGTAGAGGACCAGCTCTACGAAGGATTCATTCTAGGCTAACGAACACAATTATTAGTTTCATGTCATAAACATATTGCACTATATTCTACTTCTGCTAATAGATCTCCTGAAATGCTACACACTGTACCTTAACAGCATTTAATGTATAAATTAAAGTCAGATTTCACAGGCAACCACAGAATTTAACATTTGTAAGCCTCCATCATTAATTCAAGTTAGACTGGAAATAAATGCATTCAGAACAAATTATACATTTCTGACCAGTTAAGCTGAAGGAGGCAGCGTAAAGATGGGGTTTCCTCCTCTGTGTTTTTGTATGTGCAAAGTTTATTGACATGAAGTCTGTGCAGCTGTTCTTCGAAAAATGTGACTTGAATGACTTATGATCATTGCACTATCCCTCTATAAAATCATACCTTATTTGTATTTACAGACACAATATTCTGATTGTATCAAGGAGTAACTGGTTAGAAAACAGAAACTTGTCAAAAACAAAATCCAAATGATTGCTGGATATTCTTTACTGATTTATATCTTTTAAAAAGTGACTAGATTTTCTTTAATGTAAATTATGTGGAGGCATTTTCCATGTTTTTTTTCTTGATGTTTGAACTGCATTTCTGTATTGAATGTTTTTGCAGTTTTGATGCACTGTGACACATAATTACATTTCCAAAGAAACACGCAATAAAGCAAATATGTGGGAAATGTTTTAACATATTCAAATATGGTTGAATCCCCTTCAACTTCATCAGACTTTGGTCTTGAGTCTCAGAGGGTGTGAAACCAATTACTGGCTGATTAGTGGATGATTAGGCTCAGGTGTGCAGTGCTGTTCTGAAGAGGCTGATTGTCTGAATATGAAGTTAAAAACGCTTCACTGATTAGACTGATGTGTTGTCTAGTGGGTCAGACAGGAGGACAGTTTGCTGGTGCTATGAAGATGTTGTGTTTTTGGGTTAGCCTCCTGGTTGGAATCTGTTTCAGGTCATCTTTTGCTTTTCCCTCCAAGGTTTACACACAACATGGTTTATTTCAAAGACCTCAGACCACAGGGAGCTCCCAACACACTCCGCAACAAAAGGCTCCAGCCGAGGAACGAGAACAGGTGAATACTGTCCGAGTGACCTGCCATCCAGACTCGTTGGAGATCATTATCAAAGCTGACCTGTTTGGAGTTGGAGCTCCTATTAATAGTGATGAATTACGCCTTGGAGTGGAACACGATGATTACTGTAGAGCTACAATGTCTTCAGGAGATGAGTACAGAATCCATGTTGGACTCGTGGACTGCGGCACCAAACATTGGGTAATGATGGATTTATTTTTATTTATTTATTATACGCTATACTAGTTTTAAACACGTGTACTCTCCACAGATGACTGAAGACGCTCTGGTCTACACAAACCTTCTCATATACTCTCCTGTGGCCTCTCCATACGGGGTGGTTCGAATGGATGAGGCTGTGATTCCACTTGAGTGTCATTATGAAAGGTCTGTCTTTTAAAGCTTATATTTTTAAAAGCTCTCCAGACACTGTCTCACTATTGTTTTTTTGTTTTGTTTTAGGAAGTACAGTTTATCCAGTTCTTCAATCATGCCCACCTGGATCCCTTTCATGTCTAACCAAGCTGCAGAGGAGACTTTGGATTTTGACTTGAGAATTATGACAAGTAGGTTTCCTTCACTTTTTATTTTGTGTTTTGATTTATTTGCGATCAGTATTTATGTATATCTTTTCATTTTCGTGCAGATGAATGGCGTTATCGAAGAAGCTCTAATGTGTTTTACATCGGTGAGCCCATCGACATCGAAGCCTCAGTCAGAGTTGGTCATCACACGGGGCTCCGAGTGTTTGTGAGCAGCTGTGTGGCTACTCTTACCCCCGATATACACTCTGTTCCCAGATACGCCTTTGTTGAAAATGGGTAAGCACTTGGAAGGCTGCAACTTGATGGTGACTCAAAGGGGAACCTAGAAAATGTGAGATTACATATTAATTTGCTTACAGTTCTTAAGGATTGTATTAAGCCTTTTGTGGCTCCAGAGGACGCAATATGAAGTCTGCTAAATTACCTCAGTCATCTCGGGTCTGAAGACTGCACATTACAAAATGAGAAATCTGGGTGTGTCGACTTGGAACGAAATGAGTTTACCAGATGAAGTTTGTTTTTTTTAATCTAAAAATGGCATTGATTCAGTAAGTCAGATTCTGGTCTTTGCTCAACTGCATTGAAGGGAAGATTGGCCACTACTAGCACAACTCTAAAATCCTCCCCCTTCATAGGTGCTTGGTTGATTCTGAGCTTCCAGGTTCCAGGTCTCACTTCTTATCCAGGACACAGGATGACAAGCTCCAGTTGACAATTGATGCCTTTAGGTTTCATAATGAGGACCAAGGACAGGTAAGGCTGTACTTTAGTTGGCTCAAGTCATTATTACACATGATTGTTTTCCCACACTTACTTTTTCCGTCTGAAAGCTGTACATCACATGTCTCCTGATTGCTGTACCAGCAAATGATGCAGATGCACCAAACAAGGCGTGCACTCTTGTAAATGGAAGGCAAGTGAGATCCAGCCCGACATGTCTTCATTGTACAAATGGAGAGTAAATGAGGAAGTGTGAATATTTAAATTGATTTTCAGATGGAGGTCAGCTGATGGTAACGACTATTTATGTGGGAATTGTCAAAGTCACGATAAGCCCAGCAGCCCTGGCAAGTTTGGTCCTCGTGGGTTTGTAAATCAAGATGAACCGTTCCCGAGGACTAATACAGGTTGGGATTCTTACAGAAACTTGTATAATGGATATCTTGCAGTCTTGGCTGAAGATGTTATGATGCATTTCAGTAGCCTGAATGTTTTGTGATGTCGGGCTTCAAACATGGTTTTGGACTTGTAATTGTTCCGCTTAGTGTGGGAAAAGGAAGCAACAGTGGGTCCGATGATGGTCTTGCCAGCCAAGCAGAAAAGTGAGCCAATACCTGAGGAGGAGCTTCCTGCTGTTCATAAAATCAGCAGATCTTCACGGTTTGGCAGCCAGTGGAGAAGTGGAATAAACAACAAAGTTGGTAAGAGTTGAACTCTAAATCAGATGATTTACCTTTGCTAACTGTTTTTTGGCCCTTGTGTTGAGGCTCTTCAAGCATTTTATGCTCTGCAAAGAAAGATCTTGATGAAAAATTATATTTCTATCCTAGATCAGAAGAAGAGACTGCTTCTTGGTTCGCAATCCACACCAGACGAGGCGGTGATTCAGACTTTTGATTCTAAGAAGAATGAAGATGTCAAAAGTGAAACCGATCTAGAAGGTAAGATATGGAAAGATTTAACACTTATGTTTTTTTTTATAAATGTCACTGTGGCATGGCAATTAAAACTCACTCTAATTACAGATGACAATGCTGTAGAAGACTCTGCCCTTCTAGAAAAGACTTTCCCTGACATCAGCTTGAAATCGGATGGAGCAGCGCTGGATATAAACGGCACAGCAGACCTCAGCGATGTCAGCCCAACTGCTCAGTTTACTGTGGATGTGACCAAAATGCCAAATGCAACTGGAAATGCCCTTTCAGATGAAAATGACCCTGAAATATAATTTAATCAAGCTATATTTTTAAATTGCATACATTTTTAAAATTGTATATGTAATGTTGTAAAAAAATAAACATTGTTAAAAGGACCAGTGTGTGTGTGTACGCTTTAGTGGCATCAAGCGAGAGGTTCCAGACTTGCAAACTGCTGAATACGCCTGCTTTCTAAAGGTTTAAATATGTGGTTTTGCCACCTCAATGTTGTGGTTTCCTCCTGGTACAAAATGTGAGTTTTATACGAAACAATATACTACATGTATGCATTTGGGACAAAGCAGTTACACAAACTTCAACCTTAATACTGCTGTCCAAACTTTAAGACAAAATGTGAGCCTAAACGGTTTTCTGTGCTCTCTGGTGTCTCACCAACTTTCCCCAGCTGTCCAGTTGACTAAAAAGACCGTATTTAGTTTGCATGCTGTCTGCTTCGAGTATACAAAAACTTTTCCAGTGTGAACGCACAATCTACTCAATTAGTAATTGGTTTGACACTTGTTTCATCAGTTATGGAAGGGTTCAAATGTTGCGCGCACAGCTGAGACACAAAACTGCAAGAAATATGGTTCACTGCAGAACTGTAAAGGTATGTGTATTCAGTCTGTATATTAATTCAATCTTGTAATTTTGCGAACTTCACACTGAGGATGTATAATGTCACACAAGATGTTTCAAAAGTGCAGAATGGAGGTGGAAACTTAACTACATCTAAATGTACATTAGTGAGGCCATTCCAGTTCAAAGTTATGAAAGTCTTGAGCTTTGATTTAGTTCAAATTATTACTCCTGTTTTAGGGGACACGTCTCAAATACCAGATCTATCGAAACCGGAATTGTATGATTACAGCCTTTAGTATTTTCTGATGCATTACTAAAGCCAGATGACGTTCAGAATTTCTTTGCCATGTACAAACCAAATAAACTGTAAATGAAAACAAAAAAGAAATGGAAACAAATGTACAATAGAATATAAAATAGTGCACAACAAACATAACAGGACTGTAAACAAGTGAAATGTTAAGTGTCGGATGCATTTGAATAAAGAACCAGGGATGTCCAGGGGAGTGACCGGTAGGAAATTGTCCTGGGGATGACGGAGTCAGTGGGGGACCCGGTCTTTGTTAATGAGCCCGACTGACGATGGGAAGAAACTTCTTGTGGCATGAGGTCTTGGTCCTGATGGACCGCAGCCTCCTGCCAGATGGAAGGGGCACAAACGGTTCATGTCCAGAATGAGAGGGGTCGGCTACAATATTTCTTGCTCGCATCAGGGTCCTTGAAGCGAACAAGTCCTGGAGGGACGGCAGATTGCAGCCAATCGCCCTTTCGGCAGAGCGAATGATGCGCTGCAGCCTGCCCTTGTCCTTGGCAGTGGCTGCAGCGTACCAGACTGATGGAGGAGCAGAGGATGGACTCAATGGCAGTGTAGAAGTGCACCATCATTGACTTTGGCAGGTTGAATTTCTTCAGCTGCCTCAGGAAGTATATCCTCAGCTGAGCCTTCCTGGTGATGGATGGTACAGAGGCACGAGCCCCTGCTGAGCTGGGGGAGGTGGGGCTGGTGGTCAGGCTGCACAGCTCCAAGCTGTGCGCAATAAACTGTCTGTGCAGAGAATTTCCTTCAGAAGTCTAGGGGATTCTCATCCTTATATCCGGCACAAAGTCGACGTTAACGAGGAGACTAACGGGGTTAGTCTGGTGATTGTGTTATGGCCTACTTGACTCTAGATTTGGATTTATCTATCACCCCTCTGGGTCTGCTGGGATGACCCAACGGACCGGTTCCTGGACCTTAGAGGTGTGTACCAAAAAACCCCATGAAATATGGTTGAATCCCCTTCAACTTCATCAGACTTTGGTCTTGAGTCTCAGAGGGTGTGAAACCAATTACTGGCTGATTAGTGGATGATTTGGCTCAGGTGTGCAGTGCTGTTCTGAAGAGGCTGATTGTCTGAATATGAAGTTAAAAACGCTTCACTGCTCAGACTGATGTGTTGTCTAGTGGGTCAGACAGGAGGACAGTTTGCTGGTTTTTGTTGGTGCTATGAAGATGTTGTGTTTTTGGGTTAGCCTCCTGGTTGGAATCTGTTTCAGGTCATCTTTTGCTTTTCCTTCCCAAGATTACACACAACATGGTTTATTTCAAAGACCTCAGACCACAGGGAGCTCCCAACACACTCCGCAACAAAAGGCTCCAGCCGAGGAACGAGAGCAGGTGAATACTGTCCGAGTGACCTGCCATCCAGACTCGTTGGAGATTATTATCAAAGCTGACCTGTTTGGAGTTGGAGCTCCTGTTAATAGCGAAGAATTACGCCTTGGAGAGGAGCACGATGATTACTGTAGAGCTACAACGTCTTCAGGAGATGAGTACAGAATCCATGTTGGACTCGTGGACTGCGGCACCAAACATTGGGTAATGATAGATCTATTTTAATTAATTTATTATACGCTATACTAGTTTTAAACACGTGTAATCTCCACAGATGACTGAAGACGCTCTGGTCTACACAAACCTTCTCATATACTCTCCTGTGGCCTCTCCATACGGGGTGGTTCGAATGGATGAGGCTGTGATTCCACTTGAGTGTCATTATGAAAGGTCTGTCTGGAGAGCTTTAAAAACATAAGCTTTAAAAGATACTGTCTCACTATTTTTTGTTTTGTTTTAGGAAGTACAGTTTGTCCAGTTCTTCAATCATGCCCACCTGGATCCCTTTCATGTCTAACCAAGCTGCAGAGGAGACTTTGGATTTTGACTTGAGAATTATGACAAGTAGGTTTCCTTCACTTTTTATTTTGTGTTTTGATTTATTTGCGATTAGTATTTATGTATATCTTTTCGTGCAGATGAATGGCGTTATCGAAGAAGCTCTAATGTGTTTTACATCGGTGAGCCCATCGACATCGAAGCCTCAGTCAGAGTTGGTCATCACACGGGGCTCCGAGTGTTCGTGAGCAGCTGTGTGGCTACTCTTACCCCCGATATACACTCTGTTCCCAGATACGCCTTTGTTGAAAATGGGTAAGCACTTGGAAGGCTGCAACTTGATGGTGAATCAAAGGGGAACCTAGAAAACATGAGTTTGCTTACAGTTCTTAAGGATTGTATTAAGCCGCAAAAGGGGAGGACGCAATATGAAGTCTGCTAAATTACCTCAAGTGAGTGATGTCATGTTTGGTCTGAAGACTACAAATGATAACTCTGGGTGTGTGGAGTTGGAAAGAAATTAGTTTACCAGATGAATTTATGCTGGAGTGAAGTTTGTTTTTGACTTGTTTTCTTGACTTCTAAAATGGCATTGATTCAGTAAGTCAGATTCTGGTCTTGGCTCAACTGCATTGAAGGGAAGATTAGCCACTACTAGCACAACTCTAAAATCCTCCCCCTTCATAGGTGCTTGGTTGATTCTGAGCTTCCAGGTTCCAGGTCCCACTTCTTATCCAGGACACAGGATGACAAGCTCCAGTTGACCATTGATGCCTTTAAGTTTCATAATGAGGACCAAGGACAGGTAAGGCTCTACTTTACTTGGCTCAAGTCATTATTACACATGTAGATTGTTTTCCCACACTTATTTTTTTCCTCTGAAAGCTCTACATCACATGTCTCCTGAATGCTGTACCAGAAAATGATGCAGATGCACCAAACAAGGCGTGCACTCTTGTAAATGGAAGGCAAGTGAGATCCAGTACTAAATGTGTCACATTGTACAAATGGAGAGTAAATGAGGAAGTGTGAATATTTAAATTTCTTTTCAGATGGAAGTCCGCTGATGATAACGACTATTTATGTGGGAATTGTCAAAGTCACAATAAGCCCAGCAGCCCTGGCAAGTTTGGTCCTCGTGGGTTTGTAAATCAAGATGAACCGTTCCCGAGGACTAATACAGGTTGGGATTCTTACAGAAACTTGTATAATGGATATCTTGCAGTCTTGGCTGCAGATGTTATGATGCATTTCAGTAGCCTAACTGTTTTGCGACGTCAGGCTTCAAACATGGTTTTGGACTTGTAATTGTTCCGCTTAGTGTGGGAAAAGGAAGCAACAGTGGGTCCGATGATGGTCTTGCCAGCCAAGCAGAAAAGTGAGCCAATACCTGAGAAGGAGCTTCCTGCTGTTCATAAAATCAGCAGATCTTCACGGTTTGGCAGCCAGTGGAGAAGTGGAATAAACAACAAAGTTGGTAAGAGTTGAACTCTAAATCAGATGATTTACCTTTGCTAACTGAGTATGTTTTTTTTTTTTCTTTTTTTGTTTTTTACCCTTGTGTTGAGGCTGTTCAAGCATTTTATGCTCTGCAAAGAAAGATCTAGAAAATTCTATTTCTATCCTAGATCAGAAGAAGAGACTGCTTCTTGGTTCGCAATCCACACCAGACGAGGCGGTGATTCAGACTTTTGATTCTAAGAAGAATGAAGATGTCAAAAGTGAAACCGATCTAGAAGGTAAAATATGGAAATGTAACACTTTTTTTTTTTTAATTTTTTTTTTTTTAAATAAATGTCACTTTGGCATGGCAATTAAAACTCTCTAATTACAGATGAAAATGCTGTAGAAGACTCTGCCCTTCTAGAAAAGACATCCCCTGACGTCGGATTGAAATCGGATGGAGCAGCGCTGGATATAAACGGCACAGCTGACCTCGACGATGTCGGCTTAACTGCTCAGTTTACTGTGGATGTGACCAAAATATCAAATGAAACAGGAAATGCCCTTTCAGATGCAAATGACCCTGAAATATAATAAACTATATAAGCTATTGCATACTTTTTTGAATTGTTGTGCTGTAAATTCATAGTTTTCCTGCAATGTTCAAAGGAAATAAACCTTGTTGAAAGGACCAGTGTGTAAGCTTTAGTGGCATAAAGTGAGCGGTTCCAGATTTACAACCAGCTGGATTTGCCACCTCAATATTGTAGTTTCCTAGTGGTACAAAATGTGAGTGTTTTAATAAATGTATGAATTTAGTCAAACAAACTTTAACTTTAAAATACTACTGCCCAAACTTCAGAGAAGGCAAAATGTGAGACTAAACTGTTTTCTGTGCTCTTCCATATTTAGTTTGCATGCTGTCTGCTTCATTATACCTCAAGACTTTTCCAATGTGAACGCACCATCTACTCAATTAGGAATTAGTTTGACACTCGTTTCATCAGTTATGGAAGCATCCACAGAAGGGTTCAAATGTAGCGAGCACAGCTGAGACCCAAAACTGCAAGAAACGTACTTCACTGTAAAAGTGTTTGGTCTGAATATTAATGCAAACTTTATACTGAGGATGTACAATGTTTCAAAAGTGCAGAATGGAGGTGGAACCTTCAGTTGTATAAATGTACATTAGTGAGGCCATTCTGGTTCAGTAAGTCCTGAGCTTTGATTTAATTCAAACCATTTTACTCCTGTTTTAGGAGACTCGTGTCAAATACCAGATGTATCAAAACCTGAATTATGAGGTAGGTACAATTACAGCCTCCAGAATTATTTTTGATGCATTGGGAAATCCAGAAAGTGAAGTGCTCATGTATCAACAGTCTTTTAAAAAAGTAAATAAAAACATGTCTCATATGAGTGTTTAAAATAAGATAAAATTGGGCAACATATAAATGATTGGTGCAGCGGCATTGCTAAGGGGGGTTGTTGACCCGCGAGTGAATTATTCATAAGGTAGGCCTTTGTGAGGTGTTTTTAAACTTGAGTAGGCTTGTTCCTGGTAAATGTTTTGTTCCTGACAATGTACTCTTTCAAATTAAAACTATATATTCGTCTTTTTAAGGAAAAGAATGAATTGCCGAACATATGCAACTCATTAAAACTGGATTGTTGTGGAACTCATAATGGTAACTGTACTGGTATTAAGTCTATACACATCAGATAATTTCTATGAAGCCAAAGTACATCAGTATGTGATTCCTTAACTCTCGTATTGACTAGATCTCGACTAGCCTATGTAGCCTACCACAACAGCAGAATAGAATTGCTGAAAGTCAGTCAACAGCTTTTGGCTTTGGTGTACCACCCCAATATTTTCAGTACACCCCATGAACAATATCTGGGCACGCCACTGGCTAAGTGTCGGCCAATCACAGGCTTGTATCTCAGTGTGACTGCAGCTTTAATTCTCCCCCATCAGTTGATGAATAATTGCGTCCAGCTGTCGTCTCCATGTGATTTGATTGGTCTGAACTGGGGAGTATTTAAGATTGAGTGTTTGAACCTTCTGCGTCCTTACTTAAGATACAGTTCAGTTTGGAGTTCTTAAAGTCGCATTAGCCTACTCGTCTTAGTGATTGTGTTGAGCAGGAGGCTTTGGAGTGTCGTCCTGTTGTTCTGAGAAAAGTGCACGATGGTGATCTCAGTTCACTCAGCCTATCTGGCCCTGCTGATATCTTTTGCTTTCGGTGTTGCAGATGCCATTCGGCCCTTGAAAGATGGACCTATGATAGATGCTGAAGGAAGGGAATATAAATCTGCCAAAGTCACAATTGATGCAGAAGACATCAGCAGGCCACAATTCAACGATGGATCCACTGTCCGTGTACAATGCACAGATGCGTCCATGATCATTGTGGTAAAAGCTGACCTGTATAACAATGGACGCCTTGTGTCTCTAGAGGAGCTTTATTTAGGAGAACCGGAGCATTCGCAGAGAAGTCAGTGCCGAGCTGTTGCTGCCGGTGACTCTGAATATGTCATTGAAGCTGGACTGCAAGACTGTGGCTCCAATTTAACTGTAAGTTGTTGATTGATACATGATGATGGATATATCTGTGGCTGAGTAAAAGCTTTGACTTTGTCCAGAATGTTCCCTGGTTTTAAATGTCTTTTATATTTGTCTCTAGATATCTGATGACTCTGTGATCTACTCAAACAAGCTGATAATATCACCAGCTGCCAGTTATCATGGCATTATAAGGAGGACACATGCTGTAGTTCCGGTTTCCTGTCACTATAAAAGGTGAGATATTTGTCATTTTCTTGCACAAAGAAGCTGTTTTTTGACTTCATGGTGGCTTACTTTTGACCTTCTCTGTGACAGGACACACCTTGTGAGCAATATTGATCAGCAGCTGTACCTGCCCCCCTCCACTCCTGCAGAGGTTCCAATCGCTACTTTCACTCTCAAGCTGATGACTGGTATGTGTGTACAACTTTGGTTTTTGTTAAGTGTGCATGCAGTGATGTCTGTGTCTACATTTAGATGACTGGACGAGTGAGACATTATCCAGGACCTTCTACATTGGAGAACTCCTACACCTCAAGGCATCTTACACTGGTCCTGACTCAGAACAAAGACGGCTCTTCATCGACAGATGTGTCGTCACCCTGTCACCTGACCCAACGTCCAGGCCCAGATACACCTTCATTGAAAATCATGGGTAAGAGTAGCTCAGTAAGCTTCGCAGTATGAAACAAAAAAAAACTGGTGTTTGTCTTGGATGATAACATTTATTTGTCAGATGCCTCACTGATGCAAAAGAGGACGGATCAAACGCACTATTCCAACCCAGAACGAGTGCGTCTTCGCTTCAACTGCAGCTTGATTCTTTCCTGTTTCACGAGGATTCAAGGAACTCAGTGAGACCCTTTCATAACTCGGATGATTTAAACGTGTTTGGAAATGCTCCGAAGTTGTATAGTGACATTTCTGTGATCTCTATATATTCTTTTTAGATATTTATCACTTGCCAGCTGAAAGCAACCTCTGAAATGTGGATGAGCAGCCCCATCAACAAGGCCTGCAATTATGTACATTCAAGGTGATTTAGTTTGTCTTTTGTAGCTCCTTAATTTACTATACAAAGCCTCGTACAAGTTTGGAAAGTCTTTACTCAACTCTACTGTTGGTGGATCATTGACATCTTATTTTAAATGTGTGCAAAATGTTTTTGTTTTTTTTAGTTTAACTGAACTAAGATGTCTGTAATCTTATGTTTAATTCCATCTGTTTTCTATGCTGCCTTGTGAAAAGTTGTTAAAATGTAGGCTTTAGGGTGTTTCCACCCATTATACAAACTGCAAATATATTAACGTAGACAGTAAAATTGCAAAGGTTTAATGAATAACTTTTTTTTTTTTTTTTCATCAGATGGATAAATGAGGATGGCCGGGATGTGTGTCGCTGTTGTGACGGTATCTGTTACAAAAGTACTCCAGACTATGATGTAAATGTGAGACTTCAGATCCCTGAAGGTATGCTGTAGATCCAAACTAGATTTTCATAACTAGTTCAAACCTGTGGTATTTCTGTGCAAAATGTCCTCTTATGACTTTTTGTGTTTCAGAAATCGTGACCGGTGGAACTGAAACACTTGGCCCTTTGATGGTTTTTGACAGAAAGTAGGCCAAGAACAAAAATCCAGATGATCAATACGTCAATGATTCGTTTTCTTGGCATTGTGACATTAAAAGCAAACTATCTTAAGTTCTGTGTTATTTTTCGATATTAACGTATTTGGCAGTGTACTAGCAGGTGTGTTTTTTTTGGGGGGAGAGGGGGATTTTGCAAGAGACATTTTTGCACTTCTGGGTGTCTTCTATCACAAAGTAAATATTTTTTTAATATAAGTATGTGGTTAAACACAAGCTAATGAGATTTAAATATTTTGTTTGTAACAGCTAGATGGAGTTTCCTCCTCAGTGTTTTTGTATGTGCAAAGTTTATTGACATGAAGTCTGTGCAGCTGTTCTTCAAAATCTAAGCCTTTAATGACCTATGATCATTGCACGATGCCTCTATAAAATCATACCATTGCCTCTTGACACAATATTCTGATTGTATCAAGGAGTAACTGATTACTGTTTCCAAATACATCAAATGATGAGAATATGGTGAAAGGCATTACAGAGACACATTAAGGATTCATGAACTCGTTTATTGAAAGAAAAAAGTTTATATTCAGACATCGGTAGATAAATCACAAATAAAATCTAGTAGAAGGACCGATCCTAAAACAAATATTCACGATCAAGCTTCAGTTTTTCACATAACTTAAAAGCCCCAAAAAGAAATACAGAAGCTTCTAAACCAGCAACCATCACAAGGTATGAAATAAATAAATATTTTCATTCAACTGTATTCTTCAGCAAAGCATTGGTGAAGATTAACTGGCTTAGCAAACAGTGGCTTGTCCAGACATTTTTGACTGTGGTGATATGAATTATGATATGAATTATATTGCACACATACATCGGAATGGCATTACTTGACCCTTTGTTTCCACGACTCATATCTACTTTAATTAATTACAGTGTCCTGCAACTTATTCCATTCCTCTGCTTCAAATCTTCATTTAAATAAGAAATAGACCTTCCAATCACAACACGGTGGCACTGTACAAATATGAAGCTTCCACTTCCTCTGCTCTGAATATGTTAATGAGAACCTTTAAAACCTCACAAAGTAATTGTACTTTCAAAAGTTGGTTGCATACAAAACAAAAATAAAGTATAGAATGTCAGCGAAACTTAAATAAATGAGCCTGTGTGGACTGCAAGGCCCCAGACCAGAAAGAAACACTGACATAGTTTATGGTAATGAGGCAGCACCTGGAGTGGCTGGTGCCACTCCCTGAACACGTTAGCATTTTAGCATTAGCATAAATGACAGTCGTGATGCACTCATACTTACCAGAGAAGACTGCCTGTATTAATAATAATTAAATCATCAGTTTAAAATGGAGGTTATTCCCTTCAAAAACTATTTTGAGAAGCAATAACATTAAGCAGATAGAAATGTGTTGCACACTTAAATATTAACCATTTATGCCCAGAGTTATTCCGAACAATCATACAACCAATTGGCTGCCATTAATGTAAAATGCTGAAGAAGAGCTTGTTTCATGTTTTTCATGAAAAGGTGACAGACATTAACATCTCATTATGTGTGCACACAAAACACAGGTTGAAATAAATTAAAATCACAGCAGTGGTACTTACAGCTTTAACTAACCTGTTACTGGTACGGATTCTCCTTCATGCAAGTAGTTAAATGCAAATGATCAAGTGAGGACAGCTGATGAAACAAACAGGATTAAGTAGTAAAGCCATTTTACAAGCATATGAAAAGTCATGTGTTCATCACAAACCTCCCAACAGACATTGTATGTATGTGTATGTATGTATGTATGTGTCTAGCCGTTAAATGGCGTCTGTAACAAATTGATTTGACTGTTGACCGCTCCATAAATGTTTCAGGCAGTAAACCAAAAGCTTAGTAAACATGAGCCAACATGCCTGAAGAAAATGGTGCCTGAGCGCAACAACACAAACAAGGGCCTTCACCAAACTTGCTGCAAGTTTGGGGACATTGCGATCCAACAGCGTGTAAGCTGTGAGGGCCCCTGGTAATGAATGAGAAGACAGAAAATGGTGAGACTTGCCTCGGGCTGAAACAGGGCTACACTGAGACAGGGCCTCAGCCAGTCCCCCATGGCATCGCTACAGGGAGAAGAGAAATCGGGGTTTTAGCACTACAGCCACCCGGAGGTTATGCAGCTGTACAACTTACACGCCATGTACAGAGCATCAAAAATAAAATACACTGCTTCGAGCCTAAATAAAACATGTACCAACATTTTTAATTTCAACTCAAAAAGCACATTTCTGTTGATACTGGTCAACCTGTGGAGTACAAACCTGCTGCGACGTCTCTTTTCCCACTCGCGTCCCGCAAAGAAGAGTCTTACATTTTTGCCACATTTTATTACAGTACAGTTTTACAGCAATGCATATACCACTTAATTTCGTACTTCCACTATTTAGGGTTATAGAAACTATGAACATGAAACAGAATGAACGCATAAACAGATATTTGAAGCCCTCACCAAACAAAGTTGGGGACACAAAGTCCAACAGCACTACGTGCTGTGAAGGCCTCACTGTTTAGCTTAGAACAGAAACGTATTTACAGAAAACTTGCCTTGATAAAGGGTGGGAACTGCCCATGTAACTCCAGCGCCTTCACAACACTACGAACCATATCTACTATACTTCTATACACCTGAATGAAACATGAGAAGGAAAAGAAGCCACAGAACAGAGAGGGTTTGAAACAACAGGTCATAGTCTTGGTTAGGTACAGTGTAAATATTTCCCAACGCTCTGTGATGCTTTTATAGCTCTTTTGTTTGCCGTTTATTCCGTGTCTCTTCCTCAGAGCTCAGTAGTAGAATAAACAGTACGTCGGGGTACTATAATACCAATACTGGCTTGTCTACTAGCAGCTGAGGACATTAGAAAAGGGTTGAGTGTCCAAACCTATTGAAGAGAGGATGGCAGGCTTCAGTAGCGGGCTCCAGGAGACATGACAGGGGGTCTCATACCCATGGGTGGAGGGGCTCCCTGGTACCCTGGGGGAGCCACGGGAGGGGCCAGTCCATATGGAGGCATCCCTCCAGGCATGTAGCCTGGAATCCCCTGGGGTGGACCGCCATACTGGCCTGCGAAAACACAGGTTTGTTGTTGGCTTTATATATTTATTTATTTTTAAATCAGGAGCACAAATCATGTGGTTTTTACTTTATACAGCCATGCTAGCAGCTCCATGAGGATCTACTTGTGCCGTCATATGGGATGGACGGCAGAGATGGGAAAGGCTCCCATGTTAACGACTGGCGAGCGTTTGTCATTAAGTTATATGATTAGAGTCGCTTGTGTCAGGATTAAAGTACTGGTCGTTGAAAATCCAACTGAAACCCGTAACTACGATATGACATGAATGCAGCATTACACACAGTGGTGCTTCAAGCTAAATGTCAACAGCAGGATGCTAACATGCTCACAGCGACGATGATGCTAAGCAGGTATTCTGTTTACCATGTTCACTATCTTAGTTTAGCAAGCTAGCATGCTAATGTTTGCCAATTAGCCCTAAACTAAGTACAGCTGTGGCTGATGGGAATATCAGTACGGCAGGTTTTAGGTCATGAACCAAAGTGTTGGCCAATTTGAAACTATAACCTGATGGTGGCGCTATAGGGAAGGTCTGAGGATCACCAAAGTAATTAGGGTTTATCCTCTGGGGACCATCAATGTCTGTACAAAATCTCAAGACAAACCATCCAGTGGTTGTTGAGATATTTCAGTCTGGATTTAAGTGGTGGACTGAAAAGAGCGACATTGCCATCCCTAGAGACATGCCACATTCAGACATATTCAGTGTTGCAAGATAAGATATAGCTCTAATGAACGATATATATAATAATAATAATAATGTAAAGTCTTTCTGAACTAGAGGCAGGCGGTGGATACCAGGTATGGGGTGCCTCATGCCGGACTGCTGAGGTGCCATCATGCCCCCGACAGGACCAACTGACGGGGCAGCAGCGCTGGTCTGGCCTTGGCGGGCAGCGCTGCGCTGGTACCTCGGCAACTGAGACCGCAACTCTTCCTGAAAGACACAGAAATCAAACGAGGAGGAAAATCATTTGATGCTGAACTTCTGTAGCTCAACCAGGATAAATAAACAGCATTATTAAATGAATTTCACTCAAGAAAAGCCATTTATTGACTTTGGTGTTAACAGAAAGTAAGACTTTAGCTATGATTAACAGTTTTAGAAGCTACTTACTGTTAAAACATAAACTATAAAGAGAGGCGGTAGCAGAGGGACTACTTACCAGTGAGATATCCTCATCAGGGTGGATCAACTTACTGGTTGCACTGGAGGTGGTGAGGGTAGCAGGCTTACTGGCCACAGTAGAGGGAGGTTTGGAAACCGTACTGCTGCCAGCATTGGGGCTGACCACAGCTACGGTGGCCTGAGTGTAGGCCGGGAATGTGGGCTTTGAGGGGTCAGAGGAGGGACAGGGAGGGGGGTGGGGGGGGCCTGACTGCTGGCTCTGAGTGGAGAGAGAAGACCAAACATCAGAGAGACTCCGCTGAAACTGAAAGGCATTCACATTTCACAGGGGTACACTTTCAGTCATACTCTGAGGCTACTCTCATTTAGTGTGTAGTCGTTTAAAGCTCGGCATGAATATCCGTGTGGTTTACAGGCTTGAGATGGACTGGACTGACTCCGGATTCCTCTCTTCCTTAATGCTTGTATCTCCTCTTTGTTTACAGGGTAAGTTCCCCCAAATCAGAAAAAACATACTTTCTTACGTTACCCTTCGTAAAAGCCGGCAGTTAAGAAATAGAAATTCAAGGAGATTTGCACCTACGTCATTTTTCCAATGCCAAGTACAACCGTTTGGTTTCAGAAGAACGTCTCACAACAAACTAAAACCTTGAAAGTATTGAGTGAATATTAGGCTTTAATTGTGCCAATTTGTATTTCCACTTCGTAATGACATGTTAAACAGGGTCTCAGTTACTTCTTTAACACGTTTACACCATTGGAGTTACTCCGGAGAGTAACCCTATGAAGTATGACTAAAAGGTAAACCGGTGTCTTCAAGCCTGCAGGAAAACAAAACCAACAAAGCATGCTGTGCTTTGTTGCCCTACAGCAGTTCGGAAATAAGAAGCCACTTTACAAATCTGCATAACTCTCTTTTCAGATTTTTTTTTCCAGGTGAAATGTTACAGTAGTGTTCTATAGATGCAGATTTGTAGCAAAAGAAAAAAACAACAAAGGCATGTTGCTATTTTCAACCCCCACAAATGGTTGGATTTCATCATTTCTTACTCAAACAGCTTTGTCAAATAAAATAGAATTAACCACCGAAGTACACCACAGCAGGCAAACTATACACAATGGTGTGCATGCTCATTGTAAAGCTGCATGTTGTCAGAGTAGAGCAGGCCGACCGCTGCGTACTTGTGACGTGACAGGGAACAGAGCTTTAGGGGAGGCAGACTGAGAGTCTGCGCTCGACGAGTCTGCGCTTGTACTTGCAACGCGACTGCCCATCTGCAGCACAGGAAAAGAGTAAAGAATAAGAAACCGTAGAGAAAAGTAATTCTTCAGTTAAAGGAATGGCTGGTGTAACGTCTCCTGTGGTTCAGACTGTGTGAGCACAGAGAGCTACTTCAAACAATCCCTTATGCGACAGGAGACGGTGATGTTCTGCCCCATCAGAGATGAAACGTGGTACACGGTGTCATAAAGGTTTGTACCTGTCCAGCGATGGGGAACAGAGGCTTTGTGACATCGGGCTGGGCTGGGGGGGCAGTGGCAGCAGGAACGGCAGGTCTAGTCAGTACGTTTGCCGCAGAGGGAACCTGAGCCATGTGTGGGAGGCCTGGGCGGTGGCCCACAGGAGGAGGCATGCCTGTGACACCAGCAGAACAACTTCATCACACAAGGGAACAAGTGCAGCCTCACTACAACAGTGGTGCAATGTCGTTACAATCAATTATCAAAAGGTGATCATTACCTGGCGGCACACCTGGCATCATTGGTGGCATCCCGGCACCTGGAGGCATCAACCCGCCCATCGGTATCATCCTAAATACACGAGGGAAGATACACACCTTTACAATACAAAGATATCATGAGATTAATAAGACATGACCATGTTTGTTATTAACCCCGAGCATTTACCCCGGAGGCATTCCTGGCATTAAGGGAGGCATTCCTGGCATCATTGGTGGCACACCTGGCATCATTGGGGGAATTCCTGACATAAAGAATGAATTGAAGCGCAGGTGTGTTATCACATCACAAAACAGTTTATGTAATTAATACTTAGCATTATGCTTCTGCTGACCTCAATATTCCTGTTTTAACATAACAAAAGCAACACCAGTTTAAATAGTACATTCTATTGTATTCATATTTTAGGAAAAGGACAGTAATAGAGCATAGATATATTATTACATTCTTAAGTTAATCACAACATTAAATGACGTTTTTTTTTCAGCACTTTTGTACTTTGTAAACAGCATGATACCCACACCGTGTTATTTAAGGTCACTGTTTCCTACCCGAGTAGCTGCCCGGTGGTATCCCTGGAGCACCAGAACCAGGAGGAATGCCCGGCTGGGTCATAGGGGGTATGTAACCGGCCTGGGGTTGGCCTGCAGCAGGCTGCTGGAAGGAGGGACCGGGCTCGTCATCCTCATCGAACTCATCAGAGTCATCCTGGTTCAGTTTCTTCTTTTGAGTCTCTGGAAAAGCAGGAAGAGCATAATACGTCTCTAGGATAGAGCATAAGAGACTGTTTCATTGAGGTATTTTGGTTGCTAATACCTTGGTTCTTTTGTTCTAGCACTCTTCTTCTCTCTTCCATGTCTTTTTCCGGGATACCCTCCATGCCATATATCTCAAGCTCAATGTCTATTCTTCCAGGTATCGCATTAGGAACTCCATCAATTGTCTCTTTGTGTACCTGTGATAACAGTGACACAGTCAGGAAAAAGGTCGCCGTTTGATTTCATGAAGGTGCTTTGCAGTAGTGTCTCCTCACCTGCATACAGTGGATCGCAAGCCCGGGGCCAGTGTACAGTTTTTTATGACAGATGTGGCACTTGAAATGTTTGGCCTTCTGGTGTTGAATGAGAATCTTTTCATCATCAAAGTCTCTGTTACAGTACCTGAGATTATGATTCAGGAAAAACTCGATCATGCTGTTTTACTCATTTACTATTCTGTCATAGTACTTTCTTCAGAGCTAGTGATTAAACGAAAGCAACACCGACGACAAGTTCAATAACGTGCAACATACTGCGAGCCAGCGAACGTTAAACGGCTGTTAAGATGATGAACTCAGGTTAATGTACAGTTAGCTTAGTAAACAGAGGACAGTCACAGGTCCTGATAAGAACAAGATAACGTTAGAACAATAACTCTAAATGTAAAATGTGAACAAGGATACCAGCACCAAGGCTTCATCTGCTTCTTCTTCTTCCTCCCCATGATTCCTGGACTGTCAGTCCACTTCTAACCCAGTGAAGCTGATACAAACAACACACCTACAGGGAGAGAACGACGGGAATTAAAGATGGCGGCGGGACTCCAGTGTCATAAAACAACACTGCGGCCTCAAGGCGCCCTCTGGTGGCCCCAAACTATTGTTTACTTGTTATTAAAACTAAATATATTGGACAATTCATTTGTAGCACGGACCCCTCACATCTGCCCACGCCAACTATTTTTGCCATATATTTTTCAGCCATTCAACTCTAACATTACAATATTGGCAATTTAAGTTACTAGCAATCACAATTGCAAGTTAAAGCACATAATTGACATGTATAAAACTAACCTAATATTTGCAAACCCAATTCAAAGACAAACACGTCATAATTAAAACACTTGTGTAAAGCTTGGCCCAGGAACAGTTAAAAGTAACGTTATGTCATCGCAGTCGGACATAATTGAGAACGTACACAGATGACGCATGCGCAGAAGGTACATAAACGAGAATACCTCTAATACAACTGCTGCAGTTGTTATTTTACTGTCAGCTGGAGATCCCAACGTCATTTATACACATCTACCAACACAGCACAGCTAAATTAGACAAAGAAATAGAAACACGTCCTTGATTTAGTTTATTTTAGCTGCTCGCTCGCTCGCTCCGTGCAGCATCGGGATCATGTTTACCTCCCAGACCTCGTCCTTCCAGGATTCCATTGACGTGGAAGAGAGAGATGACTTTGACAGCGAGGAGATTGCCGGATACAGCCAGAAAACCCAGCTGAACTGCTACTACACCATCTATCTGTATCAAGGCACAAGGTGATGGTCGACACTGCTCGTCCCAGTTTATGGTTTTCAAAAGATAACAGCTCTGGTACAACTTCTGCAAGGAAATGTGCAGTGAGTGTTAGGTCCACGATGTCATGTTTTACGTATTAGGAATAATGCTATTAATATCTAATTATTTTTGTATGGTTTGTTTACATGTTATTCTTCCCAGTAGCGACTGTACCCCAAATAATATTCTAATCCTACAGGACATCAATCTATTTCTCACTGTTGAGTATTTGTAGTCCCTTGTTCCTGAACCTGCTGACAGTGACACCGTGTTTTAACTGCAGGTAAAACCAGATTTATACAAAAAAAAAAACTAACCAGGTGATGAGTAAACTGTCGATTGTCGTAGATCTGAGGCTTCTGGGGAAAATGTGGCATGGAACCAGCGACGAGCAGACTCCACAACCAGTCAGGATGACTTTAGGTAACAAAGGAGCCGCCCGCCTACCCTCCTCCTTGCTTTCAGTGGTCGTTTCTCTTTGGCTTTCACTGTTGTGCATTGGTGTATCCACGGGCTGCCACTGGACATCCAATCAACATGGAATCAATGCTGTTTTCATCTGTGATGTTTGTTCTGATTGGTCACTGCTGTGCTGTTAAGTTTCATAAGGCCTTCAGGTGTCTCCCAATTTGAACCTGTCTCCACTTCCGAGTGTCGGGTGGACAGTTACAGCTATGTGGCTTCAGTTGTGTGTCGTGTTGGTTGTGGCTAATGCTCATCGGCTTTCTCCATCTGTTCTCCATTGACTTGCGTGGCTTCCGAAATTCCTCGTTGTCTCCAGCTGACTGCTCGTGTCCATACTGATTGTTCTGCCCTGCCCACAGCCTGACGCTCGTCGACAGCAGCCTTCCATCCGAGGCGGAACCTGAGCTGCGGACTTACATTTCGAGGAGGCTCAGCAAAGGTGCCCTGCTGGGAGGCATGGGCAACATCGCCACCGTGGAACTCAGGTGACAACAATTTCCCCTCACAACGTTTTGCGTCAGTAATGTTTGAACCAATTAGGGACACACAATCAAGGCTTTGTGACAAAACTCAAGATCATGTCCCTTCTTCTGGGACTGATGGGTGATCTGTTTGACTCTATCGCAGTAATAACATACATTCAGCTGGAAATGAAGGTTCAGAGGTGGACAAAATAAGTTGGTTAACACAAATGTGTTTATTATAATTGTTATGTACTCTCCCCAGTATCCCAGAGCAGGCAGTGGGCTGCTACTGCTGTCTCCTGGAGCAGGAGCGGTCTCCCGAACAGCCTGATGCTGATGGAAACGGATATGTCATCTGCTTCATGGGCGGCTCTGAAAAAGGACTGAACTTATATCCTTTGTGCACAAATCAACCTTAGTTATTAGCATCATGCAAGGTGCTCCAGCATTAATTGTTGACATACTCCTTGGTCTTTTCTGCATTGTTGTGTTGCCTCCACATTGTAACAAGTTCCTTGACCCCAATACACATTTAGATTAGAACTTGATAAATACGTCCAAGGCCTGCACAGCAGCCTGCAAACCCCAGAGGTATGTGGCTGTAATAACAGTGTCATGAAGTTTAATTTTTGCCGTTACAATTTTAATGCAATATAGATTTGTGTGTGTGTCAGCTGCAGAACCTTGAGACAGAGGTGCGTCCGTATCTGAGCCGGTGGTACGAGGAGTCTGTGATGCACATTTATCGGGTGGTGCAGCTGGTCCAGAGCAACATCAGCTTCCTGCTGCACGCTGTGAGTCTGTTTTCTTACCTCTAGAGCGTGTCCAATAAAAAATGAAGAGAACAGTTTGTCTCTCCTGTAAGGAAAATAGTCGACAGTGGAACTTTACAAGGAAAATAGTTTTTTAATAATTTTTGGGGGGAGCATTTCCTTGAAATGCTTGTCGACTATATGCTTTAAAATACGGCTCTCCAAATGATTTATTTGATCATTCAAATTCTGTGTGTGTGGAAGACTTAACTTGTCTCCAGAACAATGCATTTCAGTCATTACATATTCTGTACACAGGCGCTGAGTCACACACATGTGGAGCTCAATAATTCCGATGAGAGGACAAAGGCTGATGTGTCCCGGTGAGTTTGGTGACGTCACATTTAACTACACTAACACATGTTTTAAGACTGCTAAAAATGGAGCAGGTCTCTTGTTTGTTTCCATGTAGCACAGAATGTAATGAACCTGTTTGTTAGCTGGTTAAATGTGTGTCGTGTTCTGTACCAGGTTCATCAAAGCAGCCAGTTTGCTGGGTCTGTCCCAACAAGACACTACAACAGCTTCTCTGTGTAAGGCGATCTCAGAGGACACGCAGTCTGACCTGATCCTAGACTGCTCCAGCAGCCCGCCCACACTCTCCAACGCAGGTAAGTCACGACATAAACCAGATGAGGACATTTGTATCTCCGTGAGAGTCTGAGAACGATGTTTTCTCCCCCAGTCAGTAACCGTTTCTGTGATGACTGGATTCAGGCCTTTCTAAACGCCGCAGAGCGATGTAATCCTTTCCTGCTCAGACAGATTCTGGAGAACTTCAAACTTAAGGTCAGAAAACGTACACATGGACAGACTATAACATGGGTTGGGTGCTGCCTACTTTTATATTTTGTGTATATAATTGTTTTTTTTAAATGATACTGATCCCACAAGATTGAGAAACGTTGGACAACAGCTCTCACTTCCTCTTGGGAGATACACAGTACAACTTCCACTGTCTATCGTTCAGATTGCTTCCCCCTTTTTTTTAAAAAACTTGTTTCCTCCTTCCTCCATCAACCACCACTCGCACCCCGCAGGCCATCCAGGACATGAACAGCCTGAAGCGCTTCGTGCGTCAGGCAGAGATGAGTCACTACGCCCTGTTTCGCTGCTGCCTCTTCCTACAGGGCTGTGGAAATGGGGACGTGTTGCTGCAGAATGCCAGAGCGGAGCACAGCGACCTGCCTGAAGCCTGCAGCATCATCTCCGTCCTGGAGGAGTTCATCAAGGAACAATCCCAGGCCCAGGCCCAGGCCCAGGCCCAGGCCCAGGCCTGATTCCAATTGCAACACCTAAGTTGTGGGGCCCAGATACTATTCCAGCCACAAAGCAGACCACTTGTTGAATTCTAAACCTAGCACCACATCCTATGTTCAACGTCGGTTTTGCCAGGTAAACATTTCAATCTGCCGACTTGTCATGGCAGATTTACAATTTAAATGTTAAGTTTCCCGTGCTGGCTTCTCGAGTAAAAGTAAAAAGTCCGATCTGGAGTATGTACTGTAAAACCGTGACACTCAGCTTCCCTCAACAAGTGTCTTTCTTTGGGGCTAATAATAGTTAATTGAGATCTGTAACATCACTTATCTTAACAACGAAGGTTAGATGCTGGAGAGGAGAGTAAAAATGAATTGACAACGTGTGCAGATCCGTTTAGATCTAGCTGTAGAGCGGCACTTTCCCAATCGTCTTACTTTTGCAAATGTTGGCGTGTTGAGTGTTTCAAAATACTTTGAACCAAATATTATTACTGTTGTTTTGCTAACTGACAATGATCACAACACATAACTGATCCAAACTAAAGCTTCTACTCGTTAGTGGAATTATCTAATACTTATTTGATATCCAAATGTTTAATTTATCATTTTGTATCTTAGTTGATTCTACTTGTTTTTCGTTTGAGAAGAAACACATTGAGAATGCACAAATCACTTTTATGCATTGCTTGTTTCATAGGCCTTGTTTGTGCTTACTTTATTTCAACACAATACCGGCACTACAATATGTGTCTAATAAATACCGCTACAGTGTGTACATATGACTATCAAGTGATATTAGATGTAACCCTTCTGTAACCCTACAGTGTTGTAGATACAGTGTCATTTTGGGATATCATTTCCTGTTTACAAACATCTTAATTGCATTTACCAGCTGAAGACTTCATGAGAACAAAACAGGCACTTTGTGACCAGTTACTCACTACAGTTACTAAACATTTGTTTAGTTTCATAATATTAATACCCACAGAAAGAAAAGTTATAAACGGAAGAAATGAAAATGTAGAATATAAGAAGATATATATATATATATAAAAGTGCTCACAGTAAATGTTGGCATGCCTTTGTTTTATTTTCCTTTCATTGTGTACCTGCAACATGTTCTGATGTTCCATTAAACCCAATAAAGGGTTTTAGTTCAAACCAGTCCAAAGTGTGTAATACAGCAATACAGGTGGTGATGTATACTTTTAAACTGTCAAGTAGGTGACACGTAAATGAGTCACTTCACTATTGTGAACCACAGTGTGACTGTGACCTGACCAGAGTGTGTATGTGTTAACATGTCAGTGCAGTCTATCTCTGTTATAAATATCTGTTGTTCTTGGTCTTGTATAGCAGAAGCTGAAATAAATACCACAGTTGAACCTATTTGTTGTGGTTGTTGCACGCTGTCGAGCACACAAAGCCGACAAACATTTGCACTTATAATATATCTGTTGCATGAATACAGTTTGTTTTCGGTGAAAGCAGTAAGAATTAAACACAAAGTTCCAGATATCGGGCAGCAACAGTCCTCTGTGTGTCTGGTCCTAAAGTCACACTGTATGGTGAGTGAGACGTCATATCCTCCAGTAGACCCCGTCCTCCAGCTGCTCCTCTGCAACCACAAACAAACAGCTGAAAGCTTGAGATACAAAGATTATAGAAAATATATGCAGCTGCTGCACATGTGGCTTTGGTAACATAAATCAGTATGTGTACATTTAAGCATAACTGTGGCTGTCTTATGAGAAACTAGTGAGAAGACAATGTCGACAATAACACGGAGCAGGATTTACCTAAAGTGTGATCGGGCAAGTTCCTCAAAAGAGCGCTCGGTACGTCATAGATGCTCTCTGTGGGGTCTGACATGATGAAAAAAAAGATGAAAAAAAACGTCATTATTATTTTTGTATAACCAAGAATATAAAAGCTAGCCGCTGGGGAGAAAAAAAAACATGTAATCTCACTTGGATGTTCAGCTCTCCTGTAAGAGAGAGGAACGTCATACACGCCCTCGTCCATCTCTGTGGAAGCGTTGCTCTCACGAACCTCTACAAAGACATAACACATGATCGGACCAGGATGGACATTTAAACATCATCACACTCTATGTTGTGTTCTATTAAATAGTTTCTAAGATCATACTGCTTCTAAGTGGTAGAATGTCATAGTCTCCTTCCTGCCTCCCCTCTGCATTGCTCAACCCACTGGACCATTGTGGACTGTTGAGACCGTCACCTGGAAACAGAGAAGTTGGGTCAGTAGAACCAACCAAAACACTACGTGTGAAGGTGAAAATAGGCAAATCCATTTAAAGTCCACCATTGTGATGCTGGTAGCTACAGTCTGGAAGCGCGTTTTGGTACGGGGTCTCCTCACGGTCCGGATCCTCGGACAGGCGGATGGGGGAGACGATGCTCCTGATCTCATGCTGGATGTGGCCTGACGGGGCAGAGAGGGGCCGAGCACGGAGCGACTCCATCGCACTGTGCGAGCTGCTGTTCAATCGCTCTCGCTGCTCACACACTTCGAGGCTGAGCGGAGGAGAAATGGTCAGTGCCTGGAAGGTGGATTATTGTTAGTTAAAGTCGAGGCCTCTTCTAACTTACTGCGTGCTTCTAGAGTCTGAAAGCACAGAGGTAGAAAGATGCATGGCTTGCCATAGAAGTCCTACCCACTCCTTTCTGAGAGCTGCGGTCTCTGCTGCCTACACACACAAACAAAGTTGGCATCCTGAAAGCTGACCTGCCACACTCATTGCCTGCAAATTAATCAGCTTGCAGTTGAACCACAGCGATGACTCACCAACACTTTCTTCTTTCCATTTGTCATGATGATCTCAAACATAAAGCGCTTGCTGTCAACTCTCTGGACCTCTCGCACTGACTGCACCTGACCCAAGAAGAGGACAGATAGATAAATACTTAGGACAACCAAGTAGAGACAAAGCAACAGTGGGGGAGGAAGTACTCGGATCTTGTACTAAAGTAAAAGTAGCAAAACCACAGTGAGAAAGTCATAATTTCCTTCTAATTATGACTTAAAGTACATAAGTATTAGCATCAAAATATATACCTGTTAGATTATAATAAATTATCTGAAGCTGTCAAATAATGTAGTACAGTCGAAGCGTGAAGTCAAATTAAATGGAATTACTCAAGAACAATTAGCTCAAAATTGGACGTGAGTAAGTGTACTTAGCTTCCACAACTGCAACGCGGTTTCTCGTATGTCAGCAGTGGCGGCGGAGGACTTACTGTGTAAATGTAGTAATAGCCTCTCAAGTGTGACTGTGAAGAGAGCAACATCAACATCACTGTTTATCTCATTGAGATCTTTAAAAGAAAGAAAAAGAAAGCTAGCCGAGTCAGTTTCTATCAGCACTGTAAGCATCCTTCAAATTATCATTTGTGGCTCCAGAAATGAGTTACCAAGCAGGACATCGACGATACATTCCATAGAGGCTGAATTTAGTCTAATTTGTTTCTAAAGAACATTATATATGTCTACTCACAGCGCTGCCATTCCTCTGTGTGTAGAAGAACAAGGTTGTATTTTGAAGCCTGAACCAATACGTCACCCATCTCAATTTCTACAGACAGAAAGAGTAGACGTGTGGCAACCAAAGTCACCTTCTATGAACACATGCCCACATTTAACACCGAGACAGTTCGTGACTCACCATAGTATCTTTTCTTTTCTGCAGGAAGCCTTCAAACAATAATTTAGTCCCATCTACAGACATGTTATCCCTCAGTCGATAGACATAAAAGTGGCAGCCACAGTGTGAAATGAACATCTACCTGTGTGTGTGGTGCGACTTCCTCCTCGCACAGACTGACGGCAGTATCGTTCACAGACCCATCACCCGCTCACTTCTCTATTCTGCTTCACAAAAACTCCGATCAACAGTTGATCTTACAACTACTTCACACATCTGCTTTTGGAATGACCACTACTGCTCTCGTCACGGACACACAAACACAACATGACATCAGTGGGTGTAAATGTCGTTTATTACAGATATTTAAAACCATTTCATTTCCCTTGTTGGTGTTGAACTAGCTGTCATTTCAGCCGATAATAAGCATACACAGCCGTAACACATCATACAAGTCGTTATTGTAAATGCTGGAAAACAGAAGAATCAGAAGAAACAATTTCATAGTTTTAAGGTGGGAGAGGTGCACTGAATGGCGGTTGTTAATAGCGTTATCTGTTGCTCTATGGTGCCTCCAACTTCATAAAAATATAACACGAGGGACGTTTATTTAACTCTATTTCAAAACCAGAAAATCATGATGCACCGCTTCCGATAGCTTTAATAATACTAAATACAAAAATACAAGGAAAGTGTAAATCCCTCCGTCTGTTGCACTCAAAACAGACAACAAAACAAAGAAACAGGTTAATAAATTAAAACACGCAAAATAAACAAGTGCATGCCATTCATGACCTTTCTAGTGTAGGATGTACCGCTAACACCTCCCGGCTTGTGATGCGGTCTACGGGTCCAATACTAAAACCTTTGAAGAATACATACATAATATACTGCATATACACATCTATTAACAGATTCAAGTCCCTTTGTGGTGTTGCTGTATATGGCTGCCTCTCTCTGGTCTCCAACCATCTAACTAATAATACTGACCTGAGAGAAAGAGGACTGGATCAGCTGAAAACATCCAGCGACTAGTAATGTCTGGACTAAACTAGACTAACAGATCACAGAGTTCAAGTCAGCATTTACAAATTGGATGATGGACAACTGATTTCAAAAGTAACCTGCCCCTTTCCACCACGACATTAACAAAAAAAAACGACACCCCAAATGCATATAAAATGTACCTACGATTTGTTTCTTGCCCGTGTTGCATTGTGGGAAGGGGATGAGGTGGAGTTGGGGGGGGGGGGGGCTGAGGCAATGGGCCCCGGTTGGTTAGTGTAGCCAGGCTCTCTGAGTCTTTTTAGGAGGGAGGGACGGGGGCAGAGTCAGAGTCAGAGGAACGGTGGGGGACGGGGGGGGAGTAGCTGTCTCGTGCCGTCTCATCACCGCTGTTTGAGCAGCGCTCTGTACATGGCAAAGCCCAGCACGGCGAACACGGTGGCACCGACGCTCGCTCTCAGCCAGAAGGTGGAGTTCTTCAGGTCGGCCTGAGCCATGTGCCTGAGAGGAGGGAGCAAGACACACAGAGCAGGTGAGGAGAGAAGAAAATACAGCATATAACTAGGGCTGGGCCATAATTCATTATGATTTATCATCTTTTAATATAATCATCTGTCGTGATACATAATACCAGCTCATATCCCAGTGTCAAAATATTCATAACTGAACAATTTCTTCATTGAACTACCTGAAAATCGTTATTGAGATATGAGATTTCGGCCATATTGCCCAGCCCCAACACTACATAACTCCACAGCTATAATCACAGCGGGCTCAGTTGCCAAATACCAAAACAAAGTCATGTGCTCTCTCTGCGGGGGAAACTTCCTAAAATCAGGACCATAAATGATGTGAAACAGGAACACATGCTTTATCTTGACAGTTGGTTTAGTTTTGGGAGACAAAGGAAAGGTGTTGGACTATGAAGCAGCTACACCGACTAGCACAACAAAAAAATAGAGCAAAAAAACACCTGTCCTACCAAGCACACATCCAGCTGATCTGGCAAGAAACACAAACACTGGGGAACTATACAGACTATAATATATACAAGCAATGAAAAATGTCAATGGAGACAACAAACCCAAATGTTACTGGCCTTCAAGTTAAGCCTACGACACGCTTACTAAACCCTGGTGGGAACCGGAGAGAAACCATGTTCACATCGGTCACCTGTGATGTAAAACTCAGTCGAGCCGCCTTTAACCTTTAACAGATTAGTGTAACGTTTTGAAAAATGTTCTCATTCACTTTCTGGTCGAGAGTTAGATGAGAAGATCAATGTCACTCGCATATCTGTATAATTCAAGGTTACAGCGGCCGGTTAGCTTAGCACAGTCTTTTGTGCTAATTATTGAGCTTTAGAGGTGCTGGTAGAAAGACTTCACTACCCTTTGACAGAGCCATGCTAGCCACTTCCCCCCTGTTTCCAGTCTTTGTGCTAAGCTAAGCTAACCAGCTACTTCATATTCAACAGACAGAAGTTAGAGCTATATTGATCCAGAAAGTGAATAATCATATTTCCCAAGATGTGGAACTATTCATATAAAGACTCAGATTAGTCTCTCTAGAACATTTCAGGACATAAATATGAACATTACTAATAATGATAAAATAATGACCCGACATCCTGAATAAGGGAGATGAATCTATCAAACGCATGCTCGTCGGCCCGGGATAAAATTACATCATCCCTCACTCTCTCTCTCTCTCTGGAAATTGTTTCTGTCTTTACCTTTCTGGGGGAATTAGCTGCTCAGCAGAGGCCTTCATAAAGATGGACCCCTCCACGATGGAGACGGCTGAAACCTGCTGCATCAGGCTGAAACCCTCCTCTGACAGCAGGTAGCCCCTCACAGCCTCCACCCACCCACACCCACATCCACATCCACACCCACACCCACCCACACCCACACCCACACCCACACCCACACACTCAGATACAGTAGGTAGAGCTGGGTGATACTTTAATATAATATTTTCATTAGTGAATAATCGTATAATAGTTGTTTAGCCTGAGGTGACGTCTTCAAATGTGTTATTTTGTGTGACCAATGATTTAACACAAATAACCCAAATATATTAAGTTTATTATCCTGACAGACCAGAAAATATTCACAATTATTAAGAGAATTGTCTGCATTTTGTCTAAAGAATGACAGTATTTATGAATAACTGATTAGCTCCAACATGCCATGTGATCCAACTGTTGAAATGATCTATAAATGTTTGTACTTGTACTGCAGTGAATCTTCATTAATATTAGTAAGAAATTATTTAAATTTTCTTCAAAATATCCTCACATGACAGACAACAAAGTGAAAAAAAATACTGATGTAAAATTTTTGTTTACCAACCTTAGAGCTGGAATAATAGCTATATAATAATAATAATAATAATAATAATAATAATAATAATAAACTGATATTGTGCTCTGAGACTAAACATCATTGAGACTTTGGTTGAATGAGATTCAGTTACTTGGCACAAGTGTCACTAGTTAAACCAACCATAGTGCACGTTAGCAACATAATAATATGGAGAGATATCTGATCTCATTCATATCACTCAGCTCTACCAAACCTGAAGAGTCAGGAGCTCAGATCCCCACCAAACCATTACAGCACAAGAACAACCATAACTGCATACCTGGTCAAACATCACCGCACACTTCAAACAATAACAAACACACACACACACACACACACATCCCATATTCAGACTGTACACACCACATGGCAGCCAGACTGAAAGTGTGGATTCATGAATCTCGTTTTTTTCTGCTTCCTCTGCTGCCGACTCTTACATATTTTACGGTCACTGTATTGTCATATACGTCACTTTTTGATTGGTCACAAATTAAAGAGCAAAGCATAAATCTCTAAAGACTAGATAAATGTTATTCCCTCTGTTTCCCGACACAATTCACTTTTGTAGCTTGTAGTTTCTGTGACCGATGAAGATTTCAATGCAAAATGACTTCCCCGTCAATCAACCCACTCTTCGGAAAACACGTTGGGCATTCGATGTGGTGTGTCGGGCCCTTGCGCTGCCACGGCTGGCTCGTTAAATGTCATGCTATTATTAGAGCCAACAACTCGCAGAGGTTAAAAAAACACAGCATGAAGACAAAGAGATGATGAGTGACCCGTGCTGGTCCGAGGCATGCCTGTGGTTATGCAGAGAGGCAGAGAACAGATGAGCCATGCAACACAACAGCAAACAGATTAGCAGCAGGTGAACACGTGCAAGAGGAAGAGGAAGAGGAAGAGGGGCAGCCAAACACACGTGTTTGAACACCTATAGAGTCAAAGGAAAAAACACAAAGACAGGAAATACAAGACAGGGAAAAACAGGATGAAATGACTGGTGATTGGTACAATACAATCAAATTAAACATCAAAAGAAACACATTTTGATTTTAAACATCAGCCTGTTACATTCACGAAGTCTCAACCCAAAGGAGAACAAGTGGACACCGGTTTGTATCATAAGACATGTACAAAACCAACGGTGCTTTTCAAAATAAAAGTATCTCCTGTAGATGTAGACTTCAGTATTAGGAAGTGAAGATGAAGGGAGACTGAAAACATCATAGACAATCAGTCGAGCCCTCTTTGATAATGGGTTAAAGTTGGTGCCATGAAGACAATTAAGAATTTTAAATCTTTTATGTGATAAAAAATGAATTACATATCAAACATGCAGACGTCGATGACGTTTTCAGTTTGTGTCCGTTAGTCAAGATTTAAGGTTTGCATATCCACTGCAGGACAGGAAGGAGCTCATAGCTCACACTTAGTCACACCCTAATTTATTTTTACGTACTTTTTTTAATTTTCAAGTGCTTCATAATAGGACTTAATATTTTTCCAGAATGATTAACTGGCTGAACAACATGGTGCAATATAGTTATAATAACATTCTAAAGTATTTTTTACAAATATAAAATCCTGAGATATCTACTTCTATATATTCCTCTGAAGGAGGTGAAAATGTTGTTTTAAGTTTACAACATATTTTGTGTTTTGTATGTGGGTTAGTATGAGCAGTTAATTTGCACTGCACAAGTCAGTAACACCATGCACTACCCGCACACAGTCACCTCCCTGGCTAGCAGGCTGCGTGTTAGCGCGTTCACACCTCGCTGTGTCACACCGTACAGAGAGCGGGGGGGCTGGCTGGAGCTGCAGCAGAGACCAAAAACACCTCACGTGACCCACGGGACTGAGGCACATGACAAAAACAACAATGACTGAAATCTGAGCTCTCTTTGCATTTCGCTGTGAAGCATCGAGTATCTATCGAGGATTCCTCCGAAAATGACGCTCAGAGAAGCAGCGAGAGCTACGACGTCGCGTTGATCAGTGAACCTTCTCACTGTGTCGACAGTGATCATCGATATACAGGAGCACAAAGAACATATCATACTAAATGATATTCAAGTTATTATAGTATTTTAAAGCAAATATTAAAATACCTTGTGACACCTGTGAACTTGGGTACACTGGTCCAGTCCGGTGGTTGGGTAAGATCAAACCAGTGTGATCATTTTTGCACCACCTCAACAGTAACTCTGTTACTAAAATCATAACTGTTCTTACAGTAGGACTGACACTTGATGTTACTCAGCCAGGTAGTTATAATATAACTGATTTGTTTAGCTCGTCAGTTTGAAAAATCAAAACAATAAAAACCAGCGGGAAACAAAAATTTCTTGCACCTTTTGGTTTGAGATCAAATGTAAATCCGTACTATTTATCCTGAACAACATGCATCACAAGGTATCGCTACCGTCACGTTCATTCACATTTTATAGTCCCTTGTGTCCTGAAGTGGATATGCAGTGTAAGCCTGACCACAGGAGAGCACTGAAGGAGAGAGGAGGAGCTGTCACCATTACCGGTGTTAGAGAGCTTGGGTAAAAAATAAAAACAGGAGGAATGAGTCTATGTTACAACACTAGAGCTTATTCTACATATGAACCTGTTGAACATGACCCTGCGGAGTTGGGCCTTAATACTGCGCAGCAGCTCCAACTTGAGGAGGTTCTGACACAGGCAATATGTGCACCTGTTGGAGGCACACATGCAGCGGAGACGGGCGTGGCTGCGGAAAGACACACAAAAATGCGTGTTTTCACCAGCACAGAAAGACAACATGAACCAAACAACACACAGAGAGGAGGAGGAGGACGAGGACGAGGAGGAGGAGGAGGAGGAGGCCAGATCCAAACTCATAACACATCTCTGAGCTGAAACCTGCACTGCTGCCATTTACCTTCACTTCACTTCTCATAGACAAAGTAAACTAAATTATTTACACAGAAATATCTAGAATGATAAACTGTCAAAGTCGGAATCTAAAGGTGAGTAAACAAGGAGAGGAAAACCACAAAGAAAGGCATCAGTCACAAAACAAACTAAACATTCTTAAGGGGTAAAGACGTCATCAGCTGTTTTGGCTTGGAAGCCGAATGGTTTGATGAATTTCTTTTGAAGATTAAAATAAGTCTTCACTGCAAACTGTGACTATTAGTTTGATCAGAGTCTTCGTCAAAGCTTACCGTTATCGTCATATTAATTACTTCATAATGGTTGGTATGATGTATGTGTATCATGAATGTCTGTAGTCCTGGTAATTAATAATGCTAAATGTGTAAATTATTTTCTACAAGAAGTGATGTGTAGCTAAATTATATATTAAAAGAGCGTCTCAGGCTTGAAGGAGCAGCGTGTAGGATTTAGTGACATCTAGTGGTGACGTCGCAGATTGCAACCAACTGCTCGCCCCTCCCCGTTCCAAGCGTGTCACAGAACTACGGTGGCCTTCAGGTAACGCAAAAACGTGAAGTGTGTTTGGTTTGTCCGTTCTGGGCTACTGTAGAAACATGGCGCTGCAACATGGTGGACACCGTGAAGAGGACCCACTCCCAAATACATACACTACAATTAAAGATATAGCGGCTTTAAATCAGAGACCGGTTAAAGGGGATTAGATGCGCACACAGGTCCAGGTGGGCATGGAGATAAGGTTCACTCACAGAGGTGTAACGGGTTAACTACAAGAGACCAGAAAGAGGTTCAATACTCACGGGTACATGGCCATGGTGGTGAGTCTCGTGTAGATGTCTTTGCTGGGTGCGTCGGTCATGCTGCATGTGAACAGCTGGGGTGGGTGGAGCTTGTGCTTGCGGCAGAACTCGTGCGGTGAGAGACTGTAGTGCTGCCCTACTTCGTGCAGGTCCGACTTGGCGGCGATCACCACGCATGGCGTCTTGCTATCGATGAAGTATTGCTGCCAAACACAACCGAATGTTACTAGTTAGACCGTATGTGGCAGGACCTACAAGCCTCGGTGCCTCCGATGAGCGAACGTACCTTGTACACTTTGGCGCAGTATTCAAAAGAGCCTGGGTTGTTGATGTCATACACCAGGCAGACCACATCACAGGCTAGGTCCGCCTCTGACAGGAAGTCAAAGTCTGGCATCACCTCGTGGAGCTGGACGTGTGAGGACGAGACAGAGACGGAGAGACGGAGTTAGATGGAGGGATTAATGTTTTGCAGTGTAATACGCACAGATGATGCAACAGTAAATGATTCTTACCAGGAGGTACTTCTCCTGACCATAAACATAAGTCGTGCTGATGGCGTAGAGGGACTTGTGGTCTTCTCTAATCCGCCTCTGTCCCTGTGGTGGACAACAAACAAGGTCAATAACCGACATTCATCAACGCTATTTACATGTTTAGAAGATGTTCCCCTTCGACTCTGGTCCCCTCTGAAGTGGATGAAGTGTTATTCGCTGCATTTTGTTTGTTTTACTTTGGGCCGCCCCGATACAAGCAAAACAGAGGGTTTTACGGCCATGACCTCCACTGACCTCCAGGTTCTTGCCCAGGAAAGCTTGGAGGAAGCCGCTCTTCCCACTGCCTCGGTCGCCCAGGACGTTGCAGCGGAAGACGCTGCGCTGGGTCTGTTTCTTCTGCAGGTCGATGCGCTTGTTACGGGTCACTGGAAAAAACAGGGAATGCATGTTTGTCATACGCAAAAATAAACATGATCATCATCGTAAAATACATGCATTTCTTTTGTATTAAACTTTTAACAATAATATAATTAGGACCTCTTACCGGTGATGGCAGCAGCTTGGGACTCCTGTTCATAGATGATAGAGTAGCCAAGATAACCCAAGTACTCCAAACTGCGCTGTACATCTAAATATGTTGTTAACCTACCACAGAAAAAACACAATGATGAGTCCGACAGCATGAGACTTTGTAAAAATGATCTGTGTTTTCCACATAATCATGCATGTCCTCCAGTATTGTGACTGTTTCCAGGATGTGTCTGCAGTAGACGTGCGCGAGTATTAATAGAAGCGTGCCACACTCACGTCCACTGGGAGAGGTATCCCTGGTATGTGATCCAGCCCTGTTCGTTAGTGCAGACCGTGTGGTTGACATCCGGACCCCAGGGCATATAGGGAAACACTTTGAACAAGTCCTTCACCTCCTCTGGCGACAGTGCACAATCCCTGTCCTGGATCACAGCAAGGGCAAATATATTGACTCACAAATGGTACAATGCATTAAAAACTCAGAGAGACAATTTCTTTTTAACTCATTTTGCAGAAAAGTGGCCCCATTTCCATTTCTAAATCTTCAACCACTCACTTTGTCGTGTTTGTCAAAGACACTCTGGAGGAAGAGGTAAGCGTTGTGGTTGAGCTCTGTGGTGCAGTCTGGGGTGATCTTCACCCTGTGACACAGAGACAGACAGAAACAATCAGGGAGACTCGGATTCTGCTTTCAATGGCGACAAACAGAAACAATCTGCCTGAATCACTGCGAGTCACATCAGTCAACCACAACAATTCAGTTGAGAGGAAGAAATGATCTGCGATATCAAAATGAGGAACAACTCATAACAAACCCTCGTATCAACAACACTGTGAAATCATCAGAAAGTGAAAGCTACCTCTTTCCTGTCTCCACTGTACCTCGTAAATAGCAATAAAAACACAGATAACCTTTCAGTCTGCGCTTACATGGGGAACAGGTACTCCTGTGTGAGCTCCAGGTCATCATCGTAGCCAAACCTCCGCAGCACCGTCCAGGTGGTCTCGTGTCGGCCTCGCTGTATGAACAGAGTGTGCAGGAACAGGAAGCCTACAACAGAGAGCCAATGAGAGGAGAGAGGACGGGGTCATTTTCATAAAGTAAAAGGCATTAAAAAGATAAGCAGAGAAGAAAGAATGTGGAGGACAGAGGAGAGGAAACAGGAGGGTGTCTGACCTTTAAGTGAAAGTCCGTTGTCTTGGACTCCGTCCGCCATGTTCCTCCTGACCACATTCTTTACATCCTCTAAGGCCTGCGGCGCCAGCGGGGTGTTGAAACATGTTCTCTGTGGACAAACACAACAACAGAGACATTGACGTGCGCCTGGAGAACGAACGAACGAACCAGCCCAGCCGCTTTACAAGTGATAAACAAAACGCTATTTTAAATCTTAGTGTAGTCGTGAAAACATTACCTGGAAGAAGTTGAGCTCGTTGTCATTAAGGATGCCGTCGTTGTCCAGGTCAGACACTTTGAAGATTCTAGTTAAAGACTTTATGCAAGAAGGCTTCAGCTGTAACACAGAGGAAACATTATCACTGAGGCGGCCAGGGGGTTTCTGTGAGTTGGGTAGCAGGCTCACATTATAAGGTTTACACCTTTTCCTACTATGAAACGTCTGCTGCACAGATCTCACCTCCTTCTCCTCCGGGCAGTACAGGGGTCCGGTCGGGTGGAGAACAGCCTTCTGGGCGTAGTAGAAGAGCTCAGAGATGTTCTTCAGGTTTTTGGCAGAGCACTGAGGAAAGAAAAGAAAGCACATGTGAGTGTGTGAGTGTGTGTGTGTGTGTGTGAGAGAGAATGCCCTGAACAAGTCCAACACTGGAATAAAACGTATTTACACCGTGGTTGTATATTGTATGTGTTTAATGCACGTATTTCTTATATTTCTCATTCCTTATTTCTATTATTCTCTACATATATTTGAATACTTCTTTTGCCGCTGATAAAGGCAGACAGAGATGTAAGTAACTCAGAGAAGCAGGACTCAACCTGGTTGGTTATGTTCACATGAGTCCAGCTCTCACGTCCTCGTTCTAACCTTGTAACCAATCCAGCCGAGGAGGGCGAGACTGAGCCGTCTCGTGTGACGAGAGGGAAATTTGAAAACAGTAACGCAGGGAGCGGCTTCCAGCCAGGCCTCTCGACACACTCACAGTCCGTCAGTCAGCAGTCCGTGGCCTCGGAGCGAGAGGTTCAGCAGCATAAATCTATTAATGACTCAGAGTGGAAGTGCTGTCAGGAGCTGGAGAGCAGCCGGGGGGGGGGGGGCCAGCCACTGCTCGTATTAGATTCCATATTTTATGCTCTGGAGCGCTTCATCAAAGTACTTTCTTTGACATGTAACGGAGTGGAACCACCAAACAGCCCTGTCTAAATGGATGCAACAGCTTTTTATATGCAGGTTTGTATTGATCGCTCACCTCTACGCAGGTCTCGATGTCCTGGTATTGATTCATGATTGGTAGGATGGTCTCCATGCTGCTGTGTTCCACCAGGTCAGACTTGTTCCCAACCAGGATCAATGGTACCCTGAAGAAAAGCCGTTCATCAGTGCATTATAGAGCTACAGCGGTCAGTCACTTCACCAATTAGCTGATCGACAGATAAATAACAGGCAGCTATATTTTGATAATAGATTCATCGTTTAAGCAATATTTCAGACAAAAATGCCAAGAACTCTGGTTGCAGGATCTTCAGAGTGATTTGTGGGTTTTTTCGGGTTTTAAACTGAATATCTTTACGTTTTGGACTGTTGGTTGAACAAAACAAGACATTTGATGATGAAAGATTAGCTTTTATCAGCTTGATGACATCTTTAAACACAGCACATCAACAAATCTATATTCATTCATGAAGTTTACAATAACTAGCAAAGACAAAAACAGGATTAATGATCCTATATTTCACATAGTTTGGCATGAAGTTTAGTCAGCGTCAGTTTAACGACGAAAAGGCCTCTTTTGAATGATCTTAAATTTATCTCTAGCTATCTCTGGTATCAACGTTGCAGATGCAGCACCAGCTAGCTGACGTGACCCACAGTAAACACACATCTATCAAAGTGACATGAACACACACCTGCTATCCTTGTCCGTTCTGTCATTGATGAGTGGAATCCAGTGGCTTGTCACCTAGTGGAGTAAAGCACAACTTCAAACACCGGAGCCGCACAAACATTCATCACAAACAGAAATTAATTTCCTCAGATTAAGATGACGACGTACTGCAGTTATGCATTTGATTGACTGTCTGAGCGCAGAGAGAAACCATGCTCACCCTTTCAATGGACTTCTTGTTGTTGACCGAGTAAACTATGCAGATAACGTTTGCCTGTCAAGACAAATATTAATACATGAGCTACAGACAGTACGAGCACAGATGAGTGAGAATTAAGGGAAACCTTTGATACCTTTGATATTTCTTGGTACAGCTGCTCGTCTGACTGTTCGGCCTCTAAGAAGGTGAACAAACAGATACATCAGTACAGTGTTTATCATGTTATAAAGCCGTACAGTTACCAAATCTATACATTCCTATTAATATAGAGTAGTAGTAGTGGCAGTGATTCGAAAAGAGCGGTCTCTGGCACTCTGTTGCTACTGTTTATGTTTCTGTTTTTGAAATGTTGGCTATAAATGTTGTCAGCTTGATTCCAAATTCAATTGGATTAAAACCATCCTCTGTTTAAAAGGTGTAAAAGTTGTATTAGCATGTAATAACATTGCAAATTTCCCCGGCATGTTACTAATAACACATTATTTAATCTTATTTTAACGCGATTCAAACTGAATTGTTTCTGTTTATAACAATGAAACAGGTCTGAAGAATTTAGGTTGAAATGTTTTTGAATACAAATGGTTCCAATCGGCATCTAAGGGCACAAATCGTAGTAAGCATATGTTTAATGTGTGTGTGTGTGTGTGTGTGTGTTTAGTAGAGTGGGGGGGGGGGCGTACCCGAGTAGTCCACTATGTGTGTGGGCACCCTCTCTGGGGTGACATCGGCTGGGATGGTGATCTCCTCGGCTCGACGAGGAACCTGGAAGACAGACGACAATGATCCAAACATCTGACAAGCAAGCCTCAAGAAATATTACATAAAATCCTGTGTTTTCATATTTCTACTCTCACAATTCTGATTTCAGACAAATCTAAAAACGTATCAGCTTGCCGGGATGATTTCCAGCGTATCTATCATCTGATTGCCCGTTGATACGTACCTCATCAGGAAACTCCTCACTGACCAGAGACATTATCAGCGAAGTCTTCCCCACCTTGGCTGTACGGGCAAAAAAAAAGAAGATTTTATTACAATCTGACATCACACACGTCTTTGACTGACACTAGGTCATAGACATGTGACCTCGCTACAATTTCTTTTGAGCGGTCTGGGTAATACGTTAAGTGACAGGGCACAGATAAGAGCAGCTCAAGAGAGTTAACAGAAGCTAAAGAGAGTTAAGAGCTGTGTTTTGGCTGCAACTCTCTCAGGAACAGTTAGTACCAACTCCCCTAACGTGGCAGCGTAGGCCAACCTGCACAGCCATGAGTGAAATATATAAATAGTACTGACAACACATATGCATGCTTCAAAGAGAACAAACAGACCAGGTGAAACAGGTTAATTCTGGCCTCACTCCAGGGTCCTGGGAAAGTCAAGATATTGTAATTACATAATATTTACCCATATTTCTGTTTAATATGCAGTGCATCTCTGTGCCAACTATAGCTGGAACAATTAGTTGATTAACAGGACATTTATCAGCAACTTTATTATCTATAACCTTATTTGTTTTACTAGTCTTTTCTCTGTTACAGAGTTCATATCAGGTCTTCAGGTACTGCAGTGAACACCATCTTCACAATGCTTTTCATATGTGGACATGCACAGGAGGAGCTGCCATTTCGTACTATTCAAACTACAGTTTTCTGGCAGCCTCTCCCTAATATTATGTCTCGTTATGTTGAGTATCAACACATGGAAACGGTCGCTAGGTGCATCTGCTAACTGTAGCTTCTAGCTCCACCATTAGCATGTTAGCTAGCTAATGAAGCATTCAACGGCTTCGGGATTTAAAAGACACCCGCTACTTACGTTCCCCTACAAGTAGTATCCTCACGTCCTTCCTCATGTTTTTAGCTTTTTTAAGGACAGTCTTTATTGTTTCATGTAGTCCTTAGATAGCCGTCCTCCTCCTCCAGCAGTTCACCTAACGTCAGGCCTGCGCACTGAAGTGCTGCCGCTGTCAAACCCCTCCGCGCCTTTGTAGGACAAAACGGACGGACAGTTTTAGGAGCTACTCCGAGTTCACCACGCGCTTCTTCTCAACTTGTGACTAATCAGCTGAGGAGTAAATGTCATTTAAACAGTAGCGCGTGCCACATGTCTCTGTAATTGCATGTTAATCACACTCTTTTCGGCGCTTGCATAGCATTTCGCAGTAGACGTTTCATGGGCAAAACCCGACCTCCAACACACCGGCAACTACAGCGAGTCGTACAGGACAAACTTCAACTAGAATTTTAAAAACGCGTTATGCTGCTCTCTGGCGTCAAAGAGAAGGATTTATATTGAGTATATTCTTATTACATATTTAGTCAAAATGGGATCTTCTTATCTGTGACATTAGTGAAGTGGAAATAACCTACAATAAAATAATTAATTAGTTAATAAATTACAATAGAAAAAAGCTTTATTTACTTTGATGTTATTATCATGTGGGCTTTCAATTTATGGACAGCACCTTGTTTGTTTTGTAATATTTATAGTTTGTTTAATTTTATATTTTCTGTCTTTGCATGTCTGGTTAAAAATTCTTCGATAACGAAGCTGATTACTATACATTACAAACATACTATTCAAGATCAAAAAGAGGAAAGCAAAATACTCAGTGGTGGTGAGATGACTACATTTTAAAATGTACATCCATCAGCTAAAGTCATAATCTTATGTGGATTCACTGAGCAGCTAAAAAGTATGGTAATAATAATAATGAACACAAGGTTGCACAAAAGTTAAAGGCCCTTTTGAAACATTCTCATGGTTTCTCAAGTTCCATTTGCAATAAAAGTGTTGCTTAAGTCATGTTTGCTAAAAATGACATTTAAAATGCTAACATTTTAAATGTTTATTACAATATATTGCATATATTATAATAGATACAAATAGATAATATATATGAACTAATCCACACATTTTACTTAGAAAAAGGCTGTTTATTTTTCTGGGCATGATGTCATGAAACATGTTCAAAATGTTAAATTAAATGCGTATTAATTGCGTAATGGAAAATGTAAAAAAGTAAGAAACATCATAAAAATAGCATGAAATTTAACAAGCATAATCTTCTCTTACAATATAACAGTGTTGATCTTATATGTGTACGTTTGGTCATAAGAGTGGATTTCACACAATGATACAGTATTTTCTTAAGTCTGAGATTGAGCATCAATCAGTTCACGTGAGTGGATGAAAGTCTCAAATCCATACTGTGGCACAGAGGACAGTCTAGATGTATCACCACAACACAAAGATGAGAGTTCTGATACAGTGCTGTGACAGCAGAAGTTCATCCGTTGTGCTGCAATAGTTCAGTCACGTGTGCTTTCAAACGCTGAAGTCTTCTCCCCGTCATCCTGTTGGCACACCTCTCTGTTGTTCATCTTTTATACTTAATGTTGGCTTCAACTGGAATGAGAAACAAGGAGTATTACAGCGGGGTCATACGGATGCATAATGCAACAGTTGAATATAACAACTTTCTCACACATAAGTGAGCCCAGGTGCTTTGTTTGGACTAATTTTGCCTTGTTGACGTGTTCGTTGACCGGCCTTGCTTACTGGTATAATCCTGCGGTGCCATGGGCCTAGAGAGGACCTGCCTGAGGGCGTCCAGCCACTCTCTCTGTTCCCTCTCCTGCTCGCACATGAAGAGAAACTGTCGCTGGGGCGTTTCGACGGTAACGCCACACTTCCACTTGTTTCCCCGGGTGTGCTTTGGGACGCACTCCTTCACAGAGTAACCCTTGCTCTCTGTGCCGATGAAAATGACCCCCAACTCCTCCGCATCCTACGTTCACAAGCATGAGAACTCATTCAGACATAATGGTGGTTAAAGTGCTTGACATACATCCACACAGCATCGAGTTAGAATGAGAAGTCCTCACCAGCTGGCCTTTGAAGTACAACAACTTCCTGTTTTGAGAGTCCAGAATAAACCACCTCCTTTTGAACGACTCCCTCTGCTGTTAAAAAAACACATTTAATGCCTCACATGAAAAATTGACAGTTTAAATTTAAACATTTATATCCCCTAACTTCTTCTTTCACACCAATCTATTCTTACCAAAAAAATGTAAATCAAGGGTGTTTGAATATGTAAGAGGAACCGAAACACACAATCAAGTGTACAATCAAGTCTACTACTGTGACAAACAACTCTAACTCTGCTGGTAGCAGCAGAAGTTGAGTGCGGACAAAATAAATGAACCAATAAATCATATAAAAACTGTATATGTTTCACTTTTTCTTCTTTATTAACTTACCAATGGCCCCGTCTTTTCCATGTATCCCTCTTTGAGGTAGTTTCTTGTTATCTTCGGTACCAGCTGACAAAGAGGTGCAAAAGGTACACGAGTGTTAGGCTTATAAACATGAAAGCGAACAAAGAGGCAAGTTTCCGTTCTTACTGCTGTTGACTCTGCTGAAAGTGAACGTCCACACTCAATAAACTGCTAAATATTTAGGGTGCATTCTAAAGTGCATCAACATTTTGTCTGTCTTTTTGGTTTTGAGAAGGTTTGATGCTCACTTCTTCGTCGCTTCCAGTCGGGTATGCTGTCTTCAGGTACGCATAGCGAGCGGCACGAATGGCGTTGAACCACGTCACGATTTCCTGGAGTAGAAGAAGAGACCCTGAGCTTCTCCACAGCCCTATAGTATGACAATCAGTATAAGACTTGCTGGTTAATGTTATTTATACTTTGGATGATCATGCAGTCCCACCTCAGGACTCTCGTGATAAACATAGAGGTTCCTGGTGTGATTGTCGTCTTGGTAGGTGATCTGCAGCCCGTGAGGATGACCAATCTTCTCTGCTTGAAAGGTGGTGTTCAGGTCCTTGATGGAGATTACAGCTTTTGGGCCTTTGGACTCCTGGATCACAACACATAGCACATCAGAGTTTGTAGAAAGGATGCAACGACTGGATTCAATTAACATGCAGCTGCTTGTGCACTCATTTTGTGAAGCCATGATAGCAGCGTGGTTAGCGATGGCAATGTCGGTCGGTCAGTCCACCACTTTGGTCTCCACTGAAATTACTCAAAAACTATTCGATGGATTGCCATGAAGTTTCGGTGGAGACATTCATGGCCCCCAGAGGATGAATTGTAATAACTTCAGTGATCCCCTGACCTTTCCTCTTGTGCCAAAAGCAGGTCAAAATGTAAGTTTGTCCAATACTTTAGTGAATATTAGCGTTGGAGAACATGAGTTGGAGAACATGGTAAACATTTTACTTTCTAAAAATAACCATTGTCATTGTGGGCATGTTTGCATGCTGACGTTAGCGTTTATCTCAAAGCACCACTGTGCTTCACAGTAAGTTGAGGAAAGAGATCCAATCAAATAAATGCACATGCTTTTACATCACTCACATAATAAATATAAATATAAACTCCACATCTTGTACTTTGAAAGAATATAAATAGTTTGATTTATGTCATATGTGAAAGTAAACTGGCATGAAGCATTTATGGTTTGTGGTTTATTCGTCTTGTATTTTGTATGCCTTTGCAACTAAATACCACACGGGCAGCAGATCCCTGGAAAGATCCTCGTGATCAGACTAGACTGGCAGACCTACAGCGTAGTTCAATTGTGTCTGAGCTGCTGGGAACTCACATTTTCCTTGTTGTAGTAGGTCAGGGTGAATTCTCGCTCTGATAGTACAAACTTCCTCTTCAGAAACTGGGAGTTCTCTTTCCCTTTCTTCCACAGCAACCCCTCGTAGAAACCTGGTGTCAGATCCAGGAAAATACATTTTGAGTCACCGCCCCGTTGCAACGTTTTGCACAGCGTGACAGTCCGGCCAGCTTTCACTTCCTGGCGGTTTTGTAATGCAAAGAACAGGTTTTTCTTGCACAGTTCTGCATGTTTATGAGGAACCACATCAGCTTTACACCCAAAGGCGATGATGATTGATGTTCTACAGTAAGACACGTGTGTCAGAAAACAGTGAGAACATCACCTGTGGTGTATGAAATTGGTGGATACTTGGTTTCTCCTGTGAATTCCTTCCTTTCATATTTCGCCCGAATCCACTGGTCTCTTAAGACTCTGCGGTTCAAAGGCAAAAATGCAGAAACTCGTGAACATGAGCTGCAGTATCACCACAAGAACATGACCCATTAAGCTTTGATCGAGCAGCAGACATTCATCCATATTTCACTTCTACAGTCAGTGGTTGCACTTCTCTCTATTTATGGTGGCATTGCTCCGTCAGCACACATGTTTATCACACAGACAGTTTTCTGAAGAATGTCATCATTCTGGAAAGTTACTTACGCACAGTCATTTTCCTGGGGCCGATAGTAGTACACTGGAACAGCTTTCTCATACACAGCTCTGGCGCTGGCATTGCCATTGGACTTCATGAACTTCCCAGATCCCCCCCCAAAAAAAGACACGTGTGAAGATTACACACCGACACGGACAGTTTGTCCCTTGGCCTGAATAATTACTATGTTATTATTACCACAGCCATGATAACAGAGGTGGGGACCATACCTCCACCAGTTCATCCTCCCAGAAGTCCAGCTTTATGGATTTGACCCGGCTGTACAGGCTGCGATGGATGCCGGAGCAGTTCAGACACACAAAAACACCCAGCTTGTAGGACGCCCACTCTGGATCTAAGGTGTGCAGAAGAGGTGGGACTTAGATTTAACACTTTGCAGCGCCAGAATGTCCTGATTGGGGGCCCCAAACCCCCACCCCCCCCCACCCCCCCGCTCCTCTCACTCTATGGGCCATGTACACTGTATTCCGATGCTGGAAATGTACGTGTTATGTGATAAGGCTTGTCTTTGAATAAACAAAAATCTATTTAAGGATAAACACAACAGCATATTATAACTTTGAACCAATATTTTGACACAAGGACCCTTTAGGCATTCATTATAGTTGATATTGTGCATTAAAGTGTGTATTCCTGTTCAGAAGTTTAGACAATCAAACTACCACTACAGAGAACCTGCAGCTTTCCCTGGTTGATAAACCTGCCTGGCTTGCGTTCACAAAATGACAATCACATTCAACTCATCCGAGACTGATAAGCTTTATAACCGTCAACAATAACAAAACCTATGACAAAAAGAGAATCCAGAAAGTCTGATTATTGTCAGGGTGTTGGCCACTTAGAAATGATAAGAAGGAGAGTTTCTGATAATATATACATATTTGAAATAAGCTTAATAGAACAGAAACACGCATCTCTTACCTGGAGCTCCGCAGTCGGCGCAGTGACTGTTGACCGGCCGCTTCAACAGCTCCAGCAGCGCCTTCTTGTTTCGGTCATGGTTTGACATGTCGGCACGAAGTCAAACGAGGGTCTCTTCTTAAACGACAATGAATCCGCGCAGTCCAATCTGAACATGGTGGTCACATAGTTTCACACGTGGCGAAATGCAACCGACAAAAAAAAAGTAAAATGAAAACTGGAACTTGCGACAGATTTCTTTGTGGGATGTTACAACACAACGCAGGCGTCCAGCTGCGCGGTGTGAACGACAGTAGACGGAAACAATGTTTTTTTTTTTCTGTCACTGGGGGGTTGTCCTTTGTGACATCCACCTCTGTGCGGTGCCCTCACTAATACAAGCGCTGAGGCATCAAACTGAGCCGACGCCGGTCTACCAGCTGAGCACATAAGGCTCACAGCAGACAGACTTCAGGTCCCAGCCGTCCTCCAACATACCATTCACCCTGTAATCACTGAGATCAGCTCAGGAATCACGATAAAAAGTATTCAAGCACATACACGGTGAGACCATTTCTTTATTTATTTCGTCGTTATAAACCTTTATTTGGTCACAACAGATACCCACTGTGAATAATGTGTACATATTTCAAGACTGAAAAAAGATCAAATGAAAAACAAAGTGTGAAGGTGATTCAGGGCTGACACGCTTTTAAAAAGATCCTGAGTGCATCAACAGTACTTTGTGTGGAGAATGACGCTGTACACACAGCCTTTACATATTATATTTTACATGTTAATCTCTTACATTAGTGATACACACTTGCTGCTCAAAATAAATTTCTACGAGATTAAAAAAAAACACTTTGCAAGATGCAAAGCGGCTTCGACGTATAAAACACTACTGTACAAAAAAAAAAAAAGACTCTTTAAACACAGCTTAATATTACAAAAATTATATAAAGTAGAAATCTTCAGTGCATTCTTTGAAAGCACCATAAGATGCGCTGAAAGAATTTGAGGTTGTTCAGCTGTGAGTTTCTCCAGGTGAGAATATCTTCAGTATTCATTTCATCTCAAAAGAAATACGTGGAAGCAGGAAGTCCTCTTTGCACACGCAGCTGTGACCAGCTCATCTCATGTCGAGGTCACAATCATAAAAGAGACAAAAGGCAACAGTGACATATGTTGCTGCCGGACTATATTCAACCTCGTGTCACAACACTAACTGTAAAAGTGTTTTTTTTCTTCCACCTCAACAGCCAAAATGCACGGACTCTATAAAGTGTGGCCCCCGTGTGATGAGGAGGACGCGTCTGATCTCCTCTGTGGTTCAGGGGAAGTCTTCAGCAAGCTGCTGTTGAGTGCTCTTTTCAACACCCAGGTGGATCGCATCGAGGTAGTGCAGGAACCTGGAGGAGGAAAAAACAAAAAAAAACAGCTCAGTTTTCTGTGGACCCGTTTCATCAGACGGGGTTGCATTTGGATGTTTGAGTTGCATGCATGCACGGCGTCTTGCATACAATTACAATTCAGTTCAACAAATTTATTCTTAGCCAGACGCTAGGTGTCAAAACAGAGACATCATTATATGAGTCAGCTACTGGCTGCCTGTGATGAGAGGTATGTAACCACATCCTGCCCACACTGCAAACAAAGACATAAAAGGTGCTGGCCCGGTGACAAACTACCGTTACCACGTGCTCACCTCCGTTTAACTTTGCCCTGCTCCTTAAGCCGCTCTGATCTGCAGATGGTGCGAAGGGCTGGCAGGTAGTCCAGAGCAGCAGCTGGTCTGTTGGCCTGAGTACCAAACACTCCTCTGAACATCAGCCTCTCCATCACTTCTCTCCTCCGCTGGACCAGCCTGGAACGCATCGACACGCATTACCTTTCTTTGCACTGGTTTAACTGGTCAGGGTTAGAACGGGGGCCACGGTGCACAAGGTCCACGTTGTACAGAGGATGAATATTGTGTAAAGAAATACTAGTGAGACTCACTGTGGTTGACAGGGGCCGTCCTGAGTGAAGCTGTAACCTTCCCGATGGGCGGCCACAGGGAGGGCGAGTTCTGCTGCGGCCTCCCGCCCCACCTCCCCCTCTAGTTGCTGGACTTTGTTCCAGGCCTCCGCTACCGAAACCCGACACTTGTGGAAGCTCAGCGCCTCCACAGCAGCCGGGATCTCCAGGACGTGCTCCCCTCTTTCCCAGCTCCCTCCGTCGGTCTCAACCCTCGACTCGTCCGTCATCCCGTCTTTCACCACGCCACCGGCCGGTGACATCCTTCTGGGATTGTCGCCCCCTTCCGGACGAACCCTCAAAGAGGAGTCCATGTACGACATGTCGTCTAAAAAGTCAGCTATTGATTCGAGACACTGGGAGACCGGGAGACTTTTCACCCGCTCCTCGGGAGTCAGCGGCTTCCTCTTCACCGTCTCCGAAACTAAACTCTCTTTGACGCCTCCCTTTGCCCGAGGAGCGCCCTGCGGCTTGCAGAGCGACAGAAAACCGTCTCCTGAGTCCGAGTCCGAGTGCAGTCCGTCCTGGTCGGGTAAACTGTGCCGCTTCTTGCTCTTCCTCATCCTACTGGACATTTTGATCGGACTGCCGTCGTCCGAACAATCCACCGACTCCGCCGCGTGCGGTGACCTGGCGTGTGATGGCGGCTCGTCTGGATTAACAGAGGGACGGTGTTGTAATGCACAAATAGACTGCACCGGTTTGAAGGTAGAGGTAGTCAGCTGTGTGAGCGGCAGAGGTAAGAGCGTCTCGAAGTTGGAATAGAGCAGGTCCACTCCTCGTCGCTTGCTGTTTGCCAGCAGCTCCCAGCACAACATCTCCTCCGTTGGACTCTGTTGACAACACACACCCGGTCAATCGAGTACAACAGGAACCAAAGAAAAGCTCACTTTACACATGTTGTTGGTCTCAGCGGTGTAACGTGGTGAATGAAGAGTTTACCCTGAGCCGCTCCCAAATGTCTCCCTCAGGTTCAACATTCAGCAGACCCAGCATGCTCTCAGTGCAGCCGGTGTCACAGAGAGGAAGAGCGTCAGTCACTGCACACACACAGACGGATTAAAAAGGTAGTTTATTTGTAAAGCAAAACCAAGTGATCAACATTACTATTCCAACTGTTTCATCGGCCTCCACCAGCTCATGTTCTCACCCTGTGTGCCGGCGTGCGTCAGCGGTCTGGTGACGCGGCGGCCTCCTGCGCTCCGGGTCCAGAACTGCAGCTGCAGTAAACTCTGCCGGATGTCACATCCGTTGAGTCTGAGCAGAGAGCTGATGTCCAACACGTCCGTCCTCGTGTCCTCCGCCAGACACAACAGACGCAGGAAGCTGCCAACATCCAACTGTACCGGAGAAGGACAACTTATAACCGACTGAAATTGACTTATTAGCATTGAAACATTAGTGTTGAACACTCGTCCACTCACCACTGAGGGCGTTTTGAAAAGGATCTCTTCAAAGTCGCCATCAAACATGGTGCTGAAAGCAGGATCTAAAAGACCAGACAGAACGTGTGAATAAATCCAATCAACACATGACTGAGATATTTGAGTTTCTCCGTCTACTCACCGCTGGTAGTGAGGATGACCGGCCTCTTCGTCGTGGTCATAAACGTCTTGATGGCAGCTAGAAACCCAGAGTCGTCGTCAAAAATAACATCCACTTCTTCAAACAGGATGAGCGAGGTGGCCGTCTTCTTGCTCTGTTCCTCGTTGTTCTTCTCTTTGGGGGTGGGAGCTGGTTTGGGCTCGTTGTGCTTATTGACACGCTCGCTTGATATTAGGACTTTCTTAGAAGCAGCTATGTGAAGAGATGTGGGGGGGAGAGAGAGAGAGAGAGAGAGCGAGAGCGAGAGAGAGATTTTATTTAAAGGTCCTGGTAGAAACTTTTCATGAAGTTAGCCCACCATGCAAGTAAACAAGTGACACATCAGAAGGTGAGATGAACCTGTCTGTTCGTTCTTCTTAGTGTTAGGCGTCTCCTTGGTGGTGGGTTGACCCGTTTTGAAGAAGTTGGCTAACGAGGTGGGAGCCAGGCCTCCTCTTTTAGCTCCTCTTGGGGACTGAGGATGTTTCCTGGGAGAGGAAACCGCCCTACGAGGAGAGTTCACCTTTCCTGGAAGATGAAGAACACGACCCGCAATGAATTTCTAACAGTTCCCACCACACACACACACACACACACACACACAACATGTGCAGAAAACAGGTTATCAACGTTAGCCCGGTACATACTGGGCGAGGAGCCGAGCTTGAGAGGGCCAGCGCTGCTGCTTGTGCCGTAGCTGTTGAAGTAGGCGGGCTTGTGGGCGTTGACCCCCTGACTGTCCACCTGGTGAGACTGAGTGGCTTCCTTCAGCTGGGACAGAATCAGACGGCCGCTCCGCTGAGAGGAAGCATTCACCTCGAACACCTTGAGGGACCAGAGAGAAGTTAGGAAATGAAGACGCTAATGTCACCGTTTGTGGACCGGGACGCTTTCGTACCTTGAAGCCCAGCTCCTGGGCACAAGCATAGACTGCAGCAGTCTTTCCTATTCCAGTAGGTCCTGTGATGAGCATCGTATTACACAATGTGTCCTCTCCGTCCTGGGAGTCCTCTCCTCCGCAGTCCCAGTCCGAGTCTAGACACAAAGAGCCATCATTCAGTCAACACAAACGCACTACAAGCCAAAGGAAGTAGTTCTAAAGAGGGAACTAGGATAACAGTTTCTCTAATCTCCCACCATTGCCGCCTTCCTCTTGTTTCTTGTCATTCTGCTTTTTTCTCTCTTCCCGGTCAGTACGCAGTTTCCATTCCTTTAGCCAGCTGTATGAAAAAAGAGAAACATGAAACATTGGCCCAAAAGGTTCCTCATACGATGGCCCCGAGTCCACGTTGTGCTCGTATTTATGTAATGGGGATGATACTACAACCCGCTCTACCTCTGAGCGCCCCCCGTGCTAGAGCGGCTCCTGTCTTTACACAGGTGCAGTGAAATCAAAGCTGTTTTAGTTCCTCACCTGTGCAGCCTCCTCACTGAGCCAGTGTTACCTATGATGTCGCTGGAGTGCTGGGGCTGGTATTTGTCCGTCCATAACACGTCCTCTCTCAACACATCTGTAGAGACAAACATTTTCTACATTACTTCTGACAGACACTCACTGGATCTATTCACCAAGCATGTAAACAACGAGGACACAGCTTATCTCTTACTGGCACACCTTTGAGGATCTTCTATAAATAGCTGTCATGCCAGATGGAAGGTGTGTGTTCCTCGTGCAGGCGGCTTTTTAAGATTATTACACATTGTTGTGGTCTATTTTTAGCCAATCAACTGTGGCTTTGATAACGACACATTTGCAACAAAAGCTAATTCTGGATTATCCGTAGGTATCAGTTGGTCCAATGGCGTGTCAGTCTTTTCCAACACATTTAAATATATTTGCAGTCTTTGATTTCAAGCTTGCATTGACTTATGGTTTGTTGGACATAAGCAGGAGCTTCCTTTTGCCCATTGGCTGATTTGCCGTATTGTTTATTGATAACCAAAGTTGGTAGAGAGAATGTGAACCCTCACCTTTTCTTCCAGTTCTCTCTCCCGACGGCGAGTCCTCAATCACAACCACAGAGTCGTCATCAGATGGGACGGGAGCAGTTTTCTCATTCGCCCCCCCCTCCGGCCTCGATCTCCTGGCTCGTCTCGTACGCCCCCCCCTTTTTGTTGGCTCCGGCTCGGGTTTTTCTTCTTCTTCTACTTCTGCACAGTTGGCCCGTTGCTTCTTGGCCACCTTCACAGACACTCCCCCCTCGTCATCCATCCTCTTCCTCTTCCCTCCCGCTGGTGTGCTGCTTGTGACTCCGGTTACAGCCTCTGGTTCTGCAAAGGAACATGCAATGGATGTAGAGAATAATCTTTTAATTTAGGCTCTAATTCTCTCCCTATTGTGACTGATACTGCAAATATCTGTGCTTTGAGAGGATAGATTAGGATAAACACTGACTAATAAAAATGGTTACTGCGCCCTGACGTTATGCGGTGCAACATATATCTACCGTTGCTTCAGTCAGACTGACCTGAGGCTGAGCTCTGCTGCTGGTGGTCAGCGCGTCTCTTGAGGAAGCGAGTGGTGAACATGTGAGCGGGGAACAGAGGGTTAGAGGTGCCGACCTCCTCCAATAGAAGCTGCCGAACACTTTCAGAGATCTCAGGCCTCCAGCCAGAACCCTTCAAAATGGAAAAATCAAATATTGTGTTTGCCGTTTAACCCTACGACACTACAAACATCACGATGCACAAAAATATAAACTAAGACAGAATTGAGCATTCAAGTACGTGTACCTATAAACCAGACAATGAGATACTGATCCTGCTAAACGTGTGACTAAATCATAACTGTCATTTCGACGTACCCGCTCACAAAAGGCTCTGCGTTGTGGTTTTGTCCTCACACAAAGGGAACCGCTGACAGGTGGAGGGGAGTTGGATGTTTGGCACCAAGGCTCTTTCAGAGGACGCAGTAACGAAGACTCCGGCCACAGTAGACTCCAAAGAGGACAGTCTGTCAACAACAACAACAAGAAGAAGTTATGCTGAGCTACCAGTCCTCCGTAATAACACATACATTAAGTCATATAGTTAAGTTAAAGTAGCAATATCACAATGTAGAAATACTCTGTTAGAGGTTAAAGTCCTACATTCAAAATAAATGAGCTAAATGAGCTAAATGTAGTGAAGTGAAAATGTTAATGTTTTCCTCTGAATTGTGTAGGAATAAAAGCATTAACTTGTCAGATGAAGATGCTAACATATACATACTGTATATACAGTATGTATATACTTCTATGAAGGACCAGCTTACCGTTAGATGGTTGCGTCATGTGAAGAACTGGCTGAAAGGAGGAAGAGGCAGAGTGCACCTCCCTGCTGGCGGCCGTCTTCGCGATCTGTTTCCTGAAGGACTCGGGGAGGCCGCTCTTCAGGAACTCTTTGCGAGCTCTGAACTGCTCGTCGTCCTGAGAGTTTTCAGAGCTGCTGTCGTCAAAGATGGAAATCACCGCAGACGCCTTCCGAGCGGTCTTCTCTTGGCCCAGCGAGGCCCCTTTGGAGCCTGTGAGGAAGAAAGTACAGCACCGTTAGATGAGAGTTCTACAAAACGCTAAACAGTAAATGATGATTTTTACAGTTACCTGGGACAGTCTTGGTGTCTTTGCCAACAGATGCTTTCCCCAGAACTTCATGTAGGCTGCGTAGAGGCTTCTGGGTTTTACTCTTTTCTGTCTGGTCCTCCTCCAGGCAGATGACAGAATCCTAAAAAAAGAAACCACATAATAATGAGAGAGAAAAAGGACACAACTTAACTTTTGTGTTGTATTGTGGACGTGTCCCATTGTGCCAATGCGGACAAAAACTAAACAGTGCAAGATAATACGAGGGTCTGAGAGAAGAATCAGTTACGCCAAAGATTTGTTATTAAATTAGTGAATTGCTAAAACTTTAAAATGCGTTATGGGTCCATTTTTGAATGACGAGCCAGAGGAAATGGACAACGGCAGTCATTACCAAAGACTGGGTGGGCCTCATGAGAATATATTAAGGTCGCCCAACAAATTTGTATAATTTCTCCCATAATCTTTTATTCAACAAATATATCTGCAGTACACATTTGAGCCACACGAGGGAGCCTAAATGTTCCTACTGTTCTAATAATGTCTTCATTCTGATTCATCTTCTGCCTTTAACGTTACCTCGTCTTCACAGTAGCTCCTCTTGGTCTCAGCTCGTGACGAACGCCTTAACGTGTCCTTTTCCTTGACGGCTGTTTTTTTACTCTGCTGGATCAATTTGGCTTTCTCCACCAGCTTCTTGGCCTGCTTCCTTTTTTTAGAGTCATTTGAAGTCTGAAAAGTAATAAAGCATCCATTCATCACCCTCGTAATTATGATGTTTAAAATATGCGGTTCCTTGTCGTGTTAGTACAGCAATTCATTACATTTACAATGTGTCCAATCTGTAATAGATATACTTACTTTAGCAGAAGAGTTTATTCCACTTCTACTTTCAGGCTCGGTCGAGGAAACGCTACTCAACTTCTGGACTCGAGTAAATTTAATCCTTATGAAAAAGAAAACATTAGAACATTAAAAAGAACAATTACACGTAAATACATTCATACACACTCAGTTTATTGGGTAGCTAACTGTTGGAGAATGTAGTTCGTGGTGCTGTTGAGTTGTATTGCATTACGTTACTGACAGGTGTTTCTAATATTTTGTCCACCCCATTCATTTCAACGAGGGTACGCAAAAGAGAAGAAACAACTCTCTGCATAATGAACTTCAGTCCTCCAAAATGATCATATAGTTGAATAAACACCTTTTCAATAAAAAATGTAGCATTATAACCTTCATGAATGAGAGCGCATTAGTTTAGCTTTGTTGTACCCAATAAACTGGCATCTGAGTGTATACATGCATCCAAAATGCTCTTCATAGAACGTGTAACTGTATGTGTCACCTGATCGGGCTTTCGTTTGTGTCAGGTGGGCACACCATCTCTGCTACAAAGACTGTGCGCTTGGACTTGCGTATCTTTGGGGTGGACATCTTTGCAGGGCCGTCACTGGGTGAAGAAGCAGCAGCAGCAGCAGCAGCAGCAGCAGCAGCAGCATCATCATCATCATCATCATCATCCTCCTTCGACTTGTTGCGTTTCCTGTTTTTTCTGACGGGGCTCGTTGGGGTGAGCTCAGGCGCTTGCCGGACCACAGCTTCTCTTTTGGACCTCCTCACCGCCGGGACGGAGGGAGTTGAGGTGATAGGAATCTCCTCTCTGTCATCATCAACCTCAACAACTGCGGCCACCGTTTCTTCCACAGGAGCAGGTGTGGTGGTGATTGCTTCATCTTCTTCTTTAGCTTTCTTTCTACCTTTTCCTTTTCTTGCTGGTTTCTTTTTAACTACTTTGTCTTCCTGAGAGGCAGCAGGGACTTGCTCAACAGCGGGTGGAATTACAGCGTCTTCTTCAGCAATGCTGTCCGCATCATCCCCGACCTGCTTCTGCTTGCTCTGGCTCTTAACAGGCTTGGTTTTGGAGCCGTCCAGGCTGGGCTGTTTGAAGGCCGCCATGAACTGCTTCCTCTGTGCCTCGCCGCACTTGGGCATGGAGTCACTCTCGAGCACAGCCAGCTCTAGATCCTCCTCTTGAAGAACCACGTTGGATCTACGCCTGACAGTCGGAGTCGTAGCAGGAAGTTGGTGTTCGGCCTCCACGCGAGGAGACGACGCAGGGCTCATCGCCCCTTTTCTCCTGCCGAAGATAGAAGCTAATCTCCCCCCCGCCATGGCTGCTTCCTGTTTGGGTGAGACTACATGCACTTCAGCCTGGATGGTGACGGTTCGGGGTGAGACGTGAAACGGTGGCTCCGCAGAACCGACATTTTCTTCAGCTTTAGGGACATCCAACTGGTCAGTGTCCATTTCCTCTGTTGTGACTTTACTTTCGTCTCCTCTGCCCTGTTCATCTCCCGTGTCCTCTTCACCACCGCCCTGGCTCCGCACAAACTCTTCGAAGGAGATGGTGACTGTGCTGTTGTTTAACCTCGAGGCCTCATCCACATTGACCTCCATACTGACATCACACAAGGAGCTCTCTTTTTCCTTCTCCTCTGGTTCCGAATGCTTTGCCTTCCTTGAATTCCGGTTTTTGACTTGTTTTGCTCTGTCTTTTGAAGGTACAATTGGAGACAATTCAATGCCGTTTAGTTCCAAAATAAGTTTGTTCCCACATTCGGGACCATCTTCTTCAGCCTGCTCATGACTGACAGTCGCAGTGACACAAGCCTCGGCACTAAGCTGGGTAATGAGGGCCGCTGTATCACTGCCAAGAAGACCACAGCTGCCGACTGCTTCAGCTGCCGAGTCTCTGCCATCACGCGGTTTCTCGACAATCAGGCAGCTCGCCTCCTCTGCGAAGCTAAAGGTTTCAGCCTCCACAAGTTTCCTTACAGCTTTGCTGGCCTTTCGTCTCCGTTTCTGCGATTGCCGTTTCACCGCCGCTTCTGGGCCTGTGCGTTTCTCCGCGAGCTCAGACGTCCGACAGTTCTCCTTCAACTGTTCGGGGGAGCCGGTCTTTTCTTTAGAGGACGGTGCCTTCCGGCCAAAGTAGTCGGCGATGTTGTTGGAGCGAGGAGGTGAAAAGGGTTTCTCCGCAGGCTTGGGCACGGGAGAGAAATAGTTTGTGATGGTCTTGACAATATGACTGCCTCCATCTTTACGGGATGTCTTACAAGGCTGTAAAAAAGGAGTCAAAGTACGTCATAAATGAATGAAAACATTTTGCAACCGCTACTGAATGCTATATAAAAAGTGTCACAGACATACCTGGGTGTCAAAGTCCTCAATGACGGATGCCATCGCCACAACACCAGCCATACTTTTAAAGAGACCTACAGCAAAAGGAAAACATTATGTAAATGAGACATTAAGTATTATTATTATCCAAATAGCACAGCGGTCTAGGCTGCATGCCACGTAAACTCATTATCCCGGAGTTATCAAATAAAGGCAAAAGTTCCATAATAATAGTGTTATGCTCAATTATTCCTTTAGTTTTCAACAACCGTTCATGCTTTATTACTTAAAAATTAAAAACCTCAACACTTTAATATTTACAACAAAAAAGGTACAACATAGTTTATTATCCATTTATTAGACACTGTAAACAGCCTATAAAACATTAATACCATACTAAGCAGGAAGTTAAGAGTTCATGTGAAGAATAAAAATGTTGATATACAGAATTTCACAAAAGAGGTCTGGTAGAGCTAACATAAACATGTATTATTATAAACATGGCGCCCTGTACCACTTACAGTTGTTGTGCAAAATGACAAACAAAGTTGGAGGAAAACACTCACCGATAAAAAGTGAAAGTGTAACTTGCTGCTACTTCGTCTTCTTGTCTTTTTCCTATTCACTTCCCCGAGTGTGTGGACAAACAACAGACGCAAAGTTCATTGTGTGCGGCGGACATCAGTGTGGAGCCCCCAGACATATGGACGTCACTGTAAAACAACAAGCTAGCAGACTTCGGTAGATGCTACTCTCAAAGCAGCTTCGCTCCTCGCGCGTCCAACAGTTGGTCCGAACGTCTCCGACATGTCAGCCACGAACATACCAAACGTTAAACTGGAAAAACGTCACGCGGATATTTTCCAAATTGTTCCGAGTAGGAATTCAAAATTCATGTTTTCTTGACAGTTTGTTGCTCTTTCTAAAAACGCGCCAGACCCGGGTCGAGAAACGAAGAGCGCCAAATATACGTGACGCTCAGCGAGACCGGATTCAGCCAATCACAGGGGAGGAAAATGGCCCCTTCGTCGAACTGACGTAGTTTGCCCAAAACAAAGATGGCGTGTGGTTTTGCATTTGATGGAGAGGAAAAACTGACAGCTACCTCTGCTGGCTGCGCCAAGCCAATTCAACACAGAAGAGTCAGTTATTGTACCAGTGATCACAAATATACAATGATCTACTTTATCATCATACAGTATATTAACACGTGTTTGTCAAGGTACAATTAAATTACAATGAAAGCAATACAACTATATCAGAATCAGAATAAAGCGTACGCATACATGGACATAAATAACAACAATGACAATGAACAATGGATTGGGGATACTAGTGCAGAATGGTGGTAATAGTGCAAATGGAGGATATTTAACTGTCCGCAGTAATAGGCTGTGATTGTTTAATTGGTAACAGCATAAAATTGCTGCAGTTACAATCATTTTCTTAATTAATCAATTAATCACTTTGTCTGTTAAATATCAGAAAATAGTCAAAAATGTCCCCCACTATTTCCTCGTGCTCAAGCTGCTTCAAATGTCTTGTTTTGACCGACAGTCCAAAATCTAAAGATATTCACTTTACGGTGACATAAGACAAAATAAATCATCAAATTGGATCCTTACATTTGAGAAGCTGGAATTCAGTACATTTTTGGTATTCCTGCCTAAAAAAAGGACATAACCAATTAATCAATTAGAAAAATAGTTCCCAATTACTTTGTTGTTAATCGTCAGGTTGATACATCACCAAATCATTTAGTAATTACATGAAATTCTCAGCGGAGAACTCATTTCGTTGAACCGCCATATGATTTGTGATACTTTGTACACTCCGAAGTTGTAATACAAACATGTTAGTCCAACTGCTCAACATTTTGATCAGGGAAGATTGTTTTAAGTTGGACCCCGTGGTCATGAACAACAGTAACATCAGTTAGTGTCAGTGACTATAAAAAAGGCCTCTGTGATCTTCATGTGTGAGGAAACTGTGTAGCAACAGTTTTACCAAACCTTGCTCACCAAAGTGACACATTAACCTTGTGAAAAGGTGCAGTATTTGTATAGATCAAATGTAAACTCACCAAAGGTAAGTTTCCCCAAAAAATGAGGAAGAACATCGATAGTTAGCAGAGGATGTCATTATAAGTCTGTGTAATTTTAAGACTTTATTTCTTCCTGTTAAAGGAGAGTTTACAAAGATATAATAGTGCTATATATTTTATTGCATAGTTGTGTACTCCAAACACCACTTTCAAACCTTGTCAATAGACAAAAGTCCAAAGTAACATGTCACGCCCTACATTTTTAACAATGCTTAGAATTTCCCTCCCGGTGAAACTGAGGAAGGTGTAGTGGTATCATGTGCTGTGAGGGCTGCGTTTCCTCATAGCTCACATTTCAGACCTTGGTCCATATTTACAAACTTGACTGTGATGCTGCAGACTGATTTGTTGTTAATAGAGTTACCCCATGGAAGCAAGAAAGTCAACAGCATCAATGCAAACATTCGATCCTGTTTCCACCTCTGGTAAGTTGACTCTTTCATAAACCTTGGACAATAATGCGCTTCCGCAACATCTAGTGCAATTGTGTGGGCCGGACACTGTGATTAAGAATAAAGTGTTTATTTTATTCATGTGTTAGTTTATTTAACAGGGACAGTTCAACTACACATTGTTCCATAGGAAGACGTAATTAAATGAAGTGTTTAGCTGAAGCTAACTTAAAGCTTCTGTCTCTGCTCAGGCTTTTGAATTTATGTTAAAACAAATAAATGTGATGTAGGCTATTTCTTCTGAACTGAATTCAACTTTACAGAATAAAATGTAATACTTCTCTGTATTAGTGGATATACTGTTGTATTGAAATTGTTGTTATTCATATGCTCAGCAGACGTACACAGTCTAATACATCAGTCTTGCTGTAAATTTCACCTTATGCCTTTACAGGAACACACGCCTAGTGATTAAATTATTTCGCCAATCAATCTATCCGTTGATTCTGATTCTGACATAGTGTTATATAACGGACATATAAAGACTACTGCGTCTCTCTTACAGGACAAAGTCCCCACTCTCCAGAGTTGAGGATTGTGTTGGTAGGTGGAAGAGAATTAACCGGGACGCCCAGTAATAAGAGTGCAGCTGGCAACATCATTCTGGGTAAAAGTGTTTTTGAGACCCACAGAAGAACTGCCCAGAGTGTTGTGAGGCAGCAGCAGGTACATGGCAGACACGTCACTGTGGTCGATACTCCAGGCTGGTGGTGGCACTACCCACGAGATAACACGCCACAGCTAGATCAGATAGAAATAAAGAACAGTGTCCATATGTGTCCACCGGGGCCCCACGCCTTTCTTCTGGTCATTCCAGCCGGTTCTCTGTTTCTTGAGATCTTTACACGATCGCTGGAGGAGCACATGCATCTTTTCCACAAAGGAGTGCTTGATCACACCATTGTGCTATTTACTGCAGAGGGTCCATTGAGTGGCAAAGATTTGGAATACGAAATCAGTCCGTGGCCAGCGCTTCAGAGTATTCTTAAACGATGTGGAAACCGAAAACATGTTCTCAACATCAACGACAGGCAGGATAGCACTCAAGTCCAAACGCTTTTTGAGAAAATAGAAGCAATGGTTTTTAGAAAGGCCGGTGGTCACTATTCTATCGATAGTGCTGATGGAAAAGCTCTGAGAGAGAAAATAGAAGCAATGGGTGACCGAGCATCTAAGAGGTTTGCCGAAGTGCAGACAAAGAGAAGGAAACTCAAAGCCCTGATTGAAGGTGAGTCTAATCAACAAACAATACATTTGATTTATTGTGCCATGCATAAAGCACCATTAATTCATATTTTGACCTGGATTCTTTTGCAGATACTGAAATCAATATTTGAGTTTTAAAAACATGATAATGGTATATCAGCCAAAAGTTGTTTTTTTTTATATAGACACATACAATAGAAAACAACAAAAAGAACATGTTGGTTAACCTGAAAAATACCACTAGGACGCACAAAAGTACAAGCCTGAACTTTTTTTTGGTTCCCCTTTCTGTATAGGTGGCAAGACCCCCCCAAAACATTTAAGATTAGTGATGGTCGGAGCACAGTGGTCAGCCAAGAGCTCAGCAGGCAACAACATTCTGAGAAAAGATGCTTTTGCTGTTGCTCACAGAAGAACAACAGAGTTCTGTGAGATAAGCCACAGCATGGTGGCAGACAGGCAGCTCACAGTGGTCGATTCTCCCGGCTGGTACTACAACAGCACCCTTCAAGACATCTGTGAGATGGATAAAATTGAAATAGAGAACAGCATGCATCTCTGCCCTCCCGGACCCCACGCAGTGCTCCTCGTGGTCGGCCTGGCATCCGCCTTCAACGCATCGTACCGGAGAGCAGTCCAGGAGCACATGAGTCTGTTCAAAGACGAAGTGTGGAAGCACACCATCGTGCTGTTCACTAGAGGTGACTGGCTGGGAGTGAAGACCGTGGAAGAGCGTATAGAGAGCGAGGAAGGTCTGCAGTGGCTCGTGGAGAAGTGCGGGAACATGTATCACGTCCTGGACAACACGAAGTGCAGCGATGAGACGCAGGTGACGGAGCTCCTCGAGAAGATTGAAGAGATGTGGGCAGGAAACAAAGATCCTCATTATGAAGTGGACCTGAGCCGTGCAGAGCAGATGGAGGCAAGGAAAGAGGCGGTACACAAGACGGCCAAAAGGATTAGGCTGACCAGCCAAAGACAAGAAAGAATACTAAGAGAGTTGTTTAGAGGTAATCAAACAATTATCATATCATTTTTGATTAATTCAATCACTGTTACTGATGACATTTGTTTTTCCAGGGGAGAAGCAGACAATCACTGACATGAGGGTTGTAATTGTTGGCAGAAAAGACTCGGGGAAGAGTATGGTAGGAAACAGGATCCTTTTTGAAGAGCTATTTGACTCAACTTGGCTGAAGAAGGTAACCAAGCATACTGCCTAAACTGAAATATTCTAGGAGCAGGGAGCAGGGAGGATAACATTGAATTTGTCATGTATTTTATTGTTTTGCCATCTAGGAATTCCAAGATCAGCTAGGAACCACGACGAGTGTGAAACATGAAAGAAATATGTCTGGAATAAACGTCTCAGTCGTTGAGGCTCCAGGCTGGTTTACAGATTCGACGATACCCGACTGGACCAAGGGCGAAGTTCTGCGCAGCGTCTCCATGTGTGCTCCGGGCCCCCATGTTTTTCTCTTAGCAGTTCCCATTTCCCAAGCCTTTACAGAGAATGCCTACCAAGCAGTTGTCGAGGTCTTGATGCCATTCGGTGAGAAAGTCTGGAGACACTGCATGGTGATCTTCACCTGGGCAGACTGGCTCAATCACAGGTCCGTTGAGGAGCACATCGCCGCACAAGGCAAAGCCCTCCAGCGGCTTGTGGAAAAGTGTGGTTACAGATACCAAGCTGTCAGCGGCAGTCGTTCTGGAGATGGTTTTCCAATCATGGAGGTGTACCAAAAAATGATTGCCATGATAACACGAAACAAGGGCCGCTACTTCGCCGCTGAAGGCAAAAAGGGGGAAAAGACGAAACCAACACTGACCTGGCAGGAGGAGTGGGACAGCAGGGAGCAGGAGCTGATAGACCGGATGTTGAAAGCCGTGGCACAAGAACCCGAGGAACCACCGCTACCACCTGTGAAGATGACAGCTAGCTTTGACGGAGCCTTCATTCCAAGCAGTGAGTTTGTTATTACTCCATCAGGGTTTTTCCTTCTACAGCAATTCAAAATGGTAAATATGTGCACTGCTGTTGTGAATCACACCATTCAACTTCTGTTTTCAGTGAGCGGAGATGTTCCCTCAGAAGTTGGGAACACATTTTGGAGATCAAGAGCAGGTGCCAGGGTGTCCGAATGGCTGAGCATTAGAGTCGGGAACTCAGATGTCACCTCTGGGGTTGGCACTATAACTGCCTCGGCCAGTTATGTGGGGAAGTTGGATGAAAGCCTTCACAACATCCAACATCCACCAATGACACAGTTTTTCCCAGAAAAAGACAAAATGAAGTTAGACACTCTCCATGGCAGGGTCTGCACCGACATTGTAGAAACCCAACGCAGGCACTCTTTTTAAGCTAAATATGCAGCAATCACAAGCAGGCTATAAACTGAGGTACAGACAGTGATAGGCTAAGAAAGCACTGTTTACCAAACACTGTTGGACACTGTCAAGAGAATAGATCAATATCCAGTGATATTAGTTTCTGATGTCTGGACAGCTAATTTTATGATCTTTAATTGTACGGTTTATGTTATGTTCAAGGGAAATAATTTACTGTTATTAGCCTATAGCTGTATTCAAGGTTATCATGTTAAATGCAGAATTTATGTCTTTCCTGTTTACTGTATTATGCAAAACTTTGGGTTGGAACCAATAGAGCAAAGGCTTACTTAAACACCGATCAACATGTGTTTGTTCAGGTTTATAATTGACTGGCTTAAACAAGAAATAAAATGAATAGCTATGGAATACTTTAATTGTATAGTGGCTATGAAAAATAATACAGAAATTATATTTATACATGTCTTCTTCAATAAATATCTAATACAAATCAAGATTCATGTGGTTATTTGACCAGTTATGGAGTTATGTAAAGAGGTATGATGGGGCGAGTGACTTACTTTTTTTTATTTTTTATTTGTTTACATTTTTTACTTACCTTTCACACATGTAATTAGATCAAAAGATGGACGATCGATCGGTCATTTTTGTCATTTAGGTTCCTCCGAACTTTTCAGAAGGGTCGTGTTGGTGCTACACAAAACATCACCTGTTGGAAAGCAAATATTGTTTAAAAAAAGAATTGTCTTGTGTGCAACAAACTGTAAACAACACATACTTAAAGCAAACTCGAATTATTTTGTGTTATTCCCCAGTGACTTGTGTTTTATTATGTTATTTTAATATGATTTTAAAAAACGCGAATGCACCTTCCCGGCAGCCGTAGCTGCTGTGATGATTTCCTTGACCCGTTCGTTAGATTCATGACTTTACTTCCCGCTGCTGCAGCTGCTCCCGGTCTTGTGCCCTCTCTCCCTCGCCTGTCCGCTCGCCAACATGTCGGAGTACAATGCGGTGCCACCACTCGGATCCGGGGACCCTCTTGGCGAACAAGCGGCTCTTGGAAACGGAGCAGGTGGCATCAAAAAAGACGCGTTTGCGGACGCGGTGCAGAGGGCCCGGCAGGTGAGGAGATGTGACCGGAAAGAGCGTGTTTGGTTGTGTAGGCAGGGCGAGCTAACTAGTTAGCTTGAGGGCTAGCATCGTTGACACGGTTTGACACATAACACAAGGATGTATGTTATATATCTATTATATTCATGTTGGTTACAGTAGCACAGTTAAGCTTGTTGAGTTACGTTATGTTAATGCTTGTTGTAGAGTAGCTAAAATACTGTGTACCGGTGTGAACTGGAGGATGCAGACACAATGAAATTCGCAAAATTATATTAATTGAGTTACCTGTGAAGGTGGTTGATGTAAAAGTAATGCAGATAATAGTTAATCAAACTAGCCAACAACAAAGGCAACAATGCGTCAACGTATAGTAATCCAATGTAAAAGCTAACGTGACTGCATGTGTACAGTCTTACATAATCTGTATAATAATACAAATAATAACAGATGGATAGATTAGCAAAGAAAGTCACAAAAACAAAATCAGATAGTTAAGAAATGAATAGAATTTAAAGCCAAATCATAGACAATAACTAAAATAGACTGATTACACTAAATAACTGATAATAGACACTAAAGATAGGGCCATAATGTGAACTTTAATATGCACTTAATACACACAGTCCATGCTAAGATGCTCAGTCCAATGTGTAACTTATACACAAGTGTTGTATTTCTTGGCTCAATTGTCGTGGTGCATGTTACACTTGTGTTCCAGATTGCAGCTAAAATTGGGAGTGACGCTGGCCCCCCCATGAACAACAACACCGCATCGGAGGGCTTTGCATTCACTGCACAGAAGCGACAGCTGGAGGACGCAGGTACTGGTGACCGCGCTGCTCTACCGTGGCTTGGAGTGTGCCTCATTTGACTAAAGCTTCTGCCGAATGAATACATGTTAACCACCATCTGTATTGCACACTTGATGATGGCTGTAGATGCAGAAGGTATTCCTAAAGGACACATACACACACATTTACAGTAGTTATCTGTTGTTTCCTCACCTGACAGATGAACCGGAGAGCAAGAAGCAGGCCGGAGAGAGTGACTTGGATTCAGCCAATGCATTGTGTGAGTTTGTCGCACTATTTCATGCACTGTTTACTCTTTGCTTTGTGATTTTTGGGCAAGTCCCATCACGGACCAAATACGGGGCGTGGACTTTTGTTCTGCGCCCCTGAGCAAGGCACTGGACCCCCCAAACTGCTCCCCAGCGCTGTATAGTAGCTGGCTGCTGCTCCTGATCCTAGGTTGGGTTGCTGTGCTGTGTGACAATAGAAGTTGATTTAACTCACAGTTGACTCTATTTAAATCAGACTTCCAGTTGTGCGGTACTCTTGTTCCAGTAGTTTGCCCCTTTACCATTGTCTCCTCTGTGTGTGTGTCTCACAGTCAGTCAGCAATCCAAAACCTCTCCCTTTGCTCTGTCGTCTCCCTTTCTCTCTTTTCTGGTGTCCCTTCTCAGCTATTGGTGAACAGCTAGCTGCTCTTGCACAACAAAGGTGAGATCTCATAGCTTTCAGTTCAATTGTGTATTATGTAGAAGTATTGGGCCTTTGTAGCACGGCAGTGGATATAAACAAGATTGTGGCTAAAAATACGACGAGAAAGTCTCCTATTGTCTGATTTGTTGCCTCTTTTTCCTTCCTCGTCATCCTCGCTTGCTGATGGTGTCAGGCCCGCCTCCAGCACGGAGGAGTACAGTATACCGGACAGCATGGTGGGACTGAGTGAGTGCAGCCCAACTCTTGTTTTTTACACATATTGATGCCACTCTGTTTCTGCAATATAAGACACAAACAGATCCCCTATTGATAACGTGCTCTCTCTTTGACCCCAGTTATTGGCCGTGGAGGTGAACAGATCAACAAGATTCAACAGGAGTCAGCTTGCAAGGTTCAGATCGCACCAGGTACCGTCTTAAGTGAGCCTAAACACTTATCCACAGCTTTACATCTTTTTTTTTACAGTTTACAATTCAGTATTTTCCTTTTAGATGTTGAACTCAAATGTATGTACTCCGTGTGTGTGTGTGTGTGTGTCCAGACAGCGGAGGCCTTCCAGACAGGTGCGTCTCTCTCACAGGATCCCAGGAATCCATACTGTAAGTATCAGACTTAATAGAAATAGGCTCATGATTCAGTGGGTTGCTCTCTGTACTCGTTAAATTATATCATCTTCATAGCATAATTTAGTAGAATGAATGTGGGGTAACTGGTAAGCTTTACCCTGGCCAGGAATGCCAAGAGACTGCTGGATGAGATCGTGTCACGGGGGAGGGGCACCCCCCCTTCCTCTTACCAGGAGTCCACCAACGGGCAGAACGGCACGGTGCACGAGATGATGATCCCGGCTGGCAAGGCCGGCCTCGTCATTGGCAAGGGAGGAGAGACTATCAAACAGCTGCAGGTACAGTGCATGGCTGTCACTTTTACATTTAGAAAACGATGGCCATCTTGGCAATTTTGCAATATATGGAGAAAATTGGAGCCAGGAAAATATAGATTTTTTTAATACTCCCGTGAAGATGCACACGATCATCATTTTCATTCGTGTGATATTCCAGGAGCGTGCAGGGGTGAAGATGATCCTCATCCAGGATGCCTCTCAGGGACCCAACGTCGACAAGCCCCTGCGTATTATCGGAGAGCCTTACAAAGTCCAGGTACGTTCACGAAGTCCTCTCGTCAACATGAATGCGTGGTGCTGCGTTGCCGTGTATTGTAATTGTCATGTTTTCCCGTTCAGCAAGCCCAGGAGATGGTGCAGGAGATTCTGAGGGAGAGAGACCACGGTGGCTTTAGTGAAAGAAATGACTTTGGCTCCCGAATGGGAGGAGGCATGGATGTGAGTTAGTGTGTGTGTGTGTGTGTGTGTGGGAGAAAGATTAGAAGGGGGATTAGTTGTCTTTGAACCAAATCAAGAGTTTTTAAAAACGAACGTTTCCCACTCAGATCCCCGTACCAAGACACTCGGTGGGTGTGGTCATCGGGCGCAACGGAGAGATGATCAAGAAAATCCAGAATGACGCTGGAGTCAGGATACAGTTCAAACAAGGTGATGAAAGAGACACCAGAGCAATAACCTTTGTGTGCCTTCTTCACATGAGTTTGTTTGTACAGAGCCGGTGTCATCTTGCTCTCTTTCTTTGCCTCTCTATTGACTCAAGGTGCATTATTGAAAAAGATGTCTTGAGTGGTGGGTGTGCCTGCGAACATCTACTGTTACAAAGGATTGTGTGAGGTCTTGAGTCGGGTGTTGAGCCCCTGTGATTCTGAATATCAAAGATACAGCTTAATGAGGATTTCAATCTTCCCTACAGATGACGGGACTGGTCCAGATAAAATCGCCCACATCAGTGGTCCCCCTGACCGCTGCGAGCACGCTGCCCAGATCATCAACGACCTGATGCAGAGCATCAGGGTCAGGGAGGAGGGACAAGGGGTATGGATCACTCTCTCTCGCAATGTCTAAAACGTGCTTTTAGACATAAAACACACACACCCTAAAATGCAGTAAATTATGTTCAATTATGTTATAATACAGAGGCTTTCTGTCTCTCCATCCACAGGGTCCCCCAGGTCCTCCAGGCATGCCTGCAGGCAACAGGGGCCGAGGTGGGGGACAAGGCAGTTGGGGGCCCCCCGGAGGGGAGTTGACCTTCTCTATTCCCGCCCACAAGTGTGGCCTCGTGATCGGCCGGGGAGGAGAGAACGTCAAGTCCATCAACCAGCAGACGGGGGCCTTTGTGGAAATCTCTCGACAGCCGCCCCCCAACGGAGACCCCAACTTCAAGCTTTTCATCATCCGGGGCTCACCGCAGCAGATCGACCACGCCAAGCAGCTCATCGAGGAGAAGATCGAGGCATTTACCGCTCTTTATTTGTTTAGTTACATGCTGTAAAACTTCTCTTGGGTCTTCTTCATTTGATGTGTGATCGTGTCATCTGCCACAGGGACCTTTGTGTCACGTCGGCCCCGGGCCAGGTGGACCGGGTCCTGCTGGTCCAATGGGACCCTACAATCCCAACCCATACAACCCTGGACCACCTGGGGCACCCGGACCACCGCAGTGAGTAGCTACAACTAATGTGCGGTAAAGCTTTACAGTAGCATGTAAGGAGGTTGATGACCCTGATTAATGATGAAACGTTTCTTTTCCCCTCAGCGGTGGTGCTCCGGGTCCTCAGCAGTACACCCCTCAAGGCTGGAGCAACACCTTCCAGCAGTGGCAGCCCCATGACCCCAGTGAGTCACCGTTTTACTTTTCAGGGTTCAATGTTTTATTTTTAGCATGTTGGGTCAAAAAACGCTTCAACCCTGCTACGGTACTTTCATTCCAGGCTAGAGGTTTTAGTGTATGCCCTCCCAGTCATTTCAGATGAGTAATGGCATTCCTTCTTCTAAGTCTGGGGATGGTCAACGAGGAGTACTGATGGAACTGTTGTCATGAGATGCAGATGTCTTGACCTTAAGCTGCTCTGGCTAACCCTGTCTCTGTTTCCCCCCTGGCCTCCAAGCCCGGTCTCCAGGCCAGTAGCAGGGGCTCACCCTCACCCTATGAGGACCTCACACCCTCCACCCTGCGTCTTTTCTAGGCAAGGCAGCAGCCAATGACCCCAACGCAGCCTGGGCGGCCTACTACGCTCAGTGCTACCAGCAGCCGTCGGGGGCTGTGCCGGCCCAGTACCCCGCTGACCCAGCTGGAAGTGCCCAAACTTCAGGGGACCAGACCCAGCCTGCTCAGGCGCCGGGGGGCCAGCCAGACTACACCAAGGCCTGGGAGGAGTACTACAAGAAGATGGGTGAGGCTGCACAGGAACACCATCTGTAGCTTTATTCTGCAAACGATTGATTTTGTACCAGTGCTGACATGATTTGGTGGTTTAAACATTCAAACATGCAGAAAAAAAGGGTTTATTTACAGTTTTTTGGATTCAAAGTCAACTCAATGTTTTGTATCATCCTAAATTTGTGCATTTCATTCTGGGAGAAAAGTGCATCACACTTAATAATCCATCAAATTTACTCTGCATTCTGGCTGGTATGAGTACGCTACATTTTGTCACCTAAGCACCTCACTGCATACTGGAAAACCTGATTTAGTGCACACAGAATGTTTAGGTCCCGAGGTGAACTATTACTGGTCTTGAAGTCTAAATGAATGGGGTGGTGAGCTGGGTCATGTCTCTCTTGTCCGTCACCTTTAGCCCAGGCAGGCGGCTCCGTCCCTGGGACGGCAGCTGCAGCCCCGGGGGCAGCGGGGGGAGCGGCGTCCACGCCGGGGGGACAGCCGGACTACAGCGCAGCCTGGGCCGAGTACTACAGGCAGCAGGCTGCGTACTACGGACCGACGGGACAGGCCCCCGGCCAGCAGTCCGCCCCCCAGCAAGGACAGGTCGGTACAGAGGCTCCAGCCAGGTTTTCATCCGACACACAGCCTTCCCTGAATACATTTTGAGAGTTTATAACGAGAAGTTTTAAAACAAACGACGTGCCTCCTTTCAACCGTTTTGTACTTTAGACGCAGTGAGAACTCACGGCAGGAAGGGGGAGACGGGACGAGGAAGACCACCTGGGACCTGAGGCCAGGATCTCGCCTGTTTTTAATTTCTTGTGAGGGGAAATAAAAAAAAAAACGTCCTCACCACCAAACGCCACCGGGATACTTTTTAACAGAAATACGAACTGAACAAAACGTTCTAGTGCTTTGCTGCTGAGGGGAAGTACACAGCTCCTCAGCGCTTCCGCATACATTTATATATGAACATGGAAGCCTTGAAACGTGTACTTTATTACGGAGGGGTTGCCAATAAAGCTGTCTCATCTTCCTTTTAATAACTTCTTAAGACCCGTTTTTATAGCACTTCATACCCCTGTGTTATATTTACTGAATTGCACATAGCTATTAGGACTATAATCATATTGTGTAGAAATCCTTTTTAAAGCGTATTTGATTTGCTCAATGTCCTGGATTTTAATTTCCCCTCAGCTGAGGCTCGCATGGTACTTCAACTTGTGTACAACTGGATTCTTTTGCTTGTGATGAATGCGTTCACTCGCTGTATTTTTGTACGAGCCTGTTTGACGACACGTACAGATGGAATTCCACAGTGTTGATTCGTGCATGTGGGCTGACTGCTAACTGCTGAAAGCTGCTAGAGGTAGACGACAAAAAACGCTTCAAAAGGAAGGCCCCTAATAAAAGAGCAGGAACGGCTTCTTCTGACGGTAACGTGCCAGTTATGTGAAAATGTGTTCGTTTGGGAGGCCGTGACGGAGGGAGGTGAGTCCTCTTACGGCTGCAGGAGTTCTGGGCCTTACACCAGGTTCAGCATCTTTGTTTTCGGCCTTGGATTAAAAATGGCTTCCCTTTAACCGCCCTGCCATAAACACCCACCAGTGTGATGACCTCCAGGTAAAACATTATGTTCGGTATCTTTTGGTTTTACGGATGCCAACAAGAAATGCGTCGATCGTTTTTTCCCCCTTCCCTGCAGTCATTGTGTGCAACAGAAAGAAATGTAGTCTTCCAGTGTGTCTCACTTTAAGATATATTGTACATGTACATATATATATTCAGCAATATAAAGGCTGTAGGTTTTGACTTCCAGAGATGTATCAGGTATGAATCTTGTATTCTGAACGGCAGCTGTGAGCCTGCCTTTGGCAGCAGTGTTGATATTGTTAATAGACGACCACCAGCAGCGATACTCTGAATTAAATTGAGGCAAATGTTGATTACTGTAACATGTGTGTCGAACATTTTGTTGTCTTTCGTGTTCAAAACTCTGTGCAGACGGCACAGTTGCGACAAATCACCACTACATGTCACTATTAGGCTTCAGGTTAATCAGTCCTGCAAAGATGAAACACATATTGACGGAAATATTGTCTTTTAAAAGGATTATGGCGGCTCAACACCGTTCATTCGAACCCAAACCTCAGACAAGCTGGAGTACTGAACCCATGCCATGTAAGAACATACTGGTCTGTTTCTGTCATTTCAGTTTTCACACACTTGAAATTGGCGACACATTTAATAGTCTTCTTAACAGACTGAGAGTAGTTGTGGTTTCTCGTGTGTGTGTGTGTGTGTGTGTGTGTGTGTGTGTGTGTGTGTGTGAGAGAACCAGGAAGTCGGTCCGTTTATCAAACACAAAGTTTAAGATTTTGTAAAGAATGCGGCTGCACGTCAGACCGCAACCCTGTAATCTATTAGCTGCAAAGATTATGTCTGTAGTTACAGATCGAAACAAACAGTTTTGCTGAACTTGGAAGAAAATAAATATGCAGTGCAATTTTAAAAATTCTTTAATTTATATCTTTAAAATTAAAAACATCTGAATTGCATTCTACCACCTCCAAAGGCACAGTCATACTCATAGCAGACCAAATTCATTAAAACACTGCCACTGAACATCTGTTTTTTTTTCTCTCAATTAGTTTTGTACATGAGAAACAATGCACAATAAAAATGACTCAACATTTCTTTCTTTTTTTTTCTCTTACCGGGTAAACAATGGCCATTCTATATGCTGCAGATCATTTAAGTGATATGTACTCAGCTGTGGTGGCATATTGGACTCCATTTAAAGGACGATGTGCTGGTTTGAAACAGGAAATGCTTGTTGACAACATTGCAGCTCTTTAAAGACGTATTGGAAAAATCCCCCCCAAAATATGACATGTTTACGACGAACAGTGTTTAAGAATATGCAAAACAAAGCCGTTGGCAGGAGGGCGGAAACACGAGTGAGGTGAGAGCACGGCGGAGACGAGAGGAGTGTCGGTGGAGGACTGTGCCGAAAGAGCCGTCTCACCACAACTGAACCACACGACATGTTCGCACCAGATCTGACACCTGCACTCCATTAAAAGTCACAACTAAGACTTCAGAGACAATGGAAAAGAAAAAAAGAAAACATTTCGGATAACTGTCAGAGTTTTAAAGACAATATTCAGTATGTGCAAAGAGGCAGGGCCTTAGCCTGTGTGTGGGGAGAAAGTCATCAGATATGATATAGGATTGATAACCGGACGTACAATCACAAAGCAATTATGCACACAAGGGTTTGCTTACAATGTGTGACACAACACAGCACCGTACACTGCACAAGAGGTTCACTTAGTGACAAGAAAATTCAAAATAGTGGATAAATATACAGCGGAATATAAGTACATCATTGTCTTACTCAGGCACAGTCCTTAAAACATAGAGAATTTAAAAACAATGGGTTGTGGGATAAAAGCACACAGGTTTGGCACACGTTGAAAAGTATATTGAAATAAGGCAGGACAAATTATACATTAAAGGAAAATGAGGCCACAGAGGAACTTATTGGATGGACAGGAATGAAGCACTTTGAACCAAAAAAAATAAATATGACACATACAGTACCTCTCTCCTGGAACCAGATGTTCAGTCAAAGAGAGAGGATTTTTGCAGCAACTAATGGGAGCCCCAGTTCCACAGCTTCATCTTTTACAAGTGTGTGTGTGTGTGTGTAGCAGCTGTGACAGGCACTCCAAGAACACAAGGACGGTTTCTCTACAGGCAAACCAAATCAAAACAGGAAATCTACACACGTCTCCCAAAATCAAAACCTGAATGCCTCAGAAGATATCTACAGAGGAAAACAGTCAACACTTGGCATGACTCACAACCACACACACACGCATCATCATGGAAAAGCATGTTCAGTCAGCCTCCAGGAGTAAAAGCAGAGCAGTGTGACCCCCCCCCCCCCAGTGCGCAAACAAAAAAACACACGCACACGCACACTCACACTCACAAAGAAGAGGAACCCACCCAAAAATCCAACCCGCCTGCTGTCCCTCACAAATGTCTCTTCCCTTCTGAACAACACAGCTTCCCACGTTCAACGAATTAGTAACAACTAAATTCAGCCGTTTACTGCTGAAGGTCAATTTTGCACCCTCCTCCTGTGGAAGCTACCTTTACACACACACACACACACACACACACACACACACACACACACACACACACACACACACACACACACACACACACACACACACACACACACACACACACACACACACACACACACACACACACACACACACACACACACACACACACACACACACACACACGTCACAGTATTTTCAAGACCCCTTTGATACGGCAGTGACAGTTTTAGGAGGATCGAGGGCGAGCAGGAGCTTCTCAGCGAGGAGACGAGGGAGGCTACAGGTTGAGATGCGAGAGAGAAAAACAAAACAACATGCCTGGCTTTAGTTCATTTTTACAGATTAATATGACTGAGGGGTTGAAATGCTTTATGTTTCTCTCTGGGGGGGTTTTGAAGCCACATCCTATTGCAGTGCCGACGACTGTGTATTGAATCAATGGCGCAACAGGCGGCTGTGCCGTCCACGCCGCAGCAGTACTGAACGTTTTGATTGTGTGTGCGTAAACAAGTGGGGACAGTTACAGTATGCACACATTTACAAGATCTATATACATGTGTTCAAGTGTATAAATTAGTGTTCTATGTACATCTGTGTGTGTGTGTGTGTGTGTGCGTGTGTGTGCATATTCAATATATTCAACACGCGGCTAACAAGTGTTACGCTGCCGTTAGTCGTCAGCCGACCCGGTCGTGAAGAGGACTCTCTGGTCCATTCTGGCCAGCTTGGCGGGCGGCTCCAGAGACTCGTCTCCGAGCACGACCGCGTCCGAGGGGAGAGACAGCTCCTGGCCATCGTCGTCACTCTCGTCGTCCTCCTCCTCTTCCTCTTCTGGGATGGAGATGGGTAAATGAGTTAGTGGCAAACAACGCTTGTCTGGGATACAGCAGAAACAAAGAGCAGAGTCTTAATTACCTTTGTCCGGATCCAGCTGATGTAGACCCCGGCCTAAACTGGCAAACTGATGGCGAGAGGGGAAAGTGTTATTATTGTGAATAAGGCCCACATTACTGAGTGTGTGTGTGCTTTGGTACCTCTCCCATGACAGCAATGGGGGTCTCTCCTTTCGCCTGGGCCACTCTGTGCTCTATCAGGTAGTACATGTACTCGTCGTACAGCAGGCGGATCAAGTGAAAGGAGCCAAAGCTGGCGGCACTCCTCAGGGTCAGGTCCCTGATCACCATGGAGCTGGAGAGCAGAGATCATCAGTATTATTCTGTGTCTGTATCGCTTCTTCCTCTGAACCACAAACAGGAAGTGTGTCTCAGTGATTCACTGTGACAGAGTTCAAAGCATCAAGAGAGTGAGAGACTCCGTCAAATGCAAGATGCAAGTCAACAAACATTCTGTTCTTGTGAATTTAAATCAATCATACCCGTCATGACTTCTAAGCTGAACATGCAACACAGCTGTACGTTCACACACAAACAGTGATTCACTGTAAGAGCACTCATTTGCTCCGTAACAAAAGCTTGCAGTTAAATCTCACCGCATCGACAAATACAACAAAGTAGAATGTAAATTAGAACGTCCAAACGTCTCGCATCGCACCTGTAAAAGGACCACTTGAGCAGGAAGAGCTTGGCGGCCTTCGGGAAGGCGGGGCTCTGCTGGTAGGGCTTTAGGACCTGGGAGACGACGCCATCCAGCCACGCGGCCCACTGCTCCAGGGAGTTCTGCTGCTGCAGGGTGAGCTTGAAGTCCTGCTCCAGCCGCTGGACAACGCGGTCCTCACACCGGCACACCCACGAAGCCTGCTCCTGCGAAAGGGTGGACAGGATGCGTCAGTGAGAAGCAGTCACACCTGGCAAAAGGGCAGCAGGCTGACCGAAGGTTTAGTCGAACTATCCTTCAAACAGAAGACTCAAGTCTCCGCCAAATTGTCTTTAACAAGACACTAAACAACTCCCAGGGCTCTGTATCTAACCATGTGCTGTTCACTCACTGGAGGAAAGGGGGAAAAAAACAACGAGCTTCTGAGAAGAAGCAAGATCTCTTGTTTTACATTACCTGGGTAGGAAAGTTGCAGAAAAAACCCCCAGAATGATTCATGCAGACTGAATAATTAAGCACCACATGAAACCTCATCAAAGCCACAAGCTGCAGCAGAAATGGCTGCATATGCACAACAAGATTAAACCACAAAACACATTCATGTGAGGTGCGTTCAGAGACTAAACCAACCTGGACGTTGGCGAAGTCGACGCGGTTGAGGTCGGAGAGCATCTGGTTGATCTGGGCCGTGTTCTGGAGGACGGCGCGGGCTGCCTGGGCCAGGTGGTTCAGACTGGTGTAGCGACGCAGGGTCTGGGCAAATGCATTGGCTGAAGTTACCTGAGAGACCGCAAGGGGAGACGGATGAAAATCAGCTGCAGTAGTTCGGCACTTTAAAGTTCAAAGTATGACTTCTAACAGTTTCTGAACTCAGCCTCAGCAAAAGATTTCATAATGGCTGATCCTGCAAGCCTGAAAAAACTGCTCCATGGCTCGTAGAACATGTTGTTCCACTAACTGCAAGCTAATCCGAGGGGAGTGTACCTTGATGCGGACCATTTCCTCCGGGATGTTCATCATGGCGTTGGTCAGCCAGCTCTCCAGGCTCTTGGCAAAGTTGCGGATGGCTTGAGTTAAGGCACCTGGCGGCAGCGAGGGAAAAAAGGGGGATTAAAGACTTTAATACCGGTCACTTCAGAGTACGTTTTCATTTCCCTCCGCCATGAGAATGTACCGAGAGAACGGATTATCAAACATCTGGTGAAAATGGCGAATACGTTTTTGCTGGAGAATGAGATTTTCTTGGCCATCATGTTCACGGCAATATCTCTGTGTGGAAGGAAAGATCCTTTCTCATAGCTCAAAGTCTGAAGCCCGAGTCACTTTCCACAGCGCAGCAGCAGGCGTGTAATTAGGAAAGCTTCACTACAGAGCCAGTCCATCATTCCAAATGTTTCAACCAGGAAAAGGTGAATTCTCCCAGAATAGTAGAACTGTTTCTATACGTCAAATACCTTTGTTCTCTCATAATTAAATGGCTCTCTATGTGCATATACTGTAGGTATGGAGACATGTGCTTTCATAGCTGCTGTAATTATTTTTGTCACTACTAGCAAAAAAAAAACTGCAAGTCATTTCCTGTTCGGTGGGGTCACTTTTGAGGTCAAAGTATTTCCCTCTGTGCACATTACTCTCTGCACCGTACTGTATGTTTGACAGCACAATCAGCCTTACTGGGGATGGGCCTGAGGACGTCAGGGATGAGGATCTCCACCAGGCCCTGGTACAGGCAGTTGTCACAGTCACGGCTCCAGCGCAGCACTGGATCATACTTGCACAGAATCACCAAACAGGACTTAGGGAGGCGCTTCTCTGACTCGTCATGGCTGCCAACACACACATGCATGCCAGTTTTAATGACCTGCATTCTGTATAAAATGGTACAATCTTTTTTACTTGTGTTTGGGACTGAATTTTGAACATTGGCCACTCACACAGCCAACGTGGCATCTCCAGCCTGATTCTGGCTGAACCTCCAGAAGGTCTTCCACAGAGTTTCCACCAGAGTGAACTGCAGGTTGACCATCACATCTAGTATGGCCTGAAGGGAACACACGGAGCACATCGTATACATAAATGACTGAGCACATTCGGATTATCACAAGATCAAGTGGACAGACATGAAGAGAGAAAAACAAGGACCCTCAGCTGTCCTACAGCATGTTTTGTTTTCCTACACTATAAGTCACGCAGGGTTCTTTCATTTAAAGTAGTCTCCCACTCATAAATACTCAATGGGTGCCCCCGAGCTAACGGATTACCCTTCATTCACTTACCTCACAGTGCTCCCTGTACAGCAGCTGGAAGCTCTTGATGTGCTCCAGCTCGATCCCCTCTGGCAAAGACTTCCCCTGCAGGTCGATGTCTGGGAAATCTGGGAGAGCTCGGGACGCATCTGGAACACAAGAACACTGGGTACTCAAAGAGAAATCACATTATTACCGTCATTAATACTGTATTATACTACCATCAGACTTCACTGTTCACTGTACACACCGAGGAACTGCTGGTACTGCTGAACCTGGGTGCTGATGTCCACCTGCCCGGACCCCTGCTGCTGTTGCTGCTGCTGGCCGGCTCCCGCTGCCGTGCCATTGGTCAGTCCCTCGACTTTATGCACAGGCTTCAACCTGATAGGGCCACAAAGACGATAAATAACAAAGTGAAAGGAAGTGGCAAATCTGCCTCCTTATAAAGCAGGGGTTTGAAACCGTGAGATGATTTAATGGTGATGATAGACAATAGATGTGTGCGTGTGTGTGTGCACCTCTGTTTCTGTGAGAAGGGCTGCTGCCTCATGGCCAGATGTTGCTGGTCCTCCATCAGGCGGAGAAGAGAAGAGCCGGCCTTGATCCTCAGCCCATAGTAGTGGTATTTAGAATTACCCCTGTCAGGAACAGATTCATGTGTTTTTACATCAAATTCAACTTGTTTTGACAAGTATATGTGAGAAGAGAGGGTCTACGTTGTCTATATAAACCTGTGGGAACCCCCCCCCCACAGCTGCATGCTGCCCATAGTCTTAACACTGACTGATTTAACTATACATATCTTTAATTTCATAAAACACAATCACGAAAAATATATTGTTTAATCAAAACCCGCTGACTTTTAAGAAATCTTAAAAGTAAGTCTCACTTGCTCGCTCTCCCCTCCTTTGTGAAACTCACTCACACCCACACACGCGCTGTCTGTCTTCATCTCGACCCACATCTCTTCCTACACCAGGCAAACGTTTTGCAATGCTCAAAAGAGCTCTCTTCCCTTTTCCTACTAAAATCTGGACTCTCGCGTGTTCTGTACCTGAGTCCGGGTGTCTGATGACCCGTCTTACCGTGTGCCCAGGCGGCGTGTGCGCAGCCCCATGAACACGGATCTGATGAGTTTCCCGAAAGATGCAGCATTAACGGGCTCCAGTTTCTGCTCCTGGCAGTGCAGCAGATAGTGGCAGTAGAGGGTGGACCGAGGCAGACTCACTCCTTCAGCTGTCTCGTAGTTGTCCAGCAACCACTGTACCTGACACACAGGCAGTGAAAAAAAACAACAACAGCTGGTGCAGTTAGCAAAGCCAACAGATACAAACAGGAAACACACTGCAACATATGGACACACAAAAAGGTTTTACAGTACATGCGGTCACATCGATTCACATTTACAGTTTGTCGATCCTTTGGGAATGAAAACACACCAATACATTTGTTTGCGTGCCGTGGCTTACAAATTTGGTATGCAATGAATTAATGACCTGCAATACTGATGGGATGTTTTGCCAAACATAGGTTGGTTACCATTATCATATGGGGTTCAACAGGATGAATTTGGGGACAAACAATATATTTTTGGGGCATTTCAGGCAAATAAAAAAATGCCCCCTCATCACATGCACTGTAATGATATGAGAACGATGAGGCCATGGTTTTGTTTTGTTTCAGCACAGTTAAAAACACCGTATGCTACGACACATTTGAATGTGATGCAATACTCAAAGTATTACATCACCCACTGGTAATATTTTCTGGTCCTGATACAAAATCTCCTACATTTTTCAATTGTGCTTTCCACAGGACAGAACTATGACGTCATCTGTATGCGCCACCAAAGGGGTTGTGGGGATGAGAACAAAAAACGAAGAAGAAGAAATTTCTGCGCTTGGCGCCTCTGCATACCTTCTTGTCTGCCGACGGCACGCTACCCTCCTCGCCCTCTGTAATACTCACAGTGGCTGGCGAGGCGCGGGCGGTGTGCGAGTAGTTCTGACTGTTGCCAGCGGCCCCTCCTCCTCCTCCTCCTCCACCACCACCGCCGCCGCTGCTGCTGCCCAGCATGTAACCCCCCTGGATCACATAGCTGCCTGCTGCGCCACCGTTGGTGCCCACCCCGTCCTCCGCCCCATTGGTGGTGCCACCTGTGGTCACCACGGTGGCACCACCCCCCGCTGCACTGGTGGGCTGGGCAACAAACATGGACACGCCCCCTGCTGTGCCAGCAGTGACAGAGACGGTTAGAGGTGTGCCAGGGGTGGACGCCTGTGAGCCTGAAGTTGGCTGACCTTCATAATACTGGGCGGATGTGGTCTGGGTGTACAGCGGGGTGTCGGTGTAGGGGAAGGCGCTGGAACGGCTGGATGAAAGACACGAAAAGATGTGTTAGGAACAAAGCAAACTGTAAGAAAGTGATTCAACGTTCTGCCTGGACATGGGTTAGGTATTGATAGACAGTTTTATTCTAACATGGTGCTGGTGTAGTTGGTCTCTCCGTCCTCCACATATTGCACTTGATTGGCGTACACGTGTTGTATTGGCACTGGTGTGAGCTGCTGCTGGACCTAAGGAGTGAGCACACACACACACACACACACAAATTCAATAAATTCCTGCCTAGTTTAACCACATCAACTGTATCTTGCCTGACAAGCCTCCTAACATCTTTCATACACAGTTTCTTCTGACATTATAACTTCCCTTGACTATATAGCAGCAGTCACCCTCGTGTCCCTGACCTACTTGAAAAGCAGCGTGCGATGGTGGCTGATCGAGGCCTGAGCTTGTGACTGCGGGGTGGGCTCCTCCTGTCTCGGCATGCACAGGGAGCGAGTGCAGTGACTGGTAATACTGAAGGAGGTCCAGGGGGAGGTACATCAGCTTGCAGCAGAAGTCGCTCATGTAGTCTGCTGATACCGGGGCCTGGCACTCTGGCTGTCCTACCTCATGCTGAAACTGCCATTCTTCTAGATTTGTATCCCTGACTAACGCTGTCACCTCAGAGCAAGGGAGGAACTGGAAGCCCACAGAAGCAGGTTCGACCACAGATGTGATTAGTTGGCTAATACTGAGCCAAAATGTGAGGAAGTTGGAAAGTTTTGGATCCACTTTAGTTATTGTCAGACGTCATATTTGACCACCAAAGACGAACTGTGTTACTGTGTGTGTGTGTGTGTGTGTGTGTGTGTGTGTGTGTGTGTGTGTTTGACTGACCTCCTGGATATGAACCGGCTGTAGACTGGTGACACTGAGCTGAGTGCCCGGCTCAGTCTTGGCTATCTGAGAGGTGGCCTGCACCACTGACCTCTGCAGAGATAAAGATGATACTTAGTTTTAAGAGCCACGGCAGCATTCATTTCATAATGTGCTTGTGTTTTACGTGCATATATTACCTGCTGAGCAGCTTGCACCTGCTGGACAACCTGCGTGGGAACTCCTGTTTGCACCACAGCTGGAGGGGGGCTGGAGTCTGACAAGCTGTCACTTGAGTGAAGGGAGCCCTCTTTAAGGACAAAGGGAATGTAAATACATTCACAAGTTAGCGACGTTATTCTACTTTCGTGAAGTTGTCGATATGTTGCCATTTTTTAAAGTGCCCCACGCGGTCATTCCACCTACTTTGAAACAAAGTTTCAAACTTAGTCAATTTGAAAGGACAACAAGAAATTGTGTCGACAAGTTTTTTAAACAACTCCAATTGTATGTAAGAGTAACTACAAAAATATGGATGTATTAAGTAAAGCACTGCTTCTGCCCCAATGGCATATAACAATATGTAAAGCTCAGCCCTTACCTGTGACTGTGACGACGATGTACTGAGGAGTGCTTTGAGCATTTCCAGACTGCGTGGGGGAGCCCTGGATCTCTGCAGTCACATACTGGGTCTGAGGAGGCTGGGCCTGTGCTGTGGACTGGTCTTGACTAACATCTGCAGGCTTCTGAGTGATGATGGAGGTGGCTTGATCGGTGGGAGTAGTTTGGCCCGTGGGTGTGACAACAGTGGGAGTGGCCACGGTAGTCTGAATCTCAGCCAGAAACTGCGGGGCTGTTGCGGGGCTAGAACTAGCGTCAGGTTGCCCCACTGTCACAGTAACACCAGCCCCCTGGGGTTGGGCTGCCGGCTGGATCTCACCTACGTAGCCTGAGGTGGCCATTACAAGAGCTGGGAATCACACTGGGGACAAAGAGACGAGTCATTAGTTATGCAGTTCTGGTGTATGTAATATAATATCTATTTGGTAAGATGAGGCCAAAGTCATTTGTAATTTGAAGCCAGTACACACACACACACACACACACACACACACACACACACTTATTTTAAAGTATTACTGTAGCTGACCTGTTGGTGGTGCAGCTGATGTGGAGATGTGTGTGTGTGTGTGTGTGTGTGTGTGTGTGTGTGTGTGTGTGTGTGTGTGTGTGTGTGTGTGTGTGTGGGGAGGAGCATTGACGGTAACAAACATGTCGGTGTCTCATTACCTGTAATGTGATCTCACATCCTATGGCCAGTCACACAGTTATGCCCTAGCACAAGTTGGCTAACCCCCTTTACCACATTGCACTAATACTGCATGTAATAACGCATTCTGTTGTTATGCTTTCTGTCACACACAATTATGGATACTACATGTACACCGTGTCCTTAATTAGTGAACCATTGTAATACAATAGCCTTGATACTAACTTATAAACCTCGCCTCTTTTTTCAATCTGAAAACAGATAACGTTCGCACAGAGGAAGGGAATTATTGTGGAAATCTATGTTTTCAAAGCAAAATAGCTTTTTTAAAATTGTGACGTTCATGGCCAATTGGCAAAAAGAAACGTTAATACAAATCTAACGTTAAATCTGTGAAGAAACACGTTAAACTAGACTCGGACCTGCGAAGCACCTGCACAACGCCTTCTCTGGCCACGCCCCTCACATGTTAAATGTCCGCCACCTTTCAACCTCCCATCACCGAGAGCGATATTTAACGAGCCGGTTGTTGGTCTGCATCAGAACGAACCCAATACCTGTCTATGTAGTCACAGTTTTAACTCGACTATCCTTAATTTTGTCTTTCTTTTGGGTAGGTAGCGTCATGTACCGTTACATAGGGACATGGTTTTGTGCCGGGGAGGGGGGGGGGGGGGTTGCTGTAAATAAAACATAACGTATTAAACCGCCACTGAACGCCCGTTAATTATCGTTTAAAAGGATGAGTGTCCGTTACTGGTAACCGTTAGTTAACGTTAAGCAGTAGCGAGCACGAGCCTGTCGTGACAGCACTGATGCTATAGCTATATCTAGCTAACTGGTCTCTACAACAACCGCCATTTTGTACCTTTTGCATTTGACATCGCCATAACAACGGCCTGCTTGAGTATGCATCTGTGGCTGCGTCGTCATGGCAGACACAATCCAGTGTCACTGGAACGAGTAGTGGGCAGACAACGATCCCATTCAAGACACACACGCGACTGATTTATCGATAGCTCGCAGGCTAACCTCGGCTAACAGTTGCCTGTTATGGCTACTGGAACAACATGGGAGAAAAAAAGCAATAGCACAATTCAGTTGAAGCATTATTGGACATAAAATATTCCCTATATGTAAAGAGCGTCACCTCTGTATCCACGTGTGTATTTCCCACCGGTTAAATGTCTTCTTTTATATTTTTTTATGGCGGATTCAGTTGTTGTTGTTGTTGATTCTCGTTGCTGGGTTCTTGTCGCCAGGGCTACCGTGGCTATGGCGCTTCGTCCTCACCAGGGCAACTGTTGCTACCCACCCGCTCCCTTCCCTCCCCTCTTCGTCACTGTGATTGGCTAAGCGCTGTCAAATTTTCTTAAAGTCACAGGCACAGCGATTTTCTACCAGAGCCGTATAAATAGAGTCGCGTCAAGAAAAAGGCTCAAAATGCTTGATTGTCACGTGATTCATTTTGGGTTTTTTAAAAGTAAAATGAGCTAATATTTGAGGATTAGTAAGTGTAGTTCAGCTACAGTTAACTGCCTTTTTGACGTATTTTAGGCTAAAGTTCCCTCTTTTTTTGGCCACTAATGTCTAGTGGTGAGGTTGCAGACTGTAAGCAAAAACATAGCGAGAAAGCACAAAGACTCCGGGGAAGAAGCAAAGTTAGCAATGTGCATTAATGGGACATTCATACAGAAGGAGAGCGAGAAGAGGAGAAAGGAGCTCAGTGTATACACTGCTGCTATAAGCCGAGACTGCCTAAGCACCAATCTTAGGAAGTCCCCCGGCTGTCGAGGCCGATAGCAGCATATCTAGGGGCTGGACGAAGGCAAACCTGACTCAGCCCTAACTGTAAGTGTTATCAGAGAGGAATGTCTTAAGTCTACTCTTAAATGTGGTGAGTGTGTCTGCCCCCAGACGGGAAACGGGAAGCTGGTTCCACAGAAGAGGAGCTGGAGTACTTTTTGAGACTCTAGGAACCACAAGTAACCCTGCATTTAGTGAGCACAGCTCTCTAGTGGGGTTATATGGTACTATAAGCTCCTTAAGATATGATGGTGCCTCACCAATTAAGGCTTTGTAGGTGAGGAGAAAGATTTAAAATGATATTCTTGATTTTACAGGGAGCCAGTGCAGAGAAGCTAATACAGGAGTAATATGATCTCTTGTCTTAGTTATTTTAGTACACGTGCTGCAGCATTCTGAATCAACTGGAGAGATGTAAGAGACTTATTACAGCAGCCTGATAATAAGGAATTGCAGTAATGTAGTCTATGTTACGTGAAAAAACAACACTCCTTGAAATTTGTTTTTTGCACATATCCTGATCAAAGATGACTCAGAGATTCTTTACGGTGCTTCTGGATGCCAGAGCAATGCTATCTAGAGAAACTATATCTTTAGAGGTGTTCTGGGCCTAACAGAATAACTTCAGTTTTGTCTGAGTTTAACATCAGGTATTTGCAGATCAACCAGGTTAAATTACACCAAAACATTTAAAAGTACGAATAAAACAGACCAGTAACGTCGGGGATGATCTCAGTCTAAGCCTGAAACCACGCATAAAACAGTCCCAAGGCTAATATACAGCAACCAGTAGTACCCTAACACTATCAACCAATATGGGGACCTATTGGAATAATGGCGGGGCATCCGGGAGGCAAGACAGGGATGGCGTCACACTGTTTCTTGTTCTTCTTCTTCTCAGTGGGTCACAATGTGTTTGTAATGCTCTTTTATATTGTAACCGATAAATTGGGAATAAGTAGGGGAGGCATACACTGATACACTACATTGGATAATTGTTGTGCAATTCACTATGTATTTCTCCCTATAAATAAGCATGAAATGAGGTTTAAAAAAAGGCCCATTGGGGGTGAATGGAGATGACGTGACTCTCATTAAACGGCTCTGATTTCCACTACAATGCCATCCACACCCGTTTTTGGGACATGCCTGTCCATCATAGACAGACAATGTTTTACAGCTAAGGCGGGTACTAGTAATGTTCTTTTTTAGTGTCAAACTTCAGCAGTTAGTGCTTTGATAGTGTCACAGTAATATCTCACATTTAAAACACGGTGGTTACAGCCAATACCATGTACCATGTACAACCCATTGGTCTTTGGTCAGTTGATGAATGCCCACATGATATAGGGTTTTTATTTATGTGACAAGCAATAAAGAGAGATTTGAATCTAGTCACGGTTTGGGTTCAACCAAGTCTATGTCTCTTACGCTGAAGAGTTATTCTACAAATATGTTGGACACACATTCACTTGATCTCAGTTGTATTCTATCTCCAGTACTAGTAGGCATAGACTTTTGCAAGGGGGACAATTTATTTCATTTCCTGCTCTTGTCTGTCAACACTTTTGGATAGCATTATAGGATAAGACACTTCTGTTGTACAACACAACAGAACATATAAATGACAACACCTTAAATTATACAGCGTGGGACATATTATATGCAATTCTTTACAGTGTGAATTGTTGATACACCGCACATTTCTTAAAAATAAATGATGGGCTATTGTGTTTTCATACTGCTGCCATGACCTCCACAGGTCACTTCTGTGACACAATTGTTAATGAATGCCAGGGTGGACACCCTCCTAAAATGCCATTTTGTTTGCTTGTTATCGTCACATTCATTATAAATTTATCATCCCCATTGTAATTCCCTAAACGAGCGACCTTTGACAATGTGGATACACAGATAAAAATGTGTTTTATTTTTGTCTGACTCATAATGAGACTTCTATGTTATCTGCCTTTGGAAATGTCACTGGTCCTGTCTCAGTCCTCCCAGTTCACCTTTTGGCAAAGAGATGACCGAATAGGCAATTTTCAAGAGAAAAGGAAAAATTATACATACTGAAGTTATGCAGAGTCTTGTGTGGATTAAAAATGGGAAAACAGATGTAAATAATTGTGATATCGGTAACAATGGCCGAAATATATCCCTAGTGGTGTCAGCGAATGTTAAATCTTATCAGGGAATTCATGGCAACATGCGTAATTAAGCGCGAATTATTGATTTCACGTGTTCGGGTAATGTCAGTTCACCATGCGTTTCTTTTGTATTTATTTAAAGGAATTACCTTTACAATGCCCCTCTGTTCTTGGAACTAATGATGTTGGTCTAGGTGTCAGTTTAAGGACTATTTTTGCATATAACAAAGAAAATTCATAGATCTGCAAATGCCATGCCCTTTGAGAAACATATATGGAGACAGAGTTGTAATTGCTCAGTATAATTCAATGTTTTTTATGTCACAAAGTCTCATATATTTTACATTTGGTTTGACATTAATGTCAATATGCTCTCCGTATTCACATCCACTACATGACCCGCGATTGGGGGATCGTTTACATATTAAATGTAAGTGATGAGGTCGTAATATTGAGGGACATTAAAAGTGACAAAAGTGCTTCTCATGCTGAAACCCAGTTAAATCATCTGACATATTCGTTTATTATGCCACCTTTGGTCCGCTTTTTGTCTTCATAAAGGTCTCTGACTGTATCTCTCTTTCAAATCTGTTCTTCTTCCGGTGACGGCCTGCGTGCGCAGTATGCAGGGCTCCCTTGCAGGGCTCCAAACCCCTTTATAAACCACACCTGGGTCAGCTAGAAAGTCATAGCTCTTGCAAACAGGGAGACAAAAAAAGCCAAGTGGTGCTCAAAGCGAAGAATCATTTCAACCACTTCTGTTTTGCTTTATTTCCTTGGGGAACTATGTGGAAAGCTGTGGTACTGGCTGTGTGTCTGCTGGTGGCTGGGGTTCAGCCCATGGACGACCCAACATATGGAGTGAAACTATGTGGCCGAGAGTTCATCCGGGCAGTCATCTTCACCTGCGGAGGCTCACGATGGAGACGGTCACTCAGGAGCGCAGGTGAGAGGCTGAGGGAGCTGCATCCTCACCAGATGTCTCATATCATCACTGGTTTCATCTTATTCACTTATTGCATGACATCAACTTCTTTTGTTCAATTTCTGATGTGATTTTTTCTGGATCTTTGCGAATTGATCCTACGTCCATGATGAATTTTCTTTCTTTAACTTCCTCTGCTCATTTGTGGTTGTGTGCAATTCTGCAGTAAAGATTGTGGCTTTGATACGTCCTATTGGTCCTGAATACAGATAAATGGACAGGAACTATTATTTAAAGTGTGTGTAAGACAAAAACACGAGTATTCTCTCATTCTTCATTACCCGTTTTGTTGCTGCAGATGTTTCTGAGGACCCCTTCAGCTCCCGTCAGGACGAGTCCTCGGAGGGTTTGAGTCACAATGACGTGGTGGAGAGTTTCCTCCAGAGGCACAGAGACCTAAGCCTCACAGCCAGAGACAACCACGAGGGGGTCTTTAGCAGGCCGGCCCGTTCTTTCATCAATGAGGAAATCCTGGAAGCCCTACGCAACGCTGACCGCAAGGGCCGGGACGTGGTGATAGGCCTGTCCAATGCCTGCTGCAAGTGGGGCTGCAGCAAGAGCGAGATCAGCTCCCTTTGCTGAGAGTCGGCCTAGACGCCATCTCAGTGAACACAGAGGCAGACGTATACACAAGTACACCAACAGACACACAAATATACACACACTTTCTTTTCTCTCTCGTGTCTTTCAGTTAAACCATGAAATAAACTGTTTGAGTTGTTTTGTTTTTAGTATCTATGAAATGTATGGAAAGGGCTGCCATGTGTTCAAATTGAAATATATACATATATATGTATATATTTCTGTTGGTCTGTTTTGTCTTTCCCAACCACTGTCACACACATTGCAATTCACCTTTTTTTCCTTATCAGCTGCGTCTGAGAGTCCAAGAGAAAGAAATGTCATTTTGTTGTCATTTGAAAATAACTGCAAAGCAAGTCATTAATGTGTAATCTCGTTTGTCAATTAGAAGTAGATTGTTGGTATTTTGCATTTGTTTCATATCACACAGAGAGCTAATTGGGTTAAAGGTCCAGAGCTATAATAAAGAAATGTGTTAAAAGAACCATTACCTTTTAAAGTCATGTTGAAATTGTGTCTTTCTTCAATTGCCAAGACTTAAAAGAGTCTCACTTCACCTGAAACATGGTGTGCTGGCATATTTTGCCCTTGGTGCAGCCACGTACTTTCATACAAACACTCTTGAGACAGTGACATTGTCGGTTATAGAAGAAGTATCTATTCCAGGTCATTTACTTTAGTAAAAGTGCAGATACATATTATACAATTAAAAGCCCTACATTTAAAACTGAGTAGAGCAGAAGTATTATCAGCAACATGAACTTAAAGTATCAAAAGTAAAAGTATCTGCCCTTAAAATGACCCATACATTATTACATTATTATACTGATTTGTACTGACTGAATTTGTAAGCAGCATTTTAATGTCGTAGTTATAGAGAAGACTAAATCTGAAAGGTTGTGAAATGATTGTTACAGGAAAGAAAAGAAGAAATTCTACGATAAACAAATTTGCATTAAATCTGGGACTTTTCGCTAAACTTGCCTTTGTTTTTGTGAAATGATGGATGATTCAACCTCTTCGGGCTTTTGAAAGATTATTCAAATAAAACCATCTGAGAGGTTTGGAGGGGAAATCACGATGATGAACAACTCATAGATAACTGAAACATGACAAGGGTCACCTGCCCAACTACAACTACTGCTATAGTGCTAGATGCCAGGAACCACTGGTTTATTTTTAAATATGTATTCCAGTTCATACGTTTATATCTTTTTAATGTAAAATCTTAATATGAAAAGTATACCGCTGTCTGCTGTGGAGTAGAAACAACAATATCTTCCTCTGAATAGCAGTGGACTAGAAGTAGAAAGTAACACAAAAAGGAGTAGCCTACTCAAGTAAAGTTCTTTAAATATGTACTTGTAAAACAAAGTACTATATAGCCGACCACTGAACAAAAATACTAGTGGGTTTCAGATGAGGTGTGGTCTCTAGGTTACAATCACTACCTCGTCTATCATGCTCGCTTTTTGTCGTGAAAATGTGTCTGTGTTGTTTCTATGTGAAGATACTTGGACTGATGTTGTTAGACCTGCATCACACAGGCAGCAGGAAGTAGACTGAGCTGAGTGCACGTGTGCGCGCGGTTTGTTTACGCGCGCGCTTGTCTCCCGTCACTGGTAATTCCAGAAATAGGCGTAGCTACCCGGTAAAATAGCTACACTGACTTGAACTTCAAAACTAACTGTTGCAAAACTCTCTGCAAACCCTGTTTCATTTCGCTAAAGAATGCGCGACAGACTGCCCGGCGTGTCTCACGATGAGGTAAATAATAACTGATGATAGTTTGCTAATATAGAAGATCAAAACAGCTTGCTGTTCTTTTGAGACATGTACAGTTAAGGCTATTAACATAAAAACGTCGACGCACATGTTGGTGAAAGCTACTGTGTCACAAACAGCAGCACAGTGGTTGGATGTAAGGAATGTAGCAGTTACAGGCTATAGCTTCCGTGGTTGATACTTTTTTATGTGCGTGTATATACAGTACATACGTGTGTATGTGTTTGTCTTATGTGTTTGTTTTTTTACCCCCCCTCAGGCACTAGAGGCCTGGGTCCAAATGTAATGGCCACACTTGGGTCAAGGTGGCTTCTGTCCATCTTGCTGGTCATCGTGCCAAAGTGTTTTGCTCCAGGTAGGTTTATTCAGTGCTTGTGCACACGTTACTTTAATACTGTATAAGTTCAATTCCTCCTATCCTTGTTTAGTGCTTTGGTATATTTTTACTCCACCGTATCCAGAGGGAAATATTGCCATTAATAAAAAAAATAAACTAAAGGTAAAGCATGTACAATTATCTCACTTTCAACCAGCTATAACATTGAAATGTTAATGCAATATCAAGGACGTTATGCAAGCGTTGCTATCACTATTCAAGTAAAAGCTCTTTGTCTTCCACTTTAAAACTTGTCTCCAACAAATTATACTGTAGATGTTTCATGCCCTTGGTTTAATGTGCAGCACTTGTTGTGCACGCTGAGCATGTTTATCCTAAGGGCTCTATGCAGATCAGGTACCTGTAAGTTTCCTGATGTGTAGACTGACCCTTCATGATGTTGTATTACTGCGTTACCTTTTGTCTTGAAGAGGAAGTGGTGACGAGGGAAGGGTGCATTTGGACCCAACCTGATCAAAGTGCTCATTTCCTGTTAACTTTACAGGAAGGGTGCTTTCTTGCATCATGCTGTGTGCAGGCACCGCGAAAAGTGTCGAGGCTTTTGAGAAATGGGTAAAGGTGTCAGTCTTGTGACGAATAGACAAAAAAGGTGTGTGTGTGTGTGTGTGTGTGTGCGAGTGTGGGCGGATTCACAAACGAATGAAAAGGACTCTTTTTTTGTATTTTTCTTGTGGTGAAGATCACTCTCTTCTATCTAAAGCTTTCTGCCGCTTTTTCAGTCTTCTCTCAGATATTCTCTGCATTGCTATTATTAATCTATATGACTAACACACTCATGAACATTAATAAGAATTTGCATTTCATTTGCACAAGTCAAACTGCTCAATCTTACAGTGAATCACTACTGGTTGTTCTGACTAGTATGAGCTTTGGGAGGGGTTTCACAGTGTGTTTATTTAGGCTCCTTGTGTTCATCTGTTTCTGTTTTAGCTGTGTGTTTCTTTCTGAATTAGTTTTTGTGACTCACAAAATCCTGGACGTACCGTTGCTTGTTGGATTGGATATTTTAGTCTGACACTGACTCTATTGTTTTGGACATTTAAAGAGCTCTTCATACTACGTGTAAAGTGATGTTTTGAAAAAAAATCCAAACTTTCTCTGACACTGTGTTATTTTAAAACCAAACTAAAGACCTTACTTTTTACCCAAGCATTTTCTGAACTGAACATACTGTATTTTTACAGTACCTTTGTTTGTATTTATGTGCATGTGTGTACGTATGGACGTTTCTGCTTTATTTCTTGTTTTGTTTTTATGTAAAGCGCTGTGACCTGATTTTGTATCATGGTGCGATGCAGATACGTTTGAATTGAATTGGGTGTTTCAGATTTCATGGTTGGAATTCTACGTTGCCAGTTTATTCGGTTACAACTAACGCAGCCTAAGTCAACAGCCATGCAAGAAATCCTACCGTCATGATGTTCACTTTTAGTTGAAAGTGTTTTTCTAAGTACGATAAAAACAGAATCACTTTTGATTGCATCCCTTGCCCTCTGTGTTTCTCCAGCTCCTCCTGCTTCTCCATCTCTTCCTGAGTGCTACATCCCATGTGATGAGAACGATTGTGCATATATACGCTGTAAGTGGGATTCAAGGCTGGACCCTGAGATCCCCACGCACTACAGTCTGCACTGGAAGTCAGCAGATAGCGAGTAAACACAACCAGAAATACTCCTTCATTGTCATCAGACAAACTTTAATAATCTGATAACTTTGGGAGAAGCCTTCTGAATTAGTTTTACTCCTCGTGTCTTGTCTTCCAGGAAGGTGCATGAGATCAATGGGACCAGTACGAGTTGGACTATCGATCGGGAAGGCTACAGCCGCGGGGATCTTCGCGTTTGGGTCCAAGCTAAGAACCAGCATGGTTCTGCCAAATCCCAGGCTGCTTTGTTCAATACAGCTGATATCAGTGAGTTAGTCCTGCACATTCATCAATACAGACATCACCACGAACGACAATAACAACAGTAATAATAGTATAAGTAGCACTTGATGCCAACAAAAATCACTCTAATGTACCTGTGTGATAGTAAAAAGTTGATACTGACTTCAGTGACTCTTTAATTTATCTTCAAATGATTGGTTTTGATTGAAGTGATATTTCATTTTTGATTGCTTTTGTGCATCTCTCTCTCTGTTTCTAGTCAAGCTGCCTCCTCCTACAGTCTCATCAGTCAGCGATCAGGACTCTTTAGAGATTTCCTGGAAGTCCACCTGTGCTAAGCAGCAGCTCTCTTTGGGTCAATGTGAGGTCCAATATCGGACCGAGGGAGAGCAAGTCTGGCGTGAGGTGTCTGATTTAGGTTTTGTCTTCCACTATTTCCCTTTTCTTCCTCTCAGCATGATCCGCACTCTGTAACGGAGTATGTTGACTTTGAGAAGAAAGTGCAAAATGTTTCAATTATTGCCCTGAAAAAAAAACAAACTCAAAGATAATCTTGCAAGAAAAACTGTGTATCATTGATTGTCTAAAGCTTTGTCAACTGAATACATGCTTGTCCACACAGGACAATAATGTACCCCATGGCAGCTATACAGTCGAAAGTCCCCAGCCCGGCACAGTCTATGAATTTCAAGTTCGCTGTTCCTGTGACCGGGGCTTGACGAGTGACTGGAGCGAGATCCACAGAATACGAAGCACGGAGACGGGTGAGTCCTCACTCGTCTGCAAGTTTAGCGTCGGCAAAGAACTCGAAGAAGGTTGCAAAATGTCTTGCTGTTTGTTTTAAACTGTTTTTAACTGTTCAGTTAAAAAGCATTTATGGAATAGTTTGACCTTTTGGGAGATATGCTTACTTGCTTTCTTGCTGAGGGTTAGATGAGAAGATGGTTACCACTCTTGTTTCAGGATGGTGCTGATCGGTGGATTTACACTGGGTCTGATTTGGCCATTAACTCTCTGTTATTCTCTCCTTCTTGCTAACTTGTTCCCCCTTTGTTCAGCCCCAGATGGAGAGCTGGATGTATGGAGTGATTGCGGGATATCCCAGAAAAGCTCCGACTGTGCTGTGACCTGGAAGGTAGGATCAGCACATTACCCCACAACCGTTATTCTCTGACGGAAACCAGAGTCTCACTTTACGCAGACATGCTATACTCGCTAACCCTCCTCCTTCTCTTCATCCCATCCAGAAGCTTCCTATCGCTCAAGCTCGCGGCCTCATTCTGGGATATGAAGTCCGACTGTCTTACAATAACAACGCCCCGGTGTTGGTGAACGTGTCCACAGCTGAGCCAAAGGGCCAGTTGGCCTGTGAAGAGATGCATTGCCACTTTGCTTCCTCTCTGAAGGACGTGTCATCAGTCAGCGTGTCTGCCTACAACACGCGTGGTGCCACAAAGCCTTCTTCTCTCACTCTGCCAACACCAGGAATCAACTGTCATGGAGTCAAAAGTACAAGTAGTAAGTACAGAAAGCTTTGTATCAGAGGCTGTATTCACAAAACACCCGGAGGCTTAAAGCAGCTCCTAACTGGATGGATATGTTTTTTGGTCTAAGAGTTATTCAGAAAGCCTTTCGGAGCCAAAAGTAAGAACTTCGAGTTCATCGAGAGTCACTGAGACACACAAGACTGAGACAATCAGTCGAAGGCTGCAGGTAATCTGCCTCATCACGTCAACGTTTTGGGAAAACACAACAATAATCAACTTATTTTTTAAAGGCGAGTTACTAATAATCAAATCAGCCCACCAACAATTTCAATATCTCATTTGAGAATTATTTCTCAAAGCAAAAATTGGCTCTTCAGACCATTAAATGTGAACTTAATAATCACCAAATGGACTAAATGAATAAAGCTGACTTTATGGCCATCAATATGCTCTAAATGTAGAATCACCAAATGATTACTTATGAAATTATAGTTAAAATGATGGACAATAATTCTATATATTTATTATCTAATGCTCTAGTTCCTTCCCTTGTATTTCTACTATTGTTGCGGCGTATAAGAACTAACCAAGCATTTGTCTCTTGCTCAGGTGAACAGAAAAACGAGCAAGCTATTGACCTCGTGATGAACGAAGAGAACCTCACTGTGTCCTGGGGTCCGCCCGCTCAGCTCTCAGACAACCTCAAGGAATATGTGGTGCAATACAAGCAAGATGGATGTCCTCCAGGCCAAGGATTTGATTGGATCAGGGTGAACAAAAGCCAGACAACAGGAATCTTTGAAGGTCTGTTTGATTTGAATACAACAACGCTGTTATCTGATTGTGCATAGGCCCAGAAAATGATGGAGAACATTCATTCAAAGAAAGCGTCATTCATTGATAATCTGTTATAGTATATTTTCAACTTGGAGAATGATTCTTCTTACTTTTAAGGTTGGGCTTGTGCTGCCTGTTTTCTAAGTGGCTGTTTAATCTGGTTTGTATCTCCACCTACAGGTCGATATAAAAATGACACAGTCTACCAAGTGTCACTGTTTACTGTATCAAACAGCAGGAAAGTCCATCACCTTTCATCAGTTTTCGGATATTTAATTGAAGGAAGTAAGTATTGTATGCGTTGTTTTTGAGCTATCTTTAAAAAGAATGTTTTACTTCCACTGGCTCCTCATATTAACTGGAATAAACGTGTAACCACCGTGTACCTTTCTCCTATCTCTTTTCAGCCCCCTCCAGAGGGCCATCGTTTGAGGTGTCTTCCATCGCTGACACTCAAGTGACCCTCTCTTGGGAGTCTATTCCCCTCTCCGAGCAGAACGGGGTGATCCTTTACTACCAAATAGTCGTAGAGAGTGGAGCAGACAGACAAAACGGTACACGGCAACAATATATAACACAGTTGTAGTAATTACTTTAGGAAACAACGTAATTGCAAATGACTGTGCGATGGATTGCCATCAAATTTGGTACACACCTCTACTAACTTTGGTAAAAGCTAAACCTTTCATTCCCATCAGCCTCAGCTGTGTGATGATTAGCAAATGTTAGCATGCTAAACTAAAATGGTGAAAACGGCTAAACATCAGCGTGTTAGAATTGTTGTTTAAACAGTATGATTGTTATCTTTATACAACATAGTTATAAGACAAGACGTACCTTCAGAAAATGTAATGAAAAATATATAAATACAAAATGATTTCGGCAGCATCAACAACATTCTAGAAAGTGCACATTGCCACAACAGTTTAACTGGTACTTTAAAGCGGCCCATAGATGATCAGTGGCCAAAATAGCTTTGTGCTATCTATGAATTCATTCATTCATTCATTTACATCACATAAAATGTTGACATTAGCCTTTACCTCAAAGCTCTCCTTGGCCTAAATGCAGCACACATATTGGTAAATCAAAATGCATGTGTGAAATCATGATACATATATGGAAAAGAAATAAAGAAAAGTAGTAACAGGCAAACTGAAGTAATAGAACACTTAATTTGGTTTGTTTCTGTCAGCTGTTCTCTGTTTATTTGACCTCACTCCACACAATTTGTCTCTCCTAGTGGTGTACAATGTGAGCGTATCACCGCAGTGTGAAAGTCAGACGTTTAAGCTGCTGCAACTCAGTCCTGGACAGGAGTACGAGGCGCGGATCCGAGCTGTGACCAAAGCCGGATCTGGAGAGAATAAAACGGCAAAGTTCAAAACCAAGGACCATGAACATTTTGGTATTACATCACAAACCTAATTGTTTTCTTGTTGAATGTGATGAGCTCAGGATGAGCTGTATGACAGAGAATTTTAAGAGGTGTAATTTGATATTTCTTACAATTCCTGGATTAATCATACTCGCCTAATCAGTTTATCTCTCTCGTCTTGTTTTTCTCTTTTTCAGCGCACACAACAGCAGTTGTGCTTGGAATCATTCTGTTGGTCGTGATATGCGGTCTTTGTATTTTATACAGGTGAGATAATCATTTAAAAATACTTATCTTATAGTTCTGAAGCATCTTGTGTTGTATAGCTGTGATGCAGCACGTTTGTTTTGCTTTTTCTTGGTAAATACTTTGACTATTGTTCACTAATCTCTAATAACACTTGAAATACTTTAACAAGCAAAACAAATATTATGTTTCAGTGTTGGGGTGCTAAAACTGTGCACAGTGCAAGGATAAAAAAGGATATTTATATTTATTCTCTCCATGATTGTTGTGGATGTGAACATTGAAGCTAATAATACATTAATGTGCACATTTTTCTTTTTCATTGAACCTGAGGGTTTCTTATGCTTGTTTGTTTTGAACTCCTATGTGTCTGCCAGTGCTTGTCGAGGAGAAAAAACAGCTTGGTGCCTCGGTGTTTCTCTTACAAAAGTGCCGGATGCCCGCAACAGCCACATTTTCAGACACATGAAGCACCAGGTGAGAGACTGGACTGAAATAACAGCACCTCCTTGTCTTTGTTTCTAATCTCGGAAACAGGATTTACGCTGATTGTTGATGCCATTATTTTGCTTTTCAGCTGGTAACTGATTATTCCGTTTACAACTACACGCTCACTAGGGTAGTCAAATCCTAGTTTGTTAGTGTGTTTTACCAAAAACGACTAAATACATCCCGGGTCTGTGTGTGATCTCTCTGTAGATTAATGACTCCTTTGCTTGGATCTGCATTCCCGTGAATGAGCCGCATCCCAAGATCTCTCTGTTGGAGGTCGTGGAGAAAACCTCCGGCCCTGAAGGGTTAACGAGGATAGCGGGCGGTGATGGGTGCTCACAGGCGGACTGCCAAGATGATCGGAGAGAACAATGCTACAGCAAAATGGTTGACTCGGATGAGGAGAGGGACAGAGAAGGTAGTAGGAGCTCATCAGAGGAAGAACAGTCGGTGTCGGGTTACGAAAAGCACTTCATGCCCACTGCTTTGGAAGTAATGGATGTTTGATGTTTCTCATGTTTTGATGTTTTGATGTTGGCTCATGGACGTTCATCTCAGATGTGTGTGTTTTTTTTCATTTCTTTTAAAAGTGCAGAAAATGTTCAATGTAGAAATGTTATTTTCGATGATGACCCTCTGTTCAGGCTGCTATATCCTCTCTGCAGGACCCAGGAGGGCGACTCAGGTCATTGGAGAGATTTATCTACTAAAGCTCATGACATCTTTCTTTTGGCTTTATTCGATCAGTGTTTGTTTTCTTCTTACTTTTCTTATTTCAGTGATTACCTATGTTGGGCCTGAAACACCTCAGGTTTTTTTGTCAACATTGTTGCACCTTAAACTTTATATTTTTATAAGTAAAATGTAAATTTGTGCATCTGTCATATATAAATAAGATATTTTAATAAGAGTCTGACTGCAATGTTTCTAACTTGTTCGATTTAGTTCACTTTAGTGACAACACAGCCATGCTGGTGGAATATGGTGCATGTCATTCCACAGCCTTAAAAATATTCAAGTAATAATAAACACATGAAGCCACAAAACATCACACATATCTAAATTTCACAATATCTAACGTAAAAAGGTAAAAAGGAAACACCTATATGGTTTATATTTTGTACTACCTTGTCATTTCAAGTGTCGATTGTTCAAGAAATGTCACACAAATACTGAATTATTTACTAAAGGAGAACATTGTTGAAGTGTTGGATTTATAAGCTGCATTCTTATTAAATATCTGCTCTGCATGCAGGACTATAGGACGTGATCATGTATACAAATTCTAAGCTAATGACTACATTTATAAAATGTAGTACACATTTCATTTAAACTGAAAAAACTAAATGACAACAGTTGAGGACATTTATCATATTACTTTTGTTTTGATGAGTTGCAACTGATCACTAATATGATAAAAACAAAACACACACATCCTGTAGATACTTATATGAATTATAAGTATCACTGTAATGCAATTTTAATCCGTACCATTCTTATGTATTTGGTTGTTTGTAGGCCTTTGTGTGCTATTTTCTGTGTTTAATAATTAACCTTTTTTTTTTTTAAAGCAAAGGTCCTTCTGTAATCTCGCGTAGTTAGCGAAATGTGTACTGGACGGAAGCCGTCATAGCTCAACTTCAGTCGGCGTGCTCATTTGAACAAGAAGAACCGCTACGAAGCACACGGGTGGAGAGCGGCCCAGTACGATAATTCAACTTTCAAGTAAATATTGTACGTATAGTTTTATATACGTTGTACTTTAACCGAACTATTTAGACATATTTTACATCGATCAGACCGCCTCAGTGGGTAAGGTATTCTGATTAAGCGAATTTCAGGCAAGTGTCCGTTATATAGCATTAGCCTAGCTAGTAGCTTTAGCATTAGCATTGTCAGTCAGAAATAGCTTCAAACGGCTTAGCGGCTAACGCCTGTTTGCGAAACGTGTTCACCAAGTTTAGACCCATTATTGGCTGCCAACGACGTGTTAACCGCGGTACCTTACGTGGCCTTTCATATATTAGTTCATTCCTAAATTATGAGTTGGTAAATGGCGGTGTTTTGATAGTTAGATGGCGGTATTTGACTATTTTCAATCCGGGCACATTGTGACTATCTCCAGCCTGGAGTTGGCGTGTCGACCAGGCCCCGAGCAAAGAAGGGCAACTTTAATAGCAGCGGGATAACGCGTGTAAAGGCATCTCAAATGATTATTAACCAACCGATGAGGTATATCGTCAACGGACGCTATAATGAAAGTGAACTATCAATTCGAGTTAAATGTATTTGATGTATAAGCCACACGGGCCGCTTAACGTTAGCGAGGAGCCTGGACATGAAGGCCCTGTTAACATCGCTATAACTTAATCCGTGACAACTTTTCCTCACACTCCGGCCACAACGAGCACGACCCTCTCGGATAAATCGCGAGTTTTCGGACCCCACGCGCAGTACAAACTAGCTGTTTTTGAGATTTAAACGAGAGATATTTCGGCACAAAGGTGTTTCTGTATGTTCGACCAGCGGACCGGGTGGAGTGGGGGTGGGGGTCGGATTAACGTGGAGCGGATAAACCGGGTCACAGAGATTTTAACGGGTCATGTTCTCTTAATGTCCTCGTTTTTTGTTGTTGTTCCATAAGCCGATTTCCAATTATATTTTTAGGTGTTGGCTGCTTCGGCTAACCACTGCAGCGGTTATTTTATCTCTAAATACCCCTTAACGTTACCTAACTCTTGAGGGCCCTTTGGCCGCCTTCGACCCGCACCATGTGCACCTTCAACCCCCTGCATGTGCTCTTAAGGCTTATTTCCTCTTCATCCATATGGTACATTGGCTGATTAGGTAAAAGTGACCGTCTGCAGATATTTTACATTTCAGATTATTAAAATGCACTTCTTGGGTACAAAGTCTGGTGGTAGAGAAGTTCTGCAGATAAGTTACAAAAAATATTTTGCGTTAGGAATAGTTGCAGTGTAAGCAGACTTAACTGTGCATCGAAAGGAGCTTCATACAAAGCTCTGTACGTTTCCTTTTACATTGCTTTCCTATAAATAGCTACGCGTGTGGATTTTGGAGGTGATGCATCCAAAAAAACATCTGACTGCCACTGATGGTGTTTGTATTCATACTGTCTGATCCAGAAACCACCCGCATACCTATTTGTCACTTAGTTCTACATAGTGATCCATGTAGGGCTACACTGTAAAACATGCATATAACTACGTTAATGTGTTTATTCAATTACGTGTGTTTGTTTTTCAGGATGGAGTGGCAGCCAGATGAGCAGGGACTTCAGCAGGTCCTCCAACTGCTCAAAGACTCTCAGTCGCCCAATACAGTCACGCAGAGAGCAGTCCAACAAGTATCCTACCACAGTACAATCTGGGGGTGTGCGTAGGGAAGCTAGGGCTAATTATTTGATTTTATTGCTAGTGCAAAGGGATTTTAATCTGTACCATGCTACATTTATTGCTACTTCTGCCATGTTATCAAGTTGGAGCGCTATCCACATTTTAAAGATTTTCACTATAGTAGTCCAGAGTGGAGCGGTTGTATTAAACTCCAAATATATCTTTGGTTGATGTAAATTCTATTTGGGTGAGCCAGCCATAAATATTGGTGATGTTTAATACACCGGTGATTCCATGTGGAGCTCTGTGTCACTCTTTATATGCATTTACAATTAGACCAGTGACATGGTCCTTAACTGCCACGCTAGAAACTCGAACAACTCAACCAATTCCCCGACTTCAACAACTATCTCATCTTTGTTCTCACGCGACTCAAAACTGAAGGTGAGTCGCCAGATGTGTTTCTCCTCTTTCAGCCGGTTTATAACACACCGACGTCATGAATCCACAATGATTAAAGTTCCTTTCATACTCCCACCCACCACCACATACACGTAGAACGCTGTGTCGCACCGTCTTGCATCTGGACATGATGAAAACACCCAGCTCATTGATTTACGATGATACATAATGTTCCTATATTTTCTGATCCAGATTTGTCAAGACTCTTTTTCGGCTTCATATATTTGATTTGTCTAATGTGCATTTCACAGAGAGAAACCGCTGGGTGGGATGAAGGACCACCTGATTCAGTTTATTTAAATTAACGCAAACATCTGGTTAAGATTTGAGCAGAGCCAAACATGATGTAACGATATAATAGAAATGGCACAAACCTGTAAAATACGTTACGTGATTGTCTTTGGTTATAGTCAGGAAGTGATGGGTTTACATTTCAGGTAGAACTGGTTTCTGGACCGGTATAGATTCCTAATACACAGACGTTATTTGTGGCCTCTGTTCCTCTCTTAACTTAGTCGTACCTTCCTTCTGTTCACTTCCTCTCCTCAGACGAGCCGACTCGCTCTCTGAGTGGTCTGATACTGAAGAACAATGTCAAGGCCCACTACCAGAACTTCCCCCCGACCGTTGCTGACTTCATCAAGCAGGAGTGTCTCGGCAACATCGGCGACCCCTCGCCGCTCATTCGCGCCACCATCGGTGAGTTTGTGTTTTGTGGCCGTTTGTACCTAGTACACCCGGTCCTTTACCCGCCTCTGGAGCTGATGCATAAAACATTAAAAACACCTGATTTCCCGTGGAGGTATTTGTATTCATACTGTCTGATCCAGAGCGGCCGACAAAGGCGACCGCTCACGGTCCCGTAAATAACGGATCGCTGTCTGACGTTCGGTGTCTCTCCCGCTCCTCTAGGCATCCTGATCACGACCATCTCCTCCAAGGGAGAACTACAAACATGGCCTGAGCTGCTGCCTCAGCTCTGCAACTTGCTCAACTCTGAGGACTACAACACCTGCGAGGTCTGCACTTACCCCGCTCTGCCCTTTTTTTTTAATGCTATACTAGGAATTGCGTAAAGCCACCAAACATCACAGCAAGATAGATGCTCGATGTGCCTCACCCAACGGGAGAGGGAGGGAGATGTCAGTCTAGCGTAGTTCGTACATGCATCCTGAGACTAGGAGTGTGCACATCCTCTAAAGGAAATGGCAGACATCCAAATCATTTATATTTATTTAAAAAAAAATGTACATGTAATATCGGGGATCAAAACGTTTTACGGGACACTCGAAGCATTTGGAATCTAATTATTTCTCAAGCATCACGTGGGAGAGTTTATCTTTAACATGGAGTCCGTCTTGCATCTGGACATGATGAAAACACCCAGCTCATTGATTTACAATGATACACAATGTTCCTATATTTTCTGATCCAGATTTGTCAAGACTCTGTTGCTCAGCAGCGGTATTTTTCGCTCTTTTTAAATTGTCCGCTCACACTTCGGAGTCATAAACTCATACTTTTTATCATAGGTGCCTCTTTTTGACACGTAACAATAAGAACGTTCTATTGACTGAAAATGTTTTTTTGCATTTGTGGAAATAAAAATGAGCTGAAAAGTGAAGTCTGTTGAATGCACTCAGTACCAGTTTCCTTCTCTGATGCAGTCTCACTCTCTCCTCTGTGTTCTTGTATGTTTGCGTTTGATTTGACAGCCTCTCTGTGTATGTCCGTGTCTCAGGGCTCATTTGGAGCACTGCAGAAGATCTGTGAGGATTCGTCGGAGCTGCTGGACAGCGACGCTCTGAACAGACCCCTCAACATTATGATACCAAAATTCCTCCAGTTCTTCAAGCACTGCAGCCCCAAGATTAGGTACGGGAGGGAGCAGAGACTCATTCTGATTGGTTGTGTTTCTCGTCTGGGCGTGATGCAGAATTAACACCTGACTGACCGTGAAGGCGTTTGTATTCATACTGTCTGATCCAGATAATCTGAGCTTCCTGTCGCACTACGCCTCACACTGACGGTTGACAGAAGAGTTACATTAATGGCTAATAAGATTAAATTAGAAATATTCTTCTCACTACGATACATTTCTCTCTTGGCGCCTCAGTGTTGCCAATCCATCCAAAAAAAATAAGTTTGTACAAATCCAGATGTTGGTATATTTAAACATGCTGCATTATAGCACCCTAATCTATCTCTGTGTGACTCCACTGTTAACATGTTGTGTTCGCTGCAGGTCCCATGCCATCGCCTGTGTGAACCAGTTCATCATCGGCAGAGCCCAGGCCCTGATGGACAACATCGACACCTTCATAGAGGTGAGCTGTGTGCTGTGAGGTGACTTGGACTGTTTCTATATCAGACTACAGAAAGTTGAAAGTCTTTTCAGCTTGTTGTTAAACCCTTTTGCTCAGGTTATATGTATAGTGTAGCTAGACTGGGAGTTACGTGAAGCCACCAAACATCACAACAAGATAGATGTTCGATGTGCCCGAACAGAGCCAACAGAGGAGAGGGAGGGAGGGAGGGAGGGGTCAGTCTTGAATTGATCATTTTAGTTTTTTAAACATTTTAAGTGACACTCTAAACATTTGGAATCTAATTATTTCTCATTTCTTGCATCTGGACATGATGAAAACACCCAGCTCATTGATTTACAATGATACACAATGTTCCTATATTTTCTGATCCAGATTTGTCATTGCTCTGTGCCAGGTTTGCTCTTTTTAAATTGTCAGCTCACACTTCGGCGTCTTCCACTCATACTTTTATCATAGTTGCGTCTTTTTGACACGTAAAAATAAGAACGTTCTATTGACTGAAAACGTTTTTTTATTTGTGGAAATAAAAATCAGCTGAAAAGTCTTTTTATTTAAATGGATGGACTCATTTAAATAAATCCATGTCCGTCCCAATTGTGTCTTTTATTTTTTTTCAAACCTCTATTAAAAAGACTTTCTTTCTTATGTCATCTCTCCTCTCTGTCCATCTAGAGCTTGTTTGCGCTGGCAGCAGATGAGGACTCTGAGGTTCGAAAGAACGTGTGCCGAGCTCTGGTCATGCTGCTGGAGGTCCGCATAGACCGCCTCATCCCCCACATGCACAGCATCATCCAGGTAAGTGTTGCTCCACCACCTGTGGGACCACCTGTACGTAGTTGGATGTGGGAGAACATGTAGACCGCGTCCTTATTTCTGGCATCTGGACATGATGAAAACACCCAGCTCATTGATTTACAATGATACACAATGTTCCTATATTTTCTGATCCACATGAGTCGAGGCTCTGTGCTACGATGTTGTTCACCCTCAAGCTCTTAATTTTTCCAATCTGAAACGCGTACTTTGCTCCTCTCCTGCAGTACATGCTGCAGAGAACCCAGGACCCCGATGAGAACGTGGCCCTGGAGGCCTGCGAGTTCTGGCTGACTTTAGCAGAGCAACCCATCTGTAAGGAGATGCTGTCTGGACACCTGGTGCAGTGAGTAGCATACTAACTACTGATGGGGGGGAAATGTGCATTCTGGTTTTATACTGTGAGAGATGTGGTTCTCTCAATAAAAAAAATCAACTTGTACGTGAGGTTAGTCGGCTGTTTTAACCAAGCAAGTCTCCTCCTTCTCCCCGCTTGATGTAGACTAACGCCTATCTTGGTAAATGGGATGAAGTATTCTGAAATTGACATCATACTATTAAAGGTGAGCTCTTTTTGTTCTGGTAATCTTTACCTTTTCATACAGAAATATACCATTTGTGTTATGAATTGATCATAATGTTCATTTAAGTGTAGGGCTGTCCCGAAAAGTTTGCAGCTTCGTTTTGAGTCCGTCTTGCATCTGGACATGATGAAAACACCCAGCTCATTGATTTACAATGATACACAATGTTCCTATATTTTCTGATCCAGATTTGCCAAGACTCTGTGTAGGATTCATAGATTCATTCCAGACTGAACCTCAGCTTATTTAGGTAATGCTGGTAATCGCAGGTTGACCTGGTTAGAGAAAGAGGTTTTGAGTGTGTTCAGACAACTTTGTGCAAAATAACCACCATGATATATAAAGTAATGGTAACTTTGTCTAGTTTCTCTGAGCACATGTCTAAAAGGTCAAGATCAATGAGAACTGTTATTAAAAGTCGGTCTCATAAAGTACCCGTGATGGCTGAAGTAAAACTCGTGTGTTTGTCCAGGGGGACGTAGAGGAGGACGAGGCGGTTCCAGATAGTGACCAGGACATCAAGCCCCGTTTCCACAAGTCGCGCACCGTCACCCTGCAGCACGAAGGAGGCGAGGACGAGGAGGGCGAGGACAACGACGACGACGATGATGACGACGACGACACGCTGTCGGACTGGAACCTTCGTAAGTGAAATGCAGTTACAGAGAATATGTGCAATAGGAGCATTCTGGTGATGCGCAGCGTCTTCTGCTGTGAAGTCCCCTGTGAAACGGGTCCAACAGGTCGGGGTTTAGGAATGACTGGACTCTTTTTTTTTTTCTTTCTTTTTTTTTCGATGTAGGGAAGTGTTCCGCTGCGGCACTGGACGTGCTCGCAAACGTGTTCCGCGACGACCTGTTGCCCCACCTCCTGCCGCTCTTGAAAGGCCTGCTCTTCCACCCCGACTGGGTCATCAAGGAGTCTGGCATCCTGGTCCTGGGGGCCATAGCTGAGGGTAAGACGGGACTGGATGTCTCTCAGAAACCACTTGATTTGTTATACGAGCAGCAGTCGTATCGACAGGCTGAGTTTTTAGTCCGTCTTGCATCTGGAAATGATGACACACCCAGCTCATTGATTTACAATGATACCTTTTAGTTCCTATATTTTCTGATCCAGATTTGTCAAGGCTGTTGCTCAATATTGGAATCTTTTGCCCTTTTTAATAACTAGTCCTTTCCCCTTGTTGTTCTCTCCTCTCTCCATGCCTCAGGCTGCATGCAGGGCATGGTGCCCTACCTGCCAGAGCTGATGCCACACCTCATCCAGTGTCTATGCGACAAAAAGGCCCTTGTGCGCTCCATTGCCTGCTGGACCCTGAGTCGCTATGCACACTGGGTGGTCTCTCAGCCCCCCGACTCCTACCTCAAACCCCTCATGACGGAGCTTCTTAAACGCATCCTGGACGGCAACAAGAGGGTGCAAGAGGCTGCTTGCAGGTGAGCACATCTATTCATGTATCGTCCGTAGTCTGGCAGAAGTATATCGCTAGATTAAATATTGACTTGTCCGCCATCTTGGTTTTCTCTCAGTGCGTTTGCCACCCTGGAGGAGGAGGCGTGCACAGAGCTGGTGCCCTACCTGAGCTTCATCCTGGACACACTGGTGTTTGCCTTTGGGAAGTACCAGCACAAGAATCTCCTCATTCTCTATGATGCCATAGGAACTCTAGCGGACTCAGTGGGCCACCACCTCAATCAGGAAGTAAGTGAAATGTATAAGCCTGCACTCAAGTTTTCCAGCACATGCAAGATCATGCTTTACACCAGTTCTCTTATAAAATAAATATACATTTTTTGACCCTATTTGAACCGTAGCTAATAGAATTATCTTTGCACTTAATTGGATTTAAAGGAGTTTGACCTTTGTGATTGATATTGTTTCTCAGGAGTACATTCAGAAGTTGATGCCGCCCCTTATTGCCAAGTGGAACGAGCTGAAAGACGAAGACAAGGATCTCTTCCCACTGCTAGAGGTGAGAAGTTGTTTTAAGTAATTTAAAGTAATAGTGACACTCGAAACATTTGGAATCTAATTATTTCTCAAACATCTTTCGGGAGAGTTTATCGTTAACATGGAGTCTGACTTTTGAGTCCGTCTTGCATCTGGACATGATGAAAACACCCAGCTCATTGATTTACAATGATACACAATGTTCCTATATTTTCTGATCCAGATTTGTCAAGACTGTGTGCTAGGCTGTTGCTCAGTAGTGTGTTTTATTGCTCTTTTTAAATTGTCTTCAACGCATACTTTTAACATAGTTGCGTCTTTTTGACACATAAAAATAAGAGGAAAGATGAAGCTTTGCTTCAGTTTTATTTTCTGATGCAGTCTCACTCAACCCACATTGGGTTTAGAATATCTGAGCTTCTAACATAAATGGCTCTTTCACGCTAAAATGACACATAGAAAATAATTGTCGCTTTAAGGAATGTCTCTTGCTCTAAAACTAGGGCTCTGCCGAATGTTGTTTTTTTTCTCTTGAGATTTTTGATTGAAGCTTCGGTCTGTTTTTAACATCCTCACCCTAAAAATTGGGGAAACACCGCAGGCAACACATGTGCGTATGTGTAACTATAATAGTCTTTGTTTTTTCCAGTGTCTGTCGTCGGTAGCTACCGCCCTGCAGAGTGGGTTTCTGCCTTACTGTGAGCCCGTCTACCAGCGCTGTGTCACGCTAGTCCAGAAGACGCTAGCTCAGGCTATGGTGAGCATGCTTACACGCACGCACACAATACACGCACACAATACACGCGTTGTGTATTCGGTGATGAATTTGCAGAAGAGATGATAAAAGTTCTCCGCCCTGTCCGTACAGATGTACAACCAGCATCCAGACCAGTACGAGGCTCCGGACAAGGACTTCATGATCGTTGCCTTGGATCTGCTGAGCGGCCTGGCGGAGGGTTTGGGGGCTCATGTGGAACAGCTGGTGGCCCGCTCCAACATCATGACTCTGCTTTTCCAATGCATGCAGGTATGAGTGCAGTTTCTTTTTATAGATGGGAGAAAAAAACGGAGCTATACGCATGCTGTTTCATTTGAATTTAGACGTATTAACAACACTAAGTGGTCTGGTTTTGTGTTGCAGGATACTATGCCTGAGGTGAGGCAAAGCTCCTTCGCTCTGCTGGGGGATCTAACCAAGGCGTGCTTCCTCCATGTGAAGCCCTGCATTGGTGAGTGTGCGATACCCGTTGTAGCCAGAGATTGTCCGATGTCTTTAGTGAGAGTCTGCGAGGTTATAAAGGAACTGCATGTGCGTCAGTGATCGGATGTCATTCTGTCTGTATTGTAACCTTTGTGTGTCCATGTCCTCCCTCCCCAGCTGAGTTCATGCCCATCCTGGGGCTCAACCTGAACCCAGAGTTTATCTCGGTGTGCAACAACGCCACCTGGGCCATCGGAGAGATCTCCATGCAAATGGGTGAGAAAGCAGGTCGCGCATACTGTCTTATGTGTTTTTGGTTTGTTCCCTGAAAACAAGTGCTCAGTATCTGGATATGATGAAACACCCAGCTCATTGAAACACAATGATACATTTTGTTCCTATATTTTCTGATCCAGATGTGGCACACCGCGTGTTGCGCTAGGTGGCACAGTTGAGTTGTTTGCCATCTCGAGTCTGCAGGTTTACACACGTAAGAAAACACAAACCTGTCAGCGGTTCTGTGTAAACCTCATTATGCCGGCACATAGGGCTGGGCAAGATTGGGAAAATCACATATCCCTATATTTATGACCAAATACCTCAATATTGTGACTATATATTCGGGTTGGCTATTCCTAAGATTTAGATTAGAACAGTGTGGTAAGTTCAGTAAATGATATCACTTCACTGTAATGCAACCTTTAAAACCATGAAAAGACAACACTTCTGCCATTTATAAAATATTGCAATATCCAAAATCTTAAGTCAATATCTAGTCTCGTATCACAATATTGACGTATTGTGTGAACCAGTCAGCCCAGTGACACATTGACACACATCCTGACGGGCACAAGTGTCAGTCGGTCTTTGCCTCAACTTGAGGCAGCTGTCAAACAGGTAAATGTAACCGCAACCTGGCAACGAACAGCAGAAATCGTTAAAACCTCTCAGGAAGCCTGTTGTACAAGTGTCAAGTCACATTTTAATCAATTTGATCTGTGTTCTTGGTGTTTGTCTAGGTGCAGAGATGCAGCCTTATGTGGGAATGGTTCTGCCACACCTGGTGGAGATCATAAATCGACCCAACACACCCAAGACTTTGCTGGAAAACACAGGTACCCAAACAGTCGCACATACTTTGTTGTCTGTACAAGTTGGAACATGAGGTTTAAAGATGGGAGTGTCTGGGAAATGTTTGGTGAATCGTTTTGCGTTTGTCTCCCTGTGTGCAGCCATTACGATTGGCCGACTGGGTTACGTCTGCCCCCAGGAAGTTGCCCCACAGCTGCAGCAATTTATTCGACCATGGTGAGGTTATCATCCTGATATTATGAAATGTACAGTTTAGGAAAGAGGAGACGTTTTCTTTGTGCAAAGAATGGCAAAGGACGTGATAGGAAAGAAACTTGATTTATTCTGATCATAAAGATCCTGAGCGACCAAACTAATGAATTAATACGTTCCACTTTTGCCGCTTCCCAGGTGCACATCGTTGAGGAACATCAGAGATAACGAGGAGAAGGACTCGGCCTTCAGGGGAATCTGTGTGATGATCGGCGTCAACCCTGCAGGAGTGGTGCAGGTGAGGTGATCCACTCTAAAGCTGTTGAGGCTACAGGGGTTGTTCTGGAGATGATGAAACACCCAGCTCATTGATAAAGCAATGATACATTTAGTTCCCAAATTAACTTTTCTGATCCAGAGTCGCCCTTTTCACCCCTGTGACTTTGTCCTCCGAGCTCTGAATTTGCTAGTAACGAGTGCCGTTCTCTGTCCAGGACTTCATTTTCTTCTGTGACGCCGTGGCCTCGTGGGTCAACCCCAAGGACGACCTGAGAGACATGTTTTATAAGGTGAGTGCCTCCATCAAAACAGAAGACCGTTTCCCATCGATCTGACGACTAATGCTAATGCTCCTTCACTATGTGCAATGCTTGCTCGCCACACTCCATGATGATCACTTAACAGACATTCGAAATCTGATTTCACGGTGCGGAATATTATTTTTAAGCCTGAGAAGTGTGTGCAGAGCTCGCTGTATGTAGGTGGAGAGCATTTTTTTTCTTTCTTTTTTTGTCAATCTCTCATTTAAGTTGAGCCAAACACTCAATTGCTTAAACCCACTATTTTAAATATTCACATGGAGGTTAATCAGCCGCCGTGATGGTTTTCTGTTTTCTTCTCCCAAGATCTTGCATGGCTTCAAGGACCAGGTTGGAGAAGAGAACTGGCAGCAGTTCTCAGAGCAGTTCCCTCCTCTGTTAAAGGAGCGCCTGTCGGCCTGCTACGGTGTCTAACCCAAACTCCTCCTTGTCCACACGGGACACAACCTGTTAGGTATGTTCAGCAAACGGCAATGAATCACACCTTTTTTTTGAATCCCCCGAGCCACTCGTATGAGCGCCACATTTACTCCCATGATGTTGTTTTAACCTGTTCTTCCTCTTTGTTTTGTCTTGTCTTGTCCCCAGGTTAATGTAGGGGAGGGTAACTGGGGAACTCATTGCACTGCCCAGATTGTGGGGAGAAACCAGAGCTGGAGGGATGTGACTGGCCTTGTGACCCTCCACTCAGCGGATGGCCTCCTTTCCCCCTGCGCCCTGTGTGTGTCTCTCTGAGGGAGGGAGGGTGGGAGGAGGGTGGTGGGTGTGGGAGGGTAAACTGGGGATATACATATACCTCTGGGATTAAACGCCTCACTAAATCCAACACACTCTAAAGTGACTTTCGCCAACAGCACCGCAGGAATCCTAGCTAGGTGAGGGCCAAAAAAAGGGGGGGTGGCGGCTTCGCCCGCTTCCCCCCCCGTCCTCGATTTTGATTATTCTGTTAAGATAGCTGACGGCTGGGAGGGAAGGGGTGGGGGAGGGAGGTGGCAGATAGGTACATTTAAATAAATAAAAAAAGGAATTATCTGAACCAGCATAGGGTGCCACAGTCCCAAACACCACAATGCACGAAGTCCGTAGACTCTCACATGTAGACATGTTTAAACGGGCTGAGGGCAGAGGCTAAAACGCAAACACACGGGACGCTTTTACTACGTAACGATGCAGGAAACGTGCACAGATTGTTTGCACCTTTTACGGCGAAATTGCATAAACCAATTTGGTGTGCATCCACATGGGTCTTTCTCTTTTCACGTGTACATTTAGCTGAAATAATTTTCTTCCTCTTACCTCAGTTTCTGAATTCCTCTCGAATCATAGGTGTCTTTTATTTCCCCCCCCTCTCATGTGAGGCAAAAACAAAAAAAAGATGCAGTAGGTTCGTCCTCTAAGGTTTTACCACCGCAGTACCAAGTTATTGCATGGCATTTGATCACCTCTTAAGTGACGCATGTTTAAGTGAATGTCTGTCTTGTTGCTTACTTTGTTTATGACTGTCGTCGGTATAGGGAGGCTGCCATAATTTGAAGCTGTCAGGTGCTTGGGTTAGTTTGTCCTCCCGTTCGTGCGTATTGTCTGATCAGTGTCCCTTTAGTTTAAAGGAGGCCGTGTGTGTGTGAAGACCAACTTTAGGTAGATTAATACAGGAATCCGCTTAACTCTCTGCAACAAGAGTTCAAATACTGTAGGCAAGTCGAGAATCCTTTTTGCTGCTGCTGCTTCGTTTTAAGAGACTTTACGAAACAAACTTAATGTGAGCGATAAGACATCACCAAGAATGAATTGATTCTTACTGATATAAATGCACTTTTTCTTTTGTAAGAAATTTAGAATTTCAAATGTAAGACAAACAGTAATAATATACTGATCTTGAGAAATAGTTTTTTTTGATAAGTGATTTTAGGTCTGTTTAATGATTTGCTAAAGTAAGCGTAATGATGATAATGGTAAGCATTTGGGGAATGACTAGGTAAGACTTGAGGCCTCTTAACGTAGTTAGTTTTATAATGTAGCTCCTCCTAAAATGGATTTAAATAGGATTCAAGAGGAGGCCGACATCTTAATTGCAGTATTTTGGATCCACGTCTGTGTTCGAGTGTCCCCGTCTTTCTCGCCAAAGCGTTTTCTTAAACAAAGGCTGCTTGAGCCATCAAGGCGTCTCCTGGTCACGATCATTGCATGCTTTTTTCCAACGAGTCTTGCTCCCTTTTTTTTTTTTTAGTTTTTTTTTTAGTCATTTTATAACGGGTCAATTTGGAGGGATCTACCTTTATAAGAGCTTTATCGATGGCATTGCAACTCGCTGCTGGACTAATACGGTACTTCTTCCAGCTTTCGATCAAACTAGTGATTGCCATATGTTCACCCGTTGATACTGTGTAGGATCGGCCTGGGAATACACTGAGTCCTAATAGTTCTCCCCTGACACTGGTTAGCTTATGTGAGAGAGTGGTGGTCTTTGTCCAGCTTTATCTTTTAGTCATTGTTCATAGTGGACGCTTGTAACGGAAGTGTGTACGGCTGTTTGCCTATCGCTGTTTTTACTATAAAGGTGTGTACTCGAGTACTGCTTAGATGTAATTTTGCACCAGCGCTACAATAAAGTAATGTCCGGGGGTCGTAGTTTGAGTCATGCCCGAGTATCAACACTTTGTCTGCTAGTTGGGAAGTTTTATCGCCGTTTTCTCAAATCTCCTGAAATGAAGGCCGTCACTGAAGAAAAATATTCCCTCCTGAATATCAGCTCACGTCAATAATTAGTTTTATAAAGTAATAAAGGGCGGATACCGATGGCATCTTATCCAGGTTTAACTGGGAGGCAAGCATTGAGAGTTGCGGCGGCCACTTGCTGATTATAGGATTAGGATTATCAGCTCTGGGAGCAGCAACTGGTGAAGTTCAGCCGCAAATAATTGGTAAAAAGTTGAGGCTTCACTACTCCCCACCATGTTGCGATACACTACGCGCTATACAGAAGTAAAGTTAAATGCAAGTTGGCCACAGGTTGTTTTTTTATTTTACTTTTTATTTTATTTTTTATGTTCGTATGACGGTTTTGTTTTTATTAATTAATTTATTTCTTTTTAATTTTTTTGTGCTCCAGTGCACAAATTCTTTTGGACTTTAAAAGTTTTTTTTTTCCTTTTTTATTCTTTTTGTTTTAAAGAATACTTTTGTTTTCGTTGTTTTATAGCGGACGATTTGATTATGTCAAAGTTGATGTTGTGGTTGGACTGAAGGAGAGTCGGTGCTTGGTGCATATATCTTAGGGAAGAATGTGGAAAACTAATTCATAACTTTGTTTCAATCTGATATCAAGGCTGGCAATTGAATTTGATGTAGTACCTTTCTTTTTTGCTCAACTGTGGTGCAGGTTGGACGTTATCTGATGTATCCCTTTTTATTTAATTTTTTTGTGAATAGGGGAAATAAACATTTTTTTTCTATTAACCTTTTGAGTCGTCTGAACGTTTTGTTCCACTGGAAACATCACACACATGTAGCAAGCATCGCTTCTTTGTGAGCTAGGAGTGTTTCTTGTCTTGCAATTGAACTAAAGTGACATTTGAATAACGGCACTCGATGTACGGCAGAGACTGTAAAATAAAAGAGTATTAAAGTCTGACCATGTAACAAACCGCTAGGGAAGGATTTTAGAAATTCCGAGTAATAAGTGCATCCATTTTCTAGTTCCAATTTCACCTAAATGTATGTCCTAATGAAGTACGTTCAGCCTCTACAGCTTACATATAAATAACACTGCTAATCCAATATTGTTTTACAATAACGGGATTTAACTGTCTGCACAATTTCTCAAATTTAATTAGCCCACTTGCTCAAAGTATTTGTGCCAATAAAGGTTTTTTTTCTTTTTCTCACGGTTGTCAAACCTTTTGACTTTGATTCTTCTATTGGACTAAGGCAGTTTTTCAGTTGTCACGCTTCAAAAGATGACATTTAGTAAGGTGAAAGACATATGGGCACACCTGTTTGATTAGCAGTGTTTGTCGCGCCAACCATCACTAGATTGTGAAAGGAGAGATAATGTTGCGTCTCCAACATGTCTATAGATTATATCATGACAGTTGTTTTGCCTGTTATGAATAACACACCCTCTGCATGCATCTGTGCCAAAGTGTAAGTTGCGAGCTATGAAAGGTGCAGTGAAGAAGGTGAGCTGCAGACGATGCACATGTTTCTTCTCGCAGCTTTTCGCGAGTTACTCTTAGTCGATCGCACATGAAAGTCATAAAATGTCCGAAGTGTGAGGCGGTGATTGCAACAAAATGAATGCCTTTTATTTTTATTTTTTTTATAGGTTCAAAATCTGCCCACTCATCTCCGCTTGTTGCATTGTGGGTAATCTAGGAGTCATTTTTTTTTCACCATGAAGAAGTGTGGGATAAAAAAAAGACCTGATCTTGGGTTTTGTTGCATTGACTGCACCACATATTTACTCTCTATATATTTATTAATAAATATTCACCATTTTTTGTTACTGCACTCTTTTTTTTTTTTTTAACAAGTTCCTTGTAAGGATTTGAATTGGAGGCACATTCAATCTTTTAATGAAATGTACAATGAATTAATAAATTTACTGTAATGTAATTTACATCAGATCCTAACATATGGTGACTGTTCTTTCGGTTATAACGAAGGTGACTTGGATGAAATGGAAAGAAGAGGAATGCAACTTACCCAAGAAGAAAACAAAACTTTTGAAATGTGATCAGCGCTAGAAAAGACGGGCTTATCTCCTCCAGTTCGGTGACGGTCTGGTGATTGAACAAACATATTCCATGTGAAGAAATCAAAAACATCTTGTTCTGTAAAGCTGCAGCCACTACAGTCATGAGGCCATTTGCTGTCAGCGAGAGACAAACTGATGCTCCATTAAAGATCCATCTTAAGTTATAGACATTTGTGTATTATGTTTGTAAAGCTTCTTTGAGAACTTTAAAAGCACTATATACTGTGTATCTGATGTCTCACTAACATAATTTAAACTGTTGAGTCCTTAGATATGTTTCTTAATATCATTCTGTTTGAAAACATTTGTTACATAAGATTTCAAAACATATTGCCAACCAAAAACTGCACTGTTGACTGACTTGAGAACAAACTGCTGTGCACAGTTAGTTGGAGAAAAGCCTGAATATGGTCACTGTTGCTGCATAGACACATGGAAACTACATAAAGACATATTGTAAATCTTTAATACTGTCGCGCAAATATTGATTTGCCACTGATCCCTTACTGCTACACGCAAGTTATACTTAATCATTTGTTCACGCCCTCTGGTTTATAAAGGATGTAATGAAGCAGGTCTCACCTGTTCTTTGGTGAAAGGTGTGAGGACTACATCGCTCCAAAGACAGACCTGCAAGAAATTTTCTGTCAGCGAAACCATACAGGTAATGCTCATTGTTTTTAATGAGGCATCCATATCTTTTTTAACAAGACATTCGAGCCTATTTGTGGAAAAATCAAGTTTAGACACAAACTAGAAAATGCTTTTCCTGCTGAAAATGCATTGCAAAAACATTGCTGAAAACACAGAAATGGGAGACTACCTGTCTGAAAAATGTTGACGCCCGAAAGCCCGACACTATGGTGTCTGTAGTTGAGGAAGACGAAGGCTTTGAAAGTTGAAGTTTAACAGAATTTGAAGATTTTCTAGAGATCCCATCAAAAAAAATTGCAAAAAGCGTAATAATTCAAAAAGTTTAAAGATTACAAATATGAAAAGTCATATCACCGCTCTCCTGAAAGAGCTGAACATTTTGATTCGAACGGTTTCCGTGGCTTAAAAGATGTCAGCAGTGGTGATATTTGTAGTAGTAGTAGAAGTTGTAGTAGAAGTATTATTAGTAGTAGCATTAGAAGAAGTAGTAGTAGTATCAGTAGTCGTAGATATAGCTGTATTAGTGACCGTAGTAGTTAAAGTAACTAGTATTAGTAGAAAACTAGTAGTAAAAGTAATAGCAGTATTCCAGTTAGAATTCACTCTCTGGGGCTTTTATTTTGAAATCGGGGGGTGGGGGGTGAAAGGGAAAAGTCCTCTCAAAATCTCTAAGACCTGACTGAGTGAATGAGTCTGAGAGAGAGAGACAGACAGTGTAACATGTCCCTGTTACCATGGGGTTCTTAAGGCACAATGACGCCACACAGTCAGGAAGAGGATCGTAATCTCTTTTATTTATTTCACCGCTCACGCTGGTCTCGGCCGGGCGCTCTGCCGCCGTGGGTTCCAGCGCCCAGCTCTGAGCGATCCTCCTTGTCAGCTTTCTCGCTCTCAGCGTCGCTCGGCCCGCCTGTGTGTCAGTCTCTCGCCTCCGTCCCTACTGAACGTTTAAACGGGGACAGATACCATTACTAATTGTCCCCAGCTGAGGCTGATTAGTCCTCTCCCCGGCCCCGTTCCCTGAACCACTCCCTCCCCACACTCAGTCCCCTCTGCAGGTGAGCCGAACCACGCCCACGCCACCACAGACAGATAGACGGACTGAGTGAGTGAGTGTGACAGAGACAGAGAGCGATAGAGAGAGAGAGAGACAGAGAGCCTGCGTGCGTGTGTGTAACTGGTTGCCATGGTGAGGACTCACCTGGTGTTGGAAGCAGACTGATTAAGAAACGTTACAGTAAACAGTGATTTTGAACAAAACCCCTTTTAACAAAAAGCAGCAGTCTGGAAGAAATATAAAACGGAGGAAGAAATATTTGAAGAACAATACTTGGATTATTTCAAGCATGTCTCAAAGCATGCATGGATGGGATCTTAAAGTCCCTGATAACGTTTTCTCCCCCTCAGTCAGCTTCTTACCGTAGGCAAAGGGATCTTACATGAACACAAAGTCAGAACAGCTTTGGTCATGTCACTGAAGAGATTTCTGTGTTTCTGTTGTTCTCTGTGGTCTCCTCACTGGTTTGAACTGGGCGGGGTTCAGGTGGAACAACGTGACGGGTTTAGGTTTCTTCCTGAACTATAAGTGATTGTTGCTAATTTAATCATAGATATTAGAGAGAGGATAATAGCCTAGTGATATTATTATTATGAAGGAATTGATTAGATAGTCACAGGCACTTCAATACTAAAAAACAACTGGTAGCCTGCTGCTAACACTTAATGTGAAGTCCTCGTCAGTGTTCCATCATAATATTCTTTGGTCCCATCTGACCAAGCCTGTTTCTGCAATATCAGACTCTCTTTTAGCCTCTTTCATGTGCTGTGCAGTACTGTAGACTAAGAGTAATAGCTCATTTGCATTGAAGTACTAGATGTTTTATAGTTGCATATTTATGACTAATACATGACGGTGTATTTTATCGTCCTTTCAGACAATATGGCGCACCATATCCACCCAAGAACTGGACATCTGTATAGAAGCTTTGATACTGTACCAGAAGATACACCAAAGATCCAGGGCTACGACTTCAACCAGGGAGTGGACTACCGCGCCCTGCTGAAGTCCTACCTCAACACAGGCTTCCAGGCCACCAACTTTGGCCTGGCTGTCCAGGAGATCAACAACATGGTAGGATGGGCGCTACACAGGGAGAACTTTGGTGAATGAGCATGAGCAAACAATAAAGTAGGCCAATTATTACAATTAGATAAGATATCAAAGCTCTGCAGATGATGCTTAACTTTATAATTATTTTTGTATTGATTTTATTTGCATACACATAAGATTTCATAAAATCCAAATAATGAAAAAAATAAGAAATGTGAGGGGAGAAGTCAAGAGGCCAAAGGTTTATACAGCAGACCTCAAAACTAACAATGACAAAAAAGAAAAGTAAGCTAACATCATTTAGAAAAATAATGTCACAAAAATCTGATGACATTTTCCTTTCAAATAATTTTTTGGAGGATACCAAACTCTTGATAAGCTGTACTTTGAGTGACCATCCCTTAAGACCACCGACCAAGAGAAAAACACTACAGAAATGCAGCTGAGATTCTGCTCCTGATGTTGAAAGCACTTAATGGTCTGGCTGCAGAATATATAGTACATGACATACTTCCATCAATGTCCTCAGGAGTTAGATCAAGAGCATTCAGTGCTAATGCTCCTAAAGTATCGGACAGCCTGAATGATGATTTTAGTTTTTCACTTACACTATCTTCTTTTTAGAATAAACAGAAGACATGCATTCTAAATTGATTATTTTGAGCTTGTGTTCTGCAAATAAATAACTTTGCGTCCTGCTCCACATCCACAGATAAAGAGGCGTCAGCAACCGGTGAAGGCGGTGAATGGAACTGTTGAAGATCCATCCACCTGCCCCTGCCTCAGGAGCTGCACCATCTTCCTCAGTTGCACGTCAAATCTCATCAGCTGTGGAGTCAGGGAGAGTATCCGCTACCTCGCAGAACACAAAATGGTACGACCCTCTTCAAATATATCGAACCATTAGAAATATATTATTTGATGTTATGCTAAAGCAATACACGCTCTAGCACGTATTGTACTACAGCACATTTGTTCCTTAATGCAATATATTTCTTTCTCTGTATAGGTGGATGTCTTCGCGACCTCGGCTGGAGGTATAGAGGAGGATCTGATCAAGTGTTTGGGCCCAGTTTACATTGGAGACTTTTCTATGCCTGGCAAGGATCTGTATGACAAAGGCCTTAACAGGTCAGAGAACATGTCAGACATAATCAGAAGAGGATATTTTGAGACTAAAATAGAACAAAGAAAGGTTTCAAATAAGTGAACTATACCAGAATGCTAACATGCTCACACACTTTGAATGGGTTATGAAACCGTCTCTCAATTTCATACTGATGGCTTTATATGAGCCTCTGACTACGTTTGTCCGCAGGGTTCGCCAAAATCAACACAAAATAAATGTTCCTGTAACTTTAACATGGAGTTGACAAGGCTCTTTTACACTGTCAGCTGTTATTTCATATTTATATATTATTATGTTGAGAAGAATTAACTTCGTTTGCGTGTCACTTTGTGTCACTGTAGGATTGGAAACATTCTGATGCCCGAAGAAAACTATCAGAAATTTGACAAATGGATGTGGCCGATCTTGAAGCAGATGCTGGAGGAGCAGAACACTCAGGTGCTTGGACTCCATTTTTAACATTTGTCTAGCTGTTTTTCTAACATGTTCTACATTTGCAAGGTGATAATTCCAAAATGTAAAAAAAACATATTCATAAAATGAGTCATATTATACCTCATTTTGATACCTAATATTTTCTCTACTATCAATATCCCTTTTGAATCACTCTTGCATTACAAAGTATTTACATCAGCAGTTGATCATGCTAATCTATTTATTGTGGCAGGTGAGACGTCCTGATCCGCTCACACTTTAGTTATACCTTTTTCTGTGATGTAACTTCTTTCAGGGCGTTCGCTGGACTCCATCCAAGGTGATCCATCGGCTGGGCAAAGAGATCAACAACCCTGAATCTGTTTGCTACTGGGCCTACAAGGTGAGTCCTGGTGCACATCAGGCCAGTGATCTGGGAAATGCTAATTTGCTCACCCACTAGGCAAAGATTTTGGACAAATCATTGTACAATGTGGGTCCAAGCAGTGATCTGGTGTCTGTTTCAGAATAACATCCCGGTGTTCAGCCCTGCTCTGACAGACGGCGCTATCGGAGATCTGTTCTTCCTCTTCTCAAAGGAAAACCCCGGCTTGATAGTGGACATAGTTGCAGGTAAAACAGCCCTCATTGGTGCTCACTTTATTTGTTTCTGTGGTGTTCGTTGGTCTTATATAATGCATTTAATTCCAGATATTTCAAAATTGAACAACCTGGCAGTGGCTGCCAACAGCACAGGGATAATTACCCTGGGAGGAGGCGTGGCCAAACACCAAATATGCAATGCCAATTGCTGGGTGAGTCATTTTTGACCCAGTTATTTTCGTTTTGAATAGATTTTGCACACTCCCCCATGCACACAAAAATATGTGCTAATATCAAGCATTCTCCTTTGCTCCTAGCTCAGTTTACTGCTTTTAAACACTGCTTTGACTCCCTCCAGAGGGACGGCGCTGACTACGCGGTGTACGTGAACACGGCTCAGGAGTTTGATGGTTGTGACTCGGGGGCCAGACCTGATGAAGCCGTTTCCTGGGGCAAGATCAGACCAGATGCCAAACCTGTGAAGGTATCTATTATAGTTTGGATGCATTGGATACTTATACATAGGTTGTGTTAGATTTACTAGTGTTAAAGCCTTAAATGTGCACAAAGCCTGTGTTTGGTTTGTCGTTTTAATACACATCTCGTCATTGTGTCTTTCCAGGTGTTCGGAGATGCGAGCATTATCTTCCCCTTATTGCTGGCAGAAACCTTTGCAGTTAATGCTGAGGCAGCTACTGGCGAGAAGAAAGAATGAAATCAATGCCTTCTCCAATTTCTTTTTAGCAGAGGCAACACTACTTATTTCATTGTCTCTATCTTTTATCTTTAGAATTTGGGTTTTTAAGATTTTCTTTTTGTGGGGCCATTTTGCTTTTATTAGACACTAACACTGATCAGCTGACATCAATCTCTAAAACACATGCTACTCTACCTGTGCTAGCAAGACGCTAGTAACTTGGTACCCATTCCTGGTTGGTCAGAACCTATCCCTAGAACCTGAAATGGATTGAAGCCATTACTGTTATATTTTGCAACTATGGCTATTCATAATGATGTCAGACACACAACTTACAGCTGTTAACACAACTGTTACTGCAGCACCAGGACCCAAAGCCTATAAAAAGGGAAGGGAAGGTCACTTGGGTCGTACATGTGGTCGGGTTTCCGTCTTTCATGTGTGTGAGTTGAGTCAGCTTAGCTTGCTGTGAGCATGTCAACTTGAGGGCTGTAGATCAGTTTTGATTTGATTGTATTGGTTTGTGTGTTGTGGTGGTTTATTCATAATTTTCCCACAAATGTTGTGACGCTTTCATCGTTCTACGCTTAACTCTGCACCAACCTCCCTGATAGTGCGGTCTAAGCTCACATTGGTTATCTTCAATGCCAGTTCATTTATTGTTGATTTGATTTAAATGCATTAACTGTACTCTCACTCCATCCCTCCTTTATTATGGCCAGCATTTATGCCCTCTATCGGAACTTCCTTGCTGCCTAGTAGAATGGATTTAATGCATTGTCAATAAAATCTATGTTTGGTATTGCAGTCTCTGTTTATTACTACAGTTTATTCTAGGTCTTGTGCATTGAGCATCACCATGGTCACATACACAAACGCTCAAAGTCTTCTATAAGATGTAGCCTATAGCAGCTGTGAACTGCCTACCCGTTCACACTGCTTTGCCTGACTCCTTGAATAAAGATCCACATCAGCAGGTCTAAATCTTTAAGTTCTTTGGTGAAAGGTGCATGGACTGAATAACATGCATGAGAGACAATCTATCAGCAAATTGACAGGTAACATTAATACCTGCATGAAAGAGACCAGGTAAGTGTAGCTTATAAAACAAAACTTTTAAAATGTGACCAGTGCTAGAAAAGACGGGCTTATCTCCTCCAGTTCGGTGACGGTCGATGGTGATTGAACAAACATTCCATGTGAAGAAATATAAAAACATCCTGTTCTGTAAAGCTGCAGCCACTACAGTCATGAGGCCATTTGCTGTCAGTGAGAGACAAACTGATGCTCCATTAAAGATCCATCTTAAGTTATAGACATTATTTGTGTATTATGTTTGTAAAGCTTCTTTGAGAACTTTGAAAAGCACTATACATGTCTGATGCATCATTAACATAATTTAAACTGTTATGTCCTTAGATATGTTTCTTAATATCATTCTGTTTGAAAACACATTATTTCATACAGAAGATTTCAAAATGCTTTGCCAACCAAAAACTGTGCACTGTTGACTGACTTGAGAACAAGCTGCTGTGCACAGTTGTTAGTTGGAGAAAAGCCTGAATATGGTCACTGTTGCTGCATAGACACATGGAAACTACATAAAGACATATTGTAAATCTTTAATACTGTTGCTCAAATATTGATTTGCCAATCTGATCCCTTACTGCTACACACAAGTTATGCATGTGGACCTGCATCATAATACCTCAGGTCATGCACATCTAGACAACTCGTACGTTCCTGAAAGAGGCGGAACATCATTCTATAGCTTTAAACCTTAGCCATACTGTTCACGCTCTCAGGGGCTGAGGGTTGGGTTTAAACAAGTCTCACCTGTTCTTTGGTGAAAGGTGTGAGGACTGTGCATCGCTCCAAAGGTGGATCTGCAACAACTCCTCTGTCAGCGAACCAAACAGGTAATGTTATAATATAAAATATCTCAAAAACAACCTCAAAAATGTGTATTGCTCATTGTTACGCCACTTTGACCTTCACTGTGCCGATTGATGTTGGTGCACATTTTGCTCACATTCATCTGCAGAATGTGAGCAAAATTCTGCAGATGAATTAACTTACAGACATGCACGGATGAGCACAGTGAGAATGGACTTTTCAGTGAAGAGAGACGGCTTCTGTCTTCTAGTTAAACTAAAAATAACAATGTTTGCATATTTATATATTCTGGCTTTTTTTTAATGGCATCCATATTCTTTTTTTTTTTGTCAGTCAGCTTCTTACCGTAGGCAAAGGGATCTTACATGAACACAAAGTCAGAACAGCTTTGGTCATGTCACTGAAGAGATTTCTGTGTTTCTGTTGTTCTCTGTGGTCTCCTCACTGGTTTGAACTGGGCGGGGTTCAGGTGGAACAACGTGACGGGTTTAGGTTTCTTCCTGAACTATAAGTGATTGTTGCTAATTTAATCATAGATATTAGAGAGAGGATAATAGCCTAGTGATATTATTATTATGAAGGAATTGATTAGATAGTCGCAGGCACTTCAATACTAAAAAACAACTGGTAGCCTGCTGCTAACACTTAATGTGAAGTCCTCGTCAGCTTTCCATCATAATATTCTTTGGTCCCATCTGACCAAGCCTGTTTCTGCAATATCAGACTCTCTTTTAGCCTCTTTCATGTGCTGTGCAGTACTGTAGACTAAGAGTAATAGCTCATTTGCATTGAAGTACTAGATGTTTTATAGTTGCATATTTATGACTAAATCATGACGGTGTATTTTATCGTCCTTTCAGACAATATGGCGCACCATATCCACCCAATAACTGGACATCTGTATAGAAACTTTGATGCTGTACCAGAAGATACACCAAAGATCCAGGGCTACGACTTCAACCAGGGAGTGGACTACCGCGCCCTGCTGAAGTCCTACCTCAACACAGGCTTCCAGGCCACCAACTTTGGCCTGGCTGTCCAGGAGATCAACAACATGGTAGGATGGGCGCTACACAGGGAGAACTTTGGTGAATGAGCATGAGCAAACAATAAAGTAGGCCAATTATTACAATTAGATAAGATATCAAAGCTCTGCAGATGATGCTTAACTTTATAATTATTTTTGTATTGATTTTATTTGCATACACATAAGATTTCATAAAATCCAAATAATGAAAAAAATAAGAAATGTGAGGGGAGAAGTCAAGAGGCCAAAGGTTTATACAGCAGACCTCAAAACTAACAATGACAAAAAAGAAAAGTAAGCTAACATCATTTAGAAAAATAATGTCACAAAAATCTGATGACATTTTCCTTTCAAATAATTTTTTGGAGGATACCAAACTCTTGATAAGCTGTACTTTGAGTGACCATCCCTTAAGACCACCGACCAAGAGAAAAACACTACAGAAATGCAGCTGAGATTCTGCTCCTGATGTTAAAAGCACTTAATGGTCTGGCTGCAGAATATATAGTACATGACATACTTCCATCAATGTCCTCAGGAGTTAGATCAAGAGCATTCAGTGCTAATGCTCCTAAAGTATCGGACAGCCTGAATGATGATTTTAGTTTTTCACTTACACTATCTTCTTTTTAGAATAAACAGAAGACATGCATTCTAAATTGATTATTTTGAGCTTGTGTTCTGCAAATAAATAACTTTGCGTCCTGCTCCACATCCACAGATAAAGAGGCGTCAGCAACCGGTGAAGGCGGTGAATGGAACTGTTGAAGATCCATCCACCTGCCCCTGCCTCAGGAGCTGCACCATCTTCCTCAGTTGCACGTCAAATCTCATCAGCTGTGGAGTCAGGGAGAGTATCCGCTACCTCGCAGAACACAAAATGGTACGACCCTCTTCAAATATATCGAACCATTAGAAATATATTATTTGATGTTATGCTAAAGCAATACACGCTCTAGCACGTATTGTACTACAGCACATTTGTTCCTTAATGCAATATATTTCTTTCTCTGTATAGGTGGATGTCTTCGCGACCTCGGCTGGAGGTATAGAGGAGGATCTGATCAAGTGTTTGGGCCCAGTTTACATTGGAGACTTTTCTATGCCTGGCAAGGATCTATATGACAAAGGCCTTAACAGGTCAGAGAACATGTCAGACATAATCAGAAGAGGATATTTTGAGACTAAAATAGAACAAAGAAAGGTTTCAAATAAGTGAACTATACCAGAATGCTAACATGCTCACACACTTTGAACGGGTTATGAAACCGTCTCTCAATTTCATACTGATGGCTTTATATGAGCCTCTGACTACGTTTGTCCGCAGGGTTCGCCAAAATCAACACAAAATAAATGTTCCTGTAACTTTAACATGGAGTTGACAAGGCTCTTTTACACTGTCAGCTGTTATTTCATATATATATATTATTATGTTGAGAAGAATTAACTTCGTTTGCGTGTCACTTTGTGTCACTGTAGGATTGGAAACATTCTGATGCCCGAAGAAAACTATCAGAAATTTGACAAATGGATGTGGCCGATCTTGAAGCAGATGCTGGAGGAGCAGAACACTCAGGTGCTTGGACTCCATTTTTAACATTTGTCTAGCTGTTTTTCTAACATGTTCTACATTTGCAAGGTGATAATTCCAAAATGTAAAAAAAACATATTCATAAAATGAGTCATATTATACCTCATTTTGATACCTAATATTTTCTCTACTTTCAATATCCCTTTTGAATCACTCTTGCATTACAAAGGCTTTACATCAGCAGTTGATCATGCTAATCTATTTATTGTGGCAACTGAGACGTCCTGATCCGCTCACACTTTAGTTATACCTTTTTCTGTGATGTAACTTCTTTCAGGGCGTTCGCTGGACTCCATCCAAGGTGATCCATCGGCTGGGCAAAGAGATCAACAACCCTGAATCTGTTTGCTACTGGGCCTACAAGGTGAGTCCTGGTGCACATCAGGCCAGTGATCTGGGAAATGCTAATTTTCTCACCCACTAGGCAAAGATTTTGGACAAATCATTGTACAATGTGGGTCCAAGCAGTGATCTGGTGTCTGTTTCAGAATAACATCCCGGTGTTCAGCCCTGCTCTGACAGACGGCGCTATCGGAGATCTGTTCTTCCTCTTCTCAAAGGAAAACCCCGGCTTGATAGTGGACATAGTTGCAGGTAAAACAGCCCTCATTGGTGCTCACTTTATTTGTTTCTGTGGTGTTCGTTGGTCTTATATAATGCATTTAATTCCAGATATTTCAAAATTGAACAACCTGGCAGTGGCTGCCAACAGCACAGGGATAATTACCCTTGGAGGAGGCGTGGCCAAACACCAAATATGCAATGCCAATTGCTGGGTGAGTCATTTTTGACCCAGTTATTTTCGTTTTGAATAGATTTTGCACACTCCCCCATGCACACAAAAATATGTGCTAATATCAAGCATTCTCCTTTGCTCCTAGCTCAGTTTACTGCTTTTAAACACTGCTTTGACTCCCTCCAGAGGGACGGAGCTGACTACGCGGTGTACGTGAACACGGCTCAGGAGTTTGATGGTTGTGACTCGGGGGCCAGACCTGATGAAGCCGTTTCCTGGGGCAAGATCAGACCAGATGCCAAACCTGTGAAGGTATCTATTATAGTTTGGATGTATTGGATACTTATACATAGGTTGTGTTAGATTTACTAGTGTTAAAGCCTTAAATGTGCACAAAGCCTGTGTTTGGTTTGTCGTTTTAATACACATCTCGTCATTGTGTCTTTCCAGGTGTTCGGAGATGCGAGCATTATCTTCCCCTTATTGCTGGCAGAAACCTTTGCAGTTAATGCTGAGGCAGCTACTGGCGAGAAGAAAGAATGACATCAATGCCTTCTCCAATTTCTTTTTAGCAGAGGCAACACTACTTATTTCATTGTCTCTATCTTTTATCTTTAGATTTTTGGTTTTTAAGAATCCTTTTCTGTGGGGCCATTTTGCTTTTATTAGACACTAACAGCTAACACTGATCAGCTGACATCAATCTCTAAAACACATGCTACTCTACCTGTGCTAGCAAGACGCTAGTAACTTGGTACCCGTTCCTGGTTGGTCAGAACCTATCCCTAGAACCTGAAATGGATTGAATCCATTACTGTTATTTTTTGCAACTATGGCTATTCATAATGATGTCAGACAACTGCATTAACTGTACTCTAAGTATTGTAGCTAAGTATTTTTGCATTTTTGACTCCAAAAATGTGTTACTTGTGGACATATATTTTGTTTCAGAAGGATGTGCACATGTAGTTGTTTTAAAAAGGCTTCCAGGGCAGTACAATAATATGCTATTGTTTTTTAAAATATTTTTTTGGGGTGGATAGAGAGAGGTAGGGGAGTATTTTGACCTGAATCCTTTTGGCAGCCCATTCAGATAAATCTCCCCACGCAATCAAAATTACTTTTGGTACTTGTTCTGCACTGCAAAGCTTTTTTCATGGAGGTGAATCCACCTATATGTCCCACAGCACTTGTTGTGATGGTGTGTTTGTTTGGTTGTTGACACACCTCCATCGCTGCCAGTTTATGTTTTAATCTAAATGACATTACAAAGTCCAGGCTTGTTTCACAGTTGTGCTACAGCTGTACTGTATAAATATGCGAGGAAATACAATTGAAAGTGCAAGGTGAAAGAAATTTGAATTTGAATGAATTTTATACGTTTAATTTTAAAGAATTACTATCTCTGAGATGCTTCCATAAAACAAACAAAGCTGATTTGTCTGCCATTACCTCAAATGTCGACAATAACCTGAAAGCATGAGCATGTGTTAGTGTGCATGTGTGTGCGTGTGTGTGAGAGAGAGAGAGAGAGGGAGAGAGGGAGAGAGAGAGAGAGAGAGAGAGAGAGCGAGCGAGCGAGCGCTTGTGTTCCATTTCAAAAGACAGCAAGACATTTTACAATAAAAAGTTTCAGTCAAAATGGGTCATATGTTTCATTGTAAACCTTCAACTGTAATAAAATAAACATTTATCGACGGGCAAACGGTATTCAATGAGAGACTGTATTTAATGTCACACACAACACCGGAACCGGATATGGTTCATCATAATGTTTTGAACTTTGAACAGTAGTTCGCCTTCGCATCCCCGTTCATATTCCTACGTTACATGACATTTGAGTCTTCGTTTGGTTTATATATATATATCTTCAGGGAAACTTTAGGGTCACCAGTTTGTTACACTGACTTGGAGACCAGCGGTTAGCATTGTCAACGGCTGGGCTCGTTGTCAATAACGGAACGTTAGCTACATGAAGCTAACGTTAACCTGCTGTAACACTCGTTAAAGTTTGTCTTTTTTTTCTTTGCAACGAGTGTTTTTTTGTATTTATTTTGTTTGTCAACAGACACATGTCACAGATGACGTTACTGCCAGAGGAGAGGAGGTGATGATGTCTGAGGAGACGGGGACAAACGGGGGCCAGGGTGGACCATCTCCTGACCCCGTGAAGTCTCCCAGTATGGAAGCTTCTGGGCCTGACCTGCACGGGTAAGACCGTCTTCCACACTCAACTGATATCATGTCTCACAAGGATATGTTATGAATACGTCATTACTATGTATTTCTTCCAGTCTTCTGCCTGCTGGTCTCCCATCATCTGCAGACGTTAGCCCCTCACCCTCTGCTGAGGCCAGTGGCTTGTTGTCATTACCGTGGGAGATGGTGACCCACATCGCCTCACACCTCCCTGCTCAGTGTGTCATCACTGTGCTTCCAAAGGTCCGTTTTTTATAGATTGTTGAGCCCATCACCTCCCTAAAATTGCTTTTGAAGATGTGTTGTTGGCATTTTCTTGCTAATTTCTTACTAAATGTCATATTGTTCTCTGTTTCACTGTATATTCCCCCAAAAAATACTGATACCATCCTCTTCTTTTTAGGTCTGCCATGCATTGGGTAATGTGGGTAAGGACAACACCGCCTGGCAGCTCCGGGCACACAGACTGATAGGATCACGAGCTGGCTTCCCAGTGGGGCCGAGGCAGGACTTTGACTGGCCGTCTGCTTGCCTGGAGATGGAGCAGCTGATAACCTGCTGGACAGGCCAAGCGCAACTCGTGGCGAGACGGACCAAAGAGGATGAGGAGGCAGAGGAGCAAGTGGGACTGCAGCAACGGGCGGGGCAGGATGGGGAGCTCGTTGCAGAAGGACAGGAAGATGCGAGAGAGGATGCAGTAGAAGGGGTGGGAGTGGAAGCGCAGGAGGTCGCGTATGGTGCTGATGAAGGAATGGAGGTGGCGATGGAAGGTGAGGATGATGAAATGCCGCCCATAGTACGTGGGGACCGACTGGCAAGATTAAGAGAGGAGTTGGGAGAAAGACTGGAGGATGATGCAGCAGCCCTAATGGAAGAAGAAAGGGACCGCATGATGGTGTTTGGGGCTAATGAGGGGCAAGTTGGTGCTCTAAATCGCCAAGAGGACTTGGTAAACCTCATGAACCTGGGCAATGGAAGACGAGTAGAGACGGAGCAACCCAAACCCCTCAGAAGTCCTAGCCCACCCCCAGCGCTGGAGTGCATCACCCTTCCTTCAGACCACATTGCACCGGTCAACTCAGTCCTCCTTGTGGGGGGAGAGGGGGCGGTTTGTGTCACAGGCTCCAGAGATTGGAACGTCAAACTGTGGGATCTACAGACGAGCTCTGGTGGCACGCTGCTGCACACATTGGGAGGGCGGGGGGACTTCAGCACTCACCGGGGCTGGGTCTGGTGCCTGGCGTCTCAGGGACCTCTGTTGGCTTCGGGTGGCTTCGACAGCACGGTGAGGCTGTGGGACCTCCAGGCCGGCGGGGCGAGGAGAGGCCTGATCAAGTCTGGGGCGGCTGTCCACTGCTTGTGCTTTCAGACGGATGTGTTGCTGGCGGGTACATTTGACAAGAGGATCAGCATGTATGACACCCGAGGTGAGGGGGGGGATTAGAATACAGATTACATCTCAGTTTAGTGGCTGAGTGTGCATGAAGTACAAAGAAAGGTCATTAGTTTTGACACATGACATCACTCTAAAGTTAATTTTTGATAGCAGTTTGCCAAATTAGGAAGACGAATCACTTTCTAAAGGGTGTTCATGACATCATTTGTCTACAGCTGCTGAACCGCTGGTGAAAAGCCTCCGTCTGCACGGTAACGCTGTAATGTGCCTCGCTGCAGACGACAAGTACATCATCTCCGGGAGTAAAGACTGCACTGTGGTGGTCTACGACCGGAGGGCAGGCAAGGGCTTGAAGAAAATTCGGGTAAACACACACACACACACACACACACACACACGTACTTTACACTTGTGTGCATTCATGCTCAGACGCACCTGACACCCAGACTAACTCCAGCCAACACCTCCTCCGTTTCTAGCTGAGCTCTTACCTGCTGTCCATGAGCTACAGTGGCTGTGAAGTTTGGGCGGGAGACAACAGCGGCATGCTCCACTCCTTCTCCATGCAGGCGGGCACCTTAAAGCCTCTGTCCCAGTTCGATGTGGGACACACAGCTCTGGTCACCGGCATCCACAGGTCCCCCGGAAGCCTCTACACCTGTTCATCTGATCGTACCCTCAAGGTAGGACGAGGGTCCTTCTTTTTTTTCCACTTTGCCTGTTGAACTAACTCTGCTACAGTCTTCTGAAGTTGTGATGTATCGTCTGTATTGCAGGTACATATCCCATGTGCTCCTCCAAGGACATTATGCACACTGCGTCACCAAGCTGGAGTTAATGGGGTCAGTGCTTTGTACCACCATGTATAGATAATAACAATGTCAATCTGTTGTAACTTTAATTTATAAAAAGATCAATTTTGTATTCAACAAGGCATGTAAAGTGTTTTTTTTCTATGTTAATGAACCCTTATACAGGCTCACTCTCATTTCTGAATGTTTTTCTCTCCCTGTGTCTCTGCTCTACTCCGCCTGTCTGTCTCCAACGCTCAGCTGAGTGTGGAGGCTGGAGTCCTTGCTGTAGCACCGGGGGATGTGAACGTGAATATCTGGAGGCCCAGAAAATAAAAGACCAAGAAACCTGAAGCATTTTGGGGAATTTGCAACCTGTACACGGCACAAAAAAAAAAGAAGCGTCTCTCTTGCCTTGCAGCCTGTCCGGCTGTATCGACATGACAAATGAACTGTGCTGGAAATGAAGACAGTCGAGTCCTTTTATGGTACATATGGCCAAACAAATGCTTTTATTCGCTGCACTAACAAACACAAAGGCTGCTTTAAATATCCATGTCCAGTTGTTTCATTAAGTTGTGGTGCAAAAAGTCATGATAGAGGTACAGTTGGGAAGATTCAGGTCACTTGTGTTGGTTCAGCTAAAAGCCCTCGAGCCTTTGTTTTTTTTAATACCTTGTTAGATGTTGTTGAGATATTCCTCCACAAACAGAAAACAACATAATTAAAACAGTGTGCAAACTAGTTTGTAGTATTTACATTCTCGCAAATTCACTGACCCCATTACAGCGACTGACATTGTACCAAAAGCATTAAGTTACTTTGTGTGTTCAGTAAAAATACTTCTACCCTCTGTGGCACAGCCGACTGTATCTGTAAAGCTGTGTATTTGAACACTCCTCAGTGCTAATCAATCGGACCTTTTTTGTAGGTACGTGTGTGAGAGTTTGTGTTTGTTTACTATTTAATTGCTTGGATGCATTTAACTATGATGCACAATTACTTGACAGATGCATATATTAAAACACATTGAAAGACTTCTTCCAGAGAAGAGCTAACTGAATAGCCTGAACATGTGTCTGATTTATTGGCTGGGTGTGTTCACTGCACCGAGGGGAGTTATGATTGAACAGCTCTGTGCTCAATGTTTGGACAAAGCTGCTATTAATATTATTAATTACAAATTGTTTACTTGAGTCCTAAGTCAAGTTACTCATGTTAATGCCTTACTATTGGAAGGTTGAAATCAAATCTTTTAAGGGACAAAATTGATTTTATAATGTAAAACAATCATTAAAGTCCTTCCTCACCTATGCCGGGAGTTGTCTTTAAAGTAGATGTAAAAAAAAAAAAAAAGTGTAATAGTTCGCACTATCTCAGTGGTAGGCAGAAGATGCATTGCCGCTCTAGAAGGTTTATTTCGTCCACGTGTGACAGGAGAGAATCCGTGTTTGTACTCCCGACGGGAGTGGTCCGTGTGATGGGCTCCTCTCAGGACTCTCAGAGCAGCACACAGCTCTTCTTGTCTTTGAACGGATTGGACGAGGCAGCGATGCCGGTGAGCAGAGGGTCCTGGCGCCGGTGCTCCTGACAGTACCGGACCAAGTCTACTGCAGTCAGCGAGATCTGCTGGGACAAAAAAGGGGACTGGGTGGCATTTCACAGGATGCACGACACTGCATTGACGATAGAATCGTGTAAACCACTATTTGATATTGGATGTCAATAAAGCGTGTCAGTACACTATATTTAAGGGACTATGGACATATTCAAACAACTGATATGTTGTGCTGTTCAGGTATCTGGTGAAGCTGTAGCATGCAAGCAGTCAACAGATTATTCAAGTTCTTACATACCTTTATTCTCTCCGTGCTCGCCTCCACCCGAAGTTGATCCACCAGTTTTTGGGCCTGAATAACACTGTTGCTGCTGCACATCTTTCCTGACATTGCCTTCAGTATAAAGACTCAAGGAAAAAAAAAACTGCTATCTGGACTCAATAGCCATCAAAACCAAAAAGGAGCAGCGGGAAAATGATTTGGAGCAGCAGTTATTTACTCAAATCCCAGAGAGTCAGCACGCGTTTGTGCAGGAGTCTGAGAGGCAGCTGCCTTTGCTTTCACCTCTGCACCCCGTTTTTATTCACTGTCGGGGGCAGTTCAAAGGCTCTGTGATATAAAAGGTCATGCAGCACAGTGTTGGAAATGTCACAAACATCACACATTACTTCACACAGCCACCACAGATGAAAAGAGTATTGGCTGAGGCATTACGCTATATATGCTTCAGGTGTGCTTTCTGCGTTTAAGCCACAACGTGCGCTTGCTCTTTACAAAAGGTGCAGCTGACTTTGACAAAAAAAGTTTATGCTGTTTATGCAATGATATAAATGTGGTTGATTGGATAAAGAAACGTTATTTGGAATCTTCATAAAATGTGTTTCCATTGTTGCTACTGGAAATATTGTAATCTACTTGAACATTTAGGTGAAAGCTGCTGTTCTTACTTTGTAGAGTGACATTATTTCCTGCCGAACACAAAGTTAGCTTCTAAAATGCACTGTTAAAGTTAAAACAGTCACTTTTATAGAGACTCATTTATTTTGTCCAGCTCAATAAAGCCATGTACAATAACGTACAATAACGTAAAGGTGTGACTGAAACCATTCCTCACACTAAGTCATTTTATGTACTATATAATTGATATGGTACAATAATGTATCTATCTATCCATATAAATAGTGCAAACTAAGTTTACATATTTTTCAAAATAAAGAAATTAACATTTAATGGAGTAAATCAATAGTTTTATTCACATTTTGATAAAAGGTTTTATTCAAGTAAAAAGGTACAATTTAAGTACTTATTTCCCTGATTAACAAATCATTTAAATGTTTAAGAATCAACGAAATCAACTCAATATAAACTGAAATATATACAATTATTTAAGATAAGACAAACTGTTTATGAGTATAATTGTAAACTAATAGTGCCCTAATGTGTAGTTTTGACTGATGTGCACAGAAATACAGTTTGGTCGAGTTTGTCCCTTCGCACTTTCCGTAGTGAGAACTTGTGTTTCGCAGGCGGAGACGATCCATGCGTTGCTTACAGTAATGCAAGTTGCCGTCCTCGTTGAGTCCGGTGACAGCCGACTGCTACAAAGCCATCCTCATCATCAACAGACGTCTCTTCAAGTATAAGTATATTTTCCATCTCCATACATGTTTTTATTCACGACTAAAGTCAGCCGATACGACAAAACCAGCTCACAGTTAGCTTGTCTGCTAGCTAACAACACACCACATTGCCTGAATAAGAGGTTCAATGAGAATTTCAGTTTTTGATAAATATGCAAATAAATAATCTGAATATGTGTTTCCACTTTGTCATTGTTGGTTAATGTCTGTTATTAATTTCAAGCTAAATCTATTGCACAAAGAACACTTTTAAAGTCAATACTTTTCTTCAGCCAGAAAGCCTCAGACTGGTTAAACTGGATTTAGTTTGATCCATTAACTCACTGAATGCTTTCTCTAAATCCTCTTTATTGATAAGTACCATTGGCTGAAGCTCCTCACCCAGAGCCCTTTTTGAGAGCTGTACGTAGGAATGTTTTGTGAAAAATTGTAATGATGTTGAGTTTATAAGATATTAATATATGAAGATATTATTTATAATGGCAGCTCAATCAGGGCTCAGTTCTTTAGTTCATGTCAGTCAGCGCTGACTTAGATCACGTCCATTGCCACTTGCTTTGGGCTCTCGTGGGCATTTTCTTAAATAATAACCGCGTCACTAACATGTTTTCTTTTTTGCTTTTGCAGTAAAGATGGCAGACCATGCGCCGTCTGTTGCCTTGGACGCCGTCCTTATGCCAAGTTGCGACCTCCCAGAGGACACGCTGAAGATCAGAGGCTACGACTTCAACCAGGGGGTTGATCTCCAGGCAGTGCTGAAGTCCTACATCACCACGGGCTTCCAGGCCAGCAGCTTGGGTTTGGCCATTGAGGAGATCAACCTCATGGTGAGAGCAATTGCTGGGTAGCAAAAGGTTATCTCACAAAAGAAATTCCATTCACCTCCATTGTTTGGAGGATGGAGGCAGAAAACCTCAGAGATGAATATCTTAAAACCTGAGCACATGAAGCAAAAAACGATCTGTATGTATATTATATGTTGTAGAGTCAACCGACCCTAATGATACAGTAGCCCGTGATCACTCTGACTGTGATCACTTATAGTGTTGACCATTGTTGTCGAATGTCTCCACACCCACAGATAGAGAAGCGTCTTGAGCCGGCGGAGGAGGGTGAAGGGACTGCGGGTAAAGAGTTGGATGAACACCGCAGCAAGTCGGGCTGCACCATCTTCCTGGGTTACACCTCGAACCTCATCAGCTCCGGAGTCAGAGAGAGCATCCGCTACCTGGTGGAGCACAAAATGGTACAAATGTATAAAGTAAATTATAGTTACATCCCAGGTAACATCTAAAAACAATCAACCGCTTCAACGGGGAGGCTAGTGTATCAGAATCTGTCTCTCTGTCTTAGGTGGACGTGGTTGTGACCACAGCTGGAGGCATAGAGGAGGATTTCATCAAGTGTCTGGCTCACACGTACTTGGGAGAATTCAGCATGTCTGGCAAAGATCTCCGCATGAGGGGCATCAACAGGTTGGCAACTACTGATACATTCACAGCCTCAGAATGATGCTGTTTAGGGTGCTGTTCAAGGGGTATTGTCATTTTGTAACACAGGTTGTAGTCCATTGATGAAACTCAAGAAAAACAGGACAAAACAAAACAAAAACAGTGGTCAATCCTGCATTATTTGAATTGTCGTCCATCAACTTTGACTGTGTTTGAGTACCAATCATCATCGATGTAAACACACCCATACTACCGTACTATTTAGTATGCCAGGAAAATACATAGTATGTCAAATGCAGACTGCCAAAAATACCAGGATGTCCTACTGCATCCAGTCGCGATTTGCGGTATGCAAGCCAGCTTGTTTTTGCAGGGTTTTGTCAGCCAGGTACTCCTCTTTAGAAGTCCCAGCTTATGTGTCAGATTCCCTAATTTGTTTATTTACATCTGGTCCAATTGTTGAACCCCTTCATCTCTCCCTCCTCCTCTGTGCTGGCTGGATGCAGGATAGGAAATCTGTTGGTGCCTAATGACAACTACTGTAAGTTTGAAGACTGGCTGATGCCCATCCTGGACCAGATGCTGTTGGAGCAGAACACAGAGGTGAGGTCTCTCGTGTTAGTAGGGCCGTCCTGAGACGACTAACACGTGTACGGTTTTGTTACATGATTAAATTGACAGATCTGTCAACTTTCTTCACAAAGAATCACACAAAAGCACAGCTTTAAATCTTGTGTTTACCAGATGTGCTCATTAGTTTCTTGGAAATAAGTCATTCAGCATAAAAAATTAGAAGAAAATCGCCGAAAGGAGAGGGAAGCCCTACTTTTTAAAACTTAAACTCTATGACACTCGTCATATTCATTCAGGTACATACATGGAATTTGACCGTTGCATGTAACCCATCCTGAGCATTAGGAGCATTGCTCATTAGCAGTGTTTGTCTATTGCACAGTTGTATGAAATAGCAGTACTTGTTAGTCTGACGTCCTCACATAAAACATGTGTTCCACAAAGTGGTTTAGTCAGGATGTTGCACACTTGTCTACATCGTGTAACATTTGACTTTTCTTATTTCAGGGCACCCGTTGGACTCCCTCCAAAATGATCCATCGGCTTGGCAAGGAGATCAATAATCCTGACTCTGTGTACTACTGGGCCTACAAGGTGAGTCCTGGTTTACATTGGTAATGTGTTATATCATAAGGGACCCCAAAAGTCACAACACAAAGTTAAACTGTTAATTGGACTTGTTACTCACTTCATCCAGCTTCCCGGACTCTGCTTAGTTTGCACGTACAGTGTGTTTTTGTCTATACGTCAGTCATTAAACGTGCTGTATTATTATTATTATCTGCTTCAGAATAACATTCCAGTGTTCAGTCCTGCTCTGACGGACGGCTCTCTGGGTGACATGCTCTACTTCCACTCTTATAAGAACCCGGGCCTGGTGTTGGACATAGTGGAAGGTAAAAGCAACATCGCTGCTACAGAACAGGATCCCCACATCTGTCCCAGTGACAGCCGTCGGTCATTTTGTAAACGTGGACTTTATTTCAGATATTCGCAGGATTAACAGCCAGGCGGTGTTTGCCAAAAGGACGGGAATGATCATCCTGGGAGCCGGGCTGGTCAAACACCACATATGCAACGCTAATCTTATGGTAACTACGAGATCTTTGTTTTTGGCTTTCTAGATCTCATCGTGACATCAGCAACTTTGTCTTAGTATTTCCATTTAATGCTCCTTCATACTTCCATTCCACGACAATTCAGATGGAAATACTGTAGTATTTCCTATTTTTAATAAATAATAATAATAATTATGATTACTTTCCACATTAAGATTTTACATGCCAATCATATCATGAGCTTTTAAAATAAGTTTCATTTTTAGAAATAAAAGTAATATGAGTTCCTCGTCCAACAATGACCAACTAGGTTTGTTTTTAATGAGAACTTTTACTTTGATGATATAAACACATTTCTAAGTGACTTTTTCAATGCAGGACTTTTACTTGTAACGGAGTAATGTTTTTATAGCAGTATTGCTACTTTTACTCAGCTAAAGTATCTGAATACGTGGACATTTTGTGGGAAATTCTGCCAAACTATGATAGAAGTTTCGAAAAATATTGTTGTCTACGGTCAAAATACACGAGGCAGCAAAGCAAACCTCCTCAAAACCAGTTCCCCTCCCGACCCACTGGCTCTGCCCTGTCTCCTTGCAGAGGAACGGAGCTGACCATGCGGTTTTTGTGAACACGGGTCAGGAGTTTGATGGCTCTGACTCTGGGGCCAGACCTGACGAGGCCATATCCTGGGGCAAGATTAAAATGGATGCCAAACCTGTGAAGGTACCGATATTTATACCATGAGTATTAGCCTTTTAGCAGCACTTTGATACTGCAACTAAACAGTTTTTCAGATTTGTATTTGCTCTTAAACAGTGTTTGGCTGACAACAAACACTTCCTGTTGATGTTTTAGTTGAAAATGTGTCAGTAACTGTTCATATATCACACTTTACGAATATGCACAGCATCTACGATGACTATCTATGACGAGTGGATTTTACCTCCATTCACATACAACCTACAGCAGACAGACGGCTTTTATTTTTCGCTTTTTATTTGACATTGTTTTCTATTTGAATACATTTCATGTGGTTGGAAATCATGTTATAGCACATCAGAAGTGATTACCAGGCAAATAAGCTGAGCAATAGTTTGCTGGATGGACCCTTGAAGGAGGGAAGAAGAAGCGTGTTTCTAACACGTTTGGCCTCACGGTGGCAGTGTTTGCACAGTGTTTGATCCAAGCGCATGGTGTGGCGTCAAAGCACCAACACATAAATGTGAACTGGAATCAGTTTAGTGTAATAAGTGTGTAACAAAACACAACGTCACAGAGAACTGCTCCGCTCTTTGTTCCCAGGTGTATGCAGATGCCTCTTTAGTCTTCCCTCTGATTGTGGCCCAGACCTTCGCTCTCCACGCCGACAAGCTGACCGCCGCCAAGAAGACCGATTAAACCCGTTAAATGCTCTGTTAGAGACGACCAGCTTTGCTCCTCTGGCTCTTCCCTCGTTGGACTGATAGCAAATACATATAAGTTAGATCTTCGAAACAGTTCTGTCGAAAATACGTGATTATTATTTGGGCAGGTGGTGAGGGTCTCTATATTCAGATAGCTGAGAGAGTAGCATGCTGTTGCATGTACCAAAGAGAATGAATTAGCCGAGTGTGTGTGTGTGTGTGTGTGTGAGTGTGTGAGAGAGAGAGAGAGAGAATAGTAATACGCTCCTCAAGCAATTTTATTTAAAAGCTGTGATTTATTTCAGATAAGCTGGGGCATGGCACACCATCACTTGTATATTACTTCCCAGTTTTTTTTGTCATATTCTCACAGGATGGAAGCTGTCTGAGTATCTTAATAAATCGTAAATTAATAATGTCTCCCTATTACAGGCGGTCTTTGTGCAGGAGGTCTGTGTGAGAGAGCCACAAGGGGTCCAGCATGTGACTCTTGATTTCACATGACTGTGTTTGTGATCTTTGTTAAAAGGATGTTTAAAAAAAGACAAACAAAAAAACCGCTTCACGGAGCACACAAGACATAAGTGATCATCTATCATGAAATATTATATTTTGAGTATCTAATGAAGGGCACAGCTCCTCAGTTGCATTAGGAGGATACAAACTGCAGAATGTGTTGCTGTTGTTGACCACTTTATAAGATACACTTGTACAATCCAGTATGTCTCCGCCATAAATCCTTTTTTAAAGTTTATAATGTTCAGTTTTTGGTGACCTGGGAAATGCGTAAATTCAACTACATGTGTATTAGCATGTGTTTATTAAAGGCGGTGTTTTCAGTGACATACGAGGGGGCAGACTATTATAGAGTAAGAGCATCACAACTGCTGCGTGTGCGGTTAGTGATCACTCGCTGGGTTGGACTCTCAGCTCCTTCCCTCGCTGCCTTCTTCAGCAGAATCACAATGCATAATGTAGTATAACGATGAAGCCATTTCCCATCACAATACATCAGGCTGCTATTGTGGGAGTGGATATTTCCTCTGGCTACTCACTGCTCCCATATCCGTTACACACAGTCACTGTTACAGTTTCAGCCCAGTTATATTTGCAGGATTTGCAATGGAAATGTCTTTTTCTTTTTTTTTTTGTGGGAATGGTGACCTTTCCATTTTTGGAAACGGAGAAGTGGAATTGGAACTGGGATAAGGTCAACTTTCCCGAAACCTCAGCCCCATGTGTCTCTCACACACACACACACACACACACACACACACACACACACACACACACACACACACACACACACACACACACACACACACACACACACACACACACACACACACACACACACACACACACGCGCGATTTGGGCGTTCCTGTCTTGGTATGAACGGCTTTTCCATTCAGTCCGTCTAACATTTCCTATTGGTGGTGGCACTGTGTTGACCCAGGGCTGGACAGATTTCTTTAACAAGGCAATGATGTATGGATTCTCAGCACTATTGAAACTTATGTTTGCTCTGTGCTAAATGGAAAGATTACACAGATACTGAGAGGGCTGAAAAGAGTGAGATTGTGTGTGTGTGTGTGTGTGTGTGGATGAGCTGTAGTCACGCTATAATAATATTGTGTGGCGTCTGCACAGAGCAGACAGTGTTTCCCCCCCTCCTCCTCTGCAGAACAATCAGTACACTGTGTGATGTGCAGGGCCACAGCAGTTATAATGGCAATTATGTCGTCTCTCGGCCAGATTGGCAGCTTTTTATTTATTTTTTTATGGATAGAGATAGGGAGGGAGGGAGGGAGGGAGTAAGAAGAAGAAGACAGAGGGGGAGCTGACCTGCTGCGCAGCTGCAGGGTGGGGTGGATCTGTGAGGAGTGGAGGGACTAGAAAGGAAATAGACAGTGGGTAGATTTGTGCACATTTGCATATCTATCAATTTAAGTGTGTATGCAAGACCATCATTTCCACCCAGGTTTATTGTTTCTTTTTCCTTTGAAGTCATAATGTTCAGTCACCATATTCCAGATAACAGAGAAGAAGTGCTGATAAAAGTATTGGTTTTAATCAGTTATTTCCTTATGCAGGATACAGACTTGTTTGCCCTGGCTTTTGCCTCTCAGGCTGCGAACAGTCTGCTCCATATTATTGGTGAATCACTCCCCATTTACTATAAAGTACACAGCATGTTCTGTCCACCACTTTACTTGAGAGTCATAATTGTTTGTGTGTAAATGTATCCGCTATACGGTGCCCTTAAAAAAGTGTGTGTTCATGGCATGGACTTTCTGCTGTCAACCCCACAATGCAATGTTTCTCATTTTACAGAAGATGTATTTCTATCAGTAATGATACTGATACTGAATGATTACTGCTCACTATTGAGTAGACGATTGTGTGATTATAGTGAATGAGCGAAGGTGAGGTAAGACACTGTCAGGTTTGTGGGGGCTGTGTGAAGCCTGAACAGAATACCTGCAGACTCAGAGCTGGAAAAAAGTAGTGCAAACAGCTCTTTTCGGGTAAAAATGAATGCAATCTATATTTCTGTGGGTAATATTCTCTTAAAAATACGCTCAAATTCAACATTGGTCAACAGTAAACCGCAGTGATTATCGTCTTTTATCAGGCATTAAAAAAAGCCAAGACGGCAGCATAAAAAGTTTCACATAAAAGAGTAAACGACGGACTAAAAAAGCACAAAAGATCGAACAAACAACTTAAGAAATTTCACAAAACATAAACAATTAAGACTAAAGACAAACAGCACAACATCGAACAATAAATCCAGTAACAGGGACACGTGCATTCAGTGGTCAAATAGCTTTTATAAAAACATATAAAGAAAATTTTTTGAAGTAGGATTACTTCAACAAGAATACAATAGTACAAATTGCCCATAAAAGCTTTATTTAAAATATATATATATAATATATATATATATATATATATATATATTTGTACTGAAACCAAACCTATGGCCTTGTGCTTGTGCATCGTCCTGCCTCCTTATCTCCACCTCTGTTTACTGTTATGTTGCCTTGGAAACTCCCTCCTCGGAAGCCTATTGGCCAACCAGCAGAGGGAGAGCGGCAGGTGAGAGCGCGCGTGGGTGTGGACGAGGAAGGAAGAAAGACAAACATCCAGACGTATACAGAGACAACAATAGAGCAATAAATGTATAGAAGTCGAGTAAAGACGTTGATAAATGGGAGAGATAGAGAGATAGAGGGCGGGTGACTTTTTTTTATCCTCGCGCTCCTTTTCTCAGAAACAGGAAGTCGCCAGTTGAACCGCCGTCTCCTCCTCTGACGCAGCCGATGACGGCCGTGCCACTGTTGCTATTGCAACCGCCCGGCAGGGGGACAAACATCCGGATGTGCTGCTTACTCATCAAATCTGTTAACGGCCTAATTGTAGTTAAACCAGAACGCATGATCACTGGTTCACCACGGTGACCGGCAAACAAAGAGTAAGTAACGTGACGGGTTTCCCTTCACCTTTCTGACGCGTATAGACACTTGATCAACCTTGTGGAGTCCGTCTCAGTATATGTTGGATACAGTATAAACTACTACGAGCTGAGGAAAATAGTTTACACTGATGTGTGGTTTTCACACAGTATCACATTTATCTGTCTGTAATCATAAAGGCATTTTTTAAAACTTCATTATTCACATTGTCAGTGATTTGCAGGCACAGACTTTCAATAAACAAGACACAAAACTGAGTCAGTTTAATATATAGTTTTTAGTATATAGCATAACTTTTTCTGTATGTATTTCAGCTTGCTGGCAGATTTACACTTTGTTAAATTGACAAAATGAGAAGTCAGACATCTAGCTGAGTTTATATGCATGTAGGGTAACAATATAAAGCTGCACAACAAAAATGAACTAAAATCTACCTGAACTCCTGAGGGTTTAATACACAAAGTGTAAACAGTTGCAAAGATGAAGCTAAAGTCACAATAGATGAAGGAACAATAGACACATGTTCACATATCTTATAGGTTGTCTTTAAAGGAAATGATTGATGGGTTTTCAGCATGTGTAATCACGTAACATTATAAGATACAGTTAACATGGACACCTGAACACTCGTAGCTCCGGTGCATTCATTTCAACTTCAAATATAAATGCACAATATCAATAATGAGGCAAACATTTTAAATCAATTTTGCTTTCTTCATTTGACCTTTAATGTTGAATTGAAGCAATTTTGTAGATAGATTTTTATTTTCAGAGTTATTTTTGTAATATGCACCCAAGAGGTTTTTTATTTTATTTTATTTTAGAATAAGTGTGCGTTGGTAACATGAAACTAGATTATTGTCTGTCGGTTTTCTTGTTTTTCTATCCATCTGTTGTCATCTCTCAAAGCTTTTCCGCTATGCAAATGTGTGGTAAAAGTCTCTGACTGTGCAGAGTTCATAAGACGTAAAATGTTAATGTTGCATAATTGTACTGTGACCAAACTAAAGCAACACATCGTGAAATTTGATTTTTACCATAAAAATGTAGGTCAGGTCTGGGCGTCCAGGTGCCATGAGAGCATTCAGACTTTTGTTCCAGTCACAGACAGAAGTCAACTTATGAACACGAGCTGAGAGGAGGAACTGTTTGTCAGTTTGTCTGGAATGAAAACCAGCATTTGAGAAAGCTACAGGGTGAAAATGATTGTTTTTTAGATATTGTGTTTGTGATGTAACATTTATGTTTGAAAAAATACAAGACACAAAGAGTATACTGCTTTTTTTCAAATAAGTTTAATTTGAATCAAACTTAATGCACACCATATCAACCAGCCATCATATTTATTTGACACATTTCGGTTTGAAAAGCAAAGGAACATATGAAGAAACAGTAGCTTTGTTTCTCTCGTATTTAGTTTTTCTTACAAATATGGGACCAACAAGAGACAAACAGAAATGACACACAAAAATACATACACATACAAAAACAAATGTTGAAGCAGACCATATCAAGACTTATTTTATTACAAGCATTTCAACATCACTTTCACATTGATTTTTGATTAAAGTAACTTATATGGTTTCATGAAAATTGAAGATTTTAATGGTCCGTAAATGCAATAAGAGCTCAGGCATAAATCCAAGTAAAGTGTTTCATTACAGAACGTGTGTACATCTGTTGAGGAAAATCTGTTGCAACTAGGAATTCAGTGAGACAAATGACTTCCAACAGAAACTGAAATGATGTTTCGTCATTTCAAAGTACATTTATTAAAAAATCCACGTACACATCCAGATTGTAAAGCAATATCACATGCTACAGGCTTATAGTGGGATTAAAGTGTGCTCTGTGTGTGTGTGTGTGTGTGTGTGTGTGTGTGTGTGTGTGTACGTGGAAAGGAGACCAGTCCCCTGTTCCTGCTGAACTGAGCCAGCCAACGTCACACACTGATTATCAGCACAGCAGGCACAGGAGACCAACCCAGCAGGGGGGGAGGGGGGGGAGACAGAGGTGACTTTACCCACACACATAAATACAGAAAAGAAAGACAAACAGACTGAAGCTCATGCAGAAATCAACAGGTGGAGCATGAAAAATGAAATCACACACAGTTAAACACACACACACACACGCTGAAAGACCCTGGCAGCCGGCGATACAAATGACGACATGAGAGGAGATGTTGCTCGCCCTACAGGAACAGGAGCAGTCTTCGACGCTAATGAGACAGCTGACATTTAGCAGACATTGACACACTGAAGCTGCACAGTTTCAGCTAATTACACCGATTACCAGTTTTTACCAGAAGCTTATGGACAGTGATAACTGCTCCCCAGCACAGCCCTTTTGACCACAGTGCATCATTCTTGCGCTTTCACAGCACAGTAGTGGGTCGTGCGTGAAGCGCACACGTACTCGGCCACACATGTCGTCGACTTTTTTATCCGTTTTCACAGCAGAGGCGATTCGGTGTGAGTCTGACTGTGGTGGGCCCACACTAAGAGAGTCTAAGAGTCAAATTAAGCGAATGAGAAGCCCCATGTTTTTGCCTCTATATGAACAGACTGTTTTGAAAGAGGAAGTGTGTTTGGATAGACTGGAGTTGAGCTGCACTATATAGTCAAGTTTTTATCTAAATCTAGCCCAAATTTAAACCAAATTTTCAGAAAATCTGCAAAAGAAATTGGAAATTCATGTTGGCTTTTATCCACTACGGTTATCCGAAAATCAGGAGTTGTCCACATCAAGATGAGCTAGTTAGCAGCCATTAAACCATTGTAGAAGAAGAGGGTGCAACAAGATGAGCTTCGAAGTAAAGTGCCAATCAAACCTCAAACTAAATTAAATGAAGCGTTGCAGAAATTTGCGTTTATTTCATGTAATGATTTCAGGAAGGTTGCAGTCTTTTCATTGACGCTCATAAAGACACGTAGACAAAGACACACTTTTTTTTGTTATCAAAGCGAGTTTCACATTTTCAGCTCGTCTGAAGTCTGGTGCTGATGTGAGGAGCGGTGGTTTGATGCAGTCCGGCCCCTCCCTGACCTTTACTCTCCCCCTGCGGGCTGCAGCCCTGTGGCGGCAGAACTTAACCACTGTGAACATGGCAGACACTCACTGCTCACATGTGGGTTAAGTCCTGCTGCCGCACGGCCAGCAGGTCGTACGGGCATCTGTTTGTGACAGAGAGCTAGACGGGTGTGTTTGCGTATGCAAATTGGAAAACATGGGTGTGGCTGTGTGTGAGTTAGCAAATTAGTCCGTGTTTCTGAGAAAGAGGTCGCTTTCTTCATGTCAGCCATTGGAAATCCCTGGCAATGTGATTCAGTCCTTTAGTCTCAAAAATCACTCTACCAGGATTTCCCCTGGCCATCAGAGATGACTATCATTTTGTGGTGAGAGGAAGAATTGAAAGCATGCATAAAACAAATAATAAACACCATAATAGGCTTCTTCCATCATTGTCACCTCTAATACTTAACGTTAGAGGCCCTATCCCTCATCTATACCTCTGTGTGAAAGAGTGAGTTATCACAGTAGTCCAATGTGCTCGGTCTTTGTCATTGACAGGTCGAAATCATTGCGCTTTCTCAGCCCCGGTGTGTATGCACGTGGTTCGTCAACTCCCAGACTTCCCGTGGCCTCTCATAAAAATAGATTTTCAATGACAGAATGGAGAATTAGGCTAGAAGGAAGTGGCCAGTCAAGTGGCACTCCCTTTAAAGACGTTTTTCGCCCGCTCTGTTCTACTTCTGGCCCTTTATCTGTGCCCCTTCTGTGGAAAGAAAAAAGGCCGGAGAGCACTGGGCCGTGTTTCCGTTGCTGCTAAGCTACTGCTAAATCCCATCAGAAATTGTCAGGAATTTTCATTCCGAGTAAAGAACACTGTATTTATATGCTATTGCTAATTATTACTGCCTGTCGAATGATACCTGATATCAACAAGCACATAAACTCATCACCCCTGGAGCAGCACTTAATACTCTGGATTCCTTTTTGTTGAAATGTACCTGTCTGGACAGGACACATTAGGCTCCAGAATGAATGCTATTTAGCCACCCTCTTCAAGTCTCTTTATTTTCAGCAGCATGAATAGTCCACCATGCACAAGGTATGAGTCAGTGGGACACTTTTGGGGAACTCCAGACTCTAAATAAGTTTTAGCCGGCTGTCTGCTGTTACTGAGGGTCTGCTGCAGAGCTGTACGAGGGGCGCAGGGAACTTAGGCACCATCACTTCAGGCCAGAGAGAGAGTTTGGAGAGTGTCCCGAAATAGTACAAAAGTCTCTTCAAGAATGCTGGATGTTTAAAATACCACTCAACAAAGCAACTTGTATTCCAATTTCTAAGCCTAAAACTCAGTGCTGAACCTCAGTGCTTTCTGGTTTCCTCCAGGCCAATGTTCCCTCTCTCTGTGGTCCAATCAGCCAATAACACCAAATTATAACCGCTCAGAACACACTGTGATTTTGGAGCTACTGAAGAAAAAAAAACAGCTTCTTTCTCCATCTGCTCTCTCTTAAAACTTTGTGAACGTCTCTCTTTTACGCTCAGATTACAGTACACGAAGCATTTTTAAGGCTCCAGCTAGATTAGCGTAATTTGAGGGCCAGGTTATTAAATGTCACTCAATTCATGGAAAACTAAAATATCGACATAAAAGTGAATCTTTGAACGTTTTGTGTTTTGTTTTAGTCTCCACGTGTTTACAATAAAACGTACCGTCTCAAGAGAGAAGGTCATTTAAGGTCCCGGCACCCATCAAAGACAGTCCACTAACTCCTTTTTAACTCTTCTCCTCCATCAACCTAAAACCCTCGATCCCGCCATCCTTTCATCCGGCAGTGGCTCGTCTCGTGTGTTATTTTCTCTGCCTTTTCATCTTTTCCATCGGTTTCTCTCTTCCCCTTTGCGTTCCCCCCAGTCGAACCCGCAGCCGTTAATGCCTATGAGCTCATTCCTTCCCTTCCCCTGTAATGATGGCAGTCTGGTTGACGCACGCTGTCCAACACCTCACCTCAAACGCTCGCTGTGAGGATCTCAACGTGTCTCACTTTTGCATTTTGGCCTGTCTTGCTTCTTGAGCGCTACGGTGCAGGGGCCAGGCCATCCTGTTGTTATGTTCTTCTCAAATTGGATGTTTATTATGGTTAGGAATAATCATAAGGTTCTGCCATGTGGGCTGAGACTTATTGGCAGCTCATAATTGTGCCAACGTGTTGCGTCCTGATGGAGAATAGGAAAATTAGTGTCACTGGGTGACGATCGGCAGCAGATGTGCCCCAGTAGAATCAAAATGTTTGTAGAGAGTGTCTTCATGGCTTGCAGCCTTGCGTGCGGGTGCTTTGATGGTTTTAGGGAGTACACTCTACGCTTTGTGCGTGTTCTAAGTTTATATTCGTGCACGCGACGTATGGAGGCTCGAGTGTAGACGTGGCCACTGGCTGTTTTCTCAAACCGTCTCTCCCCTTCAGCCAGAGCGCAGAATTGACATTGCCGTTTACACAAGGGCACACAGTTAAGTGGAAAAGCCTCTGTTGAGACAGCTGGATCTCAACCCCTTGTTGTTTCAACACATATCTTCTCTCTTCTTATGCCCTTGTGTGCACACACACACACACACACACACACACACACACACACACACACACACACATTAAGAAATGCACACATCCTCACCAGCAACGCAAACTGCCTTTCCACACATAATATGCTCACTATCAATGAACAAACACGGTTATGTCAGCGGGCTGCCGGGCAAACATGGCATGTGTGTTAGCCGCGTTCTCACTGGGTCTGTTAACCGGGAATAGTACAAAAACATACCGATCTGACATCATTCACACCTCCAGGCTGTGAGGCGCTTCACAGAGCAAACAGTGAGTGGGGTGACCCACAAGCCGACTGTATGCTGCTATTGTGCACTTAATTAATAATTAGGTATCAAGCTAAAGCGTACGCAATTGTTGTATCTTTCCACTGCATCAGAGAATTTTACAGAGAGCAGTTTGTTTCCAACCCCAGCCTCATGTGAAATCAATCTATCTAGGTCTAATGGTTCAAGACATTATGTCAACATCAGAGCACAAGGGTTACAATAACATCTGAAATCCCTTTTTAAAAGAGTAAATATGCCACATTTGCTTTTCATGATTGCTGTCGTATCCATTACACGTCTGACACAGCAGAAAGTGTTCCATCATTCCCTCTGCAGTGTTTTCAGTCTTTAATATGAGCAGATGCATGGATTCTTATTTTACTGTAAAAAAACCAACAACTGCAAGGAGATTACAGAAGACATCCCGCCAACATAAACCTGAACTCACACACCTTACAGGACCAGCAGCACCACACCCTGGCTCTGTTCCAGACAGACTGTGTGTCTGGGTACGTGTGCGCATGTGAGTAAGATTGTATTTGTTTCGTGTTGCGTGTGAGGGCTTCATTATTGCTGAGGCCGTGACATTCAGTGACATTCAAGACTCGCGCTCTACTATGGGCCCTCTCTGTTGCAGTTTTCCTCAATCAAAAAGGGGAGCGTTCATTGGCTGGCCTGGAATCAACACAGCACACCACATGTGACACATTAGTGTCTGAGAATTAAAAAAAAAGTATTTCCAGCTCCAGATTAAAAAAAAAAAAAAATAAGAGAGAAAAGTCTCTTCGGGCTGTAAAGCTCAGCAGTGAAGAACCCAGCCCGAGCCCGTGGTCCGCTCCCTGTAACCCTATCCTCAGCTTGATCCGTTGCCAAACACCCTCACCACCACCAGCCCTGTACTTAGCGTGCAGCCGCCCTGCTGCCACTGAACCACATTTGCACAAATTGATGCAGAAACTGCACACACACACACACGCACATACACACACACACACTTTTATTCCACTACGCCACGGTTTCCTGAGCCTGGGCCCATTCCTACGTATTGCTGCTGGGCACACCCACCCACCCAGCCAGCCAGCCCACTAAAGCCAAGGCTTGAGTTCTGGATCCCCACTTTCTCTCCTCCTTCAGCTCCTTCTATTCCCTCTTTCCTCAACCTATTCCTCCCTCCATTCATCCATTTGGCCTTCTCTGGTCGGCGCTCCAATCCAATGATTCCTCATAAAAAAAGGCAGGATAACGATAATTACCTCTCCCTCCTCTTTCCCATATTTTATGGCGTAGAGGTTATCAGACGGAGCAAAGCAACAGATCGCTCACTTGGACTAACTCACGCTTGTCTTTCAATCTGTGCTTCAGCATCATGTTAATCTCCTTCAGCTCAGTTTTCACCCTCAGTCCCAGAGGGGAACCAGACAGGACGGCGGACAGGAAGACAGAGACAGCCGGCCCTGAGCTGTGTTAGCTACAGTAGCCGCTGGATTCCCTTCCTTTCATGGAGGTTTGGGAGCTCGCTGACTTACAGGGCCTCTGAACAATGAGAGGAATGTTAGAGCGGCTCCGTCCTCACTTCACCACTAACATTACGTCTCTCGGGTGCTTTTCTAGAACTTTTATGACCTCTGTTCCCACTCTGTGCTGCCAACAACACCCCACAGAGAGGCACACAGACTGATGGACATGTAGACAGACAGAGGACACGCATGAGGTAGACGGATGACATACATACTGTAAGCAGACAGTCGCAAAGGAAAGGCAGACAAACAGGTAGAGGCACACTTATTATGCAGCAATTAATTCAGACGGTTGGAGGCATTATCAATCAAACAGACAGACAGACAGACAGAAATTAAGCCATCTTATTCAAAGGAACTATTTACGTCTGACCTTTGTAATGGAGCCGGTCCACAGTGGCAGACCTCAGATCAGGGCAATATTCCAGTGCCAACATTTTAGTACATTTGAACAGCAGGCACACTTCACTGTCGCTCCACGTGAATAACTGTCCTGTTGCAGGAATTGCTGTGAAGTGAGTGTGAAGTGCCTCTCTGTGGAAGACCAATGGTTCGAGACAAAAGAAAATTAAAAAGTCAAACTAAAGCGTACAGGTTTGCTGGGTCATAGAGTCATAAAACAGTAAAAAGGCAACAATCAACTTCTGAGCAGAGGCAGAGGCTGCACCTACCTGACACAACCGTTTTTACTCCTTTCTTCAGTTCCTCTCTCCTCACGCTCTCCAGTGTCACACTCTTTGGTTGAACTTCACAGTTGCCGTCCCTCCTCTCCCTCCTCCCTCTATCTCTATCTCTGTTTTTGTCTGTGTCTCCCACTCTCCGTCTCGTGGGTCTGTTTCTCCCTCGACTGTGCAGACAGGAGTGTGTGTGAACGCGAGTGTGTCTGGGAGCCAGACAGGGTGAGAGTAAGAGAGGAGGAGGCGGGCCCAACCCAGAGCAGGGGATTCCTTCATGACGATGTCAGAGGACAGGAGCCCTCCCCTCGCCTCTCCTCCCTTGTGCACAGTCTAGGCTGCTGGACAACACAGGAAAGGGGGCAGGGAGATAATTGGCTGCACAGCTGCTAATAAATGAGCAAAGGCTGTTTGAGTCGATAGCAGGCAGGAAAACCGGGCTAAATGTGCAGTGCTTCAGTGTCAAAACGTCCTGAGAAAGTTTGTTACACTGTCCTGTGTGTTGAAGATGTTCTGTGGAGAGATGGAGATAATGATACTTTCTCTGTTTGTCTGACAATGATAGGAATAGACACATTTATCCTTAAGACACTTCGAATAGTTGTTTCGATGTCAGAACATGCTCTCAATACTGTTTTGCAAGCTGGTTTTGCTCAAATCCAAGAATGTACATTTGTGTGAGCATCATATACAGTATGTGCGTGAGATAATGATTTGTGTAACACTGTTCAAAGCACTTTTCAAAGAATTGAATAGAGAAAATGATCACAAAAGGCCAAGAGGACATTTAAGATGGTTAACGAGGCCAGAAACAATAACGGAAAGTCTCTAAGTTGAGCATTAAGAAGTGATTTGAAAGATGGCACAGGTTTAGCTAAAGTTAATTAAAAGCTTGTTTTGAATTCAAATATGAAAAATAAATTGATAATTTGACACTACATACACACATGCTGAAATAGTGTCTGAAAAGTTGTAACCGTATCCATTAGGAATGTTTATGCTAAGGTTGGTTTGTCATGGTCTTGTCATGGACTTTAACTGGGGCAGGAGTGCAGGATCACAGTTATCTAAACATTTTTCCAGATCACTTAAAGCTAGATTCTATTTAGATATGGACATCATGAGAGAGGTCAACGGTTATGAGTCAACAGATGTGCTGAGGGAGCTGCAGTTGGCGTGACGCTCATTGTGGGGACATTAACGGCTTTGTCATATCAAGAGAAAGTCTTCTTCCCTGTATTTTACGGATAAAGAAAATATAAATCCACACTGATTGTCATTTCATTCACTCATGCAAATGACGCAAAAAAGAAATGCAAATTGCCATCAACTGGTTTGGAGCGAATGAACTCAGCTACGGAGTAGTTTGGTCAGAAGTTGGTGCTCTAGGCCTGCACGGCTGTAATCCACCTTTAACAGAGGAGAAGTAGATGTAGAGGTTGCAGACGGGACACAATGCAAGTCGGCCCGATCAGTCATGTTAGTTCATTCTTACAGAAATCTCCTTATTGGTTTAGGCAATACACCTACTTGGTTAAGTTTAGGAGAAGATCATGGTTGGGGTTATAATTAACCCTTTTTTGCTGAATCCCTGAAGGCAACTTTTCCAATGTGCGTAAAGTGTTTGCTACATCAGAATTGATTTGGCAAAAGCGCTTCCACAATCCACATATTCACATATTTTCTGCAAAGAAAAAGTCCACTTCAAGCGTAAAAACCTTTCCACAATTAAGGAAGTTTCATCAGATTTAGCTGTTTCCACACAGCTTTTAAAATGAGATACTTTAAAATGTGTATAAAAACATGTGAATAGAAACACGGCTTCTTATGATTTACTGTACATCTCCCAGTAGTAATGGTGGCATCACGAAGAAAACAGCAGAAACGTACGTACATCACCGTGTTTGCAACTTCAGATCGGGGTTAGGCCGTTGTATTTGTGTGTGAGGGGCTTGTATCCAAGCTTGGTTTGATGTGCACCTGTCAAGCATAGGACCCCACACCCCACACACACACCTACATACACTCCCCTTCCCCACAGAGAGTCAGTAACACAAGCTTCAGAGAGGGGCTATTAGAGGCTTTATGACTTCCCCTTCCTTCCCTGTAGCCTTTGGGTGTGTGTGTGTGTATGTGAGTGAGCGGCAAAGTCTCGCACAGACAACCACGCCCCTGTGAGGGAATGGACGTCACACATTCCACACACACACACACACACACACACACACACATACACACACACACACACTGTATTTGTCTCTTAGCAACGCATACACTCAAGCTTAGTGGAATGACTATGCCAGTAAGACACATGACGGCGATATCGTTTATCTTGAAATGGGATAATGTTTTGTTTTTGAACCTCGGTTTCTACGTTGTCTACAGAGGGGATTTACAACATTTCATAACAGCAGGAGTGGAATGAATTGTAATGAATACCGTTCATTTTTTATTGTTAGCAAAGATTACTTAATGAACTTGGTTATAATGGAGTGAACTAGAGCTTCATAAATGTCCCACTCTTATGTGTGTATATCTGTAAAATATGTGTTCATATCATGTAAAAGGTCAAAGGAAGACTTAATAGTCAAATAAGCTAAATAGCCTTAAGACAAGAGTTAGAATATGCGATAACCTAAAAAAAAAAAAGAAAAAGTTTCCATCTCATTTCTGTGGTCTAAACCTCAATGCGTGTCGTGCACACTCCCTTCTTATTTGGCCTCACCAAGATGACAATTAGCTTAGCCGCACGCAACACTAGCACTGTAATGACTGAGATGGTGCAAAGATGCTCTCAAAAGCTACTCATCACAAGACGCAGGGCAACTTTCAGTTTCGACCACTTCTGTGTGACATATAATCCAAATGAACTAGGTATGAAACCGTAAAAAGGGAGGCCGTTTCTTCCTACCTTTACACAATTGCCAATTTATTGAGAACAAACTCTGGTGTGCAATGTTCTGCAATCGCTCCTCATGAGCTCCAGTGGGTGAGTTTGTGGAGTCATGTTGGAAGTGTGTCATCTTTAATTAATGGTTCAGTGAGAAATATGCTCCATAGTATGTGTTGTTGTTTTACATTAGAGGTGAAAGTACGGACCTATGTGTGTGTGTGTGTGTGTGTATGTGTAGACAATGCATATTTCAAAACATGTTTTTCAGTATTTTATCTTATTTTTGCATGTATTTCAGTGCTGTTCGACACATTTAACAGCATATACTGTATGTGTAGATGTGTGCGTCAGCGGCTCACGGGACGTTCGACTGAGGGACCATCTTAGACAGTGAGTCAGACGACTGTCAGCGACTAATGTGGGCCACTGGGTTTGGGAGTTAAAAAAATATGAAATCAACTTTGTTGGTTGTCATGGTGAGCCAGATTCAATTATGCAACAAGCAGGGAAAAATGGTTTTGGAGAGAGAAAGAAATGCAGCGAGAGAAAGAGCTACTATATGTGCCAGCTGATCTGTGACGTTGAACTTATTTAACCAGACATGTTGGCTGAGAACGCATTCTTACTCACAGTTTCTGTAGGGAGAGGGAGAACTTTACTCTTTTCTGTATGGATTCCTTGAGCATCTCTTTTTAAACATTCAAAAATAAGTAAACAGACAATGAATACCAGGTGTTTTTGCTTGCAATAAGTCAAAAAATCTGAACATTTGCTTGTGTGTTACTTTTTCGGTGATTGTGTCACATATAAAGTGTTATGAGATATTATGACAAGTAATTAGACAATTATACTGGGTAAGATTTCACATTTTTTGCGGCGAATTAACTTTTATTATTCTAATCCAAATGGTTTCCACTACAGCGCTACAGAAGTTTAACCCTTTGTAAAATCAAACAATGATTATTTGTCAGCATAAAACACAGCAACGGGTCTCATGAATATCTAACAGTGTAGCAGCGCGGGTATAGTTATGTTAAATATTAGCAATATCCACCAACTTATGCAACTTTTTACCTTTAATTTTCTGTCTAAAAACGACATAGTTAAGTCTCCTCCTCCCTGCTCTTATGACAGACATAACTTAACTGACTCGTCCGTGGACTAGCCTCTTTTATTGAGTCATGAAGGTTAACCTGTAATAGTGTTGGACATATAGGCAATATTACATCATTCTCATCTACATCGAGACATATGGAGTATACTACACAACATACCGTGGAGAAAAACTATGTTTCACAGCTGGATTCTTAGTTATTTAACTTGTAAAAATGTCATTGAGATTTGGAATGAGGTTTAGGCCTATACTTACTTCTGGATCAGAACCTGAATCTGAAACAATCTCATCTATAATGTGCTGATCTGTATATAAGTAGGTTCTAAGTATCTTGAGTAGGTGTATTGGCCCTGGTAGCAGTATCGAGTTGGGTTGCTGGAGTGGACTGAACCAGCTAGGCAGCCTCCCAAATCAACCTGTCAATCCTTCATCCCTCTCCTCCTCCTCAGCTCCACCCTGCATTAGCAGCCTTGGGCAATCCCCCCCTATTCCCGGCATCCCCCCCCCCGCCCCCACCCTTAACCCACACCCGGGACATTTGAGGTCATAACGTAACTACACCTCATCCATGCTAGACCATGTCACTGGAACTCAGGCCAGATTTCAATCATTAAGTCCAGTAAAAGACCAGCACGTCTTAACCGAGCTCAAACCAGCCAGAATGGATCCACTTGACTTTGACTGGTCTGTCCTTATTTTCTCTTTCCTACGCTCTCTCTCTCTCCCCCTCCCTCTCTCCCTACCTCTCTCTGGTATTTATGTGTTGGCAGTTACCGTGGCGACAAGACACACAAACACTGTGGCGGTAGACAGGAAGTGCTGCGGAACCACAATGGCGTCACTGCGGCTCTGCGCTCGCTCTCCTACTCGTTTCTTTCTCTCGGCCTGCCCCAGCCAGCATGCATGCTATTATCCTTAGCAAGCTATATGGAGACCACACTGCTCTCTCTTTCCCCCTGTTCTCTCTCATTGCACTCATTATTATTAGCATTGCTTTTTCAGCTGTGTCCCTCTCTCTCTCTCTCTCTCTCTCTCTCTCTCTCTCTCTCTCTCTTTCTTCAACTTTATACCACATTAGCTGGAAAATCTCTGTCTGATTTGCGGTGTCTGGAATGCCTGGTTGATGTGCTGAAAAGCTGTGGGGCTCCGACTGTTTTAACTGCTCAACCTGTCTGCAGGGCGTTCACTGTGGAGAAGCTAGTCACGTTTCGAAAAAAAACTGGGTCAAGAATGTGTTTGTGTACTCTATGTTTTGGAGATTGTGAGTAGGGTGAAAAACGTCAGAGTTGGTGGGCGTCAGATTATAAGCATGTTGTATGTGTGCTTTGCATTTGACCGAATGAGTTTACAGGTGAAGTAAAAGCTAGATCTACAGCGAGGGCAGCGCCAAAGAGAGAATAACAGGAATGTGTGTGGTCCTATTGCGGACTCTTACATCAGACTGGCATGAGTGTACAGTACACATCTCTCCAGTTCTCCCTCTGTCTTTTTTACACATCACAGCTCTAAATATACTCTGGAAAAAACCCCATGAGAAGATACCGCCCTCTCCCACTCCACATGCTAAAAATATCCAGCCACCTTTACAACCCCCTCTTCGCTTGCTTTTCTTTCTGTCCTCACTCCCCTCATTCGCTTGACTGCTGCCCCTCTCACTTGTTCACAACTTGCACTCAACGCCAGTTCATAATCTTACAAAACTCCCAACTCTTTTATGTGTTGGGACTCCTTTCTTTTGTTTTTTTCCCCTACTTACTTTAAATCCCTTTTCTGCTTCCACCTCCTCCCTCTATCGCTCTCCTCGCGGCGGCCTCTTCTGCCAGTCCCGCAAGGCTGCTTGGCATTTATGCTGACATAGACAGCCAGCCATCCCTCCAGCCATCCCTCCATCCATCCCTCCATCCATCCAGCCATCCCTCCATCCAGCTGACCACCCTGCCGGCCAGCTGGTTAGAAGAAGCCTGAAACCCGGTGAACAGATGAGCTCACTGGACACACAAACGCAGAAGAACCCGAGGAGGATTTTCTTGAAGTCAGCTCATAGCACGGGAGCGAGTGAGGGAACAAATCAAGGAGAGAGATTGTCCCACATTGTGGGGAATTTGGATTGGTTTTCCAGTCGTGCTGCATCCATAAAACACAATCCACAAACATAAAAGTCAAGAGAAAGACAGGAAATAAGAAACATCCAAGAACATAACAATAAAACTGATGCTAAAATAGATAAAAATGTATGCCAAAGTATCATCAGTGTTTATTTATTAACCAACTCTGTCTATGGGAGGATAAAGGTCGGAAACAGCAGTCGCATAAATTATTGTGAATTGAATGCTGGTAGAAATGTTGTTAATGGCGCTGTGGTTGGAAAAGAGGAATACGAAACAGACATGAACGGGAAAAATGAGACGTAGTTGTGCAACTGGCCAATGCATGTGTTTGTTTTTTTCCGTTAGAGGAAGTGATTAAAAGTAGTGTACTGTACACGTAAGGCAGTCATTTTCTATCTTTGTTTGTGTGTGTGGCGGTCAGCGAGAGAGGAAGCCTATCTGTGGCCATATGGCGTTTCTGTTCCTCCCTTCAACCGCTGACATCATCCGGAGTGACACGCGGCCGGGTGACTTCCTCCGTCTCATTAATCACCCGTGTGTTAACAGGCGTACACACTCCAATTCCTGTGCCCTTTACATCTCCGCACCACATTCCGCCCTCCCTCGTTAGCTTCGCGGCTCCAACATCAGCCTCCAACGCTCTTTCCCAGCTGGCCTGCCCACCAAGCAGTGACCTCTGACCCTCCTCCTTCTCCCCACCATAAAAACCTCCAGGCCGCGCTTTCTCCACCTGCTGCTCACCTGCTGTGTGAGGGGTGAAATCAGACGAGGATATGTCTATCTAAGCGCCAAATCACAGCAGAAGTTCGAGCGACAGATTTCATATAGAGCACGTCTAGACCATACCTTTTCATTTACAGACACCCAACATTCCTCCATTAGCAAGCATTTGGATGACGAGGAAAAAGTCCCTTTTAACAGGAAGAAACCTTGACCAGAACAAGGCTCTGGGTGGGCGACTATTTGCTTTGACCGGTTGGGTCAAAAAAGGCGTCTTGTTTTTAACTGGAGCTTTGTTCAAAGTTGAAGTGTGTACTTTGGCTCTCCTGCACTTGTGTTGTGAAACTGTGAAAATAGAAGAAGAAGTCAAACAACCCACAACCGTTGGAGGACAGGTGATACTTCCAGTGTGTTATCTCTACGGCGATAAACCTGACAAAAAGGATCAACACCGGGCTCTGATTGGCTGATTTGAGCTGAACTTCTGCACATTGGGAGGTGCAGAGAGAGAGATTGAGAGTAGGGGAAAGTTACATGCAAAGAGTAAAAAGCGACACGTTTATATGATTTACATTTTGGAAGAGCTTATATGGTAAGATTATGGTGATTATGTATATTGCTGTACATTTTAAATATTACTTGGCAAACAATCATGCAACTGAATTTTAGTACCAAGGCTTTAGCAATATATCACGGTATTAAAGCTCACTAGATTGAACTGAATGAAGAGGACAAGAACAAGATGGAAACAGGGAGAGCCATTAAGTGGAAGCCAGTAGTCACTCGCAGTACATCAACTTTTATGATACTGTAAAAACACACAGATACATCTTTGCAGGGAGATGAAGGGGGTCTGTGCGCTGGCCTATTTTCTGCCACTCTGTCAGGGTCAACAGTAGCCAAAACACACATTCAGTGTGGGATGAGCCATGGTCTTCAACTGTGTGTAAATCACAGCCCACACACACACACATACATCTGCAGACTCCTCAGTGTAAATATCATCTCCACCATCTAAAGGACTCCTCCATGAAGCAACAAGTCGTGGGAAAATAAACGCGCCAGTCAGAGGACGGACACAAGAATAATCAAACTGCTCTTTTTCACCATGCAAAAACCTCATGGTGACGTTTTCCAGTTTGTCACAAAAACAGAGATTTGTAAAATCAAATAAATGCAAACGTTTGTTGTACAAAACCAGGTGGCCTTTCTAAATGCGTAGGCGTCAGACAATAAATGGGCGGTTTAGCAAGTTAAGCCAAGGTGTGCACAAACTGGGTGTGCCCGTGTGTGTGTGTTTCCGCTACCCCCACCCATGTGAAGGGTGCTCTTGGGAGAGGAAATGTGCCCGCACTCTGTGCCCTCTGGTGCGTCGGCTTCCCTCCATTTTGGCACATGGGCGCTCCTAACTCCCAGCTCTGTCTTTGCCCCTGTCATCTTGTCTTACCCGTCTTCCTGTCTTACTTCCCCCCCCCCCTTAGTTTCTTGATTATTTTTGTGGTGATCATCGAGCTCGTTCCCCTCTCTGTTCTCTTTCTCTGCCCTCTCCCTCTCTGTGCATGTTGGTGTAGTGTCCTTATTTGGCTTCTCCTCGAGTGAGTGGGAGTGTGAGTATGAATGTGACTGTGTGTGTGTGTGTGTGTGTGTGTGTGTGTGTGTGTGTGTGTGTGTGTGTGTGTGTGTGTTTCTCCTGACTGTGACTCACTGCTTGTCTGACTCACGAGCGCTAACAAAAACACACCGTTGCCATGGGGACCCCCCCCCCCCCCCCCTCCCTCCTCCCCTTCCTCTCCCATCTCTCTCTGTCTCCCCCTCCCTGTCAGCCTCTGGTTTCTCTCTCCTTGCGGGCACCGCTGCAACCCAGGCAGCCCTGGCACTGGTACATGGGTGGTGCTCTGACTTGGGTGGGATGGTGGTGGTGAGGAGGTGGGATGAAAACAGAAAAAATAAATTAAAAAAAATAAAGTAAAGGTGAAACCTGGTGAAAACATTGTTTATACAGAAAGATTAAAGCCCAGGAGCCTGCAGGAGGACAGAAGCCAAACGGTGCGAGACAAACAATCATCTATCATCAATAGTAAGTAGAAAGGCCTGTATTTGCTGAGACAGGCTAAACAGAAAGTGGCCACCTGTGGCTCTATTCTCTGCTTCTGTTCTCCTGCTTTTACTGCTCTGAAATTGCAGACGGCTTTGAACTGGGCCTGTCCTTTCATGTGCTAGCATCACTACTTGGCCTAGCCATAACCTCCAGGGAGCTTGATAATGTGCTCACGTGTGGAGTTGCATTTCAACAAAGATCAGGTAGGGCACTGGATGTAACCCACAGTCTCACGCTACCATGTTTGGCTGACTTCCTGGATGTTAAATGCTGGTGGTGCGCCAGCTAGTGGACAGAACACATGTTTCTTCCTTACTGACATATTGTGCTGGCCCATGTTTGGGTCATGTCAGTTGACATTATGCATTCTCACTCAGTCTTGTCCTCAATGTCTCCTTCACACTAAATACACACACATATACAATATACATGGCTATTCAGGCCCAAAGAGGTACAATTAAAAATATATATCTCAAATACACCTTAGATTAGAGAAAAGTACAGAACACAAATATGTGTAGTAGAACTTACTTTTTTCTTGTTTTCTACCTCATTTATCATTTCAGGACCCCTCGGCTTTATAAAGTCACACTGTGTGTGAGTGTCTCTTTTGCTGTAATGTGTGTGTTTATGGCGGCAGCTGCTGTGGAGTTTATATTCTTTATAGCTGATGTTTTATTTTGCCGTTGGTCCTATAACAAGTGGCATTTGATGACATGTACTCTAATAATTCCCGTAGCACCTGTTGCACTTATCCATAAACTTTATTTATTGTATTCATAATCAGTCGTATTTACTAGGCTGTCGTCTGTAGAAATGGATTTTGATTTTAGCATCAGGGCTCATTTTGCTGATTTTGATCAACATAATGAAATGTAGTATTGTTTCTCAGTAAAATTTAACTGACCCAAAAGTGGAGATTTTTACACTCACACTTACATACAGTAAAACTAGCTCCATCTACAATTCACATTTGTTGCCCAATTTTAAGTACATGTTGCTGACAAAATGTTCAAACTGTTTTGCATTTTAAATGAAGGACTTTTACTTTTAATAGAGTATTTGTCTTCCACCAATTTCTTTCTAAGACTAAATACACACAGACCGGATAAAGAAGAAAATACAGACACACACACACACACACACTCGTTCAATACACTTTTGACTTCTGTTTAACCTTTGTGTGGCCTGAAAGCTCTCAGCAGCTGGTTGGTGGTGGATTGTCTGAGAACAGGCTGAAACTGAAATTGTACGCTGGCATAATCCTCAGCAAGAGAGACAGAGGGAGCGGTGGTTGAGAGGGAGAGAAAGAGAGGAAACGGGAGCAAATGGGAGATATTGTAGAAGCCCAACCAATAAAAGAGACCAATAAAACTGAGGAATGTGAGAGAATGAGATAGTTACAGACGCACAAAGAGCTTCAAAACAAAGTACGAGCTTGGGCTATTCAAAAAGGCCATTGTCACACTTTATTGAAAAAATGCAACCTGCCATATATACTGTATACTTATACTGTATATACATCAGCCATGGTAACACAGAGTATTTTTGGTTGTGACTGTCAGAACAAACAGAGTGATGTACAGAGATGAATCAAGACACCGGCTGGGCGAATGTACGGGAACAAAACAAAGACAAGACGTCCACATGTATGACTCTCCAACTTGCAGGCCCTCTTGTTGTAATGTATTTTATCAACACTGGATTACGGCATTTATACCTTCTCCACAAACACACACATTGTGCTCCAAATGTGTGTGTGACAGCTGTCCCTGTGTGTGTAGTAATCCTCAGTAAGCTCCCTGGCTCCCACAGTCTCTTTCGGTAGGTCCTCCAGAGCATCTCTGACCTCACTGTGTAGCCTCTCCTACACTCCCTCCGCCCAACAACCTGCTCTCACTCATGTTGATCACATCTTTTCACTCCAACATACTATCTGCTGCTTTCTTTCCTGGCCCGTATTTAATTAAAGGAACGGTACGAGACTTTTGGGAAATACTCTTATTTTGGTGGTAAGTTATAGATGAGAAGATTGATGCCATTCTTGTGTCTGTGTGGTACATATGAAGCGACCGCAAGTAGCCAGTTAATGTAAATAAGTAGCAGCTGGTTAGCTTAGCTTAGCATAAAGACTAGACACAAGGGGAAACTAGCCTGGCACCTCTAAAGCTCACTAACTAACATGCTGTATCTCGTTTGTTTAATCCGTACAAGAAACAAAGTGTAAAAATGACTTTGCTATTTTGTGGCGGACTGTTTCTTGGTTACTGCTCCTAACTAAGAAGTTGTCAGACACAACCCGAACAAATAGCCAGGATAAACTTAGTTTAAGTGTCAAATGGATCCTCTATTTGTGGTGCAAGTTTGCCCTCTGCTGTTCACATCAAGCCTCCTCCAACGATAAACTCTTTCATCGCGTCCTGAGAAAACATTCCTTTCTTCTACATTCCAGTTTCCATTGTTCACTTTATCAATACATGTATTCTTAGTGATGCGCTTTGTTATGCACATGTACACTGGAGTACTTTCGGAAAAGAGGTTAGTGGTGATACATTACTAAGACGGAGTGCTAAATAACAAGCAACATGAATTATTCTTTGAATAAAGCAGGGCTGATCTGATGATCAGTTAATGAACTCTATGTAAAAGTACAAACACATGTAGGAGACATCACACACAACCAGTGCGCACAGCCGTCCTTTTCTTTGTGGGTGATTATTATCCAACATCTGCGTGGGCTGGAGGTGGAGGGTCTCAACTCATTCACAGTGATCTTCTGCCAACTTTGGGATTCCTCTGACTGATGGGTCAAAACTCCCACAATGTCCACAATCATTATTGTCACAGTGTCCATAAAACTCTTTCAATGCAGTCCATGATGATGGGATACTGTTTTTATTTTATAGTTGTTTATACTTCTGAAATATAAAAATAACTGTCTCCCTCATTTGTTTGAAACAAGTCTCTTAAGTAGGGAGAATAAGAGGGTTAAAGTAGAGGAAAAAGGGATTTAGGTAAATTTGTGTTTGTAACGCTCCGACCCGACACAAGTACACGATGCTTTTAAAGATGCTCTTCCTTCTGAACAGTGTGATTTCAGCAAATTATTCACAGTTTTTGCACTTTCTTCATGTTGTACTTCAAGCTGTCAAATGTTAAATCCATAGTACAACTTATTCCTTTTGTCACATTTAATTCCAGGAACAAAATATCTTCTGTTGTATGGGGGATATTGGTTCTTCCTCGTCCTCGCAGAGGGCTGCAGAGAGCTCACATCTCTGGTGTTCGTAGTGTCCTTGGGGACGGGAAGTCTCAGAAGTTGCTGAACAGCTCATATTTCTTCATCCAGTCCATCTGCGGCGCCTTCTTCTTTTCTTTGGAATGGACCTTCAACTTTTCTTCTGCTGCCGTAGCGCTCAAACTCAGGCCCATCTCAGCGAACGGGTCCATCAGCAGGCCGCCATCATCATCCGCCAGCTAGACGGGAGATATCATTGGAGACGGAGAGACAGACAGAAGCGTTGAGGGTAACCGTCTTTCATGTGAGACACCAAAGACCAAATACAGCACCACGCATGAACGCTCACACCCACCTGCGTGCTGTTGCCCTGGCTGCTGAGGTCGGAGTGAGTGGACCTGATGGACTGCGTGGTGGAGCTGCCGTTGATCTGAGCGTTAGGGGAGCCGTTGGATATGGACGGACCGTCATAGTCTGTGAAAACAAACAAACAAGCCAGATGTAAGGTCTGAGAGTGTTGCATGAGTCAAGAACTCATGCTTCATTTCATAGATTATTAAGAATGTCCACGTTTACCAGAAAGGACTATGTAATTAGATATATTTATAGGGAAAATCAAGACAGTGATGAATTAGCTTACTTCCACTAAATTGTTTAACGTCTATCCAGACAAGTATCTCACATCCTGTTACAACAACAACAACAACCTTTATTAATTCCAGGCACAGAAACGCTTCCATGATATTTCTTCCAGCCATGGAGTTGTTATGGGCCGAACTAATTTCGAAACTATTGAATCACGCCTATCAAATAAGTCAAAGCATTTAAAACACTGCGGGTCACGCACAATCCACGGCAGTGATGCCTAAACAACGGCTGCACAGAACGTTTAAAAAGAAAAATGTATGATGGGTTTTGATGTAGCCATTTTCCAGGACGTTTTCTTTAAAAAATGATGAAACTCTAAAATAAAATGTTACACAGATTTGTTGACAACCTCATTATTTGCAGTAAAATACCTGCTTTGACTTTCTAATTGCCTCATAAAAGTTTATACGTACCCACACAGCCTTTTGTTAGTGCAGTCGTACCTCTGAGATGGCTGACCGCGGGGACAGTCCCTCTCCTCTTGAAGTGTTCGTCGGTTTCTGAGTCCACCACCAACAGCCAGGCCTCATCTCCCCCTTTCTTTATGAAGGCCACCACCTCTGCATGCCGCATACCCTCGATGTTCACACCATTTACCTGGGGAACACAGAGACAAATATAAAGGGTTGTTTTTGTAGGAAGGAAGGATACTTTTAAATGGTTTTGTAGGTTGGTTGTTATAGCCCTTGGTTCTCCATCAGCACACTACACCAGTGGCAGGCTAAGAAAAAAAACAGCACCAGCTGTGCAGAAGTATTTAGGGAAGTCTGTATGGAACTGCATCTCTTTTTCTCCACTATAGACGCAGCCTAGACAACACTTTATCACGTTTTATCTATTGCAAAGGGGCATCCAAGAGGAAACTTTTGCTGCAAATGAAGGGTGAATGTTATGTGCGTACACTGAGAGGAAAAACTGCTTTTGATGAAAATTATAGTGTTACTTCCAGCAAATGTACAAGACCAAAACATGTTGGCATGGCCGACCAGAACCGTAAGGTTCCCAGTTAATTGTGATTTGTGCTTAAGAGACATTAACAACCAAATCAGATCTCTCCAACACAAATCTCTCCAGGTCAGTGGGTTGGTTAAGTTACATTCAGCTTTATTTTGAATAATAGCATCTGAATGAACCTTCCCGTCACTCTTTTCTTTTCATTGTTGACATTGTCACTACCTCATTTGTCCACTAAGTGGAGCCGTGGTACAACATACTGAGGATACGCTGTTCAACATGACTCTCAGAAGGCTGCACCTCTTTACACAATGCAACAGTGGACAGCTGTACATCCAGCAGTAAAGTTAGGATTTACCACAATAACAGAAAACTCACTGTCCATACTTTGTGAAAGGGATTTCACCTATCAGGCAATATTAGGGGCCAGAAACAGTCCAACGGAGGGACACAATGACCCTGTGTGCATGTGACTGACCATCTATGTGACAATATTGCCCTAGAAAAACACAATAGCCTGTTATTGCTTGCTCTTATCAAGATGATGCGTGCATTTGGAGACCTGCTTTGTCTAGACCTTGGCCTCTCTGAGGCAGGCAGCTTCGCATCACGCCAAGTTCGTGTTGATACACAATCAATTATTGACGGCTCTCCTGGGCTCCTGGCTATAGTGCGGGTTTCAGGTGTCCGAGTCCTGACAAGATGGGACGTAGTGAAGAAGAGAGAAAAAGAAACTCCTAAACTTTTTGCTCTCATTTGTAGGTGAGGAAAATAGGTGGGAAATAGGTCTGTAGGCAAAATAGGTGCGATGAGAGACTTTATGGGAAAGGAGAGAGAGAGAGAGAGAGAGCGAGAGAGAGAGCGAGAGAGAGAGAGAGAGAGAGAGAGAGAGAGAGAGAGTGGAAAGAAGACAACACAAAGAGTGGAATCAACAGATGGAAAATGTGAACAGCTCCTCAGCTTTCTCTCTTTCATATAAAGAATCTATCCCTTTTCCCAGGACTCATGACAGACAGATAAGGCAGACAGACAGGCAGGGACACAGACAGTTTAATACAGAGAGAACAAGCATCTTTGTATTCAGCCAAACAGCAGGTGTTGTGTCATGTTTCACAGCCCTTCATTAACAGTCCATCCCACACAAGACAATTCACTCTGCTCTCTGCCCACAGGGCTAATTAATACACGCTGTAGGAACAGTACAGACGCTTATTTGTCATGGGACTATTCCTCTGGGAACCTTTTAATACTAGTGTGTGTGTGTGTGTGTGTGTGTGTGTGTGTGTGAGTGTCTCATCAAAGCCAAGGAGAGTCCAGCCACCTGACGTTCACTGGCACATTTTTGATGTGGTGTGTGTGTGTGTTCGTGTTTGTAAGAGCAGCGAGACTAACCTTGGATCACAACACCTGCACCTTCACTCATTCAACTCCAAGAAATAAAGGGTATAGTAATACATTTCTCTCTTTCTGCCAAGGGGGATTTGTACTTTCACTTGGTTTTAGATTTTATTTCTTGCACCATAAATCCTAATTCACACACACACACACACACACACACACACACACACACACACACACACACACACACACACACACACACACACACACACACACACACACACACACACACACACACACACACACACACACACACACACACAGGCACAGATTCAAAATCTTTGGTATCCAGTTTAGTGTCGCAAAGAGAGTCAAAATCTCATAAGGTCTGTTTTCACAGAGACCAAGCAGCCAACTATGAGAGGTGATTTAGATGTTGACAGTAATTGAAGCCTGTTGAAACTTCAGGACCTGGACATAAGCTGTTATAGGTAATGAATGACTCAGCAACCGCACAGCCTATTTGTGGCTTTAAATTAATTCAGCAGCTGATTTTGGTAATAAATTAGAGGGAATTTAATGTTCCCACAAGAGCTTTCATGTTTATTTCCAGTGGAAAATTACTTTTCATTATGTGCAGAAGGAGTTCATGATGTCTCAGCACCAAGGACACTGTCATTATTCATTGTCCATGCCCCTAAATTAAATGCCTGTTGATCCCTACCTGTCCACAGTTCGAACAAAACTAGTCTTACCAGAAGCTCTGTGAGGCTGTACTGAGGCACAGCGGTGCTTTGAGCTAAATGCTAACGTCAAAATGCTAAAGAGTGACAATAACAATGCTAACATGCTGATGCTAAGCAGGTAAAAGGTTTGCCATGGTCACCCTCATGTTAGCATGCTAACCTCTGCTAATTAGAATTCATGGCCAAGTACAGCAGAGGATGATGGGAATTTATTAGTTGTGTGGGTGTTTGTCTTAAACCACAAATACGAACCTCACAATGGCGCTGAAGGAAAGGTCAGGGGACCGCCTCCCCAATAAAACATCTGCACAAAATGTTGTGTTAATCCATCAGGATTCATCCTCTGGGGACTATGCATGTATGTACAACATTTAATAACAATCCCCCCCAGTAGTTATTGAGACATTTCAGTTCGTCTGGCTTTGTAAGGTTGCCTAAAAAGTCAAACTCAGTGTTGTTTTGTGATGTGATGTGGTTGAGAGAGCATGAATTGATCACCACCCAGGTGTGAAATCACTGTGAGCTGATCTGTGGCCGATCATGAAATGAACTCCAAATGTGTTTGTGGGTACTGCTGTCAGCGAGTGTGGCGCCCGCTTGTATGTTCATAGATGTCACCCTCAAGTGTGTGAGAGGTCCAGAGTATGCACTGTTGAGCGCAGGCAGAGCAGAGAGGCTGATGAGCCATTCAGTGGTGTCACTGCTTCTGCCAAACATCGGCAGAAAGCTGAGCTCTCATCATAGCCTTTACAACGCTCGCTGCTGCTGATACACCTCCAGTGTAATGGGGCGTGGTGAGAGAAGAAGACGGCGAGAGACAGAGATCCGTGTCATGGTTGTTCACCTCTCTAACAGGCTGCTGACAGATAACACAAACGCTCTCTTGACGCATGGTCAGAGACGGTTGCAAACACACGCACACACGCACACACACACACAAATAGCAGCCAACTCTATGACCTCAGATCCAAACAAAACTAATATGCCGGGATCAAGTTTTTTAGAGGGCGGAAATCACATATTTGCCAGTATACTTAAAGTCTCATGAGGTTGACTTTGTCCCACAGGAAATCTAAGATAATTGCAAAAACACTTCAACATTTTTTGCAAACAGTAAATATTCATATAAAATAACAAAAAGTTGAATAGAGTTTAAATATCTTTAGACATTTTGTTTGTTTGGAACAATTAAACTTGGGCTGCAACCAACCAATCAATTGCTCTCGATTAACCGTTTAGTCTTTAGTCACACTTTCGTCCTTTTAGTCCAACTGTCCAAAATCAGAAGATAAAAGCAGTAAATCTTAACAGTGGAAAAGCCACGTTTAAGAAATATTCATTTTGTAATGCTTAAAAAAACTAAACGATTCATTGATTACCAAAATAGTTGCTGATTAAGTTTTAGCTTTAACTATGGGCATTTTATCAGACATCTTCTTCTATTTCATGTCATTTATATTCAAATATTTGCTTTGGAAATGTACATGTGCATCATGCCAATAAAACTCCTTCAATTGAACTTAATTTGGCCTAAATGTCATCTTCAATTTATGTGTCCATGGAGAGATGTAGGGAGGTCAGTGACTGTCATCAGGGACGTGCTACAGGATGTTCCCACACACTCTCATCAGCCGTCTATTGTTCCAGAACATCAGTATTTTCACTGAAAAGTGATCGGCAACATTATGCCTTTTACAGACGGCTGCAGCTCTGCTTGGTGGTCCTGATCATAGCTATCAGACCATGATTATCCGTTTTTTAGTCCATACAGTTTATACTACAGTTCACCATTTCGCAGTTTTTGACTATTTTCCTACCTAGAAATTGTCTTCCATTCAGTGAGTTCACTACAATATGAGAATCAAATGCGATGACCTAAAAATGTAAAAAAAAAACGTTGTAATTTGTCCCCGTCTCTAGAAACTGCAAAACAAGACTCAAGAGTTAGGTTAAAAGATTGATATCCCTCTCATATCTGTGTGGTAAATATGTAGCAGCCAGTTAGCTTAGCTTAGCATTGCGACTGGAAACGATTAGCATGGCTCTAGACCGTGTCTCCTTGCAACCAAGAAGTCATTCCATTTCTTGGCACATAACCACCTCGTAAAAAACTGTAAAATTGTTGTTTTATACTTTGGTTTTTGAACGGATTAAACAAAACAGATATAATGTGTTACTTAGTGAGTTTTTCATTACTTTCGGGCAGAGCCAGGCAAGCTGTTTCCCCTGTTTCCAGTCTTTGTGCGAAGCTAAGGCTGCTGCCTCCAGCTACATACAGGAAGCATTTTAAAAACAGGCCCTGCTCTCAACTGTATCAACTCATCTCAACTTATCATGCAACACAAAATTCATCTTTTTGTTTTTGTCAAGCAACTTTCAAGTCCCTACAAGCTGATTTTTTAAAATGTTGTCATGAACTACCTCTTAAATGGAAACAATAGCTGCCTGGAACGTAAGAAAATAAACCAGAAATGGTCTAAAATGTGCAAATAATTTTGGGAGATCCTAAATGAACTCTGTTTCACCTCACTATCAGACCCTACTAGGGTGCTGTTTGGCTTGTGCTGCAGCGTGGTCTGGACCCTGATGTACAGCCAGTGAGGCCAAAGGTCATGGGAATGAAGAATGAATGTTGTGTGTTTACACTCAGATGAAAAACTGCTTATGATGAAAATGATGTTGCTGCCAACATTTGAGAGATAAAGCACTCTGTATAGTTGAAGGACATTTTTAAGAATTGTCCACAGATGACTGACTTTTATTTGTATTGTCGTATTTAGCAAGTCTCCAATATTTCAGGTGCTCTCCCTCTATCTTACATACTTGTTTTGTCTTTAAATAATCTGTTGACTTCTAGCGATGTTCTGAGCAGCCGAGAGCTACTGGACTTTCCCTGGAAAAGCACTGGTAGGCAGCGGTGTGTGTTGGTGTGTCACGGAGTAATATGCACGAGAGAAGGTCATCTAAGCATACTTGTCAATTTATTTGGAGGTAATGGATAGGATGGTTGTGTGGAAAGGTGAACACATGTGCAAAATCAGGAGCGTTGGCACACACAGTAGACAGAAAAAACACGTTCCAAAGTGACAAGATGAAGCGCTACAAGAGGCCCCTCAAGGGATTTTCATCGCACACAGTAAATCATATTATTCTCTGACACGTACCAGACTAAACCAGAATCATTTATCAATAATCACCTCATTAGTGTGTGCACATATTTCATGATCTCCTCATTCCTGGGCCCCGGTCTGCAAGAGCATGTGTGCATGAAAGCGCTCACATAATGCTCAATATTCTTCCAGCTTATCACTTCTACTGTGGAGGTTTCCCCTCACCTGTTAACTTCTTAGTAAGCACACACATGCAACCCCTCAAACCGCCCCACAACACAGACGCACGAGGGGTGTAACGTTGAATCTGTTTGTGTCACATAAACATCTGCATTTGTATCTGTATTCAGACCTGCACCAAAAGTTGTTAGAAATCATCTCGACTGCATCATTTTCTATTAGATTGTTTTCTATTGCCATCTATACTATAACCAGTTATACTAGCCAAATAATAAAACATGATTTATAATCGGACCCCATATAAAAGAACAAAGAAGAAGTAAATCTAACTAACTCAATAAAAGCTGTACAACTGTTAAGAATCCGTATGGAAATGAATATTTAAAATCAGTGTCAGGAGGTCCATGAAAATAAAGCTGATCTGAATGAATTTAACTGTTTGTATCTGTTCAAAGGGCATAATCTGTTCATATCTGAATAGTGAATCTGTCTTTGTTAACATTCCACATTCATACACAACAATGATAATATAATGCAGACCGATACAGCACCACAAGCTAAGACTATGAGATTGTTGAATCTGACAGTGTCAACCAAAACTGAACCTGTTAGATTTGCTGCAGGACTACTGTATTGGATTGCATTACGCTGTCATTTCACTCCATCCACGCTCCTCCGTCCTACCTCTATCAGCCTGTCTTGTGGTCGGAGCCCGGCGTGGTCTGCAGGGGATCCTCGGTCCAGGGAGCGGATGTACTGTCCGGGCCTGGATCGGTCACTGTGGAGGTTGAAGCCGTAGCCCGTGTCAGAGCGCATCAGGTGGCACAGACGTGGAGTGAGCTCGGACGGGTCGAGTGGGGGCCGTGACTGGGGTTGGGCCTGCTGCGCTTGGGCTTCAGCCTGGGCAAGAGCCTCCTGGAAGAGAATGAGAAAGGTGTGTACTTGTCTTTTATACAGGTAAGAAAAAACAAATATAAATGCAAAGGTTCATCCGTTAGTTCACGATGACAAAACATGTGAAGAAGATAGCAGAAGAGCTCCATGTAGAGATGTGATCTATGTTAAAAACTATAAAAGAGATCTAAATGGTGCAGCATTTGTAGGAAAATTGGGCGAGACATTCTGCTGTCTGCAGGGCATTTTAACACAGCAGGGGACTTAAACACACAGCCGAGTCACTTTACCCATTTATAACAACCACCTTTCAAGCCTGTAGGGGGACTGTTTTATATAAATAATATGTGTCACTTCAAGGTACTAATGAATACTGTAAAGTACAAAGGTGGTATCCTCGGTTCTGAAACTTGAAGCCAATGTGGAAATGCTTAAAACATGCATTCTTTCTGATCAGGAGGATGCAAAAAGAAGTCTGATTGTATAGAAGTCTATGAGAAAATGATCCTACTTCTCACTTGTTTTATTACCTCAGTAAACATTGTAAACAGGACACAACCACAGTGTTGTTGGATCTGGGTGTTTTCGTCTTAGAACTTGAACCCTTTCACAGTGACTTTTCAGTCCATGAACGTTATTTGTAACCTATAAAAATGTCTTATTCAAGTTTCGGTTGTACTCAGCTGCACCCTACGTGTCACTTCTGGTTCCAAAGAACCAAGATGGTTTCACAGTGACTTTTCAGTCCATGAACGTTATTTGTAACCTATAAAAATGTCTTATTCAAGTTTCGGTTGTACTCAGCTGCACCCTACGTGTCACTTCTGGTTCCAAAGAACCAAGATGGTTCTTTGGAACCATCTTGACGAATTAGAGGCTGTAAAACTGTAGTCCACAAATCAATGGATGAGGTCACGGTGGCTTTACCTCCATGTCTTATATACAGCCTAAGATTATAAGGCAATGCAATTCTACCAAATCGCAATGTATATTGTGAATGAGATACAATGTTTGTTCACTAATGTACATCATTCTTTGTGGATTGCAGAGCTATTTTCCTCATCATGTTTTCATGTTGTGCTGCCATTCAGTATTAGAATAGATTTTATTATAGAGCTTGTTCTGGAGTGAATTTGTCCATTTGCAGCAGATCACTGAGAGCTCCAACAGCCTGGGTGAAGACATTGATAGAACTTGTATAATTCTACCTCGAGCTCCACAATGCAATCACACTGATTTACCACCTACACCCTGGGAAAGAAATGTGCAGTGAGAGAGATGATAGCCGGTTGCCAGCTCTGTAACCTCAGCTGATATTAGCTGTGAGGCAACAGACAGGTAGAGTGGGTGTTGGGTGACCAAATATGGGTCTACATACGGTGCACATATTGTGTGCATAGGAGAGATCTGCAATCATATTACGCAACATGAGAAGTTCATTTTTTTTCACTGTATGTGAGGCTGCCATCATGGTCCAGCTTGTGCCGGCTAAAAATACATATGAAGTATGTGGGCAGGGTGAGAGAGAGAGAGAGAGAGAGAGAGAGAGAGAGAGAGAGAGAGAGAGAGAGAGAGAGAGAGAGAGAGAGAGACAAAGGTTCTGTAGTGTGGAGAGAGGAGAATATTGTTTATGATGTATTCTGACAGAAAAAACAGTTTGAACTTATTCATTTATTTGAACTCTATCTCACCTTTGACATTCCTGTGTGATTAATGCAAATTCATGTTAGGAATCGTGGCTGACCCTCGATCACCACAACACTGCCTGCAAATCTACCCCTCGACTGTTTAAAAAACAACACAGATGGCAACATATCCTTTCATTTCAGGCACTGAATTCTTTGGGAATTCTTAGCGGGGATCTGGGCAGGTTGCCTTGAGAAGGAGGGAGAGAGAGACAGTAAAAGCAACTCTCATGAATCCCTCAAGATCCCCCTTTTCCTGGCTGGAGATGGGGTGCCTGGGTTGGGCAGCTGGGTTAGAACTTCCAAGGGGGGAGGAATAAAAGTATTTAAAATCAAATGCATTAGCATCGAGGCAAAGGAGAAAAATGGCAGAAGGAGGGAGAGGAGGAAAGGCACAAGCAAGGAGGGAGAGAGAGCGTGGGAGGGATAGAAAATTAGATGCAGTGAGAGGATTGAAAAAGAGAGTTCAAGAAAAGAAACAGTGGAGTTAAGAGTATGCAGAGCCCGGAGAAATACAGAGCAGTACAGAGAAATCAATGACAGAAGTTTCCAGTCAGCGACCACGGGGTGGAAAAGAGTTTGCAGTGGAACTCCTCTAACATAAACAGTGAGAGTAGCACAGCTGGGAGTCATTATGTGGGGGAGACGCAAGTGTCTTCCAATCTAACCTCGGACTGCTTCTCGATGCCTGTCCGCACCACACTAATCACCCCCTGGGGCCGGTGCCATCTATTAAAGCCTCAGTCTTTGACGTTTGTGTGCATTTTGATCTGAACAAGCTTAATTGTGTCGGTGATGGAGGGTGACAACACCACTGTGTGTGTCCTCTGCTCTGTACTGATGGATGCAGATGTCTGACTTGTGTGTCAACGTGAAAAGGACAGAGACTCCCGGTTTGAAAGATGTTAAGAGTGTCAAACAAAGAGGCTTAGAGGGCCTGAAGTTGCCGGACAACCTCTCCAAACCGAGAGGCCAATCGAATTAAATACAGTCACCATGTTTGTTTGAACTAAGGGTGTTGAAACTTTCATGTTTTTTGTGAAAAATGTTTTCATTGGAGAGGGAGAAAAATTAGATGTTTTTCCCCCCTTTGTCAGCAAACAAGCTTGACATCAGGAAAGCGGCCGGTTATCAGCACTGAGTCCCGATGGGAGGACCCGCTGTAGGAACTATCGGGAAAACACTGAAGTATCCATGTTTTGTTCCAGGCTCGTGAATGTTCACATGGAAAATGATCCAATAAATCAGCGTGGCTTTTCCATAATGTAAAACAACATGGAATATTTCACACCCACAGCAGAACATTATGGAGTTTGATGCCCCAACACAACACACACACACTGACACGCACACACACACACGCACACACGCACTGACCTCTGTGTGACTGTGGCACACTGAGAGGATGTGCTGTCAACGGGACAAGTGCCATCCCATGGATTCCTTTAGTTTGCTGTCACAGTCAGCCTTTGTTTCAGTCTCTGTGAGTGCATGTGGGGGAGAGTACAGTGTACACACAAGATCTGTGTTTGACTGTGTGGTTGGCTTATGCAATTTTGACAACTTTTTTTGGGGGGCACAATTTATTTATACACAGGATTAGAAGCTTTTTAGACGGGACATTTTTGCTGTCACCGCCACATTTTATTAATTGTAGCTAGCTAGCTAAACTAATGTTAGCTTTGTTTGTTGGTTGAAAACGCTGTCTATATATCGATATTATACCAAATTGTGACATGAGACCGGATATTGTCTACTGATTGTGGATATTGTAATATCGGTATATGGCATAACTGTTGTCTTTTCCTGGTTTTAAAGGCTGCATTACAGTAAAGTCATGTCATTTTCTGAACATAACAGGCTGCTCTATTATTTGCCTTTATCCACTCAGTCTTTACATCCACATTACTGACGATTCTTTATCAAGAATCTTCAGCACCAATGGTCATTTGTGTGTCTATCTGTGTATTTCCCTCTGCATCCGACTGCTGGCAGTGGCGTTGGCAGTTGATGAAACTAGATCGCACCTTGTTGAATAATTGAGCGGTGGCCGACTGCGATGGATGGATCATGACCACTGTTAACCCTTTCACAGCCAAGGATCATTTGCTCACTGTTGTCCAACAACACAATGAAGTGTGCATGGGCATGCATGCGTGTGTGTGTGTGCGCGTGTTTGTATTTGCATGTGTGCTGTTGTACGTGTCTTTGAGTTGCTACAAAGAAACTTTAAATCCGGTGTGTGTGTGTGTGTGTGTGTGTGTGTGTGTGTGTGTGTGTGTATGCAAGCATGTGAAGCATTTTGTCAACAATGCTCTCACTTGCATGCTTCCCAAAAGGGATTAACGTAAACTTAATATCCCCATTCTAATAAATCAGCAGGTCAAGTTTCCTTTGAGCCCCGAGTCAAATGCATGCAGTTTTTCCTACTGAGTTTAGTTTGGTTTAAGAAGGGTGTGACCTATTAATTTACCTACACTACAACAATGTGCACATCATCGATTGAATGCAAGTACTAAAGCAAAAAAAACAACAACCTTTTAACAAGCATATACAGTATACGTAAACTGATCAATCAATAGATGGCAGATTCAACAAACATTGGGTCAAACCATTTTAAATGGAAATCCAATCTGCAGTTAAACTAAAAAGTAAATTGTTTTTGTTCCATGGCCTTAATGTAATTTTTTTTAATGACTTTCCATAACTCGACCAGAGTTCTTCCATGACCTAAAAACTGTAGCCCAGTTTGTTAATGTTATTTCTCAGCTTGGAGAAAAATCCACTGGTGCCGACTATTAAAAAATAGTCTATTTTCCAGTTGGGCTTGCAATGTAGAAATTACCATAAGTTCAAAACAGCTGAAAACATAGACTTTTGCCAGCGTATTCCTCTGTTTGCTCCACTTTTAACAATCTACCGGTCCGACAATGTTTCTCTATGATAAGCATCCAAACAATCCAAGCGCTGTACCCACAAAACAAAAAACTAAAGGCGACACAAAGTAGCTAACAGCTGATCAAATCTACATTCATTATGGGACGAGAGGCCTGATTTTGTTTATGTCAGTTAGCCCTGCTTTCCTTAGTTACTGTTGACAGGCGTGGCAACAGTAACTCGGGGGGGGGGGGGGGACCTTACTGAACAGTCAATTTGCTGATATATGAGCAATGGCGTGGTCCCAACTTTAATACCCGTCTGACACCAAAACGTGCTTGTTTTAGTCCGTTACATGCCTGCTGATAATATATGTAAATATTGAGATCTCCACGTTTTTTAAGTTTTGACGACATTCAAACACATCAGTATTTATTTAGAGTTACACGCAGCAGTTGATCACACAAAAGGCATTATTTTGACATGACGGTTGAAATGCCCACAAAGGGACATTTGCCAGGAAGCAACAGAGAGTTTATCTATGATACCTACAAAATCTAATTAAAAAACGGAGCGCTGAATGGAAACTCTGCTGATGTAGAATGATGCCAGTGGAGTACAAACAACACCAGCACGCAGGACTTATGCTGAAGTCACGGTTGACGACCCGTTTTCATGGAGACAGCAGTGGAACCAGTAGAGCCAGTTCCCTCTGAGGTGTGTTTACAGAGAAGTTTTTAATTTAGGTGAGAGAATACATACATATTTTAGATGTAGATTAAATGGAGATTTAAATAGTTTGAAGAGTTTTATACATTGCTCAGTGTCTGTGTGACAGCACGATTTCCCGGCTTTTCAAAAGTGTAAGCAAATGTGAGGATCATTTAAAAAGGATTTACCAAATTAAGAAAATTGCTGTGTCTCAGATATTTTGGCCATGACAGCACTACCCTCAAATCGTGTGTGTATGTGTGTGTGTGCGCGTCTGCAGCTGCTTCACGTGTTGCTCAATCAGAGAGGAAGAGAGCAGATCTGGCCAGTTCTCTCAGTGGGCGAGAAAGAGAGAAGAGTGGGAAAGCAACAAGAGAGAAAGGAAATGACAGGCAGCTGGACAAAACCAGAGAGGGATTTGGAGCTTGTAAAAATGAAATGAAGGACAGGGGGATAGGGGGATAGGGGGGGGGGGGAAGCGACAACAGTGAGGAACGAAAGAGAGAAGATAAAGAGAAAAACGGCAATCAGAGAGGGAGATGATGGATGTGGAGGAAGAAAAGGCAGCAGCAGATAGAACATGAGGACTGGCCAGAGATCTCAATAACCAACAGTTTGCCCCACTGGTGTTGTGGAGTATTGCGTAACAGCTCCGTGATACGAAGGCTATAGCTGTGTGTCCATCGTGCTCTACCAGGACCGACCTGCTGAGATCTGTTTACAAAGTCTCCTGCTCTGCTGCAGTGTGTGTGTGTGTGTGTGTGTGTGTGTGTGTGTGTGTAATGTGTGTGTAATGTGTGGTACCTGCTGTTTAAGTGTTTCCTGAGATCATAACTCATAACTGAAAGAGAGACAGACGAGCATTGAGGTGAAATGTGGGAAAAATAAACGAATGCTTCTCCTGAACAAGATGAAGTAGCCAGGGAGCAACATAACAGATTGGAAAAGTGGTACACTGCATTAGTCATGGATCAAGTTGTCATACTGTCTGTTGACAATAGTCCGATCTATCATTGCGACTTGTGTTGGACTCAAAGCAGAATTCTGGGTTGATGGATTCTACGTTTGTGATGCAAAGTTCAACACCTGCTATTTAACACAAGTTTAACATTTTGGAAAAAAAAGATTACCCATTCTAATAATGGTTAGCTCACTGTATTAGCATGTTATGTCTTGTTAAACAAACACTACTGTGAATACGGTGTCTTGATCAATTGAAGTATAGTTAAATGAACCCGTCAACCGGCACCATCTCTTCCTTCTTCTGAATGAGATTGAACCATATAAACGTTTCCACTTCCTTGCATTCACTGCGCAAACTGTGAACACAGCTAACAACAGCGCAAAAAAATAATTTATTACCCTGCAATTGCATTTTAATGTTGAAACTCACTAACGACCTGCTTGTCATACTCTTCCAACTTTTCTCACACGGCACTAAACATCTGATATAATTTATGTCTGCAGCTCAACTGTCGGGCCGACTGAAAAGCTGCACTGCTGAAGCTGCAAGAGTCCCGTGAGTGCAAACATATTGTAAAAGGTATCGTAGCTGGAGGCTGAACTCTCACCAAAGTGTCACTTCATGCTGCAAAGAAGTATATAATTACTTTTCTCCCAACTGTCCAACATGCGTGATATAAAAACAATGAGCCTTGGCGATGCCATAAATAATATATATTTCATTCACCAAACATGTTTTTGTCCTTTGAGAATATATTTAAGAGTAAACGCGACCATAAATAAGCTAGTTTTCATCACAAGACTTTTGTGACCTGATGCCATGAGTGCTCTGGCAACACAAGTGTTTGTACATGTCACGCTCTGTGAGAGCATGCAGCTTTACTTTTCATGAGAACCTGCTGTAAGAAGTTGATTGGATTGTCATGGACCTGTTTCATGCTACAAAAGCGTGTGGACACGGCAGAAGTGAGAGAGAGCGAGAGAGAGAGAGAGAGAGAGAGAGAGAGAGAGAGAGAGAGGGGAAAGAAGTCAAACCAACAAGTGGTTTAAAACCTTCTCATACATTCTCTCCATCTGTCTCTCACTATCTTTCAACTCTCCATTCTTCCTTAATCTCATATTGACGTTCGCCCTCCATGTCATGGAATTTCTCACGTACTTTCAGTACGCGACAAATTCTTCAAACCCTTTCACTTTTACTTTCTGTCCCCCTATTATCTTTAAGTGCCGCATGTTACAATATATTCATGTCAAGTGGATGCAGAATACAACATTTCTGCCTATTTGCATTTAAATGTCAATCTAAAATGTGTGGGCTGCTGGCGAGGCTGATATATTCAGCAGTTATGTGCTGTTGTGTGTGTGTGTGTGTGTTTCTGTTCTGTGCGTGTGTGTGTGTAGATGAGGGAGTGAGATTTTGAAGGTGAATGTGGCTATTTCATCCTCTGCTCCTATTCTCTGTTTATTTCAGTCCATCATTAGATAACTTTTTCCATCCACCTCTGTTTTCACGCCTGACAGGACAGCAGTTAATTTTGGCGATGCAGCGTGTGTGTGTGTGTGTGTGTGTGTGTTTGTCCACACCCCTGTTATCAGTGTGTGGCAGATATCCCTCGTCACTTGGTTGGCAACTCTGGGAAACTGTAACACTTTTTTTTTAAACACTTTATATAACAAAAAAATTATTAATTGTGAAAATAGTAAGCAGATGAATTGATAATTAAAATAATCATTGGCTGTAGCTCTATATGTGTGTGTTTATAAACCTATGGATACCATAGCAGTGAAGAGGAACTGTACACTTGACATTATAGAGACACAAACATGCTCTGTGGGAGAGGCCTCATAGACAACATCAGGACAAAGATTTACGTAGCTGTGTGTGTGTGTGTCTGCAAGTGACAGCCGACATAAATTCCTCTCGCCTACTTTCCAAAGCATAATGACTGGATTAGAGGGGATTCCTGTCCGCTGCCTCTCTCATACTTTAACGCACGCTAACTTCACCTCACACACGTAAACTAAACCGAAACCTGTAAATGTAAAAAAATGTAAAACTAAACCTGTCAACTGTTTCTCAAGCATCGATAGAATTCCCAGTTGATCCACACGGACACAAAGCCTCTCTCCCATCACATCTGCTTGACTCCCACAACGAGTGTGCGTGTGAACACTGCGTAGATGGATGTGTGGGAATGTGTGCTGGCTCACAGCTGTGAACATGTGAAGAGGCTGAACACGAACGAGTGGTGAGGAGTGACAATAACAGCCCAGCACCGATATGGTTAAACCTGTAAGACGGCACAGTTGTGACACCTACTGAAGTATACGTGTGCTCGCTAAATCATACACACATATAGCAACACATAAGGTGCACGCAAGAACGTCTCTATCAGCAATAATGAGGTATAGCAGTAAAGGATCCTCTGTATCTACGGTGTTTGTTTCTCTCTCGCTCTCGTATTTGTTGGCAGTGTTGTTGTGTGGGCAGCACAGCGATCGATCCTCGGCCCCGCTATAGTCGACCTACTCTCCACTGATATTCCCGCATCCAACGACTGATAGTTAAAAGATAAGAAATGTAGATAGAGAAGCAGCGTGAGTGGATGTTTCCAAAACGGACATTATTTGTTCCGAAAGTTCTAGAAACTGACCAAATACAAGTGTTGATGATTTCAAAAAGAGATTTTAGAGATCGGTCCCAGATGATTCAAAGATGGCAAGAGAAGACGGGCCTGTTTTCACATATTCTGACCCAGTGAGGGCTACACAAATGTAGTGCAGTCTATAAATAATGCTGAAGATTTGGGTCAAGGGTCTCAAGTGCTACAGTTACAATTTGTGGATAGGAGGAGTTCAGAGGAGATGTAACAGCTTGATAATCATAATTTAGATGATAACAATGATAATAAACTTCATTTGTATGATGAAGAAATGCATTTTATAGGAAGTCACTGATGTAACAAGACAGATTTCAACATTTAAAGACTGTATCAGGTCACTGCTATAGCAGCAGTTTTGTTGCAGGATGTGAGGGTGAGTTTATGGTTGAGCCAGACGTTGGAGTACTCAGTACTTAAAACCAATTCTAATCAAATGCAAAGATGCTAAAATGTTAGTTATGTCATCTCTATTTCTTGCTGCTAACAGTCTAAATGTAGTGTTTTTTTATAACTTGAAGCGTGAGTGGGCTTTGCCGCCCAGGCAGATAAACAGCAATTTATATTAACCCCTTCTGGAACAGATGAAAGCATGAATAAGACATCTCCATGTGAGAAGGTGATGTAAGCAATGCAATTTTCAAGACAAGTTGATAATCAAAAGTTGTATTCAAAGATAACTCATACATTTCTAAGCCCAACAGATAGAGCCAGGTTCTATAATGTATGTATTTCATGATTCAAACATGATTACGTCAGATTCTTTCCATTGTATTTGAGGAATTTAATGGACAGTTTTTTTAAGGACGTCAGACTGCAGATTGTTCCTGACTTTCATAGCTACATAACGTTGTGTGTCATCGGCATAGCAGTGAAAATAGCCAAGTCGAAGCGTGTAGATACAAATTAAAATAGAAGGGGACCTAAGACACAGCCTTAAGATACTCCACAGTTCAGAGGGGCAGGACACTAGAGAGCAGTGTCTGCAATTCCGGCACTAAACTCAGAGAAGACAAACTTGAGATATGATGATCTACTACCGTCTCAAATACAGAGCTTAATTCAAATCAAATCTGGACCAGCATCACTACCAAAGAGGAGATTATTATCATTATCTTAATCCATAACACAGTGAGAAAGACGTTTCCTGTTGAAGTAAAAAAAAAAGAGAGTCTGAGAGTCTGCAGAGAGACATTCAGGTCAATGTCTTCTGGGTTAACAAGGGCAACATTTGAATATATAATCAGTACATGGGGAGATGATACATGGAGACACACAGCTGTGTTCACTCATACACCCACCCACACACACATTTTATACAATACACTCAGTTGTCTGTGTCTCTCCTGCATTACCCACCTTACTAATTCCCCCCTTTCTGTTTCTTAAATCCCCAGACACACACTCACATATAGTTCCCCCACTCATGACCCTTCCACATCCTTCAGACGATGTTTTCACTCCAGGAATTTGGTTTACTCCCCCCCCCCCCCCCCCCCCACCCCCCCCCACCCACACACACACACACACACACACACTGAATCCGGACCCCTGCATCTTGATGTAACACAGTTGGTATTCAAACGAGGGGGGTGGAGGTCTAACACCAGCTCCAGATGTTAGTAAAAAGCATTACACGTTACTCTAACAACTGTACAGTCACTTAAAAATCAAAATGTATGTAACTCCATATTCCATCTGATATCATAAGAAAAATCCTTAAAATTCAAGTAAACAGGAAAGGTTTTCTTAGTAGACATGCCAAATTAAATAAAGGTGAAACAAATAAAATGCCTCCTCTTTGACAAAAAAGAAGAATTTTGACATTGTGTCTATGCTCCCACATCAACTTCAACTCTATACTTGACGGCCGTCAAAGTACCCCACTGTACACATCCGCAAACGTTTTGTTTATTCACCAAGAAACAACCTCACATTTATCTTGTCCATCACAGTTCACGTCTGGGTGGCAGGCAGAAATCGTGCACAGATGATCACACAGGCTGAAGTGCTGACTATCCAGACAACTCCTGAGCTATGTGCTGTCACATTAGAGCCGACAGGCAACATCTTTTCCCTATTATCCCGGGAAACATGAGAGACTGAGTCAGGGAACAGGACAAGGAAGAGATGTCAGGCAGCCTGACCTGAGCCTTCATCTCATTGTGTGTTGTTACAAAGACATGATTGTGTTCTGATACCAGGGCCACAAAGATATTTAAAGAATAATGTGCCCAAAAAGAAATGAGAACAGTTTGTCTTGTCATGACAATCCACATCTTTACAACATCTGCAAAGAGATACAAAACATGTTTCCTGCAGTTGTGGGTCTATTTATGGCTGAACTTCATCATGGAGCGCAATGATTGGTGTTTCTTGTCTTGTCCCCGAAGACATCTCTTCTGTTGCTCTCTCTCTTTCTCTCTCTCTCTCTCTCTCTCTCTCTCTCTCTCTCTCTCTCTCTCTCTCTCTCTCTCTTTCTCACAGAACCACAAGTCCTACTATTTGTGTTTATTGAATTCTGACCCCATGACCTCAAGCCCTGACCCTTAAAAACGGTGCTCCATGTCCGGGGGTTTTCCCACACAGATCTCTTTCACTCCAATTCTACAAATATGCACAGGTTTAAGTATCTACAAGTTCTCTGTAGGAGGATTTTGTAAAAAAAACAACAACTGTTGGGCCTCTCGTGTGTCCTCCGTCTCCATGTTTGACTTGTTTAGTCTCTGCTGGTGTTTGTTAAGGCTTGACCACCTGTGACACACATGTGTCCTCCCACAGCTGATGAGCAAATATGCACAGAATACTTGTAAAGCTCGTGTGAGCACAAACACACCTACACACTGAGTAAAAACATAATATGATGCGAATCACACAAAGCCGTATAACAGTCTTGATGGTGCAAAGACACATGTGCACTCACAAAGACCACCTCCACAAACACACACCCCTCCTCTCACTCTAACTGTTTTAACAGATGTGTGTGTGTGTTTCAGTGTGTGTGTCTGTGTGTGCTCTATGGGGAGCTGATGATCACTAGCAGGCCTCTGCAAATCCTGCACATGATGTAGTGAAGTTTATTACAACTTAAAATGCTGTTCACATGTTAGCCTGTGTGCTTGCAGCTGGACCAGTCATCTGGACTACTGTAACTGTTTCATACTGCTTTGTGTCTGACTGAGCCGAGCCATTATATTATGTTTCAAAGCTCCTGGAAATAACCATATTAAAAGGTCAAACTCATAATGGACATAACAAAGAGAAACAAAGATACTGCCCCAAGACGTGTATGCATGTTTTCTCTTTGCCTCAGTTTCTCTTTGTCACACACTTCATATCCATCCTTTATTTTGCTATCTTTCTAGCACACACCTTCCTAACAAGGACGATGTTATACGAGCAAACCAGAAGTGCAGCAGAACTGGAAAGAACAACAGCAAAAGACCACAGTGTGTTTGTACGTGTGGTGGAGGCCTCTCAACCAACAGAGAGGGAAAATTCAGGACAGGGACACAATTGCAGCTACTTCCGTAACCAAGCCAGGGACATGTTTCCAATGGCTGTAGAAAAACTACCTGATAGTGTATATCTCTGCCTATCCGTCTGTCTGCACGGCATAATATTAAGGGAAAGAAATGCTCATCACTAGTTAGGAAATACATTTTCTTTGCATGTGTGTGTGCTTGCGAGTTAAAAAGATGCTGGTGAGAAAGTGACACCTGACACTTTACCTTGAGCTTTAATGACACACCCACACGACACGCCTGCGCATATGTGTGTGTGTGTGTGTGTGTGCACAGGGGGGAAAGACCAGAGCACTGACACCTCAGGTGTGTGTTAAGTAAGATAATACGTCTCAAAGCCGAGTCCTGTTCTTGTCCTTGAAACGTCTCTTCCTTTCTCTCTGAAACAGGCTCAGGCAGACTCTGTCCTCGATTGTGTTAAATGTGTTCGATTGTCTGCTGGACAGCAAATGATTGAGCAAAAATGTGGACAGAAAATTGCTTGAGAGACGACAGCTAAGAAAGTGACTGAACAGAGCTTTCAGTTTAATACAATTTCCTCTGATCTTGCCACAGAGAGATGGACTGAGATAATATGTCTTTCAATTGTTTTTTCCCTTCTGAGGTTTAGTTCAGGTCTGTTTTATAGAGCCCATTTCATTTTACTTGGCTTTTAATTCAAATATACCATTAATACTTAACCGTGATACTCTAAAGTCATGTCAAAGGCACACAACCTGTGCTTTTCTTCATACACAGAATTATATTCAAGGAGAAAGTGCACTGATTTACATGCTGCTTTTCCAGCAATTCACTTATATTAACTCCACATATTGCACAAAATGAATAAGAGGGACGTTGAATAATGGATAATACATTTGGTTGGACAAGGACGGCAGCCAGGGCAATATTTTATGTAACTTTAAACTCAGGGGTTGGGTGAGCAGACTTATTGTTGAGTTAGAGTCAAAAGTAGTACAAAATGTGTGATGTTGTCAGTGACAGCAGCATTTCTCTCCAACATCGGCCCTTCTTCAGACACAAATACAACAACAAAACAGCTCTGGGCTATTACAAGCCGTACACTGAACAGGCTTATATAACGCCGTGTAATTCACAGTAGGTCATGGTCAACAGTAATGGCCTATTAAGACCTGAACATTGGATTTCTAACAGCCCAACATGGCTCAACTGTATTTGAGCTTTGGTGAAGAAATGAGAAAAATAGAGAAAATTGCTGACTGGTCAGGATTTATAGTTTGTGAAATTGAGTTAGAAATGCAGAAAAAGAAAGAGACCCGGTGGATGAACACACACACACACACACACACACACACACACACACACACACACACACACACACACACACACACACACACACACACACACACACACACACACACAAAACCACTAGTGGGAACATTTAATAGAGAAATGTGCAAGTGATTACAGTTGCAGAAAAGGCTACACGTCTTCCCATGTTTCTGCTGTGACCTTGTGTATATGTGCCTGTAAATGTGTAGTCTATGCTGTGTGTCCTTTAGGAACTTAGACTGAAATTTGCAGCAGCAAACAAAAACCCTATGGCTTTGACAGAGAGGAAGGGAGCGGACAAAGAAAACAAACTGTAATAAATTCTCAAGTTTTGGTGACACAATGTGAGTCCACTGCCTTATTATATGTCTGTGAACAGATTTTGTCACAGCGATAGCGCCACGACCGATGCAGTCACAAACTTTACAGGTGTGCAGTTGAGATTAAATTGGAAGATGGGTGTGGTCTGAGCTAGGGCGCCTTAAGTAAGGGGGGTGGGGGCGGGGGTAGGAAGTGGGGCAAGTGGGGCACTTTACGCCCCTGACCTGTTTTGGCGTTACGGCTGGTGTGATCCCATCGCAAGATGGTCTGTAGTTTTAGCCTTTATTTGTTAACATTTTGGTTAATTGCCACCATTCAAATAATGCAGAATTAGCTATTAGCAGTTCCTGTTTGCAATGTACACATGGCTGTACAGTCAGATATCACTGCATTACTTTGATACTGCAAAAAAGATCATAAAACAATGTGAACCGTGTAGCACAGCCCAGTTAATCTGCTTCTCTGTCTGATCGGTCGTTGAATGTTTACAGACTATTTTACAATCTTCAGCAGGAGACAAGGTGCTGCTCACGAAGGCACAAAGACACCCATCATCACTGACATGCTCACATACGGTAGGCCCAGTGCCAAGTACTATCAGACCTCTTCAACAACTCTCCGAGGGACTCCGCTACCCTGCAAACCTTTGCTTTCCCCACTCCCCTGCCCCACTGAGGGGGGCCCACTTCCTGAAACTCCTTCCAACAAATCTTCAAGGTTGTTATTGGCTGCTTCCACTCTTGAGTTCCCTCAGTTCAAAAGCTGTCTGCTCTCCATCGCTCCCTCATTCTTTCTCTCCTGCCTTTTCATGACCATAAAAATATGGGAAGAAATGTGCTGCGCTCAGCAAGTCTCGCTGAAACTTCTCACTGCAAACTGAGTTGACTTTTACAGACATATATTCTTTTTAGCTCAGATTATTCACTTGGTGATGAGTGGTTTCATTGCTGATCAGCCTGTTTTCCCCTCTGCTTTTGTGGTGGTAATTAGATTGCACTGGTTGCCAAAGCTCCTTGCCAGCCACATGGATGAATGACTGCAACACACAAGACGTAATTTGCTGTATCAGCGTGCAGTGTCAATACTGAGTCTGCAAATCTGTGGTGGAACAGCTTCCTTTGCGATGGGACAGGACACAGAGACATCCAGCTCTTTGCAGACTCTCAAGGTACCAAACGAGTGACAGAGGCAGGTTCCAGTGCTCCGGCTTTAACAAAAGGTGGTTTATGGTCAGCCAAAGTGTAAATAATGTTGTTTCAAATCAATGTTCCAACAGCAGCTCAGCAGTCTGTCTTCCAATTTTTGTGCTTTTTTTATTCGCACCGCTGATGCCTTTTGGCTCGTCCTGCTAAACTTTCTTTCCATCCTTTCATTACAATCACTAAAGAGAGAGTGAGAGAAACAGGAGACTTATAAGCATTTCCTGAACCTTAGCTGGGCCAATCCGACCCCACCAACCACTGGGGTTTCTCTCCACAGGTCACAAAGCCAGAGCTGAACAAAGACAAACACACACACACATTTAAGATTTAACTGATTGGCCCCGTCGCTGCTCTTGTAGAAATGGTGCCTGAGTGCCGCTCACATATGGGCAGGGCCAACCTAAGTGAAAACACATGTTTGTGTAAATGCAGAAAGCAGAAGTTGAGCTGCCCCGTCTCTCTGATACGGACCACATGAAACCAAAGTCCATCAGATCTTTGCGTTCCAGGAGAGACACGAGCGGACGGAAACACATCCTGTTTTCCATGTCGACATGGAATAACAAAACAGTGACTTATAAAAACCCAAAACTAAAATGTATCAAATGACTATTGAGCATTATGCAAACCAACTGTGACAACGAGTATGTGTAAATAAACACAGGAAGATGAGATGCGAGTGGCCTGTAAAACAACATTCCCTCTGGAATATCATTTCACAATGAATGCAATATCTATCACACAAAGGCATTCAGAGAATCCCCCAGCCAGCCGTCTTCATTCATACATATCTTTTACGATTTCTGTGGATTTCCTGTTCTGCAGAGTCACTGCGTTGTCCGTTGCCAGATTCCTAACATCTGAGGGATCCTGACCTCTGACCGCTCGTGCCCTCTTTGACCTCAAACACAACATCTGGAGCGCTTTCAGCTAGCCATGTTCTTCCCTCAGGACACACACACACATTAATGGACAGACATAGATGACGCCGCATGCATAGAAGGCTGCAGAACAGGATGAAAACTTGCATGACATCCTCTAATCCAATGTGAAACTGGCAAAGCATCAAGAGAACAGGTCTGAGGTGAAAGCATGTCTGAGCTGAGGAGAATCTGTTCAAAGGAATGACTCAGTGTCTGCAATCTGTTTGCTAATGCGTTCAGTATTTTTAATTCTTGTGTTTGGAAGTTGACAAATCTCTAAGAGTGCTTTTTTTAAGGGTCTGAGGAAACTTAGAGTAAAGCTAGTTATTTGTTGCTGTACTAAAGAGGAAGAGTGTTGGTGAGGCCCTGTTATCTTCTTTACGCTGATCAAAAAGAATCTCACTGACTTCGATCTTAACAACACAAGAACTTCACATATTAAGAGAATAGTTGGAGAAGGTGGGAAACACACGGGCTCTGTTCTTTCTTGCTGAGAGTTAAGATCAGAAGATTGATTTCAGTCTCATGTTTGTACACTAAATATGAAGCTACAGTCAGCAGCTGGTTAGCTTAGCTTAGCACAAAGACAGGGGGAAACAGCTAGCCTGGCTCTGTCCAAAAGGGAAACACATTCTGCCCTCCAGCACCTCTAACATATTATATCTTGTTTGTTTATTTCTGTACAAACACCAAAGTGTATAAAACGACATGTTGTGATTTAACAAGAGGGTTATGTACTGGACTCCAGGATGTGACTAAGAAATATTCTGTTTACGTATTAGTTAAACAAACAAGATAAAACGTATTAATTAGCGTTAATAGGCTGGTTTATGTTATCTTTGGACAGAGCCAAGCTAGCTGTTTCCAGTTGTTATGCTAAGCTCAGCTAACCAGCTGCTGATCATGGCTTCATATTTAGAGAGCTTCCATGAGCCTGAAAGCGGGCCTCCGCTTCTTTATACCGTCCAGGAGGCTGGCAGCTTGACGGAATAATGAGATTAATTTTAGTACATTAGGAGAACCTCACATCTTTAATGATTTATAATTATAGATCCACCTACAGATCCTCCCTTGAAAATCACACACCGCTTTTTCCCAACAGAAGCATTACAGAGAACCAAAGTAGAGACTGTTCACTCGTGTCTCCGCCGTGGTGGAGGAGGACCAGCTCACCTTCTTCGCAGCCTTCGACGGTGACCTCCTGGTGGGCTTCTGCACCTGGCTGCTCAGTGTGACCGGCTGCTTGGACACCGAGCCGTTCTCCCGCTTCTTGCTGGGGGAGGACGGGACCGACGACGGGGGTGGTGAGGGGGAGGCTGGGGGGGAGGAGGAGGAGGAGGAAGGATGCCAGGCCACAAGGACGGCCATCTCCTCTGTGGCTGTGAGGCGGAGGCTGCGCAGACTTTCGTGTGTCTCATGATCCACCACCAGCAACCTGGTCTCGTTGTCCACGGCTTTGATCCGCTGTACCACCTGAGGGACGGCAGAGGACGGCAACACACTGGTCATTTTGTTTGAAGAAGCAATAAAAGAACATAAGAGTCAATGCTGCTGAGAACCAATAGACTGCAGCTATAGAAGAATAGTCCAATCTCATCAAAGAGAACATCATTTCATGATCCAGTCTCTCTAAAAGCATCCAGTCAGCGCTCGAACATCTTTCCAAAGTATTTAACACATTCACACTTGTCTTAGACGTGTGGGTGTAAAGCCTGGTGATAGAAATACAAGCATAGCCCAAAATATTAGACTGTAAGATGGAGATTCATTTTCCAAGCAAAAAGCCCAGCGTTTGATGGTTTCAGTCTCTTAAATGTGGAGATTTGTTGCTTGTTCTTGTCTTACCAAGAAAACTGCATCTCTTTGACTGTCCGACAAAAAAGGATGGGCTCTGTGAATCACTTATGAGACCAAAACATGCTCTGAATCAATCCGTCATATGATTCCTTTACATAGAAGTCATTTTGTAGAAACATCCCTCAACATGCTGGGCTCTCCAACAATTAAGGTGTCAGCAAACATCATTATCTGACAACACAAGCAGCTGATTCTTGTGTCAGCCTTTGTGTTAAATTAAACAACTCTGCGCAGCAGAATTGTTCTTCAAAAAACAATGATCAACAATGAGAAACCTTATATACTCAGAGGTTGTTGGCGTTGATGTTCCTCTGCTTCTGTGAGCATGGCAACATTATTATCTGCTGTCTATCTGACCACCAGCCAAGATACAAACATGAACAGTTGTCTCAGCCTCTTTTGGTCATACCTGCTATATCCAAACAAAGGGACTGTGCAGGTTAGTCTCAGTGGTTAGGTTATGTCACAGTGCAACTATGGCAAAGTCAGGTTTTTCTTCAAAGCAACGTGTACTTTCATGTGGGTAAACTCTAACTGCTAAACAGAAACCCTGAAACCAAAAAGTTTCAATGTCCCCCCCCCCCCCCCCCCCCATCATGCCAGGAGGAGGGGTGTGTGCTTGGCTGAAAATGTGCCAGGATGCACGCACCAGCCTGTGTGACCTGTATGGACCTAGCCCACCACTGTAAAGTCAACTAATGCTCGTGCATTATGTAGCATGACGTAAAACCCCAAATATAAATGCACGTCAACTTGCCTGGTGGTGTGTCTCTTTCTCCACGTTGACCCCATTCACTGCAACCACACGGTCCCCGGCGCGCAGCCCCACCGCTTCTGCAGGGGAGCCGGTCTCCACCTTACGGATGAATTGTCCGCTCTTCCCTTTCTCGCCATGCAAGTGAAATCCATACCCGTTCTGCGCTTTTGCCATGACACAAAGCCGTGGTTTCCGCTCGGTGGCCATCTCTCACTGGTGTTTTTAAGCCTCCTGCAGAGTTCAGTTGAAGTGTAATGATTAAAATGCAAAAAAGATCGAGCGTTTAGGAGAGCGGGCGCGCGGCTAAACTTCCACGGAGCGAAAACATATGTGTCCGATGCGCACGCTTTCCCCCATATTAAAGAAAGACGAAAGCACAATGCAAACAACTCCAAATGCACTCAAAAAGAGGAGATTCCACTGTTAAAAATACATGCAAAAAGCAGCAAACTTTAAGAAAACGATGCGACCGGTCCTCCAGATCGTGTGTCCAGCTGAAGCGCACTGCTGGTGACTCCAAAACTGATCCTTCGCAGCGCGCACAGACTTCAGAACCTCCAGCGGAGCATCACTGATCTACTTCAGTCGAAAAGATCACCGCGCGCTCACCTCTTCCTCCACATTTATCCATAACAATCGGTCGGAGAATATGCATGCAGTTATAGTGTAGATTGCGCAGGGTTAGCGCCTTGTGCGCTATAGCACCACCTCCCTCTGGCCCGGCAACCTATTTGTTTCTAAGAGGAAAGTGAAATATTCAGCGCAGAGACAGAGGCTTCAAAGTTATACAATACTGCCCCCGGGTGGCAAGTCCTCAGTCCTGGTCCGGAGGCCAGGCATTATTTTGAGTTCTTCTCACCATAAAGTGACGCCAGGAAACGGTTAAGTTGAAACAACTTGATTAGTAAAATCATTAGGCCTATACGGTGTGACATGTCATAATTAAAACATGCATTAGGCCTACATAGTGCTGTTGTTTGATAATATAACACATGATTGCCTACAGTTAAACTATTCATGGATCAGTGATAATTGCGATATTACTGCTGTATGTAAAAACTAAAAAACAAACAATTAAACTATTTATATTAATACAAATATACAAATGTAGCCTTTAATTTATGTAGCGTCGCAGTATCTCATGGTGACCACTAGAGGGCAGTGAACACTCAGGATGCAAAGTTTAAAGCAACCATCCACTCCACTAGCATCAGGGCAGAATACCATAGGCTACTATAACTTTTTGTGCACTTTAATAATACACGTGGCATTAATAGTGTTGTTTATTATCGGTCATTTGTGTTGCTCCTTCCTGGTTGATTCTAGTAAAACCTATTACAAAGGAAGCCGGTTGTATATTTATGATTTATAATCAGGTGTTTCGGTTTAATAAGCGACCTTTAACTTTCAGCCGAATGCGTCTGTGATTGTCTGTAGTTACGAGTTTGACACAATAAGTTTTATTTTGAAAGGTTTGACTGGAAGTGTTTACCTTGAGGAGTGAACCGTAACCGAGTGTTCACATTTATAAACTACATCAAACAGAAAGCCTCAATGGTCGTTATATGCAGAGCTGGAATGAGTAGGTTACTACTGCACTAAAGTAAATTATTATTACTTTAAATACATTTTACTCTGGGGAAAGTTAAGATACTTGTTTAAAAATGTACCTAAATATAAGTTAAGCCTATGTCAGTTAACAGGCTACTCAATGTTACTATGTAACATTTTTAAAAAGTGAAAGAGGGGTGGGGTACTATTGTTGTACAAAAGAACATTTAGACTACAAAATAAATCAAATAAACCAACAGTAAATTCGCTTTCTATAGATGGCACTTTGCAATGTTCACTGACCACTCTTCCTTGACAATTTATTTAAAGTAATAATAATTTTACTTGAGTACAGTATATTAGTACTCATTCCAGCTCAACAACCTATGAGACGTTCTGTTTTATTTACACTGGACAAAATGGAGATGTACTTTCTAAATGTGATCACTGGAGGGCAGTGAACACTCAGGATTATACAGCATGTATTTTTTCTTTGGTTAACCTCCAACATCAAGGTAGAACACCATGCTGACACTTCCCACTCTAACCTAAAACGTATTGTGTCAAACGGAAGTAAATGAGGATCACTTTTACAGAAGCAGTTTCGGTCTTGGGATGCATAGCATGTTGTGCTATTGGTTGATGACGAAATTTATATAATCAATATAATTACACACAGGACACGGACAACCTCCACAACAGACCATGTTATGTACAAGCTCCGTGTCTTTTATACATAAATATGTTTGGCATTTGTGACGCTCTGATGCCTATTATATTTATATGTCGTATTTAGTATTGTGAAGCTTTCTAATTACCTTTTTATTAATAACTATTCATAATTTTGTATGTGTTAGGTTCATCCACAAATGTAGCCGGCTACATATGTCCATTTGTTGACTACATCACCTCTTGGGGCTTGTAGCATCGATTGGCATCGATGCGGTCTTGCTGTGTTTCTATTTATTTATAAATATTTTTTTCCCCCATTTGCCATGTACATGTATCCCTTCAGATTAATCTACAAATGTAATCTGACATATTTGGGAATGTGTCTTTTTGAGAATGCATTTCAGCCTTTGTGCAGTCGTATAGGAATCTACTCATTGAATGTAGGCTAAGAGTTTTTGGGCACTTTTGTGATTGCTATTATACAGAGTGTGTTCTAGCTTCAAATATGATATTGGTGATTGCCATAGAGTAAATTGAAGTTTTGGTATTTATTCCTTCCTATTGCATGTGAGGTATGAAACATGTGATTGGTTGCAGAACTGCACACTATTTAAGATGGCTTCTCATTGTTGCAAATCATTGGCCAGATTGAGGTCTAGCACTCAAACGTCACCATGCATATGGCACAACACATGTCTGCTGATTCTTTTTTTAATGATTGTAAACAACTTATAAATGTATTACCTACTCAAAGAGCTGTGTTCTCAATTCACCTGTAGAGGATTCGTTCACTTTGCGTGCCACGGCGCGTACCGCTCTCGTTTCAGTTTGTTGGATCTGTGTTGAAGTCAAATTGTCCAATGTATCATCAACAAAATAGTTTGAAATCTTTAGATCTGCCTGTTTTTATATGAGCATCATTTGGTAAAAGTGTGGAAAAAGCACAAACGCGCTCTCTGCTACATAGTTTTGTCCCGATTTCATTGCTACTGACACGCTGTTGCACTCCCTGCCACCTCTCCGACTTTAGCGTATTCAGTTTTACAGAGAGTCACCTAAATATCATGGGTGTAGGTGAGAAAGAAACCTGAGTGAGGAAAATGACAGTTTGGTGACACAGTTGAAAGTCTCTAGGTCTCTGTGACCGTATATTCCTGTTAATTATATCAGGCTTGCCAGCGCTGCATGCTGTTTTCTTGAGATGATATCTTAAAAAACCTTGACACTTTCCAAATGATGTCGAATTCCTTCAAAATCGGAAAAGGAAACCGGGAGGGAGGTCAAGCGATAATGAATGGCAAAGACAGCATAGACATTAAGATTGTATCTGGGTTTGGTTTACTGAAGCAGTTATCTGTTATACATTATTAAAATGGATCGAGGCATCCTGCCCCCCCACACAGAAACACTGTGGGGTGGAGAAGGGCACAGCTCTCAGCTTTAATTAACCTCACATGGCAACACGCTCCTTCTCTTCCTTCTGATTCCCTTAATGCTCCTCGCTCCTCTACGTGCCGACATTCGCAGCTAAAAGCCTCCACAAACTAGGAGAATAGATTGGCTTGTTGTTGTTTTGCTGCAATGCAAAACAGATGAAAAATAAAGCCAAGATGCTGCTGAAACGGGTTGAACGTCGCTAGTCTAAGCTTGGCACCATGCAGGATATCTTAAAAGTAGTGATTATTGACTTCACTTGTGTTTTGCAATGTGTTTCAGTGTCAGTGGTCTTCATTCAGGTGTACCCTCTATAGCTTTTACAGTCTTTTGACACTGGAGGAATGCACCTGAGAATTTTAAGTTTGTGTGTTTTTTTTCATATACTTATTTTTTCCCCCATTGTTTACATTTCTAACAACTTCTTTTGTAAAAAAACAACAGAAAATCCCAAAACAAACACATTGTATAAATCAGGTGTTAATCAAATACTTAAAGGTTATAGGTTCTCCTAGAGGAAAGGAAAAATAAATCATACTCTAGATAGTTTTGTAAATACAGGGTCGATTGTTTTTGTAATCACTCATTCCAAAATGTGCCCCATATGTGTACGATCGTTTGAATACTGAAACGTTCACAATTCACTGAAATGTCAATGTTAAAAAAATGTATGTTTAAATTCCTTTCTTCTCCGTCACGACACAAACTGACATGTAGTTTGTTTTGTGAGGTAAAATACTCCTCCTCCTCCTCTCAATGACTCGTCAACAAACCCATCTTGTGTGTCCATAAAGCCACGTGTGGTCAGTTTCCTGGTTTCTGACTTAATGTCTTCCCAGAAAGCCCTTTAATGATAGATGAATGTCCTGAAAGTGGTGCTGAGCTCAGAGCACTAACATGGCGTTGAATAAACTCAAACACCTTGTAAAAGCTACTCAAACATAATTCAGTATTTGTGAATGTGATATAACTAAAGTGAAGCAACTTCATGAGGTGTTGAGAATATTTTTCAAACCTCATGTTGCTTTTATTTTTCCATACTACTTTCCTTTCTTTGACAGCTATTGTTTATCACTACTTGAACTCTCTAGACATATTTTATAGTTTCGCACTAGAGAAAGATAAAAAAGAGATATAATAAATGTTGCTTTTCCTCTTAAAATAAGACCATATTTACCTTAGCTGCATCAACTACCAGAACTATCTTTTCATGAGAATAAACCTCATTCGTGTTGCAATATACACATGGGCAGATTATGAGTCAATGCAAAGGCCCCACCACCTATCCTACGTATGAGTAAGACAGTTATACAGCCTCCGTTTGCTCCTCTGTGGGTTTGTGTCTCTTTGCTGTCTTTGTAGTTGTAAATTAATGACGTTTGTGTCATCTTTGAACAGTTTTAAGTTGGGCAGAATTTTTCCAGTGGTTTTAAAATAATTACTTCCCAGAAATAAATTGCTCGTTATCTCAAGAAAACGGCACCGTAACTTTGAAGAATTGTGGCGTTAGCATGTTAGCATGCTATGTTTGCATTCATTCTAGTGGGGCTAGTAGTCATTAGTTATAGCGGTGTCCTTTCCTGACCTGCTGGACAAGTGGAAAAGTTTTACCTCTTCTTTGGCACTATATCTGAAGTAAAGTGATCACCAAAGTCAAAGTCATCCTCTCGGGACCATGAATGTCCCTAATTCTGACTGTGTCCTTGCTAGAATTTGAGAGAAAATTTAAAATAAATTGAAAAGTAATTATTTATTATGCATATATATATATATATATATATATATATATATATATATATATATATATATGCATAATAAAAAAAATGTCATATTTTGGAAGGAGTTAGATTGGTACAAGTGTTAAATTTGTTTCTATGTGAGATTAAATATGCCCACTGTTTTGTCTCGAAATCTGCCCAGAGCATGAGTGACATTATATAGGACTGTGTCGCAGTGTAATTGACCCTTAGCTTAGTCCTGCCCTAGAATACAGAGCGGCTAATCATAGCGTAGCATCAGGCTTTTCAGAGTGACAAATCAATGCCATTAAAACACCCCTGAAGTTTGTTTGTTAATTACACTAATTTCTGTCACAATTTGAGGAAAATGCAGAATAAGTGAGAGTATGTTTGTTTGTACTGCAGTCGTTATTTTACTCGGTATCAAAAAAACATTTGATCAAGTTCTTTGAAAAATGTGAGTGGATGATTTTTCTCAGAGAGGCAAAACAAAAATCTGTCCTAGTGTAATGTGCTCTTTTCCCCGCTAAATAATAATACTGGCTCTTTCACTTGACATTGAGGTTGATGGAAACAAAGCAGAATGACCGCAAACACCAAGGTAACCACCGGCTGCAGAAGGCACAGAGTGTTTCTACCCCCACACACAGCCACGAAAACAGGTTGTCAGTAAACAGACAAAAAATAACGGCTAAGACAGCAGAGTAAATGTTACAGGAGTACAGTATATAGAGGAGGCAGCAAAAAAGAGAGGAAATAGAAGACATGTGGTACATGGTCAATAATTAATTTCCTAGACTGTATTATAAGCTTCACTGACTCAAATCCTGTCAGTGACATATGGTCTAATATGGAACAACTCCATGTGACGGTAATGGAGGTAATGGTACAAGATAACAGTGACCAGTAACTCTTCCAACGTGCTTATAGCAGTGTCTTAAGATAAAAAATAAAATAAAATGTGTGTGTGTGTGTGTAATCTATCATTTAAACAATTTGCACCCCACACTGTGTTTTACATGGTTGCATTTAATAAAGAAACAGTGAAACAAACCCCCACCACCATTAATAACAAACAACAAGTCAGCTCACAGGGAAACTTTGAACCGCCTCCCGTCATTTAGCTGACATCAACTTTCTATGTAAATGTATTTTTTATGGAAATCTGGTCCAATGACCTGATATGTCTTCTCCTTCGTTTACTGCTTTTGCATTAAAACTACTTTAACTTAATTTACAAAAAAATGAAACTCAAGTGGTTTAAGCCTGCTACTGTTCTGTTTCAACTGGAAATAGCAATAAAGTGCTTCAGTCGGAAACATAAACCTGCCATGATATTGAGAAATCATAGTGATAATAAACATCAACTGTCTTTTCATGGGATAGATTAATGCAGGGTGAACATGCAAAATAAACTTGATTTTGTATTCATATCCATGATGGCTCTTTTAACAGAATGTCTAAGTTGGTATTTTTGTTATAAGGAGGTCATGGAATTTAAGATTCCATATTTATATTGTTGACCAATTATGTTAAAATTCCCACTGTTTCCAACACACACAAAAGGTTTCCTGTAAGGTATCCATGTAAAGTTCCATTTTAGCGAGTAGTTTTTAAAACACTCGCCATAAACACCGTTGACGTGGTCTTGCTTGGCTTAACAATATGAAGATGCTACAGTGTTGTCCAGCAACTTCCCAAAAATGTTGGCACCGCATGTTAAAGCTCATAGTCCAGCAGCTAAACGGTGGCTTTACTTCACTGTGGCATCCACTCCAGCAGATGTTGTTTTCGACGTGTGAGAGAGAGGAGATAAATACTTGGCTGAGCTACCTCAAGGCATTTTTTCACAGCTTTGTAACATTGAAGTCATAATGTCACAAAAGGCCTATCAAAACCTAACAGGCCACAATAAATATATTCATCATGACCATCAAAAACACTTCCCACGTTTACAATTAACCGACAGATTACTCTAACTTAAATACTTCAATTTCAAATCAAAGAGAGAACAATGGTTGACTTTCAAATAATAGCCTGACGCCGTACAAAAGGGCCTGGTGAAAAGAAATCACTGATCGGGGGGAAATTACCTGTATTATCATGGCTCACATGATAAATTCAGCATAACATTCATTTCCACAGCACTAAGTTCATAGTTTGACTTCTTAAAGGGACAGTTTTTTGGGTAATACACTCTTGCTCAGAGTTAGATGAGTAGATCAATACCACTCTCCATATAGTCTGACCGTTAAAGTCACAGTGAAGCAGAAGTTAGAGCGGTTTTATATGACGGGCGGAGTTATAAACATTATCTTTTTGGGTAACGTGTGCAAAAAAAACAACAATCTGCTGTTTCATGGGGGATTATGAGACATATTTCTTTGCTTTGCTTGGAGGTGCTGGTGGCTGGAGGCTAGTTGTTTCCTCCTGTTTCCTGTCTTTGTGCTAAGCTAAGCTAACCTATTGCTGACTGTAGCTTTACATCCCGTTAAATGGGCAGATATGAGAGTGGTATCTTTCTTGTCATGTAATTCTCAGGCAAACGTAAATAAGCATATTTCCAAAATTGTCAATCTATTGCGATAACAGAAACCCTGTTCTCACTCATTGTTTATTCCAGTCATTCATTGAGAAGGACAACTCAACACTTCCTGAACAGATGTGTCTTAGTGCTGGGAAATGTACATTATACTGATCAACTTATCAAGATAACAGGTTAACAGAGAAGAATAATAGTAAAAAGCATCAACAGCCAATAAAAGAAAAGCACATGAGAAAACAAGGGTTTCTTGCTAAAATATGCTAAAATATAAAACTGAAAAAAACCCTCTTTGAAAATAAAAGTTTGGTTGTTTCTTTTGTCTGCAGTTAAGGTAAATATGTCTATTGGAGAATTTACAGCATTTTACAGTCTCATGACTGTATTTTGTATTGTACTGATATCTTACATCTTTACATAAAGCGATGCTTTGTAAAATGCAGTCAACCCAGTTACAGTACAAAGACGTGAAGAACAAACACAAATGCTGAGATCTGTGATTGAATGCTGTCTTTTCTCTCCTAATTTGCTCCTCCGGTCCACTCCACCAATGTGCCAGTCAATGAGGGAAGATCCGCAATAAAGACAGGAAATACCAATCCATAAAAGGAATAAATCATCCAAGTCCCATGTTGCAGCGCTCTAATACATGGAGGGTCAGCTTGAAAACTCAGGGCTGGCCAATCAACTATTTTTTTTGAAGCTCAAGGTCTCCATTAACTTCCATCTGGACAGGCTCCTGAAACAAGAACACCGATGCAGAGATGAGGGGTACAATAAAGACTGAATGACAGACTTTGACATAAGTTATTGCTCCTGTTGTCAATGAAGGAATTAGAGGCAATGTTTTTGTTAAGAGTTATAACTTGGGGCTCCGTTCTTTTCTGTCTGTTACATAAAGTGGGCTTCATCTCTGAAAGTCACATTTTTACATTTTCAGTCATTAGGGACACAGAGCACTTGACAGTAGGGCTGCCAATGGCACTTGTGCACATGTACTGCAGATTTGGTTTGGGTATAGTATGGTCCCAAAGTATAAATATAACTGAGACATATTGCTGTTAAATAAGCCTTTCAATAAGACAATTAAAATGTTACATTTATTTAAAGCACAATAATTACTTCTCCCCTTTGTGGCGTGTTTTCTGTACTTATGTGATGTCGTATACGTAGGAATTTTACTTAGGTCACATAGTTATATTAAGCTCAACAATTATGTTTTTCTTAAACCTAAGTGGTTTTGTTGCTTAAACCTAACTGGTCGTTGTTTACCCACAATGGTTTCATGGTAACTACGTGGCGTTAAGTGACACACTATAAGCCGTTTCTCAACATTAACCCTGTAGCATATATATGACGGAAATTTCTGAAATGTCGTGTCATTTATAAGCCTTTCCGTGAGTTTGGGTTGCTTATTCAGAAATTACACGGATCACATGAAAATTGTTTGCACAATACCTGAATGCTCTGCATTTTTCCATTCTGGGTGTGATTTCTGGGTGGGAGAACAGAAATGTGGTTTCCCGTGGATGCAGTCTGTCTACCTCCACTCTGACCTGTGGCGCCAACACCATTTGGTTTGTGGATGCAGAGCACCTTCTGGAAGCTCTGCTTGAAGTTGTCAGAGAGGAAGCCATAGAGGATTGGGTTGGCGCAGGAGTTGACGTAGGTGAGGATGACCAGGAAGAAGTAGACTGCAGCGTTGTTCTCAGGGATGATATAAACTAGGTTGACAAGGTTGGTAGTGAAGAAGGGCAGCCAACAAAGTACAAACACCAACACGATGATCACCACCATGCGCGTCACCTTTCGCTCCGACCTGCGTCGCTTAGTCAGGCCTGCACGCACACCTGCTGACCTCACCTGAAATAGAGATGGTCATTTGAAAAGGTTATATGAGATTCTGAGAGCAGAAACTTAAAATCGTTTTATTTAGGCACCGATAAAAGCCAGGGGCCAATTTTATCTGTTGCGTTACCTTGATGACGATGAGCAGGTAGCAGAGGCTGATGACGACCACAGGAGCAAAGAAGCCCAGTATGGATGTGTAGAGGATGAAGACAATGGACTGCAATTCATGCGGCTCAGGCCATGTTATGTTGCAGGCGTTGAACTCCTCCTGTACATTTGAGTAGATTGTGACCGGCAGCACAATCAGAAAGGACACAACCCACACCACGGCATTCAAAATCTTGGCCACCTGTGGCTTCCTCCATTTGGCACTGCGAATAGGATGAACCACAGCCAGGTAGCGATCGATGCTCATCACCGTGAGGCAAAAGGTGGAGGCGAACTGGCTCATGGCATCAGCAGTCATGCACAGCTTACAGAAGAAATCCCCATACGGCCAGTAGGAAAGCACACTATTGGTACCGAGGAAGGGAATTCCCAGGACGTAAAGTTCATCCGCCAAGGCTAAATTGAGGATGTACAGGTTGGTTACAGTCTTCATCTTGGTGTAGCGGATCACCACATAGATGACCAGCGTGTTACCCAGAAGGCCCACAATGAAGACGATGATGTAGATAACTGCGGTGAAAACATTGAAGGGCATTAGCGCAGCCGTGGAGTTGGGGTCGGGCTGGGAGGTAGACAAGTTGCCATTCTCGGATATCAACGTTGAATTGTAGTAGCCATCCATGTTGAAGGAGGGAGTGCTGGTGTCTAGTGTCTGTTTGGATTACAGTAGGAAATATTTCATGAGAAACAGACAAATGTACAATCATATGGGATACTTAACAATCTATGCGAAAACAAAAACATACCGTTAGTTTATTATTGTGGGTGTTCTAAGGCTTGTCAACTTCTTCTTTGGAGTATTTGTGTTTCGTCTACCTTTTTGCCCCAATACTTGGGCAGGAGGCGTTCTGGGCTATATGCCAATGTTTACCAGGAGACAAGAGAAACTTTCCACTGAATTGTCTGGGCCAGTGGCCAACTTGCCATTTCTCTTAATGGGAAGTCGCACTTTAGGAGAAGATGACATGGATACTGTCACTGCAGTTAGATCAGATGTCCATCATGCGGTAGAAACGAATGCCTTCAGCCAAGTGGCGAGTAGCCCACAACATTAAGGAGCTCAAGCATTTTTCTCAAAGTGGTGTCTGTGGCACTCTGCCAGGGGATCCGTGAAAAGTTTTTAAATTATCGTGATGTAAAAATTGCTCTTGTTCAACCACTTTTAAAAAGGCTATATCTTGATTCTTTGGATTTAGAAAGGGATTTTATTCTAACAGAATATTTTTAACCGCTCTTCTTAGGGGTCGTAAATGACTTATTGCTGTCAGCTGATGCTGGCCATAACGCTATTCTTGTTTTCTTGGATTTAAGCTCAGCATTAGATACTATTGACCATGATATCCTCTTGGACCGTCTTGAGATCTGGGTCAGTATCAGTGGCTCTGCAATGATTACAAGGCAGGTGTTTCTGCTTTGGTATCTCTAATAGGTCAGCTGCAACAGGTCTTCACTGTGGGATCTGTGCTGGGTCCAGTTCTCTTTGCCATGCTCCCTCTTGGCCACAGCATGGTCATGATATCAGTTTCCATTTTCCAACTATTTAAACTGTGACCCTGGAAACGACCATCGACACTGTCAACCTGCGAAACTGCCTTAATGACCTCTGCTCGTGGATGTCACAAAATGTCCTGTAGCTCAATGCTGTTAAGATAGAGGTAACATAGGTCAAGATCACCCAAATATCACACAGTCTCCAGCTCATCCAAGACTCTGCTGCTAAGATTTAGACTCCGACAAGGAAACACAAACACATCTCACCAATCCTGGCTTCCTTACACTGGCTACTTGTTGCTTTCAAAATAGATTTTAAGATATTACCGATTACCCTGAGAGTCCTCGCCCCAAGTTATCTATCAGATCTCTTATTGCCCTGTGTCCCTTTAGGCACCTGAGATCCTTGGATAATTCATGCATGAAGGTGATAGAGCCTTTGCTCCCAGGGCTCCTAATTTGTGAAATGACCTGAGGAGATCAGGATTGCACACTCTGTCTCATCTTTTTAAAATCACTTTTGCAAACCAAACACATTTTTTTAATTGCTTTTCTGTGATTTTCGGTATATTTTCTGATATTTTGGTTTGTTTTACTCTGTGTTACTCTATCTGTCTTATTGTCTTTGTATTTTAAATGTCTTTTTTTCCATTGTAAAGTGCTTTGTAACAGTATTTTGAACAGTGCTATAAATAAAGTTTAATATAGGCTGTATAGTAAATAATAGGCTACGGCAAATTATTCCATGGGACACATGAGGATAACCCTCTCTATCTAAGCAAGAGCACCACAGTGATAATGTTACATTAAGTGGATTTTGGGGCCAAACATGTTCAGCAAGTTATTGATTTTGGCAAATAGTGCACTAGTTTTGTGAAATCCTGGTGTATGGTATGAATGTGTATTAACTAGGGACTTAAAACAAAGTGTGATGATATGCATGTTGAGCTGAACACAGTCATTTTGCCTCGTAATCATGTAGGACGGAAGTCCTGCATTTCACATCTTATGTAGGTAAAAGTAGTATAATATACTTGAGTACCAAAAGTAAAACTGTTCATAATTAAAGATGCATTATCACTTTAATGTTGAAGCTGATAATGGGGGAGCTCATTTCAATTACTTCATCTATAACAATATATTTATTAGTAGATTTATATTTTGTATTGTCTGCAAAGTAACAAGTAACACCAACTCTGAAATGTAGTGGAGTAGAAGTATAATTAAACTATACCCGAGTAAAGTACAAGTACCTCAAAATTGTACTGGATGTTGATTAATTTAATGAAATCTTAACTTTTTCATTTCATTTTATTTCAACTGTAAGAATTGTCTATTGATTGAAGATAAGATCACCAAACTGAACCCCGTATCATATTTTGTATTGGGTCTCAAGGGTGTTGATATATTAATGTAGTATAATGCATATAGTCTGAAATTAGAACAATGGCCAATATAATAATTAATTTCATCATGTCTTTGTGAAACTGCATCTATATGTCCTTACCTGGTGCCTTGCGGGTGACCTAAAATAATAATTACCCTATAACAGTTGTCAGACGTTGAAACCCGAGGCTGTGGAAATGTGTTGCACAAATAAATGGTGTGACGTAAAGATTCACTGAACCGCGCTTCAAAACACGGGAGTGACGCGCAGCCCGCAGCATGTTGTTGAGAAAACAAACACTTCAAGCCCCTGTCCCCTTTAGGCTGCATGGGGCTTGACATTATTGTCCACCAAACTACAATAGCTGTAGCCCCCAGTCATGAGATGCTCGGCTTATCAAATCATCTTAGTTTGAAAAATAAACGTTTTGAGGCTCATAACAGTTTTCCAAACACACGTGTAATACTGTTAGGAAACAATTAATACTATTTAAACTGCGAATTCAAATTCATTTAATTTCATAAACACGTTGTTTTATTTTAAATGCCGTGACATTCGTAGATTGGATTCAACTTACCTGTGCGCTCCTGTGCACCTTATCCTCTCCACTATCGGATGGCGTGATGCGCGTCTCCCGCGGTAATCATGAGGTTTTCTCTGAGGTCAAAATCAACTCTCTCGCTCTTTTCCCTGGCCGCTTGAAAGAGAAACCACCTCACACTTGACTTTTCATCTTGAGGCATTTTCTTGATGTCGGCACGCTCAGATTTCCATTGACAGAGGCGCAAAAAGCAACATCTTCCAGAATTTTACGCACAGCTTGAGTTTGACGGAAATCCTGCGCACGAAGAAATGAGTCGCTCAGCTGACGAGGTGTCTCTCACAGATTCATTGAAGCGCCTCGACGCACTGCGAGTATTTATATGGACAGCATCACCCCGCCTTTGGATGGGAAAGTCCCACCCATGTGGTTGTAATCACATCACAGCACAACACCAGATTTTGGTGAAAAAGCACACATTGTAACCCCTTTTTTATTTTCTCCATGTATAGAGCTTCCAGTGAATCATAAAGTTATACTAACTTATTTGTTCCCACTGGGTGTGAGAGACAGAGAGAGGAATGGAAAAGGGACAGTAGGGAGTTGATGACCTATTCTTTATTGGCCCTGTTGGACCGGTCCTAACCAGAACAAATGGGTAGATGTATGAGATTTGTGAGTGTATAAATAAACAGTCACACAGCTGTGTATAGAGGCTTGCCCTGCAGGGACAGCGGTGTGTAGTGACACTTCCAGGATAACGATATGGCTCATTTACACACACACTTGCTCTCATTTTCAAGGTTAACGACGACGTCAACAAAAACTATTTCGACCGTGCCCACCAAATTTCCAAGTGTTTCCAACGGTTTATTTTTGTAACTGTAGATGTCAACAAAAGCTGTTGGCATTACAAAAGAAGCACCAAACATAAACGTGTTAAACCAGACTAAAGGGGACAGTAACAAAGCAGAAGCTAATGAATAACACTGAGCTCCCAGTGTCACAGTGTTTACCTCACTTGTGCATATTCCTGCTCCTTCTGTCTCCCCGGCTGTCTTTTCAGCCATGCCCTCCATCCCAGGCCTCTCCGACGTTATACTTCACCTGTCCACCAGATGCCTTCAGACTTTTTGTCCTTTCATTGCAGATCCCGCCACTGCCCTGCAATCACCTCTTTGCTCTCACCTGAGCTTCTCTTCCAATCTCCCCAGCTGCACCTCATTGTGTCATCAGCCACTTGCTATATAAACACACACCGGCCCAGGTGTGTATTTTGGTGTATTTGGTTAAATAAATCCCTGAAGTGCACTATCTCTGCCGCCGTTATCTGCATTTGGGTTTTAGTCCTGCTGACCCAGTCCTCTCATTCCACCCGTGACAATTAGTCAATTTAAGGGGAGCTCCACCAAGTTTACACATCAAAGTCTCTTTACAGGTTTTAAGAGGAAAAAGTTGCATTTGGACATTTATGGCTCCAGAGAGAGAAGAAAGCTTACCAGACCTTTGTAGCCTGTTCCTCATCTCTGCAGGAGGCTAGCAGCTTGAGGCTACATTAGCTGCTTTTAGCGTAACACACTTGAACCGCTGACCGAAAACTGCCGGCGGTTGAGTAGCATTGTGGGTAATGTAAGCACCAGGTTTTGACAATGAAGAATAATTTGTGGAATAAGAAAGACGATATCTCTGGTTCTGTTGCGTCGATTCTACTCCTACAATAAATAGGAGTACAGTGATGAGTGATTTTTTAAATGCACCTATATTTACAGTTGGTGCAGTCATAATACAACAGCAATACATCTATTTCAGTTCACTCTCATTCATATGTATGGAAAGGACGCAATACTAGAGACACAGCATTAACAGCATTGTATTACTCAGTATCTCAGCATTAAATGATTTACAGAATAAACTGCAGACTATGGATATTTGATAAACCATGGACCCGCCACAGATGGTACACTTTTCTTCCTTTTTCGAAATGCCGGTTGCAGCAGTTGATGGTATTTTTCCAATTGTTTGTGTCCCCAAGTTGTCCTTAAATGGCCCTTGTCCTTTATTGCTTATTTTCTATTCTGTTAGAGTGTTTACATTACATTACATTTGCTGCAGTGATCCAATTTCCTCGCTTAAGTTTGTTTTGTCTAAACTAATTGAAAGGAAAAGCGAACATGTTCACCACATGATGGCTGTGCAAGTATAAAGCAGGAGATTTTTGTAAGTTTTAAAAGATCAAAGTACCGTAAAAATCATTCTGTTATATTTACATGTAAATCTGAGGTGCAGTGAATTGTTTCCTTATGAACTACTGTGCTATTTTGCGTAATACTTCAGTTCCATGTACTACCAGTAAGTAGTACATGGAGAATATATTACGAATGTTCAGTCTAGTAATCAGAGCACTTGTTTTATACTTTTTTGTGAAATTTGGAAAATATATTTTACTTCGCCTTGATTTGGCATGATGTGCATTATTGTTTTCATTTCCCTTCTGGCCTGTGTCTGCCAGTTGTTAAAATATTTTTAAGACAATCACTTGCATTTGAATACAGGATTACATTGAAAATACATGAGTTGATTTTTTGAGTCTTGTTTTGTCTTCAAGCTCTTTTTTTCCCTCTTGCTCAGATGAGTCACTCGGGCTTCAAGCCGTTTGCATGCACCGCCTGCCTTTCTATATCAAGCTTGTAGTCTATTGGCTTGTGCACCGAGATCATATCAGATTGGAGTCCGTCTGATGACAAAAAGCTGGTGGATCGATCGGAGAACTCTCTCAAGGTAACAGGAGTGCGACATCTGTGTGTAGTGTTTGTGGCCCACAGGAGCTCTCAACCAAGCTGAATCAATACTTCACCTCTGATGACCAAGATGAGACAGAACCTGTGTGTGTGTGTGTGTGTGTGTGTGTATGTGTGTGTGTGTGAGTGTGTGAGTGTGTGTGTGTGTGGGGGCATAAATGAGATTATGTCCAGAGTGGCGACTCTGTGGCTGACGCTGTGTGTTTAGGTCAGAAGATGAACTAGTCTTAAAAGTATTCATAGGCAGAATATACGAACAATCAATCCGTCTCTGTGCTGCTTGTATGTTGTATGTTCAATTAGTTCATAATGAGCCGACCTTTTGGAAAACCTTGTTGATACACAGCGTCCGTCTGCAAGTTTTTAAAGCCTTTATGAGTTTTACGTCTCCATGTGGTCTTTTTGTAACATGGTACATTCAATTAATATCCTTTTAATGCAGTTTTAATTGCATTTTGTAATGTTGGCCCTGGGCTGTCTGAAAATAGCTGTTTTCATGGGGCCAACCAACAAGGTTACTTATTTGCTTATTGTTGTTTATTTTCTGCATCAATCATCAGAAAAGAGGTATCGGCCGTTAATGGAGCTGTTCATCTGCACACAGACTCTAGATGGAGCTGTTAACTGGACTTGCCATGCAGGGAGCGTAGACTGTATAAAATATGGACGTAGTAGGTTTCTGAGGAGCTGTTGTGAAGCTGGTGACTCCGACCCTGGCCATCTTGGCAGCGATAACCTAATTCCTGGCTTATCAGAAAATGGGCTAAGAGGTGAATCATCGGTGGAGCAAAGGGCGGCACCGGGTGATGCAGCAGAAGATACAGCGACTTGAGAGGGCACCTACCTTTCTCTTAAAGTGGCAACGCCCTCAATTATGGCTAATTTTAATCCTCAATACAATATAAATGGGTGAATATTATAAAAATGCAGCCTCTCGAACAGATGTCATGAACGAGGATATTAGCTGTAGAGACCAAAACATTTTTATTTATTCTGTAAAACATTTTAACATGCTGTTCTATGGAGATTGACTCTGCTAATCACATGTAAAAGTCTTGAGTGATTTGATTGTTGATGATTTGAAATAATTTTTCATTTCTTGAAAATAAGCTAAAATATATCTGGGCTGTTCAAAGAGGAAAACGCCCTTAAGCTCAAATGTGCAAAAGAGAGTGTTAGAGCAATATTATTTTCTTAGATAGCCTGCCTATACATGCTATAGAATACAACAAAAAGGATGAAACCAGCGGGATAGTTTCTATTCAAAAATACACACCTCAGCTTTAATTGAGCGAAGCTGTCTCTGTAAACTCATGATCTTAATGAAATCTCTATTGATTTGCATAGAAAGATTGTTTTTTTTCCATCGACTGCAGATTGAAGGTAAACACTAAAATATTCTGGGATAAAAGATTTATCGAACCTGTATTTTGTTCCATCTGATGCTAGTTTACTATACAAAAGAGACCCGAATTTCCATTATTAACTGTTAAAGCAAAGCAATACTGCTGTTTTCCTCTGAGTTTATTCATTAAATTCAAACATTTTAAAGGAAAATTGAGTTGATGAAAAAGTTTGAAGCACTATCTTAAAACCTGAAGACAATATGGAATGAATATTTTTCCGGAAACATTTCCCCTAATTTGAAGACTATATAAAAAAAAAAAATCCAAACGGAAAATCACTCAAACATCATTCAAAGCCATTCTTTTAGAGGCTATAGTTTGAAGGCATTTGGTTGTACATTCATGTTTCTTTTTTCATTATGCTAATAGTTTGCAGTACTTAATATTCCTGACGACAAAGCCCTGTGTACTTCCACCTGAGGGACAAATCAGAGTAGTTAAATAGGGAAGACCGAAAGGCTATATTTTATTTCTAAATTAAACCGATTTGACAATTATTATTATAACTTGCCGGGACTGGATTGATGAGGGAGGGATTTTCCGAAAAAAGACATATCATTAAGCATTTAGGCACCATTAGGCTTTTGTGGAAGTGACAGTGTCAGCCTGCATTTAACCCCTGTCTGTAGAAAAGGAGGATCTGCACAAAGTGGAAGCTCAAAATAACCACTCCAGACGTAAGGTGTGTGTGTGTGTGTGTGTTAGAGAAACATTTTAAAGTAATTGTCTCGAGGATAAAAAGCTGACTGTCATCAAATCTTCAGAATTTCTGGCCCTAAAAGGTTTGTCTGGTTAATATCTGGGTTACCAGGTGGGTATAGCTTGTAGGATTGTAACACAGCAGAAGTCATTTACCGTTTGATAAACTCCCCAACAGAGATCGTGTCATAATGTTATTACATTATGATTATTGGCACCAAACCAGGGAACGGGAATGTCTGAATTGTTTTTTCTTGTTTGATACACTGTGAAATTGGTTGAAAATGTTTCTGTGGAGAGACACAAATGAAGGATAACTTTGTGGAAAACGTCTTAAAGATCTTAACAGAGAATGAAGCCGCTCAGTTAAAGAGGCAGTGAATAATTGAGGTTCTAACACTGGTCAGGTACCATTATTAAAAGTAAATCAATTAAAACATGAGTGAATATCATACATATAATTATGGTTATATTTTGTAAATGTGTTTTTTGAGTATAAGACACGTATCAAGGTTGTCCCATAACATTAACACTTTATACAGCAAGGGGTTGACCATTTGGTCCACAGTGTTGTGCAAATCTAAATGGATTCATGATCTTTACAGTCATCATGAACAATCTCTGAGGCTATTAGCTGAAAGAACATAATATATTGGAAAAAGACTACGTAATCAATCTTTAAAAGGTACAGCAACACGTTGTCCTAAACTAGGCCTATAGATCTTGTGTCATTCTCTGTGCAGAAGCAGTAAAAGATCCAATCATTTCCCACTGACAATGAGGAAAGGAATATGTTGAACAGGTGCTCACATGCATAACACACACCTATGTCACCTATATATATATATATATACACACACGCACACACACACACACACACACACACACACACACACACACACACACACACACACTACTATTATTAGATCAACCAGCTGGGCCATGGTCATTGAACGAGGATAACTGGGTTAGCTTGATTTGATTGTTGATTATTTGACCTGGGCCTGGATTCAATTATGGCATAAGATTTATGTGGGGCTAAAACATCCTTCTCTCAACACTGTCGCCACTGTTTGATCTTGTTTGCACAGTAAACACCGTTACCACTGTTAGCTGCAAGCTACTGGCTTAGCCGTCGCCGTGGTGAGAGCCGTGTAGAGGCAATAGACATGCTCTGAAATGTGTATGAAGCAACCTTTTGAAGTTATAACTATGGTTTTAGAAGTGAATTTTTAGGTTATAAAGAATGATGTTTTTTTTTAATAATGATGGCAAATAAACGTTTAGTGAACAGAGAAGTCAAATAAAACACATTCATTCACATTATGGAGAAACAGCCTTTACGCACACCTCCTCCATGATGGTTTATGTGGGGTGCTGTGACAGCTCGCTGCAGTGGGGCTGCACCAACATATTTCATTTGTGGAACTTTCACCCGAGCTGCAGCCAATCACTGTTGACCACTGCTTGAACTGAAAGAACGACAAAAAAACGTCTTCTCATTACTTGTGTCTCACTTACATGTTTCTAAAATGTCCATAACTTTACAATACCCATTTGTTATTTGTAATTAATAAATAATTATAATTGAATAGTGTACAGTGCAAACATGCAGGTAGATTCTCTCACACACACACGCGCACACAAATGCTTTTTCAAATATAAGGTGTATTGATTTGATCCCTTGACACTCTTGAAGTACTGCCAACTAATTGGTGGTGATTTATTTTCACAGTCTCCTCCTATGATTGCTGCTCAGTTGAATTGAAGGTTATTAAAAGATAAAAAATGACTGAGTGACTCCTACGCTTATAACTGTGGTTATATGGTGAGCTCACCTTAGTGGATCGCAGCTGGACAAGGATGTCGAAAGTCCGCTCAGATTTCAGGGCCATGTGTTAATAATCTGTTGATTGCCCACATACTGTAATACTTATATAATTACATTTAGTATAAAGTATACATACAGTGATTCCAGTATAATTCAAAACATGTTGAGAAAAAGCAAAGCTCTTGTTTACAGGCTGGTTTCAGCTTGCAGTATAAAGCAAAATTGGAAATCTGTAAAGACCTTTCAACACCACTCTTCAACCAATGCTAATTCTCACTTATGCTACTTTTACAATATCTAAGACACAGCCAACTTTAACAAAATTTCATTGCGTTTGTGATACATTTTGGCAATGTGCTCTGGTTTCTAAAAACCTACATTGATTAGCCTGATGGAGTGCTGCAACTCAAGGTCTAATTGTGTAACTTTAAAAGACCACAAGTACTTCAGCACAAGCCCAATTTAGCTGCAATCTGAGGGGAGAGGCATGATTGTCCCAAAGGGCATCCATGTTATTTTTGGAGCATGAGAAGGAAATGCTAATTTTCTTCAGAGTCTGAGGCTATTTGGCTAATATGCAGCAATAATTAAAAAAACCTGACGTAAAGCAATGTATCATGTTTGTTCCTGCTAATGTAAGTTGAGTAATTTAGTCAGGTTTCCTCTTTACATAAAATCAGCCATTTAAATTCACTTTAATTAGAAACTTGATGTAAATGAATTGAGGAAAGTGTGTTGCTTGGATGGGAATATCCTGGATCCTAGCTGTACTTGGTTGTAGCTCAGTGAGAACTTAAGAGGCTTTGTATTTGTCCTAGTCTGAGTAGCGTAAAACAATTGTAATTTTGCCAGTCAATAACAAGTTAGAGGTAAAACACGATTAGAGTTTATTTGAATATATTGACCTTGATTTGGCTTAAAACATAAAATATATGAAGGGCAACCTTTTACTTTCGGTCCCCGTTTTTGCATTAAATAACAGTATGTAAACATTTAATAGATAGTTTATAACACACTACAATGTAGTTGTAAGCCAATACAAGTGTTTATTTAATGTATTTGTCAACAACTATAATTTACCACAATCTGGTAAATATATAACAAATGAGAATTTAGTAAAACACATGTAATAATACAAAATGTTTTCAGAGAAGTTGCTCACATTAAAAGACACTTTGAAAATGTCTTTATAGCTGCGTACAACTACATCATAGTAAATTATTAACCATTTATTAAAGGTTTATTAACATACTGCTGATAAATGCTAAATGCGGGACTTAAAATATAGTTCTAAGTTCTTGCAGAACTGCTTTACAGTAATTACCATTATTTATACACTTGATGAGAGAACCACAAGTCTTGTTTCTACTGATAATAGTCAATCATTTTCCTTTTTTACCAGTGTTTTAAACTCTCCTCAGATAACGGAGTGAGAGGAGGTTGAAGGAATGTCATTGATTCATACGGCATCTCCTTCTATTGACATTACTTCCCATTGTTGAGTCTTGGAGATTATTTCTAAAGTGGATATCCGCTTTTAGAAGAAATGTCACTCTTCTATCTGTAGCTGCAGCCCAGTTTGACATGGCACTCTATGGGTGACACAGTTAAGTTTTTATGTCGTATTTTTCACCTGAAGTGAAACAATGTGAAGTACACCCTCTGTCTAATCTCAAACGTTTTTGATGCCAGGGACCTTTTCCAAGGGCCCCCTATAATCATAACAATGATTAAGCTTACTACCATTTATACTCTTAGATGCTAAGAGTATATGTATTATGAAACTTTTCAACCTTAATACTTCAGACCTCTTTCATAGTGACAAACAGAAACACATTTCAATATGAATCATGTTAAGATAAAATGAGATAATCCTTTATTAGTCTCACAGCGTGTAAATTTGTAATTTTATTGCATACTAATACCACTTATATACATTTTAAACAGAGGAAGATTTTAATTTGGACTCATCTTTACAGCATTTAAAGCCAACATTTCAATATTTAATCTTAAAAGCTTTCAGAAAATAAACAGTAGCGAAACAGTCCTAATAAATCCAGATCCTTAAACTTAACAGTCTAAAGCTGACTGTCACTAATTTCTTCAACTTAAAAATAATTAACTTATTGCTGCGTGTCACAATTATCAACATGTCTATTGGCCCAAAGCTAACGTAATAGACACAATAGGCTTGTTTTATTGGCGCAAATGGTCCCCATCTGTGAATTGCATTTTTAAAGATACAGCGCAATTTAAAAATGTAAAGCTAATTATTTAGCGGGCCATTTAGTGCCACATACCCCACTTTGAGAATCACTGGTGTCAGACTCAAAGCAGACTCTGCTGTCTGCACTTTGCCAACATGTCTGACAGACATAGACTACTGACCTAAACGTGCACTGTCTTTCTGACAGACTGACATGAGAAGAAAAGCAGAATTTCCACGCTTCAGTTGCTCCTTTTGACTTGAGTTCACTCACACAGATTGGTGTGCCAGGGAGCACAATAGCTGCGGGATTAAGTGAGATTTGGGTGACGTCCCTTTAAGGTTCCAATTGGTTCAAAAAAAAGAAAAGAATGAATTAACGTCACACTTTTTTTTAGATCTCCATCCCTGCCTGCCACATCACTGAGGAAGAAAAGAAGCTAAATAAGAAAAAAAGAAAGATAACACCTTGCAACAAATCCAACTCCATATGCTGCAGCTGCCTGTTGATTAAAGGATTTTCTTTTTCACTTTTCCCACACATGCTTCCAAAGTCTGGAAATCTCTCGCTGTCTCAGCTTCTATCTTATAAATTCTTCTGTCCTTGTGTTTCTCTCTCTTGTTCCTTCTCTTCGCATCTTATCTTTCATTGGATGCTCTGTTTGCCTGTCAGTGTTCATACATTCACATACATTGATCAGTTCTGTATCAGCTGGCAATTACTTTATCGCAAAAAACCCCCCACAAGACAGTGTTTAGAAGAGAAAATCAATACCACTCTTATGTCTTTATGATAAACAGAAAGCTAGCACACACTGCCGGTTTGCTTAGTTAAGCGCAAAGACTGGAAACAAGGACTAACAGCTATAGCCTGGCTCTGAAGAAGGTAACATCATCCGCCAGCAAAGCTGAGCTCAGACTATTTCTTGGTCAGGTGCAGTAACTTCCTGACTTATTTACTGTACAGATATGAGAGCGGTATCCAATTTAATATGAATATTACCCAAAATGTCAAACTACTCCTTAAATCAGCAAGTTGCTGCATCCCCAAATGATGAGATGACAAGCATGAAAGTGAAAACACACATGATTTGACTATGACACTATAATAAAGTGTGAGCTCAGTATTATCACCTCCACTGTTTGAATACTCTTTGTGTATCAGGATCCAAAGTTCTACCAGGATATTTTTTATTTTTACAACAGTGATACTACAGTTTTAATCATTAACTAACTCTACTTCTTTTTCAATAGTGTACTGGGCTCCCAACATTTTATTATTGTAGTCACTCATCTTTGTGAACACTTGGTGAACATCATTAGAACAAGATACATATTGAGTTCAGCGTCAACAAAATGAATCTGTCTAAATAAAGCAATGGCTCTGGGCAAAAATCTGTTTCTGTTCCCAATAATTCAAACCCAGGACTCAAATTGTTCTCAGTTCATGATAGTTTTGATAAGCAGCAGCTCACTGGTTACTAACACAGAACACAAGGCGTATAGAGTAGGCAGTGTCCAGGGTGTAAACAATGACGTTGAGGATCGTCATGAAGGTGACCACCACCAGTTTATCCCAGGGACAGAGGTGGCCACAGGTACCGGGTCTCTTATTGTCGCGGAAACTATACAGCGGCCAGATCACCATGGCTGTCATATACATCACTGCTGCCAAAATGTTGTAGACGATCACAAGCTTGTCAAAGGGGAATGGAAAAAAAGAGGTCAGCCGTCCAGTGGAGAGCAGGATTATGAGGATGGCGAAGATGAAGCACAAGCAGTACACGGCCACGCACCACTGCAGTTCTGGGGAGTTGGAGAACTGGCTATTCTCCAGGGACGTGAAGATGAGACAGGCGAGGAACGCCTCCAGCATCTTCATGATGCCGGGCAACGAGGAGAGGAACCCGCTGTTCTGCCCACTCGGACGAAGGCGAGTTAAAGCCACCTCGCCTGCGTAAACCCCGAAGCAGACCCAGGACACCACGGAGGCACCGATCTGGCGGTGGCATGTACTGCAGGTGAAAAAGACGGGGTACATTATGGAGGCAGAGAGGCACAGGAGGCTCGCCAGCATGGCGAGGGCAGTGGTGAAGTCATCCCAGGCGAAAGGTAGTTTGGTATTGACAGTTGTGAACTCCAGGATGAGGATAAGAAGGGTGAAGAAGAAGCAGAAGCACCAGGTGAACATGCACCACGCCCAGTAGGGAGATGGGACGTGCCCCACTGTTGCCACCAGACTAAAAGACATACAGGTGAGGATGGTCGCCATTATTCGCATGATGCCCACAGGCTGGGTGAGCGCCCGTAAGTCCACGCCAATCATGACTGGACAGGATGAGTCCGTTTGATGCAAAAGAAAAAATGTTATTTCCAAAGTCAGTTGATTCTACTCAGTACAGCAAGGCCATGTTTTCCAAACCAGATCCGGATGAAGACATCCATGTAGAGCCTCGAACAGGTGTGTTCTGTGAAACTGAAACTCAAAGTGTGGTTGTGTGTATTCAAACAGATCATCACAGGCTTATCTGCGCAGTTTATGGCTCTGTTTCACTCCACGGATTGGATGCTGGTTGAGTGTTATCATGTTCCCCTCAAGACACACACGCTGGACTCTGGTCCCCAGTGCATGTTCTCCAGCACAATGACGAGGTGTGCAGGTCACATCCTACGCAAAATCTCTCCGATCCTAACCTTGAGTTCACTCGATTTATTGCTCTTGGGTGGGACAAATTGGAGAGTTTACAGAATGGATTTTTATGGATTTTATGGTGCAAAGATTATACTTCAGGTTGGTTTGAAAAAAAGTTAACTCTTTCATAGACTCAAAAAAAGAGGAAAATCTACTTTCACACCAAATTGACATGAAACTACACGATGATGTTTTAGTGCATTTACTTTAGTATTGTAATGTGATGTATTGTGAGTCATTACATCAGTGTTAACAAAAAGCAAAACGTTCTATGAAAACTCTCTTTTTATTCATTGCACCAAAGAGGAAAAAAGTTTAAAAAAACATTAAAATCCCCTGCAGTATACGACAACAGTAACATTTAATAGATTTTATTATCTCCTCTGTCTTCCCTTGATCCTCTGGTTCTTTTTCGCTCCCTTTATGTGTGTTTACAATATCATTATAATATCTACTCTTGAGTCTCCATTTTGACTGGACTGGTCAAAGGTTATGTGAGTAACCTCTCACGTTATCGCTAAGATTAGCAAACCAGGCTTTAATCCTGACCAATTACTCACTGGCTTTTGTTAGGTTGTTAGAGGGAGGCTACATTTACGAACATGAGAACCGCCTCTACTCTTTTTCCTTTCCTCGTTAAACATGGCAACACAGAGGGGTGAATACATTTTTGACAGTAAGAGGTTTGTTCAGAGCAGAATAGCGGGAGGGGAGTTGTGAGATTGAAACCTAGCTGCTGTGTGTTTCACGGTATGCACACTTTGACACACCTTTGCAAACATACCTTGAGAAGGATAGGAGCGGTCCCACTGTAACTGTTTAACCACTAAACTGAGTATGTACACATTAAACATATTGCTCATTTATGAGTCATTCATTCATGATCGTAATCTATTTATTTATTTGAGTGCTGAAACAACCGAATAATAGCGACACACCACATGTAAGCAGTATAAATCCAAACTTTTATTATATTTCATTCATATTTCAGAGATCAACAACAATATGCACTCAACTGCAACTGAGATGGGTGCGGTCATATCAATGCTGTCTCAAAATTAGATAATTAATAAGGATCAGATGAGAATCGGGGAGGGACAAAAATAATAAGCAAAGATATTGGGATTACATCTTCCCGACATTAATAATTAGACACAGTTTCATGTTCTCAGAGAATGCATCATCTTAACTGACAACGGTGAAATGCTTAACAGAAGTTGTACAAGAGCTGCTCTACGTATCATTCTCCTGCTCTCGTGTTCATTCTTTGAGTCCTAGTGGACTTCCAACAGCTGAAACATGACACATATTTCTAACCTAGGTTCTGCTGACAAAGAACACCAGCCTAAAAGAGTAAATGGTATCAGCGATGTAAGCACAGAGGTTAAAACAGGTCATGAACGTGATAACCACTAAATTATCCCAGGTACATATAATCCCATTCTTGCAGTAGCTCGGCCTGGGATTGTTCTTGAAGCTGTAGAACGGCCAGATGACCACAGCGGTGATGTACATCAACACTGACAACACGTTGCAGACTGTCAGGACTTTGTCAAACGGTGCGGGGAAGAGAGTCAGAAGGCGGCAGATGGTAAAAACGATGACGAGCAGGGCAAAAATGAAGCAAGTAGAGTATACGGCAACGCACCACTGGAGCCCTGGAAACCTAGAAAACTGGTTGTAGTCCAAGCAGATGAAGATGATGCAGGCCACGAAGGCCTCCAGAACCTTGAGGAGGCCTGGGACTGTGGACAGAAATCCACTTATCTCACCAGGTTTAGCCCGGAGCAGCCCGACCTCAACGGCATACAGGATGAAAGCCAGACAGGAAGTAACGGTCGCACCAATCTGTCTGCCGCAGTTAGGGCAAGTGTAGAAGACGGGATAGATGATGGATGCTGCTAGCACCTGTATGAGAGAAAAGTAAAACATGTAGTGTGAAATGATTCAATCTGTAAGTTACTCTCTTGCAGTTAGCTTGAATTTGTGTTATTATGAGTACAATTGCTAACCACATTAATCCTTTAGCACCAGTTAATAGTAATCACTCATATATAGAATAGCATAATGTCAAACATGATTTTCATCAAGTGTTTATGGTGGAAAACACATCTTCTCTTTTATTATCTTCATCTCGGCCACGAGATAAGTGCTGAGGCCAGACACAGTTATTATTATGCCTTTTTATTGTGCATCAACCCAACGTTTGCACACGTATTGTTGAAAATAAGAGATCTTAAGCCTAAATAAATGCTCCATGCGGTGGTCACGCCCGTGAAGCGGTGCACAGAGTGTGAGTAAAAAACACGCGATACACTTGCAGTCTAACTGTAACTCTAACTGTTGCAGACACGCCTAAGAGAGATCCGCACTCTGAGTGCACCATTCTAGTCGTTCTGTTATTTCATAACATTGTAGTGGAACAACCTGACCCTAATGAAAGCTCAAGAATGCAGACCTGTAACCAGTGTTTGATTTTCTCAACCACTACATCATTTAATTTTGTGTTGATGTGGATTTGGTTGCCTTGAGTAATTTTTAAATGTATTTTCTTTTGTAAAGAATTGACTTTAATATTCCCAATGAGATCAATGTCAGTGGCGAATAACTAATGTATTTACACAAAAATCTGCGACAAATTTGTAAATTTAAAAAAGCATCTGTAGACAAAGACAAATAACAAGAGAGGAAAAAAAAGGGCACACACCATTAGAGTAGCCAACATGGCAAAAGCGGTCGTGAAGTCATCCCAGGAGATGGGCAGCTTGGCGCTGAGGCTGGTGAGTTCCAGGACTAGTATGAGGATGGTGACGCAGAAGCAGAAGCACCAGGTGAACATGCACCACGTCCAGAAGGACGCGGTGGTGTGGCCCACTGATGCCACCAGGCTGAAGGAGATACAGGTGAGGATCACCTCCAGTATCCGCACCACCAGCGTCCTGATGTCCAGTGTAACCATGGTGGCTGTAATCCTGTGGTCAGTTTACTGTGGTTCTGGATAGAACTAGATATCAATTAGATTATCTCTTTTCACCGACTTGTCTCTTTGATCCTTATATTGTTTTAATAGCTCCTTGGTTTTCGTCAGTCCTTACCTCTCATCCTGTCAGTGCTGCCTGCATGACAAAAGTAAGGTGAATGTGAAATATTTGGCCTCTCCCTTCACGCCCGTTGAGACCTCCCTATAATGGCCGCTAATCAAACATCTAATGCGCAAGTGCATGAGCTCTACGGGGTGTTTGTGTAGGAGGACAGTATCCGTGTGTGCTCATCTGTTGTGTGTATGGTCAATAAAATAATTCAGATATTTTACAGCAGTTGTGATCAAGAGGAACTGCACCTTATGACACAGCCACACTTCACAGTATTTCTCATCCATCATGTTTGCTAACTTAGCGGCTTGCCCACACATCAATAGTTCAAATCTGTAAATGTGTTACAGGAGGCTTAAGAGGAATTGGGCCTAAGTGAAAAATGTGAGAAATACAGTATAGGAGATGGTGTTAGTCTTTCACTTGATTTTGAAATGTATGTGAGATACTGCAAAGGAAAGAAGATGAAGATTAGGATATATGTTTTGCTTTTTAATACATGGACAAATCAACTATATGAACTATACTGATCCAAATTAAAACCAGTTTACTGCCAACTGTGAACACACACACACACACACACACACACACACACACACACACACACACACACACACACACACACACACACACACACACACACACACACACACACACACACACACACACACACACACACATCTTTTAACAAATTAAATAAATCCATTAAGGGAGTTCTGAATCAGGCCTTTACCTCAAATGGATTAATGGGCTTTTGTCAGGGTATACAATGGAGACATGTAAATTAAACAAGTCCTACAAAAGCGATTTACCTGCGGACAAAAAAAATCATTGAAGTGTTGACAAAACTTGAAGGAACTTTTGTAATTCCTGATTTATTTGTGTGCTTGTGTGCATGTCCCAGTCGTGACGGGAGTATGGCTGTTTAATGCTTTCTCTATTATGGAAAAAAAACCTGACGTGACTCCTTGGACAGAACTACTAGTATAAGAACAGAAGTAATAATACAAACTAGATAAGAGCAATTAAACTACTTCTGCAATGCCACAATCTCAACTGCCAGAAATTTTACCGTTGGGTGTTGCGCTTTTGTCAACACAAGACGGGCTCTGCACTAATAGCCCCAGTTGTTAAATGAAAAGAATAACAAACACTGTATTCATGATAATTGTGTAAATACTGATAGTGGACGCTGTCTAGGCATAAAGAGAAAGATAAGTTGCTTCCATTCACATTATTAAGAGATTGCTTCATTCCACACACAGTAGTCCTTGAAAAGCATGCAGGGTAATGAAACTGAGATTTGAACTCGACGCAGTAGCCAAACTCGACCCATCATCATTACGCGAACTTCCCCCTCGGACATCTCAGTGTTTTTGTAAAAGTGGAGCTGGGGCTATTCAAGGACAGAGTCATCAAATATCCAATTATGACGTTGGAAAGCAAAAAGGCTCGAGGGGGTTCGGGTTTGGCAGCCGCTGGAAGTCATCTGGCACTATTTTCTCCACTCTCTTGCTCCCCCTGTGGATCACAGTATAGAAAGTCAGCCGTGCAGAGGTTGGTAAAAACAAGAAACTCCGGTTGTTGCTGCATCAGCTCATATTTTTGCTGTTGTGCCATGCTGTTACCCTCACAAGTGCACCTGTTTAAGCCACAAACCCGAAAACTGTTCATGTATAAAATAGAAGCCACGATTGGGATATCATAGTCAACATAATGTGAATTAATAGACTCCACAGATTTGTAAATTGCTATCACAGTGGATTAATTTACATTAACCGTTAACACCATCCTTTCTTTGAAACCCTGACGCTGACAAGTGTCAAACTGACAAAAACACACTTTTTGTCACCTCCTGTTGGACCGCAGACTGTATTTTTGATTGATGGTCCTGTTATTCCCCCTCCTCTCTTCTGTCCCTCCTTTGTCCCTTCTTCACAGTCGCTAATCTTTCACACTCTGAACACCATTTATTTAGCAGACACGAGATGGTACGGTGAAAGGAAACTGGAATGTCAAATTGAAGACACAAAGAAACGGATGACAAGCTGGAAAGAGACAGATTTGTCTGTTTTCCATAAGAAAGTTCACTGAGAAGACAGAGAGGAAAGAGCTAAGAAAACCTCTATTTTTGTGTGTGGCTGTCCTTAAAGACGTCTACCTGTCGGTTATTGGGTTTGTGTCCTCCAGGGTCCAAATGCATTGTGCAGTAATATATATATATATATCCTGAATGTGCCCAGTATCACATCAAGGATCCATGAAAACTGCCACAATATTTCTCTGGCTTGTTCTTAGAGTACTCCTGATCGCAAAACCTTAATGTATTCCACACTGTACAACACTGAATCTCCCTTTACTATTGTACTACTTATTACCACAGTAGGTGATAATAGTAAGAATGGGAGTAAGTCTTGGGTGTGCTTGTAATGAATTGCACATTTAATGGAATTCTTTGACATTTCCGAAGTATTTTTAACGTGATTCATAGAACTAGAAAAAGAAATACCAGTTTAAAAGAGTTTACAGTCATGTTTTATCATCCTTCTTCTATTTTCTTTGAAGGAGAGTTCCAACAACAAGTGTGTGGACAGCAAGGCCCTTTTGACAAACGTGTCATATGAACTACATTACTGAAAGCTGTTTTGCTGTCTGCATAAGTCCTACCAAAAGCTGCATTCAGGATTCCCCTTTCAATCTTTTTAAGGTTTCACCTTTTTCTCCCATGATCTGCAATAAAGTGAATTGACATGAATTTGATAATGTTCCCTGCTTGGTCTTATGGTCAAAGCTCGGCCCAGTCTGTTTTCCTGTTATTATTATTGTTTTATTGCATCCATTGATAAAACATCAGTCTTGACATAGTGTTGTGTTTCTGGGCTACTTCACAACTATGAAATAGTGATATAATGGAGGCAAACAGTGATTGCTGGACTGTGAAGACCATTAATCATATCACTATTTAATACTATTTTATACCCTACTTATACGTAGCAGAAACAACAACAGAAAGATGTAGTAAAGCACACTGAAACACAACTTCAGCAGTCACAAAGAGTATTACATCTGCCTGTGATACTTCAGTAACCAAGTATCCCAGAAGAACATTTGATAAAGAGCAACTTGTCAGTATTCTTGGATGTGGCATCATGAGAGACGCTGTGTGTTCTGGTATTCCTCCTGCTGAAGTGTCCTTAAAATGACCCCACATTCTGCTCTCTGTGAAGGAAGAAACAAAACCTAGAGTTAAACATAATAATGTTGCAACTCTGCCGACCTCCAGTGGCCATATATGAAGCATACACAGTTATTTTCTCTGGATTTCCTTCCCACGTCCGCCTGTAATGATGTCAGCGTTGTTGAAGGCGTAGTGCATTCCAGATGTGACGGGTAGTGTCCTTGTGATAGTCCTGTGACCTCTCAGTATCCTCAGCCACCTCCTGACTTTCATCAGGCCTCCATGTGACAAAGTCATATGTGTTTTCATGTGTACTCACGTAGTGTGAGATGATGACAGGATTGAACAGATACTGATGGGTTTCCAGTATTGTGAAACAGTGTGTGTCATGTTTCCTTGGAACTCATAACTCATAAAATCCTGCTCGGGCAGAACTGAACTTTAGACATATTGCTCTCCTCTGCATTATTTGTCATTATATTATATTCGTCGAAATGTTGAATTACTATAAACTTTTATTCCACTACTTTTGCTTTACATGATTCATATTGTTTTTGCAATAACATGAATGTGCCAAGGGAAGTGAGTCTATACAATAAGTACTAGTTTGGAAACTACAACATTTTCTGGAATGGGACATTTCACAGATTCAGGCTGTTTCCCGTTTCATTCCAGGGCGAAAATGCAAACGTATCTATTGATTGCAATTGTAAAAATTATAGTATATGTTATAGCCTGTGATGGATGCAAATATAAGTGTCGCTAATATATGCACAGACTATTTTGTTGTTTGTAAAAACTGAGTAAAATGCAAAGTCCACACATGTATTGACAATCACAGTGGCAAAGAGCAGCTGAAAATGTGGACAGCATGTAAAACCTGTGACACTCAGTAAGGTTACCAAGGTAGCTGTAGTACGTCCTTCATAAACCAACAATCTGGAAACCTAGAAAGCCTAAACATGAACCTCTGATGGCAGTCCAGTTCCTGTTGGCTAAAATCTTTGTAGCTTAGACAATGTCCATTATCCACACGTTGCTTTCTAAAACTTTGTTCATTTCATGTCGAAAATCTGGGTAGTTGTCATGACTGACTGGCAATTCCAAGGAACAGTGTGAGCAACAGGTCTTCTCTGAAATCCCTGTTGTTGTTGTGTGAAGCTGGCAGTGATCCTGTGAACAAGTCTGATCCAGTGCAAAATCTAAGGAAAAGGGACAGGTGCTGCCGGGTGTCTGACTCTCACTTACATACTTGACAATTAGTTTGTCCTCAGCATTCTGGTTACTGGGGTAAGTAATTGATCTCATGACCTTTCGTGATGTTGATTGTATTATTCTTCCTACGATTTCACATTCTTGCTTGTTCCTGCAACACCTCCGTGGAGGGAGGCAAGACTGATTCACAAGACATGTCCTGAGAGAGAGGCACGGTATCATCAACACTAGAGTACTCCATCCCAGAGATGCTTTCAGTGTGGAAACACCACTATCCTCTGAAGCATCCACATGATGTAATGTGTCATGTTCTGGCAAACTTGTTGCATCAGTTGGGTCGAATGTGGTGTAAAGAAGGGAAACACTCTCACTGCTTGCATTTGCAAATACTGTGCTGCATCCAACATAAATATTTATCTCCCCAGCGTCTGTTGCAGAAGTATCTGGAGAGTGGTGATAGACAGCAGGTCTGTCATGTGTGTCTTTTCACCTTCTTGCGCAGTGGCATGAATAATCACCCATCTTCACCCAGCTTTGCACCTCGAGAAGGCATCAGCCTCATTGAGCGTTGCAGCAGCCTGATGTGCCACCTGAAAGAAGCTGTTGGGGTGGTCACCCTAACTGATGGAACACACATGCATGTATGCGGCTAAGACACTGCTGATGAGCTCTTGTCATCTTTTCCACGATCCAATGTTGATTAATTGCTAAGATGTAGGACATTTCCTACGCTATCATGAACAAAAAAACAAGGCAGATAGATTGTATACATGGTGTTTTACAGGATTGTAAAAGGAAAAAAAGTAGTGGAAAGTTTTTTTTGTGGGAAGAATGGGGGTCGGTTTCGAATTCTTTTTCACACACATGTTTCTCATTAAGTGAGTCAGACTGAGATTGCAGCAAACACAGAACGCTAGAGGGCTTGTTGACAGGAAGATACATGATGATCGGTGTAGGCAGCAATAGTTTGGTTGATAGTCTGTGTCTTACAAACAAACAAACAAACAAAGAGACATTTCTTTCTGTTCATCTAAAAAAAATACTGTCTTAGTCTCTTGACCTTAAATAGGCTCAGTCACAGTGTTTAGTATTACTAATGTACTGAATGTATGTGTTCTTAAATTATTCGAGGATTGCTCACTGAAACATTGATAGATTAATGATATGACGCATTATGTTCGGCCAACAAAGAATGCTTTGTTCTCAGCAAACAACCCGTCTCTCTGCCCCTCTTTTCACTGAGCTCTGTATTCATAACTCTTATTGCCGTACTGGTCATTATTTGAACAGTATAGCAAACACTTCCCATATTTATTCTGTTAATTCTCTTTGGACCTTCCCAGTCACATGGAGTTAAAGGGAGGGGAAAGAGGGAGGGGGCATGAAGCTGGGGCTATAGTTCCTCCACTAGGAATAACAGGAAATACTTTCCTCTATCCTTCTTCCATCTCCCTGGGCGTCACCGTGATTCTTCCTACCTCGCTCAGTACCAGGCTCCAACAGAGAGAGGGTGGGTAACTTTCTCTTTTATTTTGATGTAAAGTAACAGGTAGGTAAATCTTATTTTAAACTTATGTAGTTATGTAACTATCTGCTGCTGCTGCGATGGTGTAAAAGTGATCGGCTGTGTGTATGAATGTGCATTTAGCTGATATTATTATTCAACCACTGTAAAAAAAAAAAGCAGATGCAAAGACCATGAAGGTAGTGAATACATTTGTCATGTAAAGCTTATTCAGACACACTGACCAAACAAAACAGGGCGAGGCACAAGTACAATGCTGTGGTGAATTAATGTGCGTGGCTCATGTTGCTCTAATTGATTTATGATGGATTTATGATGAGAACCAGGAAGTCTTGCAGGGACTGGTTGGGCTTGGTGGGACTGATCCGCATACGTCGCAGCCTTTTTCTGTTCTCAAAATAAAGCAATAATGCATGTTGGTTTCCTTCACTGAAAAAGGCTCTAATGGATCTGGACAAGCACAAAACAACATTATTGGTGCAAAAAGCTTTTAAACGCAAGCTCTGCTGCCCCACGCCTCCCCCACTTAGCAAATGACTTCCATCTGCTTGCCACACACCAAGACATACTGCAGCAATACTACAGTTTGACATGTTTTTATATTTATACTTTAATACACTTAGTTTTCCCCAGTGGGGGAAAGTAATAATGTAAATTTGCTCAAGTACTGTGCTTAAGTGTAATTTTGAAATACTTGTAATGTACTTGAGAATTTCCATTTTATGCCCTCTCTGCATTTCAGAGGCAGATATTTAAATGTATTGACGGATTATATACAAAATATCTGGTTATCTTATCAAATATGATGCACTGTTATAGATGAAACTCCGACTAACATTAGATCAAAGATTAGATCAAATTAGCTATCTTGACCAACTACAACAGTAAAATGCTGCTTACTCATTTATGCCTAAGTACCACTTATATAATATAATATAACACTCACATGGACATGTTTTTTACTTTAGATACTGCAAACAATACTTAGAGACTTTTACTAAGTCTTATTTTCACTTGAATCTGGAAAGCTATGGAGTGTTTTTGTGAGTTACAGGTCATCGTTTACTCTCACAGCTCTCATAGCGTCCTTTTTGTGAAAAAAGAAAAGAAAAAAGAAACATGGTACACAACCCGCCCAGCACCAAACAGCTGGTGAACATACTGAAGCATTTATTGTAGCAGCTAAATAGCCACATATTTGTCTCAGGAGATGGTTGAATAATGGATTTGCAGTTGCGGATGTTCACGGCAGTGTGGCTTATAAAGAGGATGTGAAATGTATGGTGAGAGAGTCTAGATCCTCTTGAAATGTCAGTTAGTACAGAGAAGTCAAGTCACTTCCTCTTGCTGCGGTTCATGAGTTAAATAAATACATCTGATCTAACCTCAATCAACCAGTTCAATCTTTCTTAAAAACATTTTGAGGATATATTTATAACTGCAAATGTGTGTGAGGTGTTACTGTTTGCTTCTAAACCCTCTTTTGCGTGATAGCTTTCCCACACAGCTATCACGATGTCACTATGTAATGAAAAGTGTTCACATGTTTGTATTTTTTGTGGCAGCAATAGAATACGATGTCTTACATTCATAACTAAGTTTTAAATTTCTCATATGCAGTAGAGATTTCCGAAGATGGAAAAATCACATGAATCAGCTCCACCGTACCCTGGGCCACCTATGAACTATGGGGGTGCAATGCCACAGCCAGGTATGTACCCTCAGCCGGGCCTCTCGCCTGGAGCGCCTCCACCTGGTGTTTATCAGGGAGGTCTGTGCCTGACCCAGTCAAAAGCTGATACTGTTACCCCTGGTTAATTGTACCCATCTACGGACTAACAACACTATTTCACATCTTTTTCTTTAAAACAAATGGACCTTTGTTTTTAAGCTTTGGCTGTATGACAAAAAAAAACAAACGTATACATACATACGCACTTACATGTATTTTATGCAAAGCCACAGATGATCTATGGAAATATCTGTTCTCAACCATCCTTTCCTGCTTTGGTAAACTGTGATTTATCTACCAGGTGTTGCTTATGCTCCGGCCCAGGGTGCACCTGTCACAACAGGTGAGACTGTTGCTTTTGATGTTTCACAAATAAGTTTCAAATGAGTCCACGGGCTTTTGCATAGGGATAAGTTCGGGGTGGTGGATGAATTGCTGCACTTTCACACAGAACATTGCTGTTTGTGTCCCATGCGAACCTAAACATAAGCAAGTAGTAGTTTTGAAGCTAACAAAGTACTTTTGTTTTTTGTAGTCATTTTAAGCCAAACCATGGAGCCAGTGAACATAGTTTTCTAGCGTTTTTTTCTGATGTATTGTTGGTTTATGTTTAAAATTGTTTCCCTCAAATGTATATTTTAAAGTGCAGTTTAGATGTATGGGAACCTTATTCTGTAGGAGACATCAGACTGCAGGTCTGAAAAGTGAAGCAAATGTGGAAATGCCTTCAACTTTTCAACAGAGGGCAACTCCTCTGGTTGCAAAAAGAAGTGCCTACCTATCCTGACTCCACTTCTGACTTGAATTATTACCTCAGTAAACATTGTAAACATGAGTTTATGGTCTCAATCACTAATGTCAAGTCTTCTTCAATACAGCATGATGTCCATTTAGTAACTGATGCTCCTATTTAGAGTAAATTAGATGATAAAGCAGGCTATGCTTTAGGGTGGGGCTACCTTGTTGTCCAGTCTGGTAGTTGTGTGTGTTTTCATCTTACAACTTTAACCCTTTCACACGTTGTCAGTGCATTAGAGTTAATTATAACCTTTTTGGTCACGCTTTGGTTGCAAAATGCCAAGATGGCGGCGGCCAAAATGTAAAACTTAAAGCCTCAATACACCAGTCCACAAACCAATGGGTGACTTCCAGATGACTGTGGACACTTCTTATAGACAGTCTATGGTGAAACACAATTGAGATGCACCATTTGTCAGAAGATGTTCATGAATATTATGTTCACAGCCTGCACACACAGTAAACACAACTGTGAACACACATCTGAGAGCAGATAGTGTTTTCGTTCCTGTTTGTGAAGTGAGAAAACACAAAACCACAAAGGCAGTGGACACAGTCTGCAGTTTCCCTCCAAAGTGATCTAAAGAATAGCCCATTTATAGCCTCTGTGCATAATAAACAGCTATTGTTCATTGTTTCTTCTGTTGATGCACGTTCACATTTTGAGTGTTGCTTGTAAAAGATGAGTAAGGAGCAACTCATATGAAGTTTAGGCTTCTCACGTGAAGGATGTGTTGCAATTCTCACATCTACATTGAAATACATTTTAAAGTACTTTTTATATTACTGTCTTTCCATCAATGACTTAAATTACAGGAAAGGGGAGTTGGAAACAAACAGAAACAAAACAGAAAGTCATTATCAAGTTACAGTTGCTGTGCTATTGGCAGCCTCTGCTGGTCTTGCTGAGTCAGTGCAGTCAGTACATTTCATCCTCAAATCTGGTGATGACATCTAAGACTGAAAAGTCTAAAATAACAACAGAAATGTCTGACTTGCTGGCCACAACGGTTATTATTACATAATGCATTACGAAAATAAATCATTAGTTATTACCTAAAAAAGGGGAACTACTAACTTCCAGTTAGCTTGTACAAGTGAATATGGAGACTAAAGAATATGAAGATAAAACCTGAATTTTATGTGCTGTGCATTTCTCATCCTCAGTGACTCACTTGGTTGTAACTCCGGCACTACATGAAGTCCCAGGACAAACTGTGTGCCCCCACTGCCAGCAGGCAGTGATCACCAACACAGAGCACACTGCCGGCCTGATGACCTGGGCCGTCTGTGGTGGCCTCGCCATCTTTGGGTAAAAACTTGTCTAGTTTCTATCTCGTAAAAAGTACAAAAAAATCATTTTTCACAAACTGGTATTAACTGGAATTACAAAATTCTCTTGGTTTTCACCAACAGGTGTTTTCTCTGCTGTTGTATCCCGTTCTGCGTTGAGGCCTGTCAAGATGTGGAGCATCGCTGTCCTTCCTGCCAAAAAGTCATCTACGTGTACAAGCGACTTTAAAATTGACTGTGAATGGGGGAGAATATCACAACGCTTATCTGCAGTCTCTCTTCCTCTACAACGTTCTTTTTTATACAGATCAAAGTTATAATCCAAAAGGCTTTCATCCTATACTGACATCTTGTCTGTCATGTTGTGACTCTGTCACCCTATGATTTGAATGCTAATGATATATGCATCATACTGTGTTATATACAAAAAACTTTTTTTCAGCTGTCTGCTGTAGTCGTTAGTCGCCCATTTTGTGCAGTTGGTCACCGGTTTTACTGCAGCACACTAATTCTATTTGTTGGTCAAAGGTCACTGTGACCTCATAAACCACTACTAATTTGCCAAGTATGATGATTTCATACAAATATCTGATGAAATGAAGTGATGGCATTTTGGACAGACATGGCGTTATACAATGGAGAGGTTATCACTCAATAGTTTTCGTTAAAAGGCATTTGTTTAATTCACTGTTTGGTACTTTCTACCAAGAGGATACATACGACTGAGAGATTAAAGCCACGCTAGCTGCTCTGTGAGGCTGTACACAGTGGTGCTGAATGCTCACATTAGCATGCTAACATGCTCGAAAATGCAAACATACTAATGCTTCGTAATAATATGTTCACGTTTGAGTTATGGATGTTAACATGCTAACAGTTGCTACCTGTCATTAAACACAAAGTGCAGTTGAGTCTGATGAAATGTCTTTGTTTTGCAGGTGTGTGGTCCTAAACTCAACATAAACTGAAGGCTTATCTATCAGTTGCTAAGATTGTGGTGATAGAGGAAAGTCCCGATCACAAAAGCCATTCTTCTGGAAGCCATGAATGTCTGTACAACTTGTTTTTGCATCTGATTGCAGTTATCCAAGTGGCAAAGTATAAATGTGCTTGAAGCCAATGTGTCGGTTGTGAGAGGTGAGAGGCAGCCTGCACCAGAGGTCTGCCCAGAGGGCCACTTCCACCCAAACCTCTCAAAGGCAATTAAGAGGGGGAGGGAAAACTGTAAGCGCAGGATTTGGGAAAAGAGAGAGAGAATAAACCATTTTTTTATTTGTTTGTATAGGCTAAGTCTAATAACCTTACATTTAATTCATGTTTTTTCTCGTGTATTTTCATATATGACATGTAGGGTATAGCTTTATTCATTATATTTCATGACACAATTGTCCTTGCATCCTGCCACTATTCCCCAAAATACATATAATTTACCATACATTCACTGTAACTGCATGTACCTATTTAGACTGATCTTTGGGGATTGCACTGTTTTTGCAATTAGGAACATTTGCATAGAAAGGGTGCCATTTTTTTGCAAATGTATTACCTAATTCAAATATGTGCAAATTCCACAGGAGCAACGAGACACTATTTGCATGTGATATATATAAGTTAAATCCAAATTTTGTGGGTAAACTAGTTCTTACTTCAAAAATCATACCTGTTAACAATGGTTTGGTTCAGGCATGGCATCTCTTTCTCACTCTCTCTTCATCCTCCCAAAACACAAATAAGACCGGGTTAGAAAATAAGAGAGGGACAAAAAACAGGGAAAGAGAGATCAGAGCAGAAAAGCATTAAGTCGGCTAACGACTAAACTAAACAGAAACTTGAACTTATCTTTCCAGATATGTGATCCGTATTATTTTAGTAAATTAAACACTTTTTATGTGGAACATCACTGCACCATTATTTAAGCTCACATCCTATCAGGTGGCAACCTACAGTGCGGAAAAGTGGAGCCATTGTGGAAGTGCCTTAAACTTGCATTCTCTCTACTGACCAGCAGGCGGCGACTTCTCTTTTTGCAAAAAGAAGTCTCTGAGTAAATGACCTTATTTCTCACCTGATATATTACCTCAGTTAACATTGTAAACATTATAAACACAAGTTTTTGGTTTAAATCGCTAGTTTCAAGTCTTCTTCAATACAGAATGATGTTCATTTAGTAAATGATGGTCCCAGTTACAGTAAAATAGGCAGAATAGATTGACCGGTCGCTACTGCTACCAGAGCCGTATTCCTTGTCGCTTCTCTGCAGTCGAAATATGGTCACTTCCACTCATTGGTTGCAAAAAACCAAGATGGCGATGGCCAAAATGCCAAATGCGAGGCATCAAAACGACAGTCAACACAACGATTGGTGACGTGACATATAAATGATAAACAACAGCACTAACATGCTATGCTATATCTGATCAGAATCAGAACCATTTACATTTATTCATCAATAGTTCAAATAGCTGTGGCAACATAATGTTATGGTGCAGTATCATATATTTAATATCTGTCCAAGTCTTTATTATCACAATGTTTTCTACGTACAAGTGGAAATGAAACTATCCTGACTGTGGGAGGGAGCCTATTATAGCATTTGTTGCTCCACACCCTTCCTTTGATTCTGATCATAATATTTTAGGCATGCAGCTATGCTTCCATGACGACGCTGAAGGATGTCAGTTGGTTAGTAGTCACTGAAAAGCAGATGAACAGGTATTTGAGAATGAGAGAAGAAAGAAAAACTGCCAGCTGAAGAAAAAAAAAGATGTTTAGTGCAATAGTGTCACACTGACTTGTAACAGGTTAAACAGTTTAAGTTTCAGTGTAATGTAAAATGATAAACAACAGCACTAACATGCTATGCTTTAATGCATCAGAATTATAATAATTGCTAAATTACGCAGTGCCACTAACTTCCTCGTATGCAAGTTTTTATTACTACACTGTGTGTAAGGAGCGTACAGTGGAATCATTCAGATCAGAACTATCACACAAAATTTAGCCTAAAGTATTTTCTGTACTTCTAATTAAGTACAAACTATACTTTAAGTATATGTAGTCACCAGCCAGGAGAATAATCCCTGTCAGTGTTGTCGTCATATGCAGGACATATAGGATGCAGGATATATATTACAGAGAGCTGTGGCAACACTAATGTTATGGTGCAGTATCATACATTTAATATCTGTCCTAGTCTGTATTATCACAAAGTTTTCTACGTACAGTTGAAAATGAAACTATCCTGACTGTGGGAGGGAGCCTATTATAGCATTTGTTGCTCCACACCCTTCCTTTTATTCTGATCATAATATTTTAGGCATGCAGCTATGCTTCCATGACGACGCTGAAGGATGTCAGTTGGTTAGTAATCACTGAAAAGCAGATGAACAGGCATTTGAGAATGAGAGACGAAAGTAAAACTGCCAGCTGAAGAAAAAAAAAGATGTTTAGTGCATTAGTGTCACACTGACTTGTAACAGGTTAAACAGTTTAAGTGTCAGTGTAATGTAAAAGCCCCTTTTCCAAACAATGTAAACACCTGAGAGCGTCACAAAAGAGCATAAAACAACTGTGATTATAGAAAAAAATATGGTATGAAAAAGTAATTTATATATTCATTGGTCAATATCTTCAAAATTAATAAGACATTTGATCTAATATTTGATGACCTTGGTCCAACATTGAGCATAGACCACCCAAACACAACAACCACCAGCAGCTACAATAAGAGCAAGACCACAACCTGGTGCTACCACAAGCGAGGCAGTGTTTGATGGGCATGAAGACCACATCTGCCTTTGGCCTTTGTCTACCTGCAGGATACTCAGGTTGTTTATCAAGCTCAGTTACTGGGTGGGGCTGTCAGGTGATGGAGAAAATATGCAGCATTGTCACAGAGAGTAGGGAGGCGACATTCTTCCATGGTACTGCAGCGCGTAGCTTAATGTGATTTTGCCACCTTTCATCTCCATAGCTTACTGTTGGACCCATTGGTGACCAAGATGGCTGAAACCTTTGTGTGGGGTCCGGGCCTTCTGGAGGAACTTTCTATCAGCTTTTCAAAATTTAACATCCATGTAACTTGGTTCCTGAGAGGCTGGAATTCAATGTCTAACACAACAACCTCCCACACGCCTACAACTGACTGGCGTGAGAGTCAGCTTTCAAATCACATGATCTAAAGGTCACTGAAAGGAAAACATTTAAAGCTGCATGGCAGAACACAATACGGAACAATGTAGATAACACCAAAAAGGCGTCAACAACTTCGCTCTTTGGTTATTTAGTAACCATGTGTTTGAAATTTACTAGTTTGTGAACGTCAATTCATGATTATTAACTGCTTGAATTTGTCGATAGGAAATTGTGGTTACGTTATATAAGTGATAAAAAGGAACTTAGAATACCGTATAAAAAGCTTGATTTCTCAACTGCAGAGTGATTACGGTTCACCATCACCAGTTCTTTAAAGCCAGCCTCCACTTCAAAAATGAGGTCAAACCGGCCACACGTTGTTTTGCGGTAACCATGTATGCTAGGCATTACAGCAAGAGCGTGTAAGAGGTGACTTCAAAATAAGAGCATCGTTTGGGTAAACAAGGAGGCCATTTCACATTTATTCAGTCAGTCTGTGAATAATAAAACAATTAATGAATAATTCAACGAATAAACAAACAAACAAACAAATAAATACTAAATGCATGAACAATAAATTGAGTGATTGATAACTCATTAACAATAATATTTACTGCCTGCAAACTGTACTTCAGAGAACATTTTAATTCCAATTGTGTGAATACTTAGTCAAACTTATTAATAAAGACTACATTTCTTAAAATCAATCTGAATTTAGTGACTAATTTCTTTTCACCTTTTTATCTCCAAATTGTTTTAGAAAAGCTGAAGGATTATGTTCTCTTTTATTAGTAATATATTGTCCTGCAACTCTGGCTTATAAACCTGATATCCTGACTTTTTGTTGCATGCCCAGTTTGCAATGCAGGCTATCTGTAAACAACTCTAGTCTCCAAGTAAAAGCTGGTAAAAACCCCGATAACTGCTTCATGTGCCAAGCACTAAAGTCCCTTAAGGTACCGTATTCCATTTCAATGGAATGAAGTGGTTCAACAACTACTGCACATGTACAATAGTTACGTTATTTGTTGATCCTTATTTTGTTGCTATCATACACTGATGCTCTGGTAAAGTCATGTGACCATCATTGCCCGTCTTGTACAGTGTGTCTAGTCTAAAACAGTTATAATAATGCAATGTATTCTGTGAAGATGTAGAGCACTGCTGTCTTCCTGCCACTAAGTCATATAAGTGAAAATGAAACTATGCTGATTGTGGGAGGGAAGCCTGTTGCTTGGCGGCTCTTTCAGAAGTCATTTCAGTAAGGCTGTGATCGAAATCCTTTTGCTAAAAATTCAGTTTAAACTTTTTAATAGCTATAATACTAAAAAAGTTGAACACGCTAAAATATGTGGAGATTTCAGTTTGAGTGTGTCCCTGTGTCAGATTAAGTGTACTAAGTCAGTGTATTTAGAGGTAAAATAGCTCATATAAGAGATTTTAAAGGGCTTTCCTTTTTGAAATTCTATACCAAAATGTCCTGATATTCTCAGAGTGACACTCTGAAGTGGTCTGCTATGTTCTGAAGTGAAAATAGTTTGTGACAATAGGCAATTTCCTTTTAGTCCAAATCAGAGTTTACAGGGAAGACAGCTCATATATCAGATTTTAAAGGGTTTCAATTTTGGAACTCTGCATCAGGATGTCCTGATATTATCTGAGTGACACTCTGAGTTGGTTTTGAATCAGCGCACGCTCTTGCAGTAACGCCTCGTGTATAACACGTACCACAAAACATCGTGTGTTGGCTTGACAGTGTTTTTCAAGCTAGACGGTGGGTTGACTGCAGTACTTCTTCTCAAGGGCATAACAGCGGATGTAAGATTTTATTTTTTTAATATTATTAATTTTGATAAACGTCATCTTAAACTACAGTACTGTGATGGATGTTTATCCCAATGCTCTTATAGTGGCATGACTTACTGTATGAAATGTTTCATTAAATTCATGCAGACGTACAATTTAATTTTTCTTTCTGTCCAGATACTTCTTTGGATCCAGTGAAAGGTAAAAAAATAATAATTTCTTGACAGTTTAGCTTTGTACTTTCACTTTCTCTATACGCTAACTTTTGTGTTTTCTGTGAATTCAATTGGATACATTTAATTACACATATTCAAAAAGAATAAATACTTCGCTCGTGCAGCACCTGAGTCTGTTTTTACTAATTAATATTCTGAAATATGAATCCTCAAATATTCTGTCGACATTTGGTTTGTTTTTGGAAAAAGTTATTGTTTATTAATGTTTCTTGTTTACATGTTGCCTTATATCTTTTTGTAGCCATGGGTAGAAGATCGACAAAAGAGCAGCATAAGATACTCAAAATATTTCAGAATCACACATTCATTTCACGATTGTGAAGGAGAGGATAAGTAGATCACAAGTTGTGAATAAAACCCTGCACACAGTCAAACTTGCAAAAATACATTTGAGAAATGTAAAAGATTCTTTATTTGTGTTGAAATAATTTATTTGATGGATATATTACATCAATGTGTGCACTCTACTTGTCAGCTTTGATGTAAAAATGGAGGAGCATACCATGGGGGTGAGTGGTTTGTTTAATTTATGTTGCCTCTGTGTTTAATGGCTTTTCTTCAATTAACGATTGTTAAAACCTCTTTTTTGTAAATGACCTTACTTCTCACCTGATATATTACCTCAGTAAACATTTTAAACATTGTAAACATACGTTTTTAGTTTACAGCGCTAGTTTCAAGTCTTCTTCAATACAGAATGATGCTCATTTAGTAAATTATGGTCCCATTTACAGTAAAATAGGCAGAATAGATTGACAGGTCGCTACTGATACCAGAGCCGTATTCCTTGTCACTTCTCTGCAGTCGAAATATGGTCACTTCCACTCATTGGTTGCAAAACAACAAGGTGGCGATGGCCAAAATGCAGAATGCGAGGGATCAAAACGACAGTCAACACAACGATTGGTGACGTGACGTCACGAAAACTACTTCTTAAATCCAGCCACTGCATTTTATATAAATATAAATGATAAACAACAGCACTAACATGCTATGCTATATCTGATCAGAATCAGAACCATTTCCATTTATTCATCGATAGTTCAAATAGCTGTGGCAACATAATGTTATGGTGCAGTATCATATATTTAGTATCTGTCCTCGTCTGTATTATCACAAAGTTTTCTATGTACACGTGAAAATGAAACTATCCTGACTGTGGGAGGGAGCCTATTATAGCATTTGTTGCTCCACACCCTTCCTTTGATTCTGATCATAATATTTTAGGCATGCAGCTATGCTTCCATGACGACGCTGAAGGATGTCAGTTGGTTAGTAGTCACTGAAAAGCAGATGAACAGGCATTTGAGAATGAGAGACGAAAGTAAAACTGCCAGCTGAAGAAAAAAAAGATGTTTAGTGCATTAGTGTCACACTGACTTGTAACAGGTTAAACAGTTTAAGTGTCAGTGTAATGTAAAAGCCCCTTTTTCCAAACAATGTAAACACCTGAGAGCGTCACAAAAGAGCATAAAACAACTTTGATTGCTGAAAAAAATACGGTATGAAAAAGTAATTTATATATTCATTGGTCAATATCTTCAAAACTAAATAAGACCTCAACAAACTTGATGTAATATTTGATGACCTTGGTCCAACATTGAGCATAGACCACCCAAACACAACAACCACCAGCAGCTACAATAAGAACAAGACCACAACCTGGTGCTACCACAAGCGAGGCAGTGTTTGATGGGCATGAAGACCACATCTGCCTTTGGCCTTTGTCTACCTGCAGGATACTCAGGTTGTTTATCAAGCTCAGTCACTGGGTGGGGCTGTCAGGTGATGGAGAAAATATGCAACATCGTCACAGAGAGTAGGGAGGCGATATTCTTACATGGTACTGCAGCACGTAGCTTTAAGTGATTTTGCCACCTTTCATCTCCATAGCTTACTGTTGATCATCGATATTTCAAATAGCTGTGGCAACATGATGTTATGGTGCAGTATCATATATTTAATATCTGTCCTAGTCTGTATTATCACAATGTTTTCTACGTTCAAGTGAAAATGAAACTATTCTGACTGTGGGAGGGAGCCTATTATAGCATTTGTTGCTCCACACCCTTCCTTTTATTCTGATCATAATATTTTAGGCATGCAGCTATGTCAGTTGGTTAGTAGTCACTGAAAAGCAGATGAACAGGCATTTGAGAATGAGAGACGAAAGTAAAACTGCCAGCTGAAGAAAAAAAAATATGTTTAGTGCAATAGTATACCTGCAGGATACTGTGCTGTGCATCCTCAGTGACTAACTTGGTAGTAACACCGGCACTACATGAAGTCCCAGGAGACAAACGGTGTGCCCCCACTGCCAGCAGGCAGTGATCACCAAAATCATGTTACAATGGTTTGGTTCAGGCATGGCATCTATTTTTCACTCTCTATTCATCTTCAACACAAAAACACAAATAAGACCGGGTTAGAAAATAACAGTGTCAACCACTGCAAGGTTGTGCCCCCTAATAGCATGCACATACTATCCTTCTACTGTCAAATGTAAGTGTTGGAGCTATTTATTTTGTATTAGTATTTTGTTATTTCATTAATAAGTAGTATAGTTTAATTATTCTAGTTATCTGATATATTAAGATTGCTTTTTCTCTTTAATAGTAATTTGTTTAGTTCTATAATTTGTTGTTGTTTTGGTAATTACTGTGGGCACCTGTGGCTATATATATGAGTAGACAGATCGGACCAGCATGCACCGGGGTGGGCCTATAGTTTTTACCAGTACAGGAGAGACGGTACGACAGGAGTTTTCTTTATTATTTTTGTTTGTTTGCTTGTTTTGTTTGCTTTACTAAATAAATAAGAAAATCGGAATCCTGCATGGACAATCTACTCTCTTCTGCCTGCGTAAAATACCGACCACGGTGCATCAGTGGCGTTTGATTATTGTTTGTTTTATTTTGATTTATACGACAAATGGCCACTACAGTAAGTTTAAACTGTCTGGTTACATTATACTGCATACTTTATAGTATAAAGTAGCAATACATGTAAATACTTAAGAACAGTTACAACAAAAGTGTACTCTACATCAGTAAATGTACATACTTCCTTCATTGGTACTTTCCATGATGCATTTTTTAAATTCTTTTCAGTCACATGATTGGCTTCATCCTGATAGTGAAAGTAAGTTGATAACTTATATAATAAGAACCGTTCTTGCTGTCAACATTAGTTGAAGTGGCACTCTGCAGATATAAAGGTAAGGACTTTATATCATGTAACAACGGGTAATGTGTAACTGATTGTATTCATATGGTTTCATAAAATGTTTGTCTCTTTATGAATTTTAAACAGAAACACACTTTTATGAAAGACATGCTTTATGTACTGCAGCGTTAAGCCTTCACTTTTACCTCTTTACGTAATTAATCACAGAACTTGAAAGTGAAAATTGTCATATTCTTGCTGTTTGCAACTGCTAGCACTGATGCATAACATATTCTATGTCATTTGCATCTCTACCACTAAGAGTCTTTAATTGAAGTTAACATTTCAATTTAGGCATTTGCAACATTCCTTCTTCAGAACATTATATTTAAATTCATACACATTTACATGTTAATGTCTCCCTTTACAGCAACGGGGGAGGTACGTCTTGAATTGTCATTATTTCACTTTGTAAATGTTCCAAATATTGCAAAAGTGATTGAAATGTATAACGCTAACATTTACCAAAAGGAATGCATGATGTTGCTGAAGTGTTACGATACAGCTTTATGTTAACTTATGTAACTTTCTCTTTAGCATATTTTAGTAAGCCATGGAGGAATTAAACGTTGTTTAATACTTACGTCATTAAGTTACATAACAAACGTACTTAATTTAACCCAAACCGTGATTTATTTACTGAACTTAACCAAGTAGTTTTGTTTGAATTTGCAATGTTAACCACATATTTAAACTACTTTATACTTTGTGAATAATAAAAAAACTGTTAAAAACCTGGATGAGAAAAAAATGTGTTTGTAGTGTGCAACATTAAGACTTCACAACGGGGGTGTGGTGGCGCTTATTTAAAAGGGGGAATGAGACACACAATGGAGGCCGCGCTGAACACACTACGTGTGTATAAGAAAAAGCTCAGCAGTGTGGAACAACAATATTACAGCAGCAAGCACAACAAATATCTTTTAAAGCACGAAATGGGAAAAATTCACAATAACACGGTACCAGTAAAGATAAACTTAAACAAACAAACAAGGTTACAATAACACACTGTGACCTATCTCTGCACAGGCAATAGCCTCTTACTTGAGATCACTGCGTAGCGATCGGTGGAGTTTTATCCAGCCGATGACAGGGGACCGTAATGCGCTCTGTCGGCGGGTTAAGCGGCACGCTGGTCTTCGTATGGCAGCGGGAAAAACATTGGACGTCGACTTGAATAGAATGAAGCAGGGATAGAAGTTTTCCTCTGTTCTTGTGTACGATGTACGATTAAAAAAAAAATGTTATCAATTTTGATAAACGTCATCTTAAACTAGAATACGGTGATGGATGTTTCTCCCAATGCTCTTATAGTGGCATGACTTACTGTATGAACTGTATCACTAAATTCATGCAGAAGTACAATTACATTTTTCTTTCTGTCCAGATACTTCTTTGGATCCAGTAAAATGTAAAAAAATAATAATTTCTTGACAGTTTAGCTTTGTACTTTCACTTTCTCTATACTCTAACTTTTGTGTTTCCAGTGAATTCAATTGGATAAATTTAATTACACATATTCAAAAAGAATAAATACTTGAGTCTGTTTTACCGGTGATAACTTACAATTGAATATTCTGAAATATGAAGCCTCAAATATTCTGTCAACGTTTGGTTTGTTTTTGGTAATTAATTGTCTAATAATGTTTCTTATTTACACCTTATATCTCTTTGTAGCCATGTGGCCATTTTTGTCAAAAAAGGATCCTGAGCCTCCTGAGCGTAAGATACTTAAAATATTTCAGAACATTGTTTAAACTCAGAAGATTACATCACACATTTATTTCACGAGTGTGAAGGAGAGGATAAGATCCCAAGTTGTGAATAAAACCCTGCACACAGTCAAACATATTGCAAAAGTGATTGAAATGTATAACGCTAACATTTACCAAAAGGAATGCATGATGTTGCTGAAGTGTTACAGCTTTATGTTAACATATGTAACTTTCTCTTTAGCATATTTTAGTAAGCCATGGAGGAATGTGTCAGAGTGAGTATGAGTCACATGTTGTACATTTAATATTAAATATAATAAAGTATACTGTTCAAATGTTCCTTTTCTTTGATTTCAAGGAACTACCAGAGAGATCTCGAGTTTGTGAAATCTTACCAACCTCAAAACAAAGATGTCAAACATCTCCGAATTCTGCTTCATGGACCGGTCGGGTCTGGCAAGTCCAGTTTCATCAACTCTGTTGAAACTGTTTTAATAGGCAGAGTTACTGGTCGAGCTTTGACGGATGCAAACTCTGGAAGCAGCTTTACCCAAAAGGTATGAATAACTTAATTGTGGTGACTTTAAAAAACTGTTTAAATGTTTCAAAAACAATCACAGCCTTATAACTGAAATGGCTATGAAAGCATTAAAGATAACTGATCACATTTGTGCATTTCCACTGATAATTTCCTTACTCTATCCAATATTTAGCTTTATACCATGGTCACTCAAACAAATCAGGATTGTGATTGGTTGGAGGGATTCAAATTTAGTAACCGAACAGTTTAATTGTACATCTATGATATATTGTAGGCCAATGTGTTCAATTGCCTTTCTACATTAACGTGTCATTATGACACTGTAGGTAATGCATCAAGCACTGACTCTTAGCAAAAGAGTTTGGAGCTCGTGTTGTTTATGTCACCATCACCAACAGCTGTAACAAATGATGATCTCAGTTAAAACGACGCAAATTTAATTTGAAATGTGTTTGATATTTGTGTAAATCTAGAAGTACAAATGAATTGACGTTAAAATAAAAGATTGAAATAGAGGACTAAAAAACTTTTTTTCACCAAAACATTTTAAAACTCTGAGCCCAGCCTTGTGAACCTCTGACAGTTTAGATGGTGCTTTACGTAGCCTAATCAGCAGTGCAATAGAGAGGACAGCAGAGATACAGCAACAAGAGTTTGATTCTGAATTTTTGATTGTGTGCTTTTTTTTGTTACCGTGCAGACAAGCTTAGATTTATAGCTTTAATTGAATGCCTCACCTGTTGTTTTCTTTAATTGCAGGTTTATCAGGGATTTGCTAAAGTGATGCAAATAATTCCACCTTCTGCTTTACAGTACACGGCTTATAAAATCCACAAAGACCCTGATAGCTTTTACTCTGTCATTTTCAATGACATCATGGGCTTTGAGCAAAATGCTGAGGCAGGAGTTGATGTGGAAGACGTGAAACTGGCCATGAGGGGACATGTGTCAGATGGTTATAAGGTACAACTCTTTGAACTCTGACATTATTTAAGTTATCTACTTTTCTTTTTTCATACGGTTTTGCATTTGACACTTTTTTTTGCATTATATTATGCCAAATGCTATTGTTTAACTGTTTTATTGAATAGTTAACAGTAGATCATCTTTTTTTAAATCGTTTTTCTAGTTCAATCCTGTAGCCCAGCTTCAGGAGACTGATAAGGACTACAAATCATCTCCCACTCTGGAAGACAGAGTTCACGTCCTGGTCTGTGTCATTCCTGCTGGCTCAGTATCTTTAATAAGTGATAAAGTTGTGAAGAAGTTGAGAGAAGTCAGACGAGCAGCCGCTGAAATGGGTAAGAGCAGACATCACAACGGTCATGACTGTGTTCACTAATGGAACCAGATCTGGTTTTATGAATCAAAATACCAGCAAAGCAAATCCGGATTATGTTTCTGTCTTTACAGGAATTCCCCAACTGGCTATTCTCACCAAAGTTGATGAAGCGTGTCCTGAGGCGGAAAATGATATAAACGAAACATACAGGATCAAGTCCTTGAAGGAACAGGTAGGTTTTTATTGGTGATTTTGTGTTTGTTGTCAGAGCTCAACTTTCAGAATTTGAGCACGAGAATCTCATTTTTTTTGCCATTCACTAATCAACTGAAATCCTGTTACTTAGGTCGACAAATTCAGCATGTTGCTCGGCATTCCACCGAACTGCATCTTTCTTGTGAAGAACTACCACTCAGAAACCAACACAAATGATGATATCAATGTGCTGATCCTGCGCGCACTGAGACAGATGATTACCTTCGGAGAAGACTTTCTCAACAACCTGTAGACCTACACACTGCTGAGGCAAACCTTGTATAATCAAACAAAGCTCTACGTGTCAGTTTCCACTTGTTGCGTGCATAGTTTACTTTCAAAATAAACTTCCTTCTTTACAGAAAGTTAGGTTTGGGAAAAGAGAGTGGGTGACGTTCACTTAACTTACTAACAACTCACGTGAAAAAAATGGCTTCTTTAAAACAATAATAATAATAACAGTTATGTGCAGGATGCTTTTTGTGATTTTAATTTTAATTTTCAAGCATGTTATGCACATATTGTAGGCTTCATTACATGCGTCTTAGTTGATTTAGTTAAACATTTTGAAAATGTTTCTCCTATTTTACTTTGTGGGATAAAATAAGTATGCTTGTGTGTAGTGCAACATTACATGAAATACATTGTGTAATAAATAATAATATGAAAAAAACACAATGATGTTATATCAACATGTCAATGTGAAGCAATTTTGTATGTGCACTTTGCTGTTGTGAAATGTTTTTTCCTCTTGCTTTTTATTCCAATAAAATAGTTTCACCAGATTTGATTTCAATCATTTTTTTTCATTTTTCTCTAAAGACTGTTGTTTTATTTCACAACGTCAATACTATCAAGTAAATGTTTTAATTTCTTATACCATTTTCATCACTGAATTTTTGTCTGTTTGTTAATCCAGACAACCGGGCAGAGCACGTCTGTGATTCACTGTTCATTCACATGGAAGCAACATCTTCACTTGTCTCTAAGAAAACCTGGTGCTACCAGGTTGTGGTCTTGCTACCAGGTTGTGACAGTGTTTGATGGGCATGAAGATCACATCTGCCTTTGGCCTTTCCTGCAGGATACTCAGGTTGTTTATCAAGCTCAGTCACTGGGTGGGGCTGTCAGGTGATGGAGAAAATATCTAAATGTCACAGAGAGTAGGGAGGCGATATTCTGCCATGGTACTGCAGCACGTAGGTTAATGTGATTTTGCCACCTTTCATCTCCATAGCTTACTGTTGGACCCATTGGTGACCAAGATGGCTGAAACCTTTGTGTGGGGTCCGGGCCTTCTGGAGAATCTTTCTATCAGCTTTTCAAAATTGAACATCCATGTAACTTGGTTCCTGAGAGGCTGGAATTCAATGTGTAACACAAACAACCTCCCACACGCCTACAACTGACTGGCATGAGAGTCAGCTTTCAAATCACATGATCTAAAGGACACTGAAAGGAAAACATTTAAAGATGCGTGGCAGAACACAATACGCATCAATGTAGATAACACCAAAAAGGCATCAACAACTTCGCTCTATATAGTAACCATGTCTTTGCAATTTACTAGTTTGTGAACGTCAATTCATGATTATTAATTGCTTGAATTTGTCGATAGGAGACTGTGGTTAAGTTATATAAGTGATAAAAAGGAAATTAGAATACTATATAAAAAGATTGATTTCTCAACTGCAGAGTGATTACGTTCACCATCACCAGTTCTTTAAAGCCAGCCTCCACTTCAAAAATGAGGTCAAACCGGCCACACGTTGTTTTGCGGTAACCATGTATGCTAGGCATTACAGCAAGAGCGTGTAAGAGGTGACTTCAAAATAAGAGCATCGTTTGGGTAAACGAGGAGGCCATTTCACATTTATTCAGTCAGTCTGTGAATAATAAAACAATTAATGAATAATTCAACGAATAAACAAACAAACAAACAAATAAATACTAAATGCATGAACAATAAATTGAGTGATTGATAACTCATTAACAATAATATTTACTGCCTGCAAACTGTACTTTAGACAACATTTTAATTCCAATTGTGTGAATACTTAGTCAAACTTATTAATAAAGACTACATTTCTTAAAATCAATCTGAATTTAGTGACTAATTTCTTTTCACCTTTTTATCTCCAAATTGTTTTAGAAAAGCTGAAGGATTATGTTCTCTTTTATTAGTAATATATTGTCCTGCAACTCTGGCTTATAAACCCGATATCCTGACTTTTTTTTGCATGCCCAGTTTGCAATGCAGGCTATCTGTAAACAACTCTAGTCTCCAAGTAAAAGCTGGTAAAAACCCCGATAACTGCTTCATGTGCCAAGCACTAAAGTCCCTGAAGGTACCGTATTCCATTTCAATGGAATGAAGTGGTTCAACAACTACTGCACATGTACAATAGTTACGTTATTTGTTGATCCTCATTTTGTTGCTATCATACACTGATGCTCTGGTAAAGTCATGTGACCATCACTGCCCGTCTTGTACAGTGTGTCTAGTCTAGAACGGTTATAATAATGCAATGTATTCTGTGAAGATGTAGAGCACTGCTGTCCTTCCTGCCACTAATTCATATAAGTGAAAATGAAACTATGCTGATTGTGGGAGGGAAGCCTGTTGCTTGGCGGCTCTTTCAGAAGTCATTTCAGTAAGGCTGTGATCGAAATCCTTTTGCTAAAAATTCAGTTTAAACATTTTAATAGCTATAATACAAAAAAAGTTGAACACGCTAAAATATGTGGAGATTTCAGTTTGAGTGTGTCCCTGTGTCAGATTAAGTGTACTAAGTCAGTGTATTTAGAGGTAAAATAGCTCATATAAGGGATTTTAAAGGGCTTTCCTTTTTGAAATTCTATACCAAAATGTCCTGATAATCTCAGAGTGACACTCTGAAGTGGTCTGCTATGTTCTGAAGTGAACTTAGTTAGTGACAATTGGCCACACTAGAATATTCTGACACTGTAATAGTGAGACTATAAGGTCTTTTGCTATTAATCTGAAGTGAAAATAGTTTGTGACAATAGGCAATTTCCTTTTAGTCCAAATCAGAGTTTACAGGGAAGACAGCTCATATATCAGATTTTAAAGGGTTTCAATTTTGGAACTCTGCATCAGGATGTCCTGATATTATCTGAGTGACACTCTGAGTTGGTTTTGAATCAGCGCACGCTCTTGCAGTAACGCCTCGTGTATAACACGTACCACAAAACATTGTGTGTTGGCTTGACAGTGTTTTTCAAGCTAGACGGTGGGTTGACTGCAGTACTTCTTCTCAAGGGCATAACAGCGGATGTAAGATTTTCTTTTTTTTATATTATTAATTTTTATAAACGTCATCTTAAACTACAGTACTGTGATGGATGTTTATCCCAATGCTCTTATAATGGCATGACTTACTGTATGAAATGTTTCATTAAATTCATGCAGACGTACAATTTAATTTTTCTTTCTGTCCAGATACTTCTTTGGATCCAGTGAAAGGTAAAAAAATAATAATTTGTTGACAGTTTAGCTTTGTACTTTCACTTTCTCTATACGCTAACTTTTGTGTTTTCTGTGAATTCAATTGGATACATTTAATTACACATATTCAAGAATAATAAATACTTCGCTCGTGCAGCACCTGAGTCTGTTTTTACTAATTAATATTCTGAAATATGAATCCTCAAATATTCTGTCGACATTTGGTTTGTTTTTGGAAAAAGTTATTGTTTATTAATGTTTCTTGTTTACATGTTGCCTTATATCTTTTTGTAGCCATGGGTGGAAGATCGACAAAAGAGCAGCGTAAGATACTCAAAATATTTCAGAATCACACATTCATTTCACGAGTGTGAAGGAGAGGATAAGTAGATCACAAGTTGTGAATAAAACCCTGCACACAGTCAAACTTGCAAAAATACATTTGAGAAATGTAAAAGATTCTTCATTTGTGTTGAAATAATTTATTTGATGGATATATTACATCAATGTGTGCACTCTACTTGTCAGCTTTGATGTAAAAATGGAGGAGCATACCATGGGGGTGAGTGGTTTGTTTAATTTATGTTGCCTCTGTGTTTAATGGCTTTTCTTCAATTAACGATTGTTAAAACCTCTTTTTTGTAAATGACCTTACTTCTCACCTGATATATTACCTCAGTAAACATTTTAAACATTGTAAACATACGTTTTTAGTTTACAGCACTAGTTTCAAGTCTTCTTCAATACAGAATGATGCTCATTTAGTAAATTATGGTCCCAGTTACAGTAAAATAGGCAGAATAGATTGACAGGTCGCTACTGATACCAGAGCCGTATTCCTTGTCACTTCTCTGCAGTCGAAATATGGTCACTTCCACTCATTGGTTGCAAAACAACAAGGTGGCGATGGCCAAAATGCAGAATGCGAGGGATCAAAACGACAGTCAACACAACGATTGGTGACGTGACGTCACGAAAACTACTTCTTAAATCCAGCCACTGCATTTTATATAAATATAAATGATAAACAACAGCACTAACATGCTATGCTATATCTGATCAGAATCAGAACCATTTCCATTTATTCATCGATAGTTCAAATAGCTGTGGCAACATAATGTTATGGTGCAGTATCATATATTTAATATCTGTTCTAGTCTGTATTATCACAAATCTTTCTACGTACAAGTGAAAATGAAACTATTCTGACTGTGGGAGGGAGCCTATTATAGCATTTGTTGCTCCACACCCTTCCTTTGATTCTGATCATAATATTTTAGGCATGCAGCTATGCTTCCATGACGACACTGAAGGATGTCAGTTGGTTAGTAGTCACTGAAAAGCAGATGAACAGGCATTTGAGAATGAGAGACGAAAGTAAAACTGCCAGCTGAAGAAAAAAAAGATGTTTAGTGCATTAGTGTCACACTGACTTGTAACAGGTTAAACAGTTTAAGTGTCAGTGTAATGTAAAAGCCCCTTTTTCCAAACAATGTAAACACCTGAGAGCGTCACAAAAGAGCATAAAACAACTTTGATTGCTGAAAAAAATACGGTATGAAAAAGTAATTTATATATTCATTGGTCAATATCTTCAAAACTAAATAAGACCTCAACAAACTTGATGTAATATTTGATGACCTTGGTCCAACATTGAGCATAGACCACCCAAACACAACAACCACCAGCAGCTACAATAAGAACAAGACCACAACCTGGTGCTGCCACAAGCGAGGCAGTGTTTGATGGGCATGAAGACCACATCTGCCTTTGGCCTTTGTCTACCTGCAGGATACTCAGGTTGTTTATCAAGCTCAGTCACTGGGTGGGGCTGTCAGCTGATGGAGAAAATATGCAACATCGTCACAGAGTAGGGAGGCGATATTCTTACATGGTACTGCAGCACATAGCTTTAAGTGATTTTGCCACCTTTCATCTCCATAGCTTACTGTTGATCATCGATATTTCAAATAGCTGTGGCAACATGATGTTATGGTGCAGTATCATATATTTAATATCTGTCCTAGTCTGTATTATCACAATGTTTTCTACGTTCAAGTGAAAATGAAACTATTCTGACTGTGGGAGGGAGCCTATTATAGCATTTGTTGCTCCACACCCTTCCTTTGATTCTGATCATAATATTTTAGGCATGCAGCTATGCTTCCATGACGACGCTGAAGGATGTCAGTTGGTTAGTAATCACTGAAAAGCAGATGAACAGGCATTTGAGAATGAGAGACGAAAGTAAAACTGCCAGCTGAAGAAAAAAAAGATGTTTAGTGCATTAGTGTCACACTGACTTGTAACAGGTTAAACAGTTTAAGTGTCAGTGTAATGTAAAAGCCCCTTTTTCCAAACAATGTAAACACCTGAGAGCGTCACAAAAGAGCATAAAACAACTTTGATTGCTGAAAAAAATACGGTATGAAAAAGTAATTTATATATTCATTGGTCAATATCTTCAAAACTAAATAAGACCTCAACAAACTTGATGTAATATTTGATGACCTTGGTCCAACATTGAGCATAGACCACCCAAACACAACAACCACCAGCAGCTACAATAAGAACAAGACCACAACCTGGTGCTACCACAAGCGAGGCAGTGTTTGATGGGCATGAAGACCACATCTGCCTTTGGCCTTTGTCTACCTGCAGGATACTCAGGTTGTTTATCAAGCTCAGTCACTGGGTGGGGCTGTCAGCTGATGGAGAAAATATGCAACATCGTCACAGAGTAGGGAGGCGATATTCTTACATGGTACTGCAGCACATAGCTTTAAGTGATTTTGCCACCTTTCATCTCCATAGCTTACTGTTGATCATCGATATTTCAAATAGCTGTGGCAACATGATGTTATGGTGCAGTATCATATATTTAATATCTGTCCTAGTCTGTATTATCACAATGTTTTCTACGTTCAAGTGAAAATGAAACTATTCTGACTGTGGGAGGGAGCCTATTATAGCATTTGTTGCTCCACACCCTTCCTTTGATTCTGATCATAATATTTTAGGCATGCAGCTATGCTTCCATGACGACGCTGAAGGATGTCAGTTGGTTAGTAATCACTGAAAAGCAGATGAACAGGCATTTGAGAATGAGAGACGAAAGTAAAACTGCCAGCTGAAGAAAAAAAAGATGTTTAGTGCATTAGTGTCACACTGACTTGTAACAGGTTAAACAGTTTAAGTGTCAGTGTAATGTAAAAGCCCCTTTTTCCAAACAATGTAAACACCTGAGAGCGTCACAAAAGAGCATAAAACAACTTTGATTGCTGAAAAAAATACGGTATGAAAAAGTAATTTATATATTCATTGGTCAATATCTTCAAAACTAAATAAGACCTCAACAAACTTGATGTAATATTTGATGACCTTGGTCCAACATTGAGCATAGACCACCCAAACACAACAACCACCAGCAGCTACAATAAGAACAAGACCACAACCTGGTGCTACCACAAGCGAGGCAGTGTTTGATGGGCATGAAGACCACATCTGCCTTTGGCCTTTGTCTACCTGCAGGATACTCAGGTTGTTTATCAAGCTCAGTCACTGGGTGGGGCTGTCAGCTGATGGAGAAAATATGCAACATCGTCACAGAGTAGGGAGGCGATATTCTTACATGGTACTGCAGCACGTAGCTTTAAGTGATTTTGCCACCTTTCATCTCCATAGCTTACTGTTGATCATCGATATTTCAAATAGCTGTGGCAACATGATGTTATGGTGCAGTATCATATATTTAATATCTGTCCTAGTCTGTATTATCACAATGTTTTCTACGTTCAAGTGAAAATGAAACTATTCTGACTGTGGGAGGGAGCCTATTATAGCATTTGTTGCTCCACACCCTTCCTTTTATTCTGATCATAATATTTTAGGCATGCAGCTATGTCAGTTGGTTAGTAGTCACTGAAAAGCAGATGAACAGGCATTTGAGAATGAGAGACGAAAGTAAAACTGCCAGCTGAAGAAAAAAAAATATGTTTAGTGCAATAGTATACCTGCAGGATACTGTGCTGTGCATCCTCAGTAACTAACTTGGTAGTAACACCGGCACTACATGAAGTCCCAGGAGACAAACGGTGTGCCCCCACTGCCAGCAGGCAGTGATCACCAAAAATCATGTTACAATGGTTTGGTTCAGGCATGGCATCTATTTTTCACTCTCTATTCATCTTCAACACAAAAACACAAATAAGACCGGGTTAGAAAATAACAGTGTCAACCACTGCAAGGTTGTGCCACCTAATAGCATGCACATACTATCCTTCTACTGTCAAATGTAAGTGTTGGAGCTATTTATTTTGTATTAGTATTTTGTTATTTCATTAATAAGTAGTATAGTTTAATTATTCTAGTTATCTGATATATTAAGATTGCTTTTTCTCTTTAATAGTAATTTGTTTAGTTCTATAATTTGTTGTTGTTTTGGTAATTACTGTGGGCACCTGTGGCTATATATATGAGTAGACAGATCGGACCAGCATGCACCGGGGTGGGCCTATAGTTTTTACCAGTACAGGAGAGACGGTACGACAGGAGTTTTCTTTATTATTTTTGTTTGTTTGCTTGTTTTGTTTGCTTTACTAAATAAATAAGAAAATCGGAATCCTGCATGGACAATCTACTCTCTTCTGCCTGCGTAAAATACCGACCACGGTGCATCAGTGGCGTTTGATTATTGTTTGTTTTATTTTGATTTATACGACAAATGGCCACTACAGTAAGTTTAAACTGTCTGGTTACATTATACTGCATACTTTATAGTATAAAGTAGCAATACATGTAAATACTTAAGAACAGTTACAACAAAAGTGTACTCTACATCAGTAAATATACCTACTTCCTTCATTGGTACTTTCCATGATGCATTTTTTAAATTCTTTTCAGTCACATGATTGGCTTCATCCTGATAGTGAAAGTAAGTTGATAACTTATATAATAAGAACCGTTCTTGCTGTCAACATTAGTTGAAGTGGCACTCTGCAGATATAAAGGTAAGGACTTTATATCATGTAACAACGGGTAATGTGTAACTGATTGTATTCATATGGTTTCATAAAATGTTTGTCTCTTTATGAATTTTAAACAGAAACACACTTTTATGAAAGACATGCTTTATGTACTGCAGCGTTAAGCCTTCACTTTTACCTCTTTATGTAATTAATCACAGAACTTGAAAGTGAAAATTGTCATATTCTTGCTGTTAGCAACTGCTAGCACTGATGCATAACATATTCTATGTCATTTGCATCTTTACCACTAAGAGTCTTTAATTGAAGTTAACATTTCAATTTAGGCATTTGCAACATTCCTTCTTCAGAACATTATATTTAAATTCATACACATTTACATGTTAATGTCTCCCTTTACAGCAACGGGGGAGGTAAGTCTTGAATTGTCATTATTTCACTTTGTAAATGTTCCAAATATTGCAAAAGTGATTGAAATGTATAACGCTAACATTTACCAAAAGGAATGCATGATGTTGCTGAAGTGTTACGATACAGCTTTATGTTAACTTATGTAACTTTCTCTTTAGCATATTTTAGTAAGCCATGGAGGAATTAAACGTTGTTTAATACTTACGTCATTAAGTTACATAACAAACGTACTTAATTTAACCCAAACCGTGATTTATTTACTGAACTTAACCAAGTAGTTTTGTTTGAATTTGCAATGTTAACCACATATTTAAACTACTTTATACTTTGTGAATAATAAAAAAACTGTTAAAAACCTGGATGAGAAAAAAATGTGTTTGTAGTGTGCAACATTAAGACTTCACAACGGGGGTGTGGTGGCGCTTATTTAAAAGGGGGAATGAGACACACAATGGAGGCCGCGCTTAACACACTACGTGTGTATAAGAAAAAGCTCAGCAGTGTGGAACAACAATATTACAGCAGAAAGCACAACAAATATCTTTCAAAGCACGAAATGGGAAAAATTCACAATAAAACGGTACCAGTAAAGATAAACTTAAACAAACAAACAAGGTTACAATAACACACTGTGACCTATCTCTGCACAGGCAATAGCCTCTTACTTGAGATCACTGCGTAGCGATCGGTGGAGTTTTATCCAGCCGATGACAGGGGACCGTAATGCGCTCTGTCGGCGGGTTAAGCGGCACGCTGGTCTTCGTATGGCAGCGGGAAAAACATTGGACGTCGACTTGAATAGAATGAAGCAGGGATAGAAGTTTTCCTCTGTTCTTGTGTACGATGTACGATTTAAAAAAAAATGTTATCAATTTTGATAAACGTCATCTTAAACTAGAATACGGTGATGGATGTTTCTCCCAATGCTCTTATAGTGGCATGACTTACTGTATGAACTGTATCACTAAATTCATGCAGAAGTACAATTACATTTTTCTTTCTGTCCAGATACTTCTTTGGATCCAGTAAAATGTAAAAAAATAATAATTTCTTGACAGTTTAGCTTTGTACTTTCACTTTCTCTATACTCTAACTTTTGTGTTTCCAGTGAATTCAATTGGATAAATTTAATTACACATATTCAAAAAGAATAAATACTTGAGTCTGTTTTACCGGTGATAACTTACAATTGAATATTCTGAAATATGAAGCCTCAAATATTCTGTCAACGTTTGGTTTGTTTTTGGTAATTAATTGTCTAATAATGTTTCTTGTTTACACCTTATATCTCTTTGTAGCCATGTGGCCATTTTCGTCAAAAAAGGTTCTTGAGCCTCCTGAGCGTAAGATACTTAAAATATTTCAGAACATTGTTTAAACTCAGAAGATTACATCACACATTTATTTCACGAGTGTGAAGGAGAGGATAAGATCCCAAGTTGTGAATAAAACCCTGCACACAGTCAAACATATTGCAAAACTGATTGAAATGTATAACGCTAACATTTACCAAAAGGAATGCATGATGTTGCTGAAGTGTTACAGCTTTATGTTAACATATGTAACTTTCTCTTCAGCATATTTTAGTAAGCCATGGAGGAATGTGACGGAGTGAGTATGAGTCACATGTTGTACATTTAATATTAAATATAATAAAGTATACTGTTCAAATGTTCCTTTTCTTTGATTTAAAGGAACTACCCGAGAGATCTCGATTTTGTGAAATCTTACCAACCTCAAAACAAAGATGTCAAACATCTCCGAATTCTGCTTCATGGACCGGTCGGGTCTGGCAAGTCCAGTTTCATCAACTCTGTTGAAACTGTTTTAAAAGGCAGAGTTACTGGTCGAGCTTTGACGGATGCAAACTCTGGAAGCAGCTTTACCCAAAAGGTATGAATAACTTAATTGTGGTGACTTTAAAAAACTGTTTAAATGTTTCAAAAACAATCACAGCCTTATAACTGAAATGGCTATGAAAGCATTAAAGATAACTGATCACATTTGTGCATTTCCACTGATAATTTCCTTACTCTATCCAATATTTAGCTTTATACCATGGTCACTCAAACAAATCAGGATTGTGATTGGTTGGAGGGATTCAAATTTAGTAACCGAACAGTTTAATTGTACATCTATGATATATTGTAGGCCAATGTGTTCAATTGCCTTTCTACATTAACGTGTCATTATGACACTGTAGGTAATGCATCAAGCACTGACTCTTAGCAAAAGAGTTTGGAGCTCGTGTTGTTTATGTCACCATCACCAACAGCTGTAACAAATGATGATCTCAGTTAAAACGACGCAAATTTAATTTGAAATGTGTTTGATATTTGTGTAAATCTAGAAGTACAAATGAATTGACGTTAAAATAAAAGATTGAAATAGAGGACTAAAAAACTTTTTTTCACCAAAACATTTTAAAACTCTGAGCCCAGCCTTGTGAACCTCTGACAGTTTAGATGGTGCTTAACGTAGCCTAATCAGCAGTGCAATAGAGAGGACAGCAAAGATACAGCAACAAGAGTTTGATTCTGAATTTTTGATTGTGTGCTTTTTTTTGTTACCGTGCAGACAAGCTTAGATTTATAGCTTTAATTGAATGCCTCACCTGTTGTTTTCTTTAATTGCAAGTTTATCAGGGATTTGCTAAAGTGATGCAAATAATTCCACCTTCTGCTTTACAGTACACGGCTTATGAAATCCACAAAGACCCTGATAGCTTTTACTCTGTCATTTTCAATGACATCATGGGCTTTGAGCAAAATACTGAGGCAGGAGTTGTTGTGGAAGACGTGAAACTGGCCATGAGGGGACATGTGTCAGATGGTTATAAGGTACAACTCTTTGAACTCTGACATTATTTAAGTTATCTACTTTTCTTTTTTCATACGGTTTTGCATTTGACACTTTTTTTTGCATTATATTATGCCAAATGCTATTGTTTAACTGTTTTGTTGAATAGTTAACAGTAGATCATCTTTTTTTAAATCGTTTTTCTAGTTCAATCCTGTAGCCCAGCTTCAGGAGACTGATAAGGACTACAAATCATCTCCCACTCTGGAAGACAGAGTTCACGTCCTGGTCTGTGTCATTCCTGCTGGCTCAGTATCTTTAATAAGTGATAAAGTTGTGGAGAAGTTGAGAGAAGTCAGACGAGCAGCCGCTGAAATGGGTAAGAGCAGACATCACAACGGTCATGACTGTGTTCACTAATGGAACCAGATCTGGTTTTATGAATCAAAATACCAGCAAAGCAAATCCGGATTATGTTTCTGTCTTTACAGGAATTCCCCAACTGGCTATTCTCACCAAAGTTGATGAAGCGTGTCCTGAGGCGGAAAATGATATAAACGAAACATACAGGATCAAGTACTTGAAGGAACAGGTAGGTTTTTATTGGTGATTTTGTGTTTGTTGTCAGAGCTCAACTTTCAGAATTTGAGCACGAGAATCTCATTTTTTTTGCCATTCACTAATCAACTGAAATCCTGTTACTTAGGTCGACAAATTCAGCATGTTGCTCGGCATTCCACCGAACTGCATCTTTCTTGTGAAGAACTACCACTCAGAAACCAACACAAATGATGATATCAATGTGCTGATCCTGCGCGCACTGAGACAGATGATTACCTTCGGAGAAGACTTTCTCAACAACCTGTAGACCTACACACTGCTGAGGCAAACCTTGTATAATCAAACAAAGCTCTACGTGTCAGTTTCCACTTGTTGCGTGCATAGTTTACTTTCAAAATAAACTTCCTTCTTTACAGAAAGTTAGGTTTGGGAAAAGAGAGTGGGTGACGTTCACTTAACTTACTAACAACTCACGTGAAAAAAATGGCTTCTTTAAAACAATAATAATAATAACAGTTATGTGCAGGATGCTTTTTGTGATTTTAATTTTAATTTTCAAGCATGTTATGCACATATTGTAGGCTTCATTACATGCGTCTTAGTTGATTTAGTTAAACATTTTGAAAATGTTTCTCCTATTTTACTTTGTGGGATAAAATAAGTATGCTTGTGTGTAGTGCAACATTACATGAAATACATTGTGTAATAAATAATAATATGAAAAAAACACAATAATGTTATATCAACATGTCAATGTGAAGCAATTTTGTATGTGCACTTTGCTGTTGTGAAATGTTTTTTCCTCTTGCTTTTTATTCCAATAAAATAGTTTATTGCAGGTTTTTTTCTTTTATTATATTTCACCAGATTTGATTTCAATCATTTTTTTTCATTTTTCTCTAAAGACTGTTGTTTTATTTCACAACGTCAATACTATCAAGTAAATGTTTTAATTTCTTATACCATTTTCATCACTGAATTTTTGTCTGTTTGTTAATCCAGACAACCGGGCAGAGCACGTCTGTGATTCACTGTTCATTCACATGGAAGCAACATCTTCACTTGTCTCTAAGAAAACCTGGTGCTACCAGGTTATGGTCTTGCTACCAGGTTGAGGCAGTGTTTGATGGGCATGAAGATCACATCTGCCTTTGGCCTTTCCTGCAGGATACTCAGGTTGTTTATCAAGCTCAGTCACTGGGTGGGGCTGTCAGGTGATGGAGAAAATATCTAAATGTCACAGAGAGTAGGGAGGCGATATTCTGCCATGGTACTGCAGCACGTAGGTTAATGTGATTTTGCCACCTTTCATCTCCATAGCTTACTGTTGGACCCATTGGTGACCAAGATGGCTGAAACCTTTGTGTGGGGTCCGGGCCTTCTGGAGAATCTTTCTATCAGCTTTTCAAAATTGAACATCCATGTAACTTGGTTCCTGAGAGGCTGGAATTCAATGTGTAACACAAACAACCTCCCACACGCCTACAACTGACTGGCGTGAGAGTCAGCTTTCAAATCACATGATCTAAAGGACACTGAAAGGAAAACATTTAAAGATGCGTGGCAGAACACAATACGCATCAATGTAGATAACACCAAAAAGGCATCAACAACTTCGCTCTATATAGTAACCATGTCTTTGCAATTTACTAGTTTGTGAACGTCAATTCATGATTATTAATTGCTTGAATTTGTCGATAGGAGACTGTGGTTAAGTTATATAAGTGATAAAAAGGAAATTAGAATACTATATAAAAAGATTGATTTCTCAACTGCAGAGTGATTACGTTCACCATCACCAGTTCTTTAAAGCCAGCCTCCACTTCAAAAATGAGGTCAAACCGGCCACACGTTGTTTTGCGGTAACCATGTATGCTAGGCATTACAGCAAGAGCGTGTAAGAGGTGACTTCAAAATAAGAGCATCGTTTGGGTAAACGAGGAGGCCATTTCACATTTATTCAGTCAGTCTGTGAATAATAAAACAATTAATGAATAATTCAACGAATAAACAAACAAACAAACAAATAAATACTAAATGCATGAACAATAAATTGAGTGATTGATAACTCATTAACAATAATATTTACTGCCTGCAAACTGTACTTTAGACAACATTTTAATTCCAATTGTGTGAATACTTAGTCAAACTTATTAATAAAGACTACATTTCTTAAAATCAATCTGAATTTAGTGACTAATTTCTTTTCACCTTTTTATCTCCAAATTGTTTTAGAAAAGCTGAAGGATTATGTTCTCTTTTATTAGTAATATATTGTCCTGCAACTCTGGCTTATAAACCCGATATCCTGACTTTTTTTTGCATGCCCAGTTTGCAATGCAGGCTATCTGTAAACAACTCTAGTCTCCAAGTAAAAGCTGGTAAAAACCCCGATAACTGCTTCATGTGCCAAGCACTAAAGTCCCTGAAGGTACCGTATTCCATTTCAATGGAATGAAGTGGTTCAACAACTACTGCACATGTACAATAGTTACGTTATTTGTTGATCCTCATTTTGTTGCTATCATACACTGATGCTCTGGTAAAGTCATGTGACCATCACTGCCCGTCTTGTACAGTGTGTCTAGTCTAGAACGGTTATAATAATGCAATGTATTCTGTGAAGATGTAGAGCACTGCTGTCCTTCCTGCCACTAATTCATATAAGTGAAAATGAAACTATGCTGATTGTGGGAGGGAAGCCTGTTGCTTGGCGGCTCTTTCAGAAGTCATTTCAGTAAGGCTGTGATCGAAATCCTTTTGCTAAAAATTCAGTTTAAACATTTTAATAGCTATAATACAAAAAAAGTTGAACACGCTAAAATATGTGGAGATTTCAGTTTGAGTGTGTCCCTGTGTCAGATTAAGTGTACTATGTCAGTGTATTTAGAGGTAAAATAGCTCATATAAGGGATTTTAAAGGGCTTTCCTTTTTGAAATTCTATACCAAAATGTCCTGATAATCTCAGAGTGACACTCTGAAGTGGTCTGCTATGTTCTGAAGTGAACTTAGTTAGTGACAATTGGCCACACTAGAATATTCTGACACTGTAATAGTGAGACTATAAGGTCTTTTGCTATTAATCTGAAGTGAAAATAGTTTGTGACAATAGGCAATTTCCTTTTAGTCCAAATCAGAGTTTACAGGGAAGACAGCTCATATATCAGATTTTAAAGGGTTTCAATTTTGGAACTCTGCATCAGGATGTCCTGATATTATCTGAGTGACACTCTGAGTTGGTTTTGAATCAGCGCACGCTCTTGCAGTAACGCCTCGTGTATAACACGTACCACAAGACATTGTGTGTTGGCTTGACAGTGTTTTTCAAGCTAGACGGTGGGTTGACTGCAGTACTTCTTCTCAAGGGCATAACAGCGGATGTAAGATTTTCTTTTTTTTATATTATTAATTTTTATAAACGTCATCTTAAACTACAGTACTGTGATGGATGTTTATCCCAATGCTCTTATAATGGCATGACTTACTGTATGAAATGTTTCATTAAATTCATGCAGACGTACAATTTAATTTTTCTTTCTGTCCAGATACTTCTTTGGATCCAGTGAAAGGTAAAAAAATAATAATTTGTTGACAGTTTAGCTTTGTACTTTCACTTTCTCTATACGCTAACTTTTGTGTTTTCTGTGAATTCAATTGGATACATTTAATTACACATATTCAAGAATAATAAATACTTCGCTCGTGCAGCACCTGAGTCTGTTTTTACTAATTAATATTCTGAAATATGAATCCTCAAATATTCTGTCGACATTTGGTTTGTTTTTGGAAAAAGTTATTGTTTATTAATGTTTCTTGTTTACATGTTGCCTTATATCTTTTTGTAGCCATGGGTGGAAGATCGACAAAAGAGCAGCGTAAGATACTCAAAATATTTCAGAATCACACATTCATTTCACGAGTGTGAAGGAGAGGATAAGTAGATCACAAGTTGTGAATAAAACCCTGCACACAGTCAAACTTGCAAAAATACATTTGAGAAATGTAAAAGATTCTTCATTTGTGTTGAAATAATTTATTTGATGGATATATTACATCAATGTGTGCACTCTACTTGTCAGCTTTGATGTAAAAATGGAGGAGCATACCATGGGGGTGAGTGGTTTGTTTAATTTATGTTGCCTCTGTGTTTAATGGCTTTTCTTCAATTAACGATTGTTAAAACCTCTTTTTTGTAAATGACCTTACTTCTCACCTGATATATTACCTCAGTAAACATTTTAAACATTGTAAACATACGTTTTTAGTTTACAGCACTAGTTTCAAGTCTTCTTCAATACAGAATGATGCTCATTTAGTAAATTATGGTCCCAGTTACAGTAAAATAGGCAGAATAGATTGACAGGTCGCTACTGATACCAGAGCCGTATTCCTTGTCACTTCTCTGCAGTCGAAATATGGTCACTTCCACTCATTGGTTGCAAAACAACAAGGTGGCGATGGCCAAAATGCAGAATGCGAGGGATCAAAACGACAGTCAACACAACGATTGGTGACGTGACGTCACGAAAACTACTTCTTAAATCCAGCCACTGCATTTTATATAAATATAAATGATAAACAACAGCACTAACATGCTATGCTATATCTGATCAGAATCAGAACCATTTCCATTTATTCATCGATAGTTCAAATAGCTGTGGCAACATAATGTTATGGTGCAGTATCATATATTTAATATCTGTTCTAGTCTGTATTATCACAAATCTTTCTACGTACAAGTGAAAATGAAACTATTCTGACTGTGGGAGGGAGCCTATTATAGCATTTGTTGCTCCACACCCTTCCTTTGATTCTGATCATAATATTTTAGGCATGCAGCTATGCTTCCATGACGACACTGAAGGATGTCAGTTGGTTAGTAGTCACTGAAAAGCAGATGAACAGGCATTTGAGAATGAGAGACGAAAGTAAAACTGCCAGCTGAAGAAAAAAAAGATGTTTAGTGCATTAGTGTCACACTGACTTGTAACAGGTTAAACAGTTTAAGTGTCAGTGTAATGTAAAAGCCCCTTTTTCCAAACAATGTAAACACCTGAGAGCGTCACAAAAGAGCATAAAACAACTTTGATTGCTGAAAAAAATACGGTATGAAAAAGTAATTTATATATTCATTGGTCAATATCTTCAAAACTAAATAAGACCTCAACAAACTTGATGTAATATTTGATGACCTTGGTCCAACATTGAGCATAGACCACCCAAACACAACAACCACCAGCAGCTACAATAAGAACAAGACCACAACCTGGTGCGGCCACAAGCGAGGCAGTGTTTGATGGGCATGAAGACCACATCTGCCTTTGGCCTTTGTCTACCTGCAGGATACTCAGGTTGTTTATCAAGCTCAGTCACTGGGTGGGGCTGTCAGCTGATGGAGAAAATATGCAACATCGTCACAGAGTAGGGAGGCGATATTCTTACATGGTACTGCAGCACATAGCTTTAAGTGATTTTGCCACCTTTCATCTCCATAGCTTACTGTTGATCATCGATATTTCAAATAGCTGTGGCAACATGATGTTATGGTGCAGTATCATATATTTAATATCTGTCCTAGTCTGTATTATCACAATGTTTTCTACGTTCAAGTGAAAATGAAACTATTCTGACTGTGGGAGGGAGCCTATTATAGCATTTGTTGCTCCACACCCTTCCTTTGATTCTGATCATAATATTTTAGGCATGCAGCTATGCTTCCATGACGACGCTGAAGGATGTCAGTTGGTTAGTGACCACTGAAAAGCAGATGAACAGGCATTTGAGAATGAGAGACGAAAGTAAAACTGCCAGCTGAAGAAAAAAAAGATGTTTAGTGCATTAGTGTCACACTGACTTGTAACAGGTTAAACAGTTTAAGTGTCAGTGTAATGTAAAAGCCCCTTTTTCCAAACAATGTAAACACCTGAGAGCGTCACAAAAGAGCATAAAACAACTTTGATTGCTGAAAAAAATACGGTATGAAAAAGTAATTTATATATTCATTGGTCAATATCTTCAAAACTAAATAAGACCTCAACAAACTTGATGTAATATTTGATGACCTTGGTCCAACATTGAGCATAGACCACCCAAACACAACAACCACCAGCAGCTACAATAAGAACAAGACCACAACCTGGTGCTACCACAAGCGAGGCAGTGTTTGATGGGCATGAAGACCACATCTGCCTTTGGCCTTTGTCTACCTGCAGGATACTCAGGTTGTTTATCAAGCTCAGTCACTGGGTGGGGCTGTCAGCTGATGGAGAAAATATGCAACATCGTCACAGAGTAGGGAGGCGATATTCTTACATGGTACTGCAGCACGTAGCTTTAAGTGATTTTGCCACCTTTCATCTCCATAGCTTACTGTTGATCATCGATATTTCAAATAGCTGTGGCAACATGATGTTATGGTGCAGTATCATATATTTAATATCTGTCCTAGTCTGTATTATCACAATGTTTTCTACGTTCAAGTGAAAATGAAACTATTCTGACTGTGGGAGGGAGCCTATTATAGCATTTGTTGCTCCACACCCTTCCTTTTATTCTGATCATAATATTTTAGGCATGCAGCTATGTCAGTTGGTTAGTAGTCACTGAAAAGCAGATGAACAGGCATTTGAGAATGAGAGACGAAAGTAAAACTGCCAGCTGAAGAAAAAAAAATATGTTTAGTGCAATAGTATACCTGCAGGATACTGTGCTGTGCATCCTCAGTAACTAACTTGGTAGTAACACCGGCACTACATGAAGTCCCAGGAGACAAACGGTGTGCCCCCACTGCCAGCAGGCAGTGATCACCAAAAATCATGTTACAATGGTTTGGTTCAGGCATGGCATCTATTTTTCACTCTCTATTCATCTTCAACACAAAAACACAAATAAGACCGGGTTAGAAAATAACAGTGTCAACCACTGCAAGGTTGTGCCACCTAATAGCATGCACATACTATCCTTCTACTGTCAAATGTAAGTGTTGGAGCTATTTATTTTATATTAGTATTTTGTTATTTCATTAATAAGTAGTATAGTTTAATTATTCTAGTTATCTGATATATTAAGATTGCTTTTTCTCTTTAATAGTAATTTGTTTAGTTCTATAATTTGTTGTTGTTTTGGTAATTACTGTGGGCACCTGTGGCTATATATATGAGTAGACAGATCGGACCAGCATGCACCGGGGTGGGCCTATAGTTTTTACCAGTACAGGAGAGACGGTACGACAGGAGTTTTCTTTATTATTTTTGTTTGTTTGCTTGTTTTGTTTGCTTTACTAAATAAATAAGAAAATCGGAATCCTGCATGGACAATCTACTCTCTTCTGCCTGCGTAAAATACCGACCACGGTGCATCAGTGGCGTTTGATTATTGTTTGTTTTATTTTGATTTATACGACAAATGGCCACTACAGTAAGTTTAAACTGTCTGGTTACATTATACTGCATACTTTATAGTATAAAGTAGCAATACATGTAAATACTTAAGAACAGTTACAACAAAAGTGTACTCTACATCAGTAAATATACCTACTTCCTTCATTGGTACTTTCCATGATGCATTTTTTAAATTCTTTTCAGTCACATGATTGGCTTCATCCTGATAGTGAAAGTAAGTTGATAACTTATATAATAAGAACCGTTCTTGCTGTCAACATTAGTTGAAGTGGCACTCTGCAGATATAAAGGTAAGGACTTTATATCATGTAACAACGGGTAATGTGTAACTGATTGTATTCATATGGTTTCATAAAATGTTTGTCTCTTTATGAATTTTAAACAGAAACACACTTTTATGAAAGACATGCTTTATGTACTGCAGCGTTAAGCCTTCACTTTTACCTCTTTATGTAATTAATCACAGAACTTGAAAGTGAAAATTGTCATATTCTTGCTGTTAGCAACTGCTAGCACTGATGCATAACATATTCTATGTCATTTGCATCTTTACCACTAAGAGTCTTTAATTGAAGTTAACATTTCAATTTAGGCATTTGCAACATTCCTTCTTCAGAACATTATATTTAAATTCATACACATTTACATGTTAATGTCTCCCTTTACAGCAACGGGGGAGGTACGTCTTGAATTGTCATTATTTCACTTTGTAAATGTTCCAAATATTGCAAAAGTGATTGAAATGTATAACGCTAACATTTACCAAAAGGAATGCATGATGTTGCTGAAGTGTTACGATACAGCTTTATGTTAACTTATGTAACTTTCTCTTTAGCATATTTTAGTAAGCCATGGAGGAATTAAACGTTGTTTAATACTTACGTCATTAAGTTACATAACAAACGTACTTAATTTAACCCAAACCGTGATTTATTTACTGAACTTAACCAAGTAGTTTTGTTTGAATTTGCAATGTTAACCACATATTTAAACTACTTTATACTTTGTGAATAATAAAAAAACTGTTAAAAACCTGGATGAGAAAAAAATGTGTTTGTAGTGTGCAACATTAAGACTTCACAACGGGGGTGTGGTGGCGCTTATTTAAAAGGGGGAATGAGACACACAATGGAGGCCGCGCTTAACACACTACGTGTGTATAAGAAAAAGCTCAGCAGTGTGGAACAACAATATTACAGCAGAAAGCACAACAAATATCTTTCAAAGCACGAAATGGGAAAAATTCACAATAAAACGGTACCAGTAAAGATAAACTTAAACAAACAAACAAGGTTACAATAACACACTGTGACCTATCTCTGCACAGGCAATAGCCTCTTACTTGAGATCACTGCGTAGCGATCGGTGGAGTTTTATCCAGCCGATGACAGGGGACCGTAATGCGCTCTGTCGGCGGGTTAAGCGGCACGCTGGTCTTCGTATGGCAGCGGGAAAAACAGTGGACGTCGACTTGAATAGAATGAAGCAGGGATAGAAGTTTTCCTCTGTTCTTGTGTACGATGTACGATTTAAAAAAAAATGTTATCAATTTTGATAAACGTCATCTTAAACTAGAATACGGTGATGGATGTTTCTCCCAATGCTCTTATAGTGGCATGACTTACTGTATGAACTGTATCACTAAATTCATGCAGAAGTACAATTACATTTTTCTTTCTGTCCAGATACTTCTTTGGATCCAGTAAAATGTAAAAAAATAATAATTTCTTGACAGTTTAGCTTTGTACTTTCACTTTCTCTATACTCTAACTTTTGTGTTTCCAGTGAATTCAATTGGATAAATTTAATTACACATATTCAAAAAGAATAAATACTTGAGTCTGTTTTACCGGTGATAACTTACAATTGAATATTCTGAAATATGAAGCCTCAAATATTCTGTCAACGTTTGGTTTGTTTTTGGTAATTAATTGTCTAATAATGTTTCTTGTTTACACCTTATATCTCTTTGTAGCCATGTGGCTATTTTCGTCAGAAAAGGTTCCTGAGCCTCCTGAGCGTAAGATACTTAAAATATTTCAGAACATTGTTTAAACTCAGAAGATTACATCACACATTTATTTCACGAGTGTGAAGGAGAGGATAAGATCCCAAGTTGTGAATAAAACCCTGCACACAGTCAAACATATTGCAAAAGTGATTGAAATGTATAACGCTAACATTTACCAAAAGGAATGCATGATGTTGCTGAAGTGTTACAGCTTTATGTTAACATATGTAACTTTCTCTTTAGCATATTTTAGTAAGTCATGGAGGAATGTGACGGAGTGAGTATGAGTCACATGTTGTAAATTTAATATTAAATATAATAAAGTATACTGTTCAAATGTTCCTTTTCTTTGATTTCAAGGAACTACCAGAGAGATCTCGAGTTTGTGAAATCTTACCAACCTCGAAACAAAGATGTCAAACATCTCCGAATTCTGCTTCATGGACCGGTCGGGTCTGGCAAGTCCAGTTTCATCAACTCTGTTGAAACTGTTTTAAAAGGCAGAGTTACTGGTCGAGCTTTGACGGATGCAAACTCTGGAAGCAGCTTTACCCAAAAGGTATGAATAACTTAATTGTGGTGACTTTAAAAAACTGTTTAAATGTTTCAAAAACAATCACAGCCTTATAACTGAAATGGCTATGAAAGCATTAAAGATAACTGATCACATTTGTGCATTTCCACTGATAATTTCCTTACTCTATCCAATATTTAGCTTTATACCATGGTCACTCAAACAAATCAGGATTGTGATTGGTTGGAGGGATTCAAATTTAGTAACCGAACAGTTTAATTGGACATCTATGATGTATTGTAGGCCAATGTGTTCAATTGCCTTTCTACATTAACGTGTCATTATGACACTGTAGGTAATGCATCAAGCACTGACTCTTAGCAAAAGAGTTTGGAGCTCGTGTTGTTTATGTCACCATCACCAACAGCTGTAACAAATGATGATCTCAGTTAAAACGACGCAAATTTAATTTGAAATGTGTTTGATATTTGTGTAAATCTAGAAGTACAAATGAATTGACGTTAAAATAAAAGATTGAAATAGAGGACTAAAAAACTTTTTTTCACCAAAACATTTTAAAACTCTGAGCCCAGCCTTGTGAACCTCTGACAGTTTAGATGGTGCTTAACGTAGCCTAATCAGCAGTGCAATAGAGAGGACAGCAGAGATACAGCAACAAGAGTTTGATTCTGAATTTTTGATTGTGTGCTTTTTTTTGTTACCGTGCAGACAAGCTTAGATTTATAGCTTTAATTGAATGCCTCACCTGTTGTTTTCTTTAATTGCAAGTTTATCAGGGATTTGCTAAAGTGATGCAAATAATTCCACCTTCTGCTTTACAGTACACGGCTTATAAAATCCACAAAGACCCTGATAGCTTTTACTCTGTCATTTTCAATGACATCATGGGCTTTGAGCAAAATACTGAGGCAGGAGTTGTTGTGGAAGACGTGAAACTGGCCATGAGGGGACATGTGTCAGATGGTTATAAGGTACAACTCTTTGAACTCTGACATTATTTAAGTTATCTACTTTTCTTTTTTCATACGGTTTTGCATTTGACACTTTTTTTTGCATTATATTATGCCAAATGCTATTGTTTAACTGTTTTATTGAATAGTTAACAGTAGATCATCTTTTTTTAAATCGTTTTTCTAGTTCAATCCTGTAGCCCAGCTTCAGGAGACTGATAAGGACTACAAATCATCTCCCACTCTGGAAGACAGAGTTCACGTCCTGGTCTGTGTCATTCCTGCTGGCTCAGTATCTTTAATAAGTGATAAAGTTGTGGAGAAGTTGAGAGAAGTCAGACGAGCAGCCGCTGAAATGGGTAAGAGCAGACATCACAACGGTCATGACTGTGTTCACTAATGGAACCAGATCTGGTTTTATGAATCAAAATACCAGCAAAGCAAATCCGGATTATGTTTCTGTCTTTACAGGAATTCCCCAACTGGCTATTCTCACCAAAGTTGATGAAGCGTGTCCTGAGGCGGAAAATGATATAAACGAAACATACAGGATCAAGTACTTGAAGGAACAGGTAGGTTTTTATTGGTGATTTTGTGTTTGTTGTCAGAGCTCAACTTTCAGAATTTGAGCACGAGAATCTCATTTTTTTTGCCATTCACTAATCAACTGAAATCCTGTTACTTAGGTCGACAAATTCAGCATGTTGCTCGGCATTCCACCGAACTGCATCTTTCTTGTGAAGAACTACCACTCAGAAACCAACACAAATGATGATATCAATGTGCTGATCCTGCGCGCACTGAGACAGATGATTACCTTCGGAGAAGACTTTCTCAACAACCTGTAGACCTACACACTGCTGAGGCAAACCTTGTATAATCAAACAAAGCTCTACGTGTCAGTTTCCACTTGTTGCGTGCATAGTTTACTTTCAAAATAAACTTCCTTCTTGACAGAAAGTTAGGTTTGGGAAAAGAGAGTGGGTGACGTTCACTTAACTTACTAACAACTCACGTGAAAAAAATGGCTTCTTTAAAACAATAATAATAATAACAGTTATGTGCAGGATGCTTTTTGTGATTTTAATTTTAATTTTCAAGCATGTTATGCACATATTGTAGGCTTCATTACATGCGTCTTAGTTGATTTAGTTAAACATTTTGAAAATGTTTCTCCTATTTTACTTTGTGGGATAAAATAAGTATGCTTGTGTGTAGTGCAACATTACATGAAATACATTGTGTAATAAATAATAATATGAAAAAAACACAATAATGTTATATCAACATGTCAATGTGAAGCAATTTTGTATGTGCACTTTGCTGTTGTGAAATGTTTTTTCCTCTTGCTTTTTATTCCAATAAAATAGTTTATTGCAGGTTTTTTTCTTTTATTATATTTCACCAGATTTGATTTCAATCATTTTTTTTCATTTTTCTCTAAAGACTGTTGTTTTATTTCACAACGTCAATACTATCAAGTAAATGTTTTAATTTCTTATACCATTTTCATCACTGAATTTTTGTCTGTTTGTTAATCCAGACAACCGGGCAGAGCACGTCTGTGATTCACTGTTCATTCACATGGAAGCAACATCTTCACTTGTCTCTAAGAAAACCTGGTGCTACCAGGTTGTGGTCTTGCTACCAGGTTGTGACAGTGTTTGATGGGCATGAAGATCACATCTGCCTTTGGCCTTTCCTGCAGGATACTCAGGTTGTTTATCAAGCTCAGTCACTGGGTGGGGCTGTCAGGTGATGGAGAAAATATCTAAATGTCACAGAGAGTAGGGAGGCGATATTCTGCCATGGTACTGCAGCACGTAGGTTAATGTGATTTTGCCACCTTTCATCTCCATAGCTTACTGTTGGACCCATTGGTGACCAAGATGGCTGAAACCTTTGTGTGGGGTCCGGGCCTTCTGGAGAATCTTTCTATCAGCTTTTCAAAATTGAACATCCATGTAACTTGGTTCCTGAGAGGCTGGAATTCAATGTGTAACACAAACAACCTCCCACACGCCTACAACTGACTGGCGTGAGAGTCAGCTTTCAAATCACATGATCTAAAGGACACTGAAAGGAAAACATTTAAAGATGCGTGGCAGAACACAATACGCATCAATGTAGATAACACCAAAAAGGCATCAACAACTTCGCTCTATATAGTAACCATGTCTTTGCAATTTACTAGTTTGTGAACGTCAATTCATGATTATTAATTGCTTGAATTTGTCGATAGGAGACTGTGGTTAAGTTATATAAGTGATAAAAAGGAAATTAGAATACTATATAAAAAGATTGATTTCTCAACTGCAGAGTGATTACGTTCACCATCACCAGTTCTTTAAAGCCAGCCTCCACTTCAAAAATGAGGTCAAACCGGCCACACGTTGTTTTGCGGTAACCATGTATGCTAGGCATTACAGCAAGAGCGTGTAAGAGGTGACTTCAAAATAAGAGCATCGTTTGGGTAAACGAGGAGGCCATTTCACATTTATTCAGTCAGTCTGTGAATAATAAAACAATTAATGAATAATTCAACGAATAAACAAACAAACAAACAAATAAATACTAAATGCATGAACAATAAATTGAGTGATTGATAACTCATTAACAATAATATTTACTGCCTGCAAACTGTACTTTAGACAACATTTTAATTCCAATTGTGTGAATACTTAGTCAAACTTATTAATAAAGACTACATTTCTTAAAATCAATCTGAATTTAGTGACTAATTTCTTTTCACCTTTTTATCTCCAAATTGTTTTAGAAAAGCTGAAGGATTATGTTCTCTTTTATTAGTAATATATTGTCCTGCAACTCTGGCTTATAAACCCGATATCCTGACTTTTTTTTGCATGCCCAGTTTGCAATGCAGGCTATCTGTAAACAACTCTAGTCTCCAAGTAAAAGCTGGTAAAAACCCCGATAACTGCTTCATGTGCCAAGCACTAAAGTCCCTGAAGGTACCGTATTCCATTTCAATGGAATGAAGTGGTTCAACAACTACTGCACATGTACAATAGTTACGTTATTTGTTGATCCTCATTTTGTTGCTATCATACACTGATGCTCTGGTAAAGTCATGTGACCATCACTGCCCGTCTTGTACAGTGTGTCTAGTCTAGAACGGTTATAATAATGCAATGTATTCTGTGAAGATGTAGAGCACTGCTGTCCTTCCTGCCACTAATTCATATAAGTGAAAATGAAACTATGCTGATTGTGGGAGGGAAGCCTGTTGCTTGGCGGCTCTTTCAGAAGTCATTTCAGTAAGGCTGTGATCGAAATCCTTTTGCTAAAAATTCAGTTTAAACATTTTAATAGCTATAATACAAAAAAAGTTGAACACGCTAAAATATGTGGAGATTTCAGTTTGAGTGTGTCCCTGTGTCAGATTAAGTGTACTAAGTCAGTGTATTTAGAGGTAAAATAGCTCATATAAGGGATTTTAAAGGGCTTTCCTTTTTGAAATTCTATACCAAAATGTCCTGATAATCTCAGAGTGACACTCTGAAGTGGTCTGCTATGTTCTGAAGTGAACTTAGTTAGTGACAATTGGCCACACTAGAATATTCTGACACTGTAATAGTGAGACTATAAGGTCTTTTGCTATTAATCTGAAGTGAAAATAGTTTGTGACAATAGGCAATTTCCTTTTAGTCCAAATCAGAGTTTACAGGGAAGACAGCTCATATATCAGATTTTAAAGGGTTTCAATTTTGGAACTCTGCATCAGGATGTCCTGATATTATCTGAGTGACACTCTGAGTTGGTTTTGAATCAGCGCACGCTCTTGCAGTAACGCCTCGTGTATAACACGTACCACAAAACATTGTGTGTTGGCTTGACAGTGTTTTTCAAGCTAGACGGTGGGTTGACTGCAGTACTTCTTCTCAAGGGCATAACAGCGGATGTAAGATTTTCTTTTTTTTATATTATTAATTTTTATAAACGTCATCTTAAACTACAGTACTGTGATGGATGTTTATCCCAATGCTCTTATAATGGCATGACTTACTGTATGAAATGTTTCATTAAATTCATGCAGACGTACAATTTAATTTTTCTTTCTGTCCAGATACTTCTTTGGATCCAGTGAAAGGTAAAAAAATAATAATTTGTTGACAGTTTAGCTTTGTACTTTCACTTTCTCTATACGCTAACTTTTGTGTTTTCTGTGAATTCAATTGGATACATTTAATTACACATATTCAAGAATAATAAATACTTCGCTCGTGCAGCACCTGAGTCTGTTTTTACTAATTAATATTCTGAAATATGAATCCTCAAATATTCTGTCGACATTTGGTTTGTTTTTGGAAAAAAATTATTGTTTATTAATGTTTCTTGTTTACATGTTGCCTTATATCTTTTTGTAGCCATGGGTGGAAGATCGACAAAAGAGCAGCGTAAGATACTCAAAATATTTCAGAATCACACATTCATTTCACGAGTGTGAAGGAGAGGATAAGTAGATCACAAGTTGTGAATAAAACCCTGCACACAGTCAAACTTGCAAAAATACATTTGAGAAATGTAAAAGATTCTTCATTTGTGTTGAAATAATTTATTTGATGGATATATTACATCAATGTGTGCACTCTACTTGTCAGCTTTGATGTAAAAATGGAGGAGCATACCATGGGGGTGAGTGGTTTGTTTAATTTATGTTGCCTCTGTGTTTAATGGCTTTTCTTCAATTAACGATTGTTAAAACCTCTTTTTTGTAAATGACCTTACTTCTCACCTGATATATTACCTCAGTAAACATTTTAAACATTGTAAACATACGTTTTTAGTTTACAGCACTAGTTTCAAGTCTTCTTCAATACAGAATGATGCTCATTTAGTAAATTATGGTCCCAGTTACAGTAAAATAGGCAGAATAGATTGACAGGTCGCTACTGATACCAGAGCCGTATTCCTTGTCACTTCTCTGCAGTCGAAATATGGTCACTTCCACTCATTGGTTGCAAAACAACAAGGTGGCGATGGCCAAAATGCAGAATGCGAGGGATCAAAACGACAGTCAACACAACGATTGGTGACGTGACGTCACGAAAACTACTTCTTAAATCCAGCCACTGCATTTTATATAAATATAAATGATAAACAACAGCACTAACATGCTATGCTATATCTGATCAGAATCAGAACCATTTCCATTTATTCATCGATAGTTCAAATAGCTGTGGCAACATAATGTTATGGTGCAGTATCATATATTTAATATCTGTTCTAGTCTGTATTATCACAAATCTTTCTACGTACAAGTGAAAATGAAACTATTCTGACTGTGGGAGGGAGCCTATTATAGCATTTGTTGCTCCACACCCTTCCTTTGATTCTGATCATAATATTTTAGGCATGCAGCTATGCTTCCATGACGACACTGAAGGATGTCAGTTGGTTAGTAGTCACTGAAAAGCAGATGAACAGGCATTTGAGAATGAGAGACGAAAGTAAAACTGCCAGCTGAAGAAAAAAAAGATGTTTAGTGCATTAGTGTCACACTGACTTGTAACAGGTTAAACAGTTTAAGTGTCAGTGTAATGTAAAAGCCCCTTTTCCAAACAATGTAAACACCTGAGAGCGTCACAAAAGAGCATAAAACAACTTTGATTGCTGAAAAAAATACGGTATGAAAAAGTAATTTATATATTCATTGGTCAATATCTTCAAAACTAAATAAGACCTCAACAAACTTGATGTAATATTTGATGACCTTGGTCCAACATTGAGCATAGACCACCCAAACACAACAACCACCAGCAGCTACAATAAGAACAAGACCACAACCTGGTGCTGCCACAAGCGAGGCAGTGTTTGATGGGCATGAAGACCACATCTGCCTTTGGCCTTTGTCTACCTGCAGGATACTCAGGTTGTTTATCAAGCTCAGTCACTGGGTGGGGCTGTCAGCTGATGGAGAAAATATGCAACATCGTCACAGAGTAGGGAGGCGATATTCTTACATGGTACTGCAGCACATAGCTTTAAGTGATTTTGCCACCTTTCATCTCCATAGCTTACTGTTGATCATCGATATTTCAAATAGCTGTGGCAACATGATGTTATGGTGCAGTATCATATATTTAATATCTGTCCTAGTCTGTATTATCACAATGTTTTCTACGTTCAAGTGAAAATGAAACTATTCTGACTGTGGGAGGGAGCCTATTATAGCATTTGTTGCTCCACACCCTTCCTTTGATTCTGATCATAATATTTTAGGCATGCAGCTATGTCAGTTGGTTAGTAGTCACTGAAAAGCAGATGAACAGGCATTTGAGAATGAGAGACGAAAGTAAAACTGCCAGCTGAAGAAAAAAAAGATGTTTAGTGCATTAGTGTCACACTGACTTGTAACAGGTTAAACAGTTTAAGTGTCAGTGTAATGTAAAAGCCCCTTTTTCCAAACAATGTAAACACCTGAGAGCGTCACAAAAGAGCATAAAACAACTTTGATTGCTGAAAAAAATACGGTATGAAAAAGTAATTTATATATTCATTGGTCAATATCTTCAAAACTAAATAAGACCTCAACAAACTTGATGTAATATTTGATGACCTTGGTCCAACATTGAGCATAGACCACCCAAACACAACAACCACCAGCAGCTACAATAAGAACAAGACCACAACCTGGTGCTACCACAAGCGAGGCAGTGTTTGATGGGCATGAAGACCACATCTGCCTTTGGCCTTTGTCTACCTGCAGGATACTCAGGTTGTTTATCAAGCTCAGTCACTGGGTGGGGCTGTCAGCTGATGGAGAAAATATGCAACATCGTCACAGAGTAGGGAGGCGATATTCTTACATGGTACTGCAGCACGTAGCTTTAAGTGATTTTGCCACCTTTCATCTCCATAGCTTACTGTTGATCATCGATATTTCAAATAGCTGTGGCAACATGATGTTATGGTGCAGTATCATATATTTAATATCTGTCCTAGTCTGTATTATCACAATGTTTTCTACGTTCAAGTGAAAATGAAACTATTCTGACTGTGGGAGGGAGCCTATTATAGCATTTGTTGCTCCACACCCTTCCTTTTATTCTGATCATAATATTTTAGGCATGCAGCTATGTCAGTTGGTTAGTAGTCACTGAAAAGCAGATGAACAGGCATTTGAGAATGAGAGACGAAAGTAAAACTGCCAGCTGAAGAAAAAAAAATATGTTTAGTGCAATAGTATACCTGCAGGATACTGTGCTGTGCATTTCTCATCCTCAGTGACTAACTTGGTAGTAACACCGGCACTACATGAAGTCCCAGGAGACAAACTGTGTGCCCCCACTGCCAGCAGGCAGTGATCACCAAAAATCATGTTACAATGGTTTGGTTCAGGCATGGCATCTATTTTTCACTCTCTATTCATCCTCAACACAAAAACACAAATAAGACCGGGTTAGAAAATAACAGTGTCAACCACTGCAAGGTTGTGCCACCTAATAGCATGCACATACTATCCTTCTACTGTCAAATGTAAGTGTTGGAGCTATTTATTTTATATTAGTATTTTGTTATTTCATTAATAAGTAGTATAGTTTAATTATTCTAGTTATCTGATATATTAAGATTGCTTTTTCTCTTTAATAGTAATTTGTGTAGTTCTATAATTTGTTGTTGTTTTGGTAATTACTGTGGGCACCTGTGGCTATATATATGAGTAGACAGATCGGACCAGCATGCACCGGGGTGGGCCTATAGTTTTTACCAGTACAGGAGAGACGGTACGACAGGAGTTTTCTTTATTATTTTTGTTTGTTTGCTTGTTTTGTTTGCTTTACTAAATAAATAAGAAAATCGGAATCCTGCATGGACAATCTACTCTCTTCTGCCTGCGTAAAATACCGACCACGGTGCATCAGTGGCGTTTGATTATTGTTTGTTTTATTTTGATTTATACGACAAATGGCCACTACAGTAAGTTTAAACTGTCTGGTTACATTATACTGCATACTTTATAGTATAAAGTAGCAATACATGTAAATACTTAAGAACAATTACAACAAAAGTGTACTCTACATCAGTAAATATACCTACTTCCTTCATTGGTACTTTCCATGGTGCATTTTTTTTATTCTTTTCAGTCACATGATTGGCTTCATCCTGATAGTGAAAGTAAGTTGATAACTTATATAATAAGAACCGTTCTTGCTGTCAACATTAGTTGAAGTGGCACTCTGCAGATATAAAGGTAAGGACTTTCTATTATGTAACAACGGGTAATGTGTAACTGATTGTATTCATATGGTTTCATAAAATGTTTGTCTCTTTATGAATTTTAAACAGAAACACACTTTTATGAAAGACATGCTTTATGTACTGCAGCGTTAAGCCTTCACTTTTACCTCTTTACGTAATTAATCACAAAACTTGAAAGTGAAAATTGTCTTGACTGTCATTTCAATTTGGTACGTGTTGACATAACGTTCACATACTTGAACTATATTACTATAACTATATCTTTTTTTTTTGTTAGATTTGTGACCACTGTCTTGATGGTTGTCTCCTGTTATCATATTCTTGCTGTTGGCAACTGCTAGCACTAGTGCATAACATGTTCTATGTCATTTGCATCTTTTCCACTAAGAGTCTTTAATTGAAGTTAACATTTCAATTTAGGCATTTGCAACATTCCTTCTTCAGAACATTATATTTAAATTCATACACATTTACATGTTAATGTCTCCCTTTACAGCAACGGGGGAGGTAAGTCTTGAATTGTCATTATTTCACTTTGTAAATGTTCCAAATATTGCAAAAGTGATTGAAATGTATAACGCTAACATTTACCAAAAGGAAGGCATGATGTTGCTGAAGTGTTACGATACAACTTTATGTTAACTTATGTAACTTTCTCTTTAGCATATTTTAGTAAGCCTTGGAGAAATTAAACGTTGTTTAATACTTACGTCATTAAGTTACATAACAAACGTACTTAATTTAACCCAAACCGTGATTTATTTACTGAACTTAACCAAGTAGTTTTGCTTCAATTTGCAATGTTAACCACATATTTAAACTACTTTATACTTTGTGAATAATAAAAAAACTGTTAAAAACCTGGATGAGAAAAAAATGTGTTTGTAGTGTGCAACATTAAGACTTCACAACGGGGGTGTGGTGGCGCTTATTTAAAAGGGGGAATGAGACACACAATGGAGGCCGCGCTTAACACACTACGTGTGTATAAGAAAAAGCTCAGCAGTGTGGAACAACAATATTACAGCAGCAAGCACAACAAATATCTTTTAAAGCACTAAATGGGAAAAATTCACAATAACACGGTACCAGTAAAGATAAACTTAAACAAACAAACAAGGTTACAATAACACACTGTGACCTATCTCTGCACAGGCAATAGCCTCTTACTTGAGATCACTGCGTAGCGATCGGTGGAGTTTTATCCAGCCGATGACAGGGGACCGTAATGCGCTCTGTCGGCGGGTTAAGCGGCACGCTGGTCTTCGTATGGCAGCGGGAAAAACAGTGGACGTCGACTTGAATAGAATGAAGCAGGGATAGAAGTTTTCCTCTGTTCTTGTGTACGATGGACGATTTAAAAAAAAATGTTATAAATTTTGATAAACGTCATCTTAAACTACAGTACCGTGATGGATGTTTATCCCAATGCTCTTATAGTGGCATGACTTACTGTATGAACTGTATCACTAAATTCATGCAGAAGTACAATTACATTTTTCTTTCTGTCCAGATACTTCTTTGGATCCAGTAAAATGTAAAAAAATAATAATTTCTTGACAGTTTAGCTTTGTACTTTCACTTTCTCTATACTCTAACTTTTGTGTTTCCAGTGAATTCAATTGGATAAATTTAATTACACATATTCAAAAAGAATAAATACTTGAGTCTGTTTTACCGGTGATAACTTACATTTGAATATTCTGAAATATGAAGCCTCAAATATTCTGTCAACGTTTGGTTTGTTTTTGGTAATAAATTGTATAATAATGTTTCTTGTTTACACCTTATATCTTTTTGTAGCCATGGGGGTAGGATCGTCAGACATGCCTCCTGATCCTCCTGAGCGTAAGATACTTAAAATATTTCAGAACATTGTTTAAACTCAGAAGATTACATCACACATTTATTTCACGAGTGTGAAGGAGAGGATAAGATCCCAAGTTGTGAATAAAACCCTGCACACAGTCAAACATATTGCAAAAGTGATTGAAATGTATAACGCTAACATTTACCAAAAGGAATGCATGATGTTGCTGAAGTGTTACAGCTTTATGTTAACATATGTAACTTTCTCTTTAGCATATTTTAGTAAGTCATGGAGGAATGTGACGGAGTGAGTATGAGTCACATGTTGTACATTTAATATTAAATATAATAAAGTATACTGTTCAAATGTTCCTTTTCTTTGATTTAAAGGAACTACCCGAGAGATCTCGATTTTGTGAAATCTTACCAACCTCAAAACAAAGATGTCAAACATCTCCGAATTCTGCTTCATGGACCGGTCGGGTCTGGCAAGTCCAGTTTCATCAACTCTGTTGAAACTGTTTTAAAAGGCAGAGTTACTTGTCGAGCTTCGACAGATGCAAACTCTGGAAGCAGCTTTACCCAAAAGGTATGAATAACTTAATTGTGGTGACTTTAAAGAACTGTTTAAATGTTTCAGAAACAATCACAGCCTTATAACTGAAATGGCTATGAAAGCATTAAAGATAACTGATCACATTTGTGCATTTCCACTGATAATTTCCGTACACTATCCAATATTTAGCTTTCTACCATGGTCACTCAAACAAATCAGAATTGTGATTGGTTGGAGGGATTCAAATTTAGTAACCGAACAGTTTAATTGGACATCTATGATGTATTGTAGGCCAATGTAATCAATTGCCTTTCTACATTAACGTGTCATTATGACACTGTAGGTAATGCATCAAGCACTGACTCTTAGGAAAAGAGTTTGGAGCTCGTGTTGTTTATGTCACCATCACCAACAGCTGTAACAAATGATGATCTCAGTTAAAACGACGCAAATTTAATTTGAAATGTGTTTGATATTTGTGTAAATCTAGAAGTACAAATGAATTGACGTTAAAATAAAAGATTGAAATAGAGAACTAAAAACTCTGAGCCCAGCCTTGTGAATCTCTGACAGTTTAGATGGTGCTTAACGTAGCCTAATCAGCAGTGCAATAGAGAGGACAGCAGAGATACAGCAACAAGAGTTTGATTCTGAATTTTTGATTGTGTGCTTTTTTTTGTTACCGTGCAGACAAGCTTAGATTTATAGCTTTAATTGAATGCCTCACCTGTTGTTTTCTTGGGAGAAACGATGTCTGTTTGACATTTTTAATTGCAAGTTTATCAGGGATTTGCTAAAGTGATGCAAATAATTCCACCTTCTGCTTTACAGTACACGGCTTATAAAATCCGCAAAGACCCTGATAGCTTTTACTCTGTCATTTTCAATGACATCATGGGCTCTGAGCAAAATACTAAGACAGGAGTTGATGTGGAAGAGGTGAAACTGGCCATGAGGGGACATGTGTCAGATGGTTATAAGGTACAACTCTTTGAACTCTGACATTATTTAAGTTATCTACCTTTCTTTTTTCATACAGTTTTGCATTTGACACTTTTTTTTGCATTACATTGTGCCAAATGCTATTGTTTAACTGTTTTGTTGAATAGTTAACAGTCGATCATCTTTTTTTAAATCGTTTTTCTAGTTCAATCCTGTAGCCCAGCTTCAGGAGACTGATAGGGACTACAAATCATCTCCCACTCTGGAAGACAGAGTTCACGTCCTGGTCTGTGTCATTCCTGCTGGCTCAGTATCTTTAATAAGTAAAGAAGTTGTGAAGAAGTTGAGAAAAGTCAGAAAAGCAGCCGCTGAAATGGGTAAGAGCAGACATCACAACGGTCATGACTGTGTTCACTAATGGAACCAGATCTGGTTTTATGAATCAAAATACCAGCAAAGCAAATACGGATTATGTTTCTGTCTTTACAGGAATTCCCCAACTGGCTATTCTCACCAAAGTTGATGAAGCGTGTCCTGAGGCGGAAAATGATATAAACGAAACATACAGGATCAAGTACTTGAAGGAACAGGTAGGTTTTTATTGGTGATTTTGTGTTTGTTGTCAGAGCTCAACTTTCAGAATTTGAGCACGAGAATCTCATTTTTTTTGCCATTCACTAATCAACTGAAATCCTGTTACTTAGGTCGACCAATTCAGCATGTTGCTCGGCATTTCATCGAACTGCATCTTTCTTGTGAAGAACTACCACTCAGAAACCAACACAAATGATGATATCAATGTGCTGATCCTGAGCGCACTGAAACAGATGATTTGCTTCGGAGAAGACTTTCTCAACAACCTGTAGACCTACACACTGCTGAGGCAAACCTTGTATGATCAAACAAAGCTCTACGTGTCAGTTTCCACTTGTTGCGTGCATAGTTTACTTTCAAAATAAACTTCCTTCTTTACAGAAAGTTAGGTTTGGGAAAAGAGAGTGGGTGACGTTCACTTAACTTACTAACAACTCACGTGAAAGAAATGGCTTCTTTAAAACAATAATAATAATAACAGTTATGTGCAGGATGATTTTTGTGATTTTTATTTTAATTTTCAAGCATGTTATGCACATATTGTAGGCTTCATTACATGCGTCTTAGTTGATTTAGTTAAACATTTTGAAAATGTTTCTCCTATTTTACTTTGTGGGATAAAATAAGTATGCTTGTGTGTAGTGCAACATTACATGAAATACATTGTGTAATAAATAATAATATGAGAAAAACACAATAATGTTATATCAACATGTCAATGTGAAGCAATTTTGTATGTGCACTTTGCTGTTGTGAAATGTTTTTTCCTCTTGCTTTTTATTCCAATAAAATAGTTTATTGCAGGTTTTTTTCTTTTATTATATTTCACCAGATTTGATTTCAAGCATTTCTTTTCATTTTTCTCTAAAGACTGTTGTTTTATTTCACAACGTCAATACTATCAACTAAATGTTTTAATTTCTTATACCATTTTCATCTCTGAATTTGTGTCTGTTTGTTAATCCAGACAACCGGGCAGAGCACGTCTGTGATTCACTGTTCATTCACATGGAAGCAACATCTTCACTTGTCTCTAAGAAAACCTGGTGCTACCAGGTTATGGTCTTGCTACCAGGTTGAGGCAGTGTTTGATGGGCATGAAGACCACAGCTGCCTTTGGCCTTTGTCTACCTGCAGGATACTCAGGTTGTTTATCAAGCTCAGTCACTGGGTGGGGCTGTCAGGTGATGGAGAAAATATCTAAATGTCACAGAGATTAGGGAGGCGATATTCTTCCATGGTACTGCAGCACGTGGGTTAATGTGATTTTGCCACCTTTCATCTCCATAGCTTACTGTTGGACCCATTGGTGACCAAGATGGCTGAAACCTTTGTGTGGGGTCCGGGCCTTCTGGAGGAACTTTCTATCAGCTTTTCAAAATTTAACATCCATGTAACTTGGTTCCTGAGAGGCTGGAATTCAATGTGTAACACAAACAACCTCCCACACGCCTACAACTGACTGGCATGAGAGTCAGCTTTCAAATCACATGATCTAAAGGAAACTGAAAGGATGCTAAAACATTTAAAGCTGCGTGGCAGAACACAATACGCATCAATGTAGATAACACCATAAAAGCATCAACAACTTCGCTCTTAGCTTATATAGTAACCATGTCTTTGCCATTTACTAGTTTGTGAACGTCAAGTCATGATTATTAACTGCTTGAATTTGTCGATAGGAAACTGTGGTTAAGTTATATAATCACATAATTTGTCAAAGTCATAAAAGGGAACTTAGAATACTGTATAAAAAGCTTGATTTCTCAACTGCAGAGTGATTACGGTTCACCATCACCAGTTCTTTAAAGCCAGCCTCCACTTCAAAAATGAGGTCAAACCAGCCACATGTTGTTTTGCGGTAACCTTGTATGCTAGGCATTACAGCAAGAGCGTGTAAGAGGTGACTTCAAAATAAGAGCATCGTTTGGGTAAACGAGGAGGCCATTTCACATTTATTCAGTCAGTCTGTGAAAAATAAAACAATTAATGAATAATTCAACGAATAAACAAACAAACAAACAAATAAATACTAAATGCATGAACAATAAATTGAGTGATTGATAACTCATTAACAATAATATTTACTGCCTGTAAACTGTACTTTAGACAACATTTTAATTCCAATTGTGTGAATACTTAGTCAAACTTATTAATAAAGACGACATTTCTTAAAACCAATCTGAATTTAAAATGACAGTACACCACCTCAGATTCAGAAACTTAAAGGTTCCACGAAGTGACTAATTTCTTTTCACCTTTTTATCTCCAAATTGTTTTAGAAAAGCTGAAGGATTATGTTCTTTTTTATTAATAATATATTGTCCTGCAACTCTGGCTTATAAACCTGATATCCTGACTTTTTGTTGCATGCCCAGTTTGCAATGCAGGCTATCTGTAAACAACTCTAGTCTCCAAGTAAAAGCTGATAAAAACCCCGATAACTGCTTCATGTGCCAAGCACTAAAGTCCCTTAAGTTAGCGTATTACATTTCAATGGAATGAAGTGGTTCAACAACTACTGTACATGTACAGTAGTTACGTTATTTGTTGATTCTCATTTTGTTGCTATCATACACTGATGCTCTGGTAAAGTCATGTGACCATCACTGCCCGTCTTGTACAGTGTGTCTAGTCTAGAACGGTTATAATAATGCAATGTATTCTGTGAAGATGTAGAGCACTGCTGTCTTCCTGCCACAAAGTCATATGAAAATGAAACTATGCTGATTGTGGGAGGGAAGCCTGTTACAGCATGTGTTTCTCTACTTCTTTCCTTTGTTTCTGATCAACAATGTTAAGCCATGCATGCAGCTATGCTCATTTAGTTTTGCAAAAAATTCACAATTTAAACTTTTTAATAGCTATAATATTAAAAATGTTGAACACGCTAAAATATGTGGAGATTTCAGTTTGAGTGTGTCCAGCTCATATATTAGATTTTAAAGGGTTTCAATTTTGGATCTCTGCATCAGGATATCCTGATATTATCTGATTGACACTCTGCACGCTCTTGCAGTAACGCCTCGTGTATAGCACGTACCACAAAACATCGTGGGTGTTGGCTTGACAGTGCTTTTCAAGGTAGACGGTGGGTTGACTGCACTACTTCTTCTCAAGGGCATAACAGCGGATGTAAGATTTTCTTTTTTTAAATATTATTAATTTTTATAAACACCATTCTAAACTACAATACCGTGATGGATGTTTATCCCAATGCTCTTATAGTGGCATGACTTACTGTATGAACTGTATCATTAAATTCATGCAGAGGTAAAATGTAATTTTTCTTTCTGTCCAGATACGTAGTCATAAGTAACTAGTGTGCACTATAGGCCCATCGTAATACCTTGTATGTATTTTGATATTATCAAATATGATGCACTGTTATAGATGAAACTCCGACTAACATTAGATCAAAAATTAGATCAAATTAGCTATCTTGACCAACTACAACAGTAAAATGCTGCTTACTCATTTATGCCTAAGTACCACTTATATAATATAATATAACACTCACATGGACATGTTTTTTACTTTAGATACTGCAAACAATACTTAGAGACTTTTACTAAGTCTTATTTTCACTTGAATCTGGAAAGCTATGGAGTGTTTTTGTGAGTTACAGGTCATCGTTTACTCTCACAGCTCTCATAGCGTCCCTTTTGTGAAAAAAGAAAAGAAAAAAGAAACATGGTACACAACCCGCCCAGCACCAAACAGCTGGTGAACATACTGAAGCATTTATTGTAGCAGCTAAATAGCCACATATTTGTCTCAGGAGATGGTTGAATAATGGATTTGCAGTTGCGGATGTTCACGGCAGTGTGGCTTATAAAGAGGATATGAAATGTATGGTGAGAGAGTCTAGATCCTCTTGAAATGTCAGTTAGTACAGAGAAGTCAAGTCACTTCCTCTTGCTGTGGTTCATGAGTTAAATAAATACATCTGATCTAACCTCAATCAACCAGTTCAATCTTTCTTAAAAACATTTTGAGGATATATTTATAACTGTAAATGTGTGTGAGGTGTTACTGTTTGCTTCTAAACCCTCTTTTGCGTGATAGCTTTCCCACACAGCTGTCACGATGTCACTATGTAATGAAAAGTGTTCACATGTTTGTATTTTTTGTGGCAGCAATAGAATACGATGTCTTACATTCATAACTAAGTTCATACTTTTTGCTTGTTACCTTTTAAAGCCTGTTGATCAACTAAAGAAAATAATACACATTTCTCATATGCAGTAGAGATTTCCGAAGATGGAAAAATCACATGAATCAGCTCCACCGTACCCTGGGCCACCTATGAACTATGGGGGTGCAATGCCACAGCCAGGTATGTACCCTCAGCCGGGCCTCTCGCCTGGAGCGCCTCCACCTGGAGTTTATCAGGGAGGTCTGTGCCTGACCCAGTCAAAAGCTGATACTGTTACCCCTGGTTAATTGTACCCATCTACGGACTAACAACACTATTTCACATCTTTTTCTTTAAAACAAATGGACCTTTGTTTTTAAGCTTTGGCTGTATGACAAAAAAAAAAAAAATATATACATACATACGCACTTACATGTATTTTATGCAAAGCCACAGATGATCTATGGAAATATCTGTTCTCAACCATCCTTTCCTGCTTTGGTAAACTGTGATTTATCTACCAGGTGTTGCTTATGCTCCGGCCCAGGGTGCACCTGTCACAACAGGTGAGACTGTTGCTTTTGATGTTTCACAAATAAGTTTCAAATGAGTCCACGGGATTTTGCATAGGGAGAAGTTCGGGGTGGTGGATGAATTGCTGCACTTTCATACAGAACATTGCTGTTTGTGTCCCATGCGAACCTAAACATAAGCAAGTAGTAGTTTTGAAGCTAACAAAGTACTTTTGTTTTTTGTAGTCATTTTAAGCCAAACCAGTGAACATAAAGTTTTCTAGCGTTTTTTTCTGATGTATTGTTGGTTTATGTTTAAAATTCTTTCCCTCAAATGTATATTTTAAAGTGCAGTTTAGATGTATGGGAACCTTATTCTGTAGGAGACATCAGGCTGCAGGTCTGAAAAGTGAAACAAATGTGGAAATGCCTTCAACTTTTCAACAGAGGGCGACTTCTCTGATTGCAAAAAGAAGTGCCTACCTATCCTGACTCCACTTCTGACTTGAATTATTACCTCAGTAAACATTGTAAACATGAGTTTATGGTCTCAATCATGAATGTCAAGTCTTCTTCAATACAGCATGATGTTCATTTAGTAACTGATGCTCCTATTTAGAGTAAATTAGATGATAAAGCAGGCTATGCTTTAGGGCGGGGCTACCTTGTTGTCCAGTTTGGTAGTTATGTGTGTTTTCATCTTACAACTTTAACCCTTTCACACGTTGTCAGTGCATTAGAGTTAATTATAACCTTTTTGGTCACGCTTTGGTTGCAAAAAGCCAAGATGGCGACGGCCAAAATGTAAAACTTAAAGCCTCAAAACACCAGTCCACAAACCAATGGGTGACTTCCAGATGACTGTGGCCACTTCTTATAGACAGTCTATGGTGAAACACAATTGAGATGCACCATTTGTCAGAAGATGTTCATGAATATTATGTTCACAGCCTGCACACACAGTAAACACAACTGTGAACACACATCTGAGAGCAGATAGTGTTTTCGTTCCTGTTTGTGAAGTGAGAAAACACAAAACCACAAAGGCAGTGGACACAGTCTGCAGTTTCCCTCCAAAGTGATCTAAAGAATAGCCCATTTATAGCCTCTGTGCATAATAAACAGCTATTGTTCATTGTTTCTTCTGTTGATGCACGTTCACATTTTGAGTGTTGCTTGTAAAAGATGAGTAAGGAGCAGCTCATATGAAGTTTAGGCTTCTCACCTGAAGGATGTGTTGCAATTCTCACATCTACATTGAAATACATTTTAAAGTACTTTTTATATTACTGTCTTTCCATCAATGACTTAAATTACAGGAAAGGGGAGTTGGAAACAAACAGAAACAAAACAGAAAGTCATTATCAAGTTACAGTTGCTGTGCTATTGGCAGCCTCTGCTGGTCTTGCTGAGTCAGTGCAGTCAGTACATTTCATCCTCAAATCTGGTGATGACATCTAAGACTGAAAAGTCTAAAATAACAACAGAAATGTCTGACTTGCTGGCCACAACGGTTATTATTACATAATGCATTACGAAAATAAATCATTAGTTATTACCTAAAAAAGGGGAACTACTAACTTCCAGTTAGCTTGTACAAGTGAATATGGAGACTAAAGAATATGAAGATAAAACCTGAATTGTATGTGCTGTGCATTTCTCATCCTCAGTGACTCACTTGGTTGTAACTCCGGCACTACATGAAGTCCCAGGACAAACTGTGTGCCCCCACTGCCAGCAGGCAGTGATCACCAACACAGAGCACACTGCCGGCCTGATGACCTGGGCCGTCTGTGGTGGCCTCGCCATCTTTGGGTAAAAACTTGTCTAGTTTCTATCTCGTAAAAAGTACAAAAAAATCATTTTTCACAAACTGGTATTAACTGGAATTACAAAATTCTCTTGGTTTTCACCAACAGGTGTTTTCTCTGCTGTTGTATCCCGTTCTGCGTTGAGGCCTGTCAAGATGTGGAGCATCGCTGTCCTTCCTGCCAAAAAGTCATCTACGTGTACAAGCGACTTTAAAATTGATTGTGAATGGGGGAGAATATCACAACGCTTATCTGTAGTCTCTCTTACTCTACAACGTTCTTTTTTATACAGATCAAAGTTATAATCCAAAAGGCTTTCATCCTATACTGACATCTTGTCTGTCATGTTGTGACTCTGTCACCCTTTGATTTGAATGCTAATGATATATGCATCATACTGTGTTATATACAAAAAACTTTTTTTCAGCTGTCTGCTGTAGTCGTTAGTCGCCCATTTTGTGCAGTTGGTCACCGGTTTTACTGCAGCACACTAATTCTATTTGTTGGTCAAAGGTCACTGTGACCTCATAAACCACTACTAATTTGCCAAGTATGATGATTTCATACAAATATCTGATGAAATGAAGTGATGGCATTTTGGACAGACATGGCGTTATACAATGGAGAGGTGATCACTCAATAGTTTTCGTTAAAAGGCATTTGTTTAATTCACTGTTTGGTACTTTCTACCAAGAGGATACATACGACTGAGAGATTAAAGCCACGCTAGCTGCTCTGTGAGGCTGTACACAGTGGTGCTGAATGCTCACATTAGCATGCTAACATGCTCGAAAATGCAAACATACTAATGCTTCGTAATAATATGTTCACGTTTGAGTTATGGATGTTAACATGCTAACACTTGCTACCTGTCATTAAACACAAAGTGCAGTTGAGTCTGATGAAATGTCTTTGTTTTGCAGCTGTGTGGTCATAAACTCAACATAAACTGAAGGCTTATCTATCAGTTGCTAAGATTGTGGCGATAGAGGAAAGTCCCGATCACAAAAGCCATTCTTCTGGAAGCCATGAATGTCTGTACAACTTGTTTTTGCATCTGATTGCAGTTATCCAAGTGGCAAAGTATAAATGTGCTTGAAGCCAATGTGTCGGTTGTGAGAGGTGAGAGGCAGCCTGCACCAGAGGTCTGCCCAGAGGGCCACTTCCACCCAAACCTCTCAAAGGCAATTAAGAGGGGGAGGGAAAACTGTAAGCGCAGGATTTGGGAAAAGAGAGAGAGAGAATAAAACATTTGTTTATTTGTTTGTATAGGCTAAGTCTAACAACCTTACATTTAATTCATGTTTTTTCTCGTGTATTTTCATATATGACATGTAGGGTATAGCTTTATTCATTATATTTCATGACACAATTGTCCTTGCATCCTGCCACTATTCCCCAAAATACATATAATTTACCATACATTCACTGTAACTGCGTGTACCTATTTAGACTGATCTTTGGGGATTGCACTGTTTTTGCAATTAGGCACATTTGCATAGAAAGGGTGCCATTGTTTTGCAACTGTGTTACCTAATTCAAATATGTGCAAATTCCACAGGAGCAACGAGACACTATTTGCATGTGATATATATAAGTTAAATCCAAATTTTGTGGGTAAACTATGTTCTTACTTCAAAAATCATACCTGTTAACAATGGTTTGGTTCAGGCATGGCATCTCTTTCTCACTCTCTATTCATCCTCCCAAAACACAAATAAGACCGGGTTAGAAAATAAGAGAGGGACAAAAAACAGGGAAAGAGAGATCAGAGCAGAAAAGCATTAAGTTGGCTAACGAGTAAACTAAACAGAAACTTGAACTTATCTTTCCAGATATGTGATCCGTATTATTTTAGTAAATTAAACACTTTTTATGTGGAACATCACTGCACCATTATTTAAGCTCACATCCTATCAGGTGGCAACCTACAGTGCGGGAAAGTGGAGCCTTCGTGAAAGTGCCTTAAACTTGCATTCTCTCTACTGACCAGCAGGCGGCGACTTCTCTTGTTGCAAAAAGAAGTCTCTGAGTAAATGACCTTACTTCTCACCTGATATATTACCTCAGTAATCATTTTAAACATTATAAACACAAGTTTTTGGTTTAAATCGCTAGTTTCAAGTCTTCTTCAATACAGAATGATGTTCATTTAGTAAATTATGGTCCCAGTTACAGTAAAATAGGCAGAATAGATTGACCGGTCGCTACTGCTACCAGAGCCGTATTCCTTGTCGCTTCTCTGCAGTCGAAATATGGTCACTTCCACTCATTGGTTGCAAAAAAGCAAGATGGCGATGGCCAAAATGCCAAATGCGAGGCATCAAAACGACTAATACAACGATGGGTGAAGTGTCGTCACGACATCTACGTCCACTTCTTATATCCAGTCACTGCATTTTATGTAAAATGCACTTTTTCACGGCTGTTCAACACAAACAAGTGTCTCTAGTGTCTAGAGAAGTATGAGAAAAGATCATCCTCTCTGTCACCTATCAGAAAACTTGTGTTAAAGAGACAGTCAGATATGCGGCTCCATCTGACGCCCTATGGGGCTTTGTTCAACATAGCACCTCCAGCTCTCCATTACATACATTACACATTTTCACTTTAAAATGCATTGCATTGTTAAAAAAATACGTTTTTTTTTATTGTCTTTTAGTTCATTTCGGAAAGCAAACATACGTTGTTGCTAATTGATTAATAACAGCAGCAACATTTTTTTGAATGCATCAGAATTATAATTTCTAAATGACTCAATACCACTAACTGCCTCGTATGCAAGTTTTTATTACTACACTGTGTCTAAGGAGCGTACAGAGGAATCATTCAGATCAGAACTATCACACAAAATTTAACCTAAAGTATTTTCTGTACTTCTAATTAAGTACAAACTATACTTTAAGTATATGTAGTCACCAGCCAGGAGAATAATCCCTTTCAGTGTTGTCGTCATATGCAGGACCATATATTACAGAAAGTCAAGATTAAATAAGACATTGTTCCAATCTCTTTCCCTTTACTGTAATATGAATTCTAATAATTTATGTGATGAACAAAGTGTGCCTCACCTGTCTGGTCCTTCTGTATTGTATTTTACTGCTTGTTATGAGTCATTTGTACTTTGAAAGAAAGGGATTTAGGAGAGGATAAAAAAAACAAGAAGACACCTGCCAACCCTATGCCCTGCACATGCAGCAGTCATTCACCTTTGTTACCGATGGCAGGGGGAAGTATAATCCTGTACATTTCCCCACTGCAGGACTAATAAAGTTTATCTTATCTTATAAAGTAAAGGCTGAACTAAACAGAAACCTAACAGCATGTACATAATATCCTTCTACTGTCAAATGTAAGTTTAAACTGGCTGGTTACATTATACTGTAACCTACTTTATAGTATAAAGTAGCAATACATGTAAATACTTAAGAACAGTTACAACAAAAGTGTACTCTACATCAGTAAATGTACCTACTTCCTTCATTGGTACTTTCAATGGTGCTTCACTCTGTGTGTTTGAGCTCAGATTGCTGACTTTGCTGTTATGGGATAGTCTTGGTGTTGGCAGGTTGGTCAATAAACTTGGATTAATGATTGGCCTCATCCTGAAAGTGAAAGTAAGTGATAACTTATATAATAAGAACCGTTCTTGTTGTCAACATTAGTTGAAGGTGCACTCTGCAGATATAAAGGTAAGGACTTTATATTATGTAACAACGGGTACTGTTTAACTGATTGTATCCATATGGTTTCATAAAATGTTTGTCTCTTTATGAATTTTAAACAGAAACACACTTTTATGAAAGACATGCTTTATGTACTGCAGCGTTAAGCCTCTTCCTCTTCCTGCCTCTTACCTCTTTACGTAATTAATCACAGAACTTGAAAGTGAAAATTGTCTTGACTGTCATTTCAATTTGGTCTGTGTTGACATAACTTTCATATACTTGAACTATATATTTATGGTTAAATTCGTGACCACTGTCTTGATGGTTTCACCTTTGTCTCCTGTTGTCATATTCTTGCTGTTAGCAACTGCTAGCACTGATGCATAACATGTTCTATGTCATTTGCATCTTTACCACTAAGAGTCTTTAATTGAAGTCAACTTTTCAATTTAGGCATTTGCAACATTCCTTCTCCAGAACATTATATTTAAATTCATGCACATTTACATGTTAATGTCTCCCTTTACAGCAATGGGGGGAGGTAAGTCTTGAATTGTCATTATTTCACTTTGTAAATGTTCCAAATATTGCAAAAGTGATTGAAATGTATAACGCTAACATTTACCAAAAGGAATGTTGCTGAAGTGTTACAGCTTTATGTTAACATATGTAACTTTCTCTTTAGCATATTTTAGTAAGCCATGGAGGAATGTGACGGAGTGAGTATGAGTCACATGTTGTACATTTAATATTAAATATAATAAAGTATACTGTTCAAATGTTCCTTTTCTTTGATTTAAAGGAACTACCGGAGAGATCTTGATTTTGTGAAATCTTACCAACCTCGAAACAAAGATGTCAAACATCTCCGAATTCTGCTTCATGGACCGGTCGGGTCTGGCAAGTCCAGTTTCATCAACTCTGTTGAAACTGTTTTAAAAGGCAGAGTTACTGGTCGAGCTTTGACGGATGCAAACTCTGGAAGCAGCTTTACCCAAAAGGTTTGAACAACTTAATTGTGGTGACTCTAAAAAACTGTTTAAATGTTTCAAAAGCAATCACAGCCTTATAACTGAAATGGCTATGAAAGCATTAAAGATAACTGATCACATTTGTGCATTTCCACTGATAATTTCCATACACTATCCAATATTTAGCTTTCTACCATGGTCACTAAAACAAATCAGGATTGTGATTGGTTGGAGGGATTCAAATTTAGTAACCGAACAGTTTAATTCGACATCTATGAAGTATTGTGGGCCAATGTGTTCAATTGCCTTTCAACATTAATGTGTCATTATGACACTGTAGGTAATGCATCAAGCACTGACTCTTAGCAAAAGAGTTTGGAGCTCGTGTTGTTTATGTCACCATCACCAACAGCTGTAACAAATGATGATCTCAGTTAAAACGACGCAAATTTAATTTGAAATGTGTTTGATATTTGTGTAAATCTAGAAGTACAAATGAATTAACATTTAAATAAAGGATTGAAATAGAGGACTAAAAAACTTTTTTTCCCCAAAACATTTTAAAACTCTGAGCCCAGCCTTGTGAACCTCTGACAGTTTAGATGGTGCTTAACGTAGCCTAATCAGCAGTGCAATAGAGAGGACAGCAGAGATACAGCAACAAGAGTTTGATTCTGAATTTTTGATTGTGTGCTTTTTTTTGTTACCGTGCAGACAAGCTTAGATTTATAGCTTTAATTGAATGCCTCACCTGTTGTTTTCTTTAATTGCAAGTTTATCAGGGATTTGCTAAAGTGATGCAAATAATTCCACCTTCTGCTTTACAGTACACGGCTTATAAAATCCACAAAGACCCTGATAGCTTTTACTCTGTCATTTTCAATGACATCATGGGCTTTGAGCAAAATACTAAGGCAGGAGTTGATGTGGAAGACGTGAAACTGGCCATGAAGGGACATGTGCCAGATGGTTATAAGGTACAACTCTTTGAACTCTGACACTATTTAAGTTATCTACTTTTCTTTTTTCATACAGTTTAGCGTTTTACACTTTTTTTTGCATTACATTGTGCCAAATGCTATTGTTTAACTGTTTTATTGAATAGTTAACAGTAGATCATCTTTTTTTAAATCGTTTTTCTAGTTCAATCCTAAAGTCCGGTTTCAGAAGACTGATAAGGACTACAAATCATCTCCCACTCTGGAAGACAGAGTTCACGTCCTGGTCTGTGTCATTCCTGCTGGCTCAGTATCTTTAATAAGTGAAGAAGTTGTGAAGAAGTTGAGAGAAGTCAGACTAGCAGCCACTGAAATGGGTAAGAGCAGACATCACAACTGTCATGACTGTGTTCACTAATGGAACCAGATCTGGTTTTATGAATCAAAATACCAGCAAAGCAAATACGGATTATGTTTCTGTCTTTACAGGAATTCCCCAACTGGCTATTCTCACCAAAGTTGATGAAGCGTGTCCTGAGGCGAAAAACTATATAAACGAAACATACAGGATCAAGTCCTTGAAGGAACAGGTAGGTTTTTATTGGTGATTTTGTGTTTGTTGTCAGAGCTCAACTTTCAGAATTTGAGCACAAGAATCTCATTTTTTTTGCCATTCACTAATCAACTGAAATCCTGTTACTTAGGTCGACCAATTCAGCATGTTGCTCGGCATTCCAGTGAACTGCATCTTTCTTGTGAAGAACTACCACTCAGAAACCAACACAAATGATGATATCAATGTGCTGATCCTGAGCGCACTGAAACAGATGATTTGCTTCGGAGAAGACTTTCTCAACAACCTGTAGACCTACACACTGCTGAGGCAAACCTTGTATGATCAAACAAAGCTCTACGTGTCAGTTTCCACTTGTTGCATGCATAGTTTACTTTCAAAATAAACTTCCTTCTTTACAGAAAGTTAGGTTTGGGAAAAGAGAGTGGGTGACGTTCACTTAACTTACTAACAACTCATGTGAAAAAAATGGCTTCTTTAAAACAATAATAATAATAACAGTTATGTGCAGGATGCTTTTTGTGATTTTTATTTTAATTTTTAAGCATGTTATGCACATATTGTAGGCTTCATTACATGCGTCTTAGTTGATTTAGTTAAACATTTTGAAAATGTTTCTCCTATTTTACTTTGTGGGATAAAATAAGTATGCTTGTGTGTAGTGCAACACTACATGAAATACATTGTGTAATAAATAATAATATGAGAAAAACACAATAATGTTATATCAACATGTCAATGTGAAGCAATTTTGTATGTGCACTTTGCTGTTGTGAAATGTTTTTTCCTCTTGCTTTTTATTCCAATAAAATAGTTTATTGCAGGTTTTTTTCTTTTATTATATTTCACCAGATTTGATTTCAAGCTTTTTTTTTCATTTTTCTCTAAAGACTGTTGTTTTATTTCACAACGTCAATACTATCAACTAAATGTTTTAATTTCTTATACCATTTTCATCTCTGCATTTTTGTCTGTTTGTTAATCCAGACAACCGGGCAGAGCACGTCTGTGATTCACTGTTCATTCACATGGAAGCAACATCTTCACTTGTCTCTAAGAAAACCTGGTGCTACCAGGTTGTGGTCTTGCTACCAGGTTGAGGCAGTGTTTGATGGGCATGAAGACCACGCTGCCTTTGGCCTTTGTCTACCTGCAGGATTCTCAGGTTGTTTATCAAGCTCAGTCACTGGGTGGGGCTGTCAGGTGATGGAGAAAATATCTAAATGTCACAGAGATTAGGGAGGCGATATTCTTCCATGGTACTGCAGCACGTAGGTTAATGTGATTTTGCCACCTTTCATCTCCATAGCTTACTGTTGGACCCATTGGTGACCAAGATGGCTGAAACCTTTGTGTGGGGTCCGGGCCTTCTGGAGGAACTTTCTATCAGCTTTTCAAAATTTAACATCCATGTAACTTGGTTCCTGAGAGGCTGGAATTCAATGTGTAACACAAACAACCTCCCACACGCCTACAACTGACTGGCATGAGAGTCAGCTTTCAAATCACATGATCTAAAGGAAACTGAAAGGATGCTAAAACATTTAAAGCTGCGTGGCAGAACACAATGTAGATAACACCATAAAAGCATCAACAACTTCGCTCTTAGCTTATATAGTAACCATGTCTTTGCCATTTACTAGTTTGTGAACGTCAAGTCATGATTATTAACTGCTTGAATTTGTCGATAGGAAACTGTGGTTAAGTTATATAATCACATAATTTGTCAAAGTCATAAAAGGGAACTTAGAATACTGTATAAAAAGCTTGATTTCTCAACTGCAGAGTGATTACGGTTCACCATCACCAGTTCTTTAAAGCCAGCCTCCACTTCAAAAATGAGGTCAAACCAGCCACATGTTGTTTTGCGGTAACCTTGTATGCTAGGCATTACAGCAAGAGCGTGTAAGAGGTGACTTCAAAATAAGAGCATCGTTTGGGTAAACGAGGAGGCCATTTCACATTTATTCAGTCAGTCTGTGAAAAATAAAACAATTAATGAATAATTCAACGAACAAACAAAGAAACAAACAAATAAATACTAAATGCATGAACAATAAATTGAGTGATTGATAACTCATTAACAATAATATTTACTGCCTGTAAACTGTACTTTAGACAACATTTTAATTCCAATTGTGTGAATACTTAGTCAAACTTATTAATAAAGACGACATTTCTTAAAACCAATCTGAATTTAAAATGACAGTACACCACCTCAGATTCAGAAACTTAAAGGTTCCACGAAGTGACTAATTTCTTTTCACCTTTTTATCTCCAAATTGTTTTAGAAAAGCTGAAGGATTATGTTCTTTTTTATTAATAATATATTGTCCTGCAACTCTGGCTTATAAACCCGATATCCTGACTTTTTGTTGCATGCCCAGTTTGCAATGCAGGCTATCTGTAAACAACTCTAGTCTCCAAGTAAAAGCTGATAAAAACCCCCGATAACTGCTTCATGTGCCAAGCACTAAAGTCCCTTAAGTTACCGTATTACATTTCAATGGAATGAAGTGGTTCAACACCTACTGTACATGTACAGTAGTTACGTTATTTGTTGATCCTCATTTTGTTGCTATCATACACTGATGCTCTGGTAAAGTCATGTGACCATCACTGCCCGTCTTGTACAGTGTGTCTAGTCTAGAACGGTTATAATAATGCAATGTATTCTGTGAAGATGTAGAGCACTGCTGTCCTTCCTGCCACAAAGTCATATAAGTGAAAATGAAACTATGCTAATTGTGGGAGGGAAGCCTGTTACAGCATGTGTTTCTCTACTTCTTTCCTTTGTTTCTGATCAACAATTTTAAGCCATGCATGCAGCTATGCTCATGTAGTCGTGACTTAGTCGCTTGGTGGCTCTTTCAGAAATAATTTCAGTAAGGCTGTGATTGAAATCCTTTTCCTAAAAGTTCACAGTTTAAACATTTTAATAGCTATAATACTAAAAAAGTTGAACACGCTAAAATATGTGGAGATTTCAGTTTGAGTGTGTCTCTGTGTCAGATTAAGTGTACTAAGTCAGTGTATTTAGAGGTAAAATAGCTCATAAAAGGGATTTTAAAGGGCTTTCTTTTTTGAAATTCTATACCAAAATGTCCTGATATTCTCAGAGTGACACTCTGAAGTGGTCTGCTATGTTCTGAAGTGAAAATAGTTTGTGACAATTGGCAATTTCCTTTTAGTCCTAATCAGAGTTTACAGGGAAGACAGCTCATATATCAGATTTTAAAGGGTTTCAATTGTGGAACTCTGCATCAGGATATCCTGATATTATCTGAGTGACACTCTGCACGCTCTTGCATTAACGCCTCGTGTATAAAACGTACCACAAAACATCGTGGGTGTTGGCTTGACAGTGTTTTTCAAGCTATACGGTGGGTTGACTGCAGTACTTCTTCTCAAGGGCATAACAGCGGATGTAAGATTCTTTTTTTATATTATTAATTTTGATAAACACCATCTTAAACTACAATACCGTGATGGATGTTTATCCCAATGCTCTTATAGTGGCATGACTTACTGAATGAACTCTATCATTAAATTCATGCAGAGGTACAATTTAATTTTTCTTTCTGTCCAGATACTTCTTTGGATCCAGTGAAAGGTAAAAAAACTATAATTTCTTGACAGTTTAGCTTTGTACTTTCACTTTCGCTATACTCTAACTTTTGTGTTTTCTGTGAATTCAATTGGATACATTTAATTACACATATTCAAAAAGAATAAATACTTTGCTCATGCAATTGTATCGGTGATAACTTACAACATGTCTGAACTTACAAATGAATATTCTGAAATATGAAGCCTCAAATATTCTGTTGATGTTTGTTTTGTTTTTGGTAATAAATATTGTGTAATAAAGTTTCTTGTTTACATGTTGCCTAATATCTTTTTGTAGCCATGGGTAAAGCACCGTCAAAAGTGGTTCCTAAGCGTAAGATACTTAAAATATTTCAGAACATTGATTAAACTTCGAAGATTACATCACACATTTATTTCACGAGTGGATAATCAGATCAAACGTTGTGAATAAAACCCTGCACACAGTCAAACTTGCACAAATACATTTGAGAAATGTATAAAGATTATTAATTTGTGTTGAAATAATATATTTGACGGATATATTACATCAATGTGTGCTCTCTACTTGTCAGCTTTGATGGAAGAATGGAGGAAGGTATGGGGGTGAGTGGTTTGTTTAATTTATGTTGCTTCTGGTGTTTAATGGCTTTTCTTCAACTAAGTTAAAACTAAAACTGCGCAACTGCAGCACTCCTTTGTTGAGACTGCCTCTGTTACTGTCATTTTGGTTTGTTTCAGTTTCATGGTGGTTTAGTTTGGTGTCTGTGACGACCGTGTAGCAACCACAAAATATGTGCAACATATGGAAAACTGATAATAATGTTGAAGTGCATTGTGATCTGAAATATAATCTTACATTTTCTTTATTGAACAGCCATAAAAACAAATACCTGCAGTTTCTGAAGGATTATCAGCCTTATAACAAAGAAGTCAAACAGCTCAGAGTTCTGATTCATGGACCTACTGGAGCTGGCAAGTCCAGCTTCATCAACACCGTCGACAGTGCGTTACAAGGCAGAGTTACTGGTCGAGCTTTGGTGGATTCAATTGGTGTTGAGAGCTTCACCATAAAAGTATGAATCCCTTTTCAGTGTGGTTTACTAAGGTCGTATGTTATGAACTGTAAAACTTCATGAAACTTAACAACTCTTTCACCTAGTATTTCTGATTTATTTATTTTTGTGTGCACTTGCAAAGATAATTGCAGTACACAGATCAGGCAGCAGCAGCTGAGCAACTAGTTGTGATGAAACTAATGAGCATGATATAAAGTGCCTCATAGATATTTTTCAATATGTAATAATGTCATCATATCTGTGCTTTTCTGTTTTACAGCACAGAACTTTCAAATTCAATAAAGGAGGACCAGGGACATTTTACCCTTTTGTCTTCACTGACTTGATGGGGCTTGAGAAGGGAACTCATGGAGGAGTTTGTGTGGAAGACATCAAACTGGCCATGAAGGGGCACATAAAAGACGGTTACAATGTACAGTCCAATTAATTACTAAATTCATTAAGTTTTGTTGGATATATTTCAGTAAAACAATCCAGCTTTGAGATCTGTTTTGCATAAATGATTTTATTTACATGAAGATACTTTTAAGGAACTATTTGCACAAGTTATTCTTTGATTACATTTTCATTATTTTCTAGATCGTTCCGTGCACTAAATTATCAGAGGATAATCAAAACTACAACAAGGACCCCACTCTGAAGGACCAAGTTCATGTTCTGGTTTGTGTCATCGCTGCCACCACAGAAAATATACTGAGTGATGAATCTATGAATAAGATGAGGGATGTCAGACTTGCAGCTTCACTAATGGGTAAGGTTTAGTTTTTGGGGTTCATAAATCAAATCAAATAACCTGACAAACATGAATCTGATTGAATTGGATCTTTGTATCGGCAGAGATTCCCCAAGTGGCTATTCTCACCAAAATTGATGAAGCTTTTCCAGAGGTCAAGACCGATATAAAGAACGTGTATAAGAGCAAGAACCTGAAGCAAATGGTAAGTTTCTATTTTATGAGTTTGTAGAGTTGTTATTCTAATTGGAATACAATTTTGCTTAACATTTTAAAATGTAAACACAAAAGTCTTTTTTGAGCAGCATCCCTTAAAAGTGCAATTTTTCCAAATTAGGTGGACGACTTGAGCGTTAAGCTGGGCTTTCCACAGAACTGCATCTTTCCTGTGAAAAACTACCACTCAGAGATCGAAACAAATGATGAGATTGATACACTGCTACTGAGCGCAATGAAAATGACCATTACCTTTGGAGAAGACTATGTCAACAGCCTGTAGACCTACAAACTGCTGAGGGAAATCTTGCTTTATCTCAGCATGAAATAAAGTCAGTTTGTGAACAGGATGTAATTAAATAAAGTGGGACTTATGGCTTTTTGGTTTTCATTTGTAAACATGTAATGCATATACTATCTGCTCTAAATTGCCTTACCTCTAGTTGAATAATGTATGATAGGCTGTATCACTATCACTATGCATTTGAGTTTTTGCATTATTATTTTGTTAGTTGTTTTGTTGATTCAGGTGGTGGTTTCTGATGTTCCAGTCTCCCAGTAATCATAACACATGTCTAGGTTAAATCTGGACTAAATATCATTGAAAAGTGAAATTTATATCAGACTACTGATATGCTGTATCTATTGTTTATTTCAATGTTTGGACCTGTTATTGAATCATTGTGCTAATACTGCTGTTCAGGTAAAACCCACAATAAATAATATAAATAATGTAATTTGTATTTAGTCTCCTTTCATTTCATTCCTTTTAGTCCATACCATACACTAGATTGTCTTGTCATGCAATCCCTTTGAAGTGATCCAGGCAGTATTACACACTTTTATGTAATATTTGGTAAGGCATGTAAACTGGGGGCATTAATTGACCTCATATGGTGACAAATACAAATTAAAGTAAAATTATTGTAGGAGTAATTTCACCTCGATCCATCAGAGCGCAATCGGAGGGGCCTGTCAATGAAAATGTACATTAAAGCTGTAAGAGCCATCTTGTTATTGTTTTTGTGTGTGTGTACAACCTCCTACCACTTGGAGGCGTAGTGCCGCTGTCAATTAGGCCACAGGTGAATATAATCAGGAGGGTCACTCGAAACAGGTGTTGCTGAGTTAGCAGGAGCAAACAGTTTTTGACCGTGCGACATTTAATGAATGTAAATGTTATGATTTATTTGATCTATGTAGAGGAAATTGATTATGACAGAGAAAGTGGTTATCCTCTGTTTATGTGAGAAATAAAATGCATATATTGGAAACTGGACTTCGTTATTTATGGCACGCGCCTAAACAAACAATCAGCAACCGTGGTGACTTTTTTGATAAGCAGTGGGGTCACTACAAAAGCTATATTAAGATTCAGTGTAAAGGTGTCCCATCTGAGTCTGGAGTGTTAAAAGGAGAAACTCATATATTTTTATTTTTTATAATTTATATTTTTTATTTCTACTGACCAAATGTGAAAACCTGTTGATGTTCTCGTGTCATTTCTTTACAGAATCTCTTTCAGAATATGTTTGACGTAATTTCTTCTCTTTCTACGTCTTCTACGTCAAATCATATTTCGTTGTTAGCGCGATGTGACGTCATCACGTGATCTGGTCAACAACTCATCTGTTGTGATGGTGGCTTCACGTACCGTCGGAAATGTTGGAATTACAACTTCCACCCCGATAAAAATCAAAATGACTTGGAAAGACAGAAACAAAACAGAAACTCATTATCACGTTACAGTTGCTGTGCTATTGGCAGCCTCTGCTGGTCTTGCTGAGTCAGTGCAGTCAGTACATTTCACCCTCAAATCTGGTGATGACATAAGACTGAAAAGTCTTAGCTGTATATCGTTGCAATACATGTAAATACTTAAGAACAGTTACAATAAAAGTGTACTCTACATCAGTAAATGTACATACTTCCTTCAATGGTACTTTCCATGGTGCATTTAAAAAAAAATTCTTTTCAGTCACATGATTGGCTTCATCCTGAAAGTGAAAGTAAGTTGATAACTTACATAATAAGAACCGTTCTTGCTGTCAACATTACTTGAAGCGGCACTCTGCAGATATAAAGGTAAGGACTTTATATTATGTAACAACGGGTAATGTTTAACTGATTGTATCCATATGGTTTCATAAAATGTTTGTCTCTTTATGAATTTTAAACAGAAACACACTTTTATGAAAGACATGCTTTATGTACTGCAGAGTTAAGCCTTCACTTTTACCTCTTTACGTAATTAATCACAGAACTTGAAAGTGAAAATTGTCTCGACTGTCATTTCAATTTGGTATGTGTTGACATAACGTTGACATACTTGAACTATATATTTATGGTTAAATTCGTGACCACTGTCTTGATGTTTCACCTTTGTCTCCTGTTATCATATTCTTGCTGCTAGCAACTGCTAGCACTGATGCATAACATGTTCTCTGTCATTTGCATCTTTACCACTAAGAGTCTTTAATTGAAGTTAACTTTTCAATTTAGGCATTTGCAACATTCCTTCTCCAGAACACTATATTTAAATTCATGCACATTTACATGTTAATGTCTCCCTTTACAGCAATGGGGGGAGGTAAGTCTTGAATTGTCATTATTTCACTTTGGAAATGTTCTAAATATTGCAGAAGTGATTGAAATGTATAACGCTAACATTTACCAAAAGGAATGCATGATGTTGCTGAAGTGTTACAGCTTTATGTTAACATATGTAACTTTCTCTTTAGCATATTTTAGTAAGCCATGGAGGAATGTGACGGAGTGAGTATGAGTCACATGTTGTACATTTAATATTAAATATAATAAAGTATACTGTTCAAATGTTCCTTTTCTTTAATTTAAAGGAACTACCGGAGAGATCTCGATTTTGTGAAATCTTACCAACCTCGAAACAAAGATGTCAAACATCTCCAAATTCTGCTTCATGGACCGGTCGGGTCTGGCAAGTCCAGTTTCATCAACTCTGTTGAAACTGTTTTAAAAGGCAGAGTTACTGGTCGAGTTTTGACAGATGCAAACTCTGGAAGCAGCTTTACCGAAAAGGTATGAATAACTTAATTGTGGTGACTTTAAAAAACTGTTTAAATGTTTCAGAAACAATCACAGCCTTATAACTGAAATGGCTATGAAAGCATTAAAGATAACTGATCACATTTGTGCATTTCCACTGATAATATCCGTATACTATCCAATATTTAGCTTTATACCATGGTCACTCAAACAAATCAGAATTGTGATTGGTTGGAGGGATTCAAATTTAGTAACCGAACAGTTTAATTAGACATCTATGATGTATTGTGGGCCAATGTGTTCAATTGCCTTTCTACATTAATGTGTCATTATGACACTGTAGGTAATGCATCAAGCACTGACTCTTAGCAAAAGAGTTTGGAGCTCGTGTTGTTTATGTCACCATCACCAACAGCTGTAACAAATGATGATCTCAGTTAAAACGACGCAAATTTAATTTGAAATGTGTTTGATATTTGTGTAAATCTAGAAGTACAAATGAATTAACATTAAAATAAAGGATTGAAATAGAGGACTAAAAAACTTTTTTTCCCCAAAACATTTTAAAACTCCGAGCCCAGCCTTGTAAACCTCTGACAGTTTAGCCTAATCAGCAGTGCAATAGAGAGGACAGCAGAGATACAGCAACAAGAGTTTGATTCTGAATTTTTGATTGTGTGCTTGTTTTTGTTACCGTGCAGACAAGCTTAGATTTATAGTTTAATTGAATGCCTCACCTGTTGTTTTCTTGGAAGAAACGATGTCTGTTTGACATTTTTTATTCTAAATTTATCAGGGATTTACTAAAGTGATGCAAATAATTACACCTTCTGCTTTACAGTACACGGCTTATAAAATCCAGAAAGACCCTGGTAGCTTTTACTCTGTCATTTTCAATGACATCATGGGCTTTGAGCAAAATACTAAGGCAGGAGTTGATGTGGAAGACGTGAAACTGGCCATGAGGGGACATGTGCCAGATGGTTATAAGGTACAACTCTTTGAACTCTGACATTATTTAAGTTATCTACCTTTCTTTTTTCATACGGTTTAGCATTTTACACTTTGTTTTGCATTACATTGTGCCAAATGCTATTGTTTAACTGTTTTATTGAATAGTTAACAGTAGATCATCTTTTTTTAAATCGTTTTTCTAGTTCAATCCTGAAGTCCGGTTTCAGAAGACTGATAAGGACTACAAATCATCTCCCACTCTGGAAGACAGAGTTCACGTCCTGGTCTGTGTCATTCCTGCTGCCTCAGTATCTAGAATAAGTGAAGAACTTATGAAGAAGCTGAGAGAAGTCAGACTAGCAGCCACTGAAATGGGTAAGAGCAGACATCACAACGGTCATGACTGTGTTCACTAATGGAACCAGATCTGGTTTGATGAATCAAAATACCAGCAAAGCAAATACGGATTATGTTTCTGTCTTTACAGGAATTCCCCAACTGGCTATTCTCACCAAAGTTGATGAAGCGTGTCCTGAGGCGAAAAACTATATAAACGAAACATACAGGATCAAGTCCTTGAAGGAACAGGTAGGTTTTTATTGGTGATTTTGTGTTTGTTGTCAGAGCTCAACTTTCAGAATTTGAGCACAAGAATCTCATTTTTTTTGCCATTCACTAATCAACTGAAATCCTGTTACTTAGGTCGACCAATTCAGCATGTTGCTCGGCATTCCAGTGAACTGCATCTTTCTTGTGAAGAACTACCACTCAGAAACCAACACAAATGATGATATCAATGTGCTGATCCTGAGCGCACTGAAACAGATGATTTGCTTCGGAGAAGACTTTCTCAACAACCTGTAGACCTACACACTGCTGAGGCAAACCTTGTATGATCAAACAAAGCTCTACGTGTCAGTTTCCACTTGTTGCATGCATAGTTTACTTTCAAAATAAACTTCCTTCTTTACAGAAAGTTAGGTTTGGGAAAAGAGAGTGGGTGACGTTCACTTAACTTACTAACAACTCATGTGAAAAAAATGGCTTCTTTAAAACAATAATAATAATAACAGTTATGTGCAGGATGCTTTTTGTGATTTTTATTTTAATTTTTAAGCATGTTATGCACATATTGTAGGCTTCATTACATGCGTCTTAGTTGATTTAGTTAAACATTTTGAAAATGTTTCTCCTATTTTACTTTGTGGGATAAAATAAGTATACTTGTGTGTAGTGCAACACTACATGAAATACATTGTGTAATAAATAATAATATGAGAAAAACACAATAATGTTATATCAACATGTCAATGTGAAGCAATTTTGTATGTGCACTTTGCTGTTGTGAAATGTTTTTTCCTCTTGCTTTTTATTCCAATAAAATAGTTTATTGCAGGTTTTTTTCTTTTATTATATTTCACCAGATTTGATTTCAAGCTTTTTTTTTCATTTTTCTCTAAAGACTGTTGTTTTATTTCACAACGTCAATACTATCAACTAAATGTTTTAATTTCTTATACCATTTTCATCTCTGCATTTTTGTCTGTTTGTTAATCCAGACAACCGGGCAGAGCACGTCTGTGATTCACTGTTCATTCACATGGAAGCAACATCTTCACTTGTCTCTAAGAAAACCTGGTGCTACCAGGTTGTGGTCTTGCTACCAGGTTGAGGCAGTGTTTGATGGGCATGAAGACCACGCTGCCTTTGGCCTTTGTCTACCTGCAGGATTCTCAGGTTGTTTATCAAGCTCAGTCACTGGGTGGGGCTGTCAGGTGATGGAGAAAATATCTAAATGTCACAGAGATTAGGGAGGCGATATTCTTCCATGGTACTGCAGCACGTAGGTTAATGTGATTTTGCCACCTTTCATCTCCATAGCTTACTGTTGGACCCATTGGTGACCAAGATGGCTGAAACCTTTGTGTGGGGTCCGGGCCTTCTGGAGGAACTTTCTATCAGCTTTTCAAAATTTAACATCCATGTAACTTGGTTCCTGAGAGGCTGGAATTCAATGTGTAACACAAACAACCTCCCACACGCCTACAACTGACTGGCATGAGAGTCAGCTTTCAAATCACATGATCTAAAGGAAACTGAAAGGATGCTAAAACATTTAAAGCTGCGTGGCAGAACACAATGTAGATAACACCATAAAAGCATCAACAACTTCGCTCTTAGCTTATATAGTAACCATGTCTTTGCCATTTACTAGTTTGTGAACGTCAAGTCATGATTATTAACTGCTTGAATTTGTCGATAGGAAACTGTGGTTAAGTTATATAATCACATAATTTGTCAAAGTCATAAAAGGGAACTTAGAATACTGTATAAAAAGCTTGATTTCTCAACTGCAGAGTGATTACGGTTCACCATCACCAGTTCTTTAAAGCCAGCCTCCACTTCAAAAATGAGGTCAAACCAGCCACATGTTGTTTTGCGGTAACCTTGTATGCTAGGCATTACAGCAAGAGCGTGTAAGAGGTGACTTCAAAATAAGAGCATCGTTTGGGTAAACGAGGAGGCCATTTCACATTTATTCAGTCAGTCTGTGAAAAATAAAACAATTAATGAATAATTCAACGAACAAACAAAGAAACAAACAAATAAATACTAAATGCATGAACAATAAATTGAGTGATTGATAACTCATTAACAATAATATTTACTGCCTGTAAACTGTACTTTAGACAACATTTTAATTCCAATTGTGTGAATACTTAGTCAAACTTATTAATAAAGACGACATTTCTTAAAACCAATCTGAATTTAAAATGACAGTACACCACCTCAGATTCAGAAACTTAAAGGTTCCACGAAGTGACTAATTTCTTTTCACCTTTTTATCTCCAAATTGTTTTAGAAAAGCTGAAGGATTATGTTCTTTTTTATTAATAATATATTGTCCTGCAACTCTGGCTTATAAACCCGATATCCTGACTTTTTGTTGCATGCCCAGTTTGCAATGCAGGCTATCTGTAAACAACTCTAGTCTCCAAGTAAAAGCTGAAAAAACCCCCGATAACTGCTTCATGTGCCAAGCACTAAAGTCCCTTAAGTTACCGTATTACATTTCAATGGAATGAAGTGGTTCAACACCTACTGTACATGTACAGTAGTTACGTTATTTGTTGATCCTCATTTTGTTGCTATCATACACTGATGCTCTGGTAAAGTCATGTGACCATCACTGCCCGTCTTGTACAGTGTGTCTAGTCTAGAACGGTTATAATAATGCAATGTATTCTGTGAAGATGTAGAGCACTGCTGTCCTTCCTGCCACAAAGTCATATAAGTGAAAATGAAACTATGCTAATTGTGGGAGGGAAGCCTGTTACAGCATGTGTTTCTCTACTTCTTTCCTTTGTTTCTGATCAACAATTTTAAGCCATGCATGCAGCTATGCTCATGTAGTCGTGACTTAGTCGCTTGGTGGCTCTTTCAGAAATAATTTCAGTAAGGCTGTGATTGAAATCCTTTTCCTAAAAGTTCACAGTTTAAACATTTTAATAGCTATAATACTAAAAAAGTTGAACACGCTAAAATATGTGGAGATTTCAGTTTGAGTGTGTCTCTGTGTCAGATTAAGTGTACTAAGTCAGTGTATTTAGAGGTAAAATAGCTCATAAAAGGGATTTTAAAGGGCTTTCTTTTTTGAAATTCTATACCAAAATGTCCTGATATTCTCAGAGTGACACTCTGAAGTGGTCTGCTATGTTCTGAAGTGAAAATAGTTTGTGACAATTGGCAATTTCCTTTTAGTCCTAATCAGAGTTTACAGGGAAGACAGCTCATATATCAGATTTTAAAGGGTTTCAATTGTGGAACTCTGCATCAGGATATCCTGATATTATCTGAGTGACACTCTGCACGCTCTTGCATTAACGCCTCGTGTATAAAACGTACCACAAAACATCGTGGGTGTTGGCTTGACAGTGTTTTTCAAGCTATACGGTGGGTTGACTGCAGTACTTCTTCTCAAGGGCATAACAGCGGATGTAAGATTCTTTTTTTATATTATTAATTTTGATAAACACCATCTTAAACTACAATACCGTGATGGATGTTTATCCCAATGCTCTTATAGTGGCATGACTTACTGAATGAACTCTATCATTAAATTCATGCAGAGGTACAATTTAATTTTTCTTTCTGTCCAGATACTTCTTTGGATCCAGTGAAAGGTAAAAAAACTATAATTTCTTGACAGTTTAGCTTTGTACTTTCACTTTCGCTATACTCTAACTTTTGTGTTTTCTGTGAATTCAATTGGATACATTTAATTACACATATTCAAAAAGAATAAATACTTTGCTCATGCAATTGTATCGGTGATAACTTACAACATGTCTGAACTTACAAATGAATATTCTGAAATATGAAGCCTCAAATATTCTGTTGATGTTTGTTTTGTTTTTGGTAATAAATATTGTGTAATAAAGTTTCTTGTTTACATGTTGCCTAATATCTTTTTGTAGCCATGGGTAAAGCACCGTCAAAAGTGGTTCCTGAGCGTAAGATACTTAAAATATTTCAGAACATTGATTAAACTTCGAAGATTACATCACACATTTATTTCACGAGTGGATAATCAGATCAAACGTTGTGAATAAAACCCTGCACACAGTCAAACTTGCACAAATACATTTGAGAAATGTATAAAGATTCTTAATTTGTGTTGAAATAATATATTTGACGGATATATTACATCAATGTGTGCTCTCTACTTGTCAGCTTTGATGGAAGAATGGAGGAAGGTATGGGGGTGAGTGGTTTGTTTAATTTATGTTGCTTCTGGTGTTTAATGGCTTTTCTTCAACTAAGTTAAAACTAAAACTGCGCAACTGCAGCACTCCTTTGTTGAGACTGCCTCTGTTACTGTCATTTTGGTTTGTTTCAGTTTCATGGTGGTTTAGTGTGGTGTCTGTGACGACCGTACAGCAACCACAAAATATGGAAAACTGATAATAATGTTGAAGTGCATTGTGATCTGAAATATAATCTTACCTTTTCTTTTTTGAACAGCCATAAAAACAAAGACCTGCAGTTTGTGAAGGATTATCAGCCTCATAACAAAGAAGTCAAGCAGCTCAGAGTTCTGCTTCATGGACCTACTGGAGCTGGCAAGTCCAGCTTCATCAACACCGTCGACAGTGCGTTACAAGGCAGAGTTACTGGTCGAGCTTTGGCGGATAGTGCACTCGCTGGAAAGAGCTTCACCAGAAAAGTATGAATCCCTTTTCAGTGTGGTTTAACTAAGGTCGTATGTTATGAACTGTAAAACTTCATGAAACTTAACAACTCTTTCATCTATTTCCGATTTATTTATTTTTGTGTGCACCTGCAAAGATAATTGCAGTACACAGATCAGGCAGCAGCAGTTGAGCAACTAGTTGCCTCATAGACATTCAATATGTATCAATAATATCATCATATCTGTGCTTTTTTGTTTTACAGCACAAAACTTACAAATTCAATAAAGGAGGACCAGGGACATTTTACCCTTTTGTCTTCACTGACTTGATGGGGCTTGAGAAGGGAACTCATGGAGGAGTTTGTGTGGAAGACATCAAACTGGCCATGAAGGGGCACATAAAAGACGGTTACAATGTACAGTCCAATTAATTACTAAATTCATTAAGTTTTGTTGGATATATTTCAGTAAAACAATCCAGCTTTGAGATCTGTTTTGCATAAATGATTTTATTTACATGAAGATACTTTTAAGGAACTATTTGCACAAGTTATTCTTTGATTACATTTTCATTATTTTCTAGATCGTTCCGTGCACTAAATTATCAGAGGATAATCAAAACTACAACAAGGACCCCACTCTGAAGGACCAAGTTCATGTTCTGGTTTGTGTCATCGCTGCCACCACAGAAAATATACTGAGTGATGAATCTATGAATAAGATGAGGGATGTCAGACTTGCAGCTGCAGACATGGGTAAGGTTTAGTTTTTGGGGTTCATAAATCAAATCAAATAACCTGACAAACATGAATCTGATTGAATTGGATCTTTGTATCGGCAGAGATTCCCCAAGTGGCTATTCTCACCAAAATTGATGAAGCTTGTCCAGAGGTCAAGACCGATATAAAGAACGTGTATAAGAGCAAGTACCTTAAGCAAATGGTAAGTTTTTATTTTATGAGTTTGTAGAGTTGTCATTGTAATTGGAATAAAATGTTGCTTAACATTTTAAAATGTCAACACAAAAGTCTTTTTTGAGCAGCATTCCTTAAAAGTGCAATTTTTCCAAATTAGGTGGACGACTTGAGTGATAAGCTGGGCTTTCCAAAGAACTGCATCTTTCCTGTGAAAAACTACCACTCAGAGAACGAAACAAATGATGAGACTGATACACTGATACTGAACGCACTGAAAACGATCATCAACTTTGGAGAAGACTATGTCAACAGCCTGTAGACCTACAAACTGCTGAGGGAAATCTTGCTTTATCTCAGCATGAAATAAAGTCAGTTTGTGAACAGGATGTAATTAAATAAAGTGGGACTTATGGCTTTTTGTTTTTCATTTGTAAAGATATGATGCATATATATATATATATGCTCTAAATGTCTTACATAGTTGAACAAAGTATGATAGGCTGTATCACTATCACTATGCATTTGAGTTTTTGCATTATTATTTTGTTAGTTGCTTTGTTGATTCAGGTGGTGGTTTCTGATGTTCCAGTCTCCCAGTAATCATAACTCAGGTTAAAACTGGACTAAATATGATTGAAAAGTGAAACTTGTATTCGACTGCTAATTACATATATGCTGTATCTATTGTTTTATTTCAATGTTTGGACCTGTTATTGAATCATCAGCTAATACTGCTGTTCAGGTAAAACCCACAATAAATAACATAAATAATGAAATTTGTATTCAGTCTCCTTTTATTTCCTTCCATTTAGTCCATACCATACACTAGATTGTCTTGTAATGCAATCCCTTTGAAGTGATCCACACAGTATTACACAATTATATGTAATATGTGGTAAGGCTTGTAAACTAGGAGCATGAATTGACCTCTTATGGTGGCAAATAAAAATGTAAGTAAAATTATTGTAGGAGTCATTGCACCTCGATCCATCGGAGCACAATCAGAGGTATTTGTCAATGGAAATGTATAATAAAGCTGTAAGAGCCATTTTGTTATTGTTTTCTTTTGTACAACCTCCCACCACTTGGGGGAGTAGTGCCGCTGTCAATTAGGCCACAGTTGAATATAATCAGGAGGGTCACTTGAAACAGGTGTTGCTGAGTAAGCAGGAGCAAACAAATGTAAAAATTGTAAATGTTATGATTTATTTGGTCTATCTATGTAGAGGAAATGGATTATGACAGAGAAAGTGGTTATCCTCTGTTTATTTGAGAAGTAAAATGCTTATATTGGAAACTGGACTTCGTTATTTATGGCACGCGCCTAAACAAACAATCAGCAACCGTGGTGACTTTTTTGATAAGCAGTGGGGTCACTACAAAAGCTCTATTAAGATTCAGTGTAAAGGAGTCCCATCTGAGTCTGGAGTGTTAAAAGGAGATACTCATATATTTGTATTTATATAATTTATATTTGTATATTTATACTGACAAGTGTGAACACCTTTTGATGTTCTCGTGTCATTTCTTTACAGAATCTCTTTCAGAATATGATTGACGTAATTTCTTCTCTTTCTACGTCTTCTACGTCAAATCATCTTACGTTGTTAGCGCGATGTGACGTCATCACGTGATCTGGTCAACAACTCAGCTGTTGTGATGGTGGCTTCACGTACCGTCGGAAATGTTGAAATTACAACTACACCCCGATGAAAACAAACAAAATGACCAATAGGACAGGAGGGCTCGTGATTCTTTTCTCAGCAGATATAATGCAATTGTTAAATTTACTAAAATTATTAATACATAGATCAATATAACAAATTATACTTTCTGGTGTAGTTTCCTCTCTAATATGTTGGTGTAGGACCCAAACAAATATTTCGGTGCCACACTACTATAATACGGTTCTAATCAATATGATTTTTATAGCCACAAGATCAAAGATATATTTCTGTGCTCGAGGGTCTTCGGACTGTGATTTCGGTATTCCAGTGAAACTATGAAGTACAAGCTTTGGAAAAGCATTTGAAGGCAACATGGGACAAGTGAGTGGAAAAAAGAGGAAGACATCCACGTAGCCTCTCTCGCATCGCAGTCGTACGGCCGTGTAATGTCCTCAATGTGTACCGTTACGCTTATTTGATGAAACGCTGCATGCAATTAAGCCGATAGCGGTGTTCACAGTGGCGGGGTAACGCGGAACAACCCACATCGGTCCCGTTTGCTGAAAGGGGGGGAGAGAGGACTATAAAATGGAGCTGGAAGACGGAGTTGTGTACCAGGACGACCCGGGGACATCAGCGATGATGTCTGAGCGGGTATCGGGCCTGGCCAACTCCATCTACCGCGAGTTCGAGAGGCTCATCGGTAAATACGACGAGGACGTGGTGAAGGAGCTGATGCCGCTGGTCGTGGCGGTGCTGGAGAACCTGGACTCGGTGTTCGCGGAGAACCAGGAGCACGAAGTGGAGCTGGAGCTGCTGAAGGAGGACAACGAGCAGCTCATCACCCAGTACGAGCGGGAGAAAGCGCTGAGGAAACATGCAGAAGAGGTGAGTGGAATGGACCTGGCGTAAAAAAAACAACAAAAAAACGGGATGGTCGCCGGGCATCCTCGTGAGGAGGAACGAGGGCTGCTTCAGGTGTTTTGCCCTCCCAGCATCCCTTTTGCGATGACTTAACCTGTGCACGTGGCCGGGGCAGCATCCTGCCCGTCCTGCCACGGAGCTCGTTGGGGATGTAAACAAGGCAGTGTCATGGCTAACGTCAGGCTGAATTGGCCCTCTCTTTGTAGTCGCTGTGTGTCACAGAAGGATGGTCAGTGACACTGTAATCCAAGGATGGGACTTCTGACCCACTGCTTCCATATAAGCATCTTTCTCTGTCAAATCCATCTACAGCCATCAGCTCACCTATTGCATCAGATAGCGAAGTCACTGTCTGAGCCCTGTGAGACCCTGACGGAGTAAACAGCAGGTGATGTGACTCAGCGTTTTGGGGCATCACCATAACATAAGTTTAAAACAACCCCACAGGGATAAGAGGATGGAGACAGACAAGCAGTCAGGAGGATTACACATGTGCTTGTACTGTGATAGGACTCACTACAAGCATCCAACCACAGCTTTACCCAAATTATACCTTATGATGCTCATATTACTGTATTTAGGGTCCTCCACTACCTTTACCCCTGTGCAACGCACGCAAGAAATTAGCCTTTACGTGCAAAACAATGCTCGTTCCTAGTAATGCCAGTACTTGATAGCATTTGTCACTGGTAACTCAAACTCTCAGTTGATAACAAGTCTTTCTGTCATAAATTAGGCTGAGATGATTTGAGGACGAGTAACTCCGCGTGATGTAAACTGACTTTGATTTGTAAAATCTGTGGAGTTGTCCTTTAAATGAACAAATATGAAATCAAGTCAGCATTTGCTGCTACACACAGTTTGATTAAGCAACTAAATGGGTGAAAAGCTGTCACTCGTTGATCAGACACTGCCAACAAACATGACCCCCTGATGTGTGTGTGTGTGTGTGTGTGTGTGTGTGTGCAGGCATGTCTCAGGGATCTTGTGTATTGTCTGGGATATTGCCTAAGATGTGTGTGGTTTAAATGTGTGAGCCTGCCTCCTGGCCCTGAGCTTTTGAATTGAAGGGAAACGTGATGAGACTCAGACCGTCTGTCCCAGCTTGCATTTTTTGACTCGGGGCCTCGGGACAGCAGGGACACTGGCCCCAGTACACTGTGGACACGTAGACCCCTCTGCACACACATTGACAGTGAAGCGGTGTGACAGCCAGGCACACATAAACACTCACACACACACACAAACGCTGCACACTGACAATACTCCTGTATCCTTCACTGTTACAGTAACACATCATGTCAACTGTACAGTAAATGTGTGTACGGGATTGTCCTGGAAAGGAAGAGAAGCTTGTCCCCTCCCCTGAGGAGTAGTGAGCAGCGATACGCTGAGTCTGATGGAGAGGCATGGTATAACTTCCAGGTCATGTGATCCTTTGTCACACACAAGCAGAAAGGGAACTTCCACCAGCTTGCGTTTTTGCTTCCTTTCCCCCTTTTTTTGTAGTGCCTGGGTTTAGAAGTGAAGTCACCTTTCTTCTTCCAGAGGAACTAGATTTTGGTTTTTAGACCTTTTGCTTGCTTGGCCATCGATTGCTTTTTAAATCATGATCAAGATTTCACACAGACACAAAATAGATGGTATCCTCATCCTCCCTGCTCTGTTATTATTGCAACCCTGTTTCCTCCGACCTCCGATGTAATTTGGAGACAAAGACATGAAATTAAACAGTGCAAATTACTTATATTGATGACCGACATTACATTGATTTTGATTAAGTCTGAGGAATCTAGCCAGCTGTTCAGATCATTAAAACTAATTCACAGCTTCTCATTGGTTCCAAACCTGCATGACTGCTGCTTTTTTCTCTCACACGTATCCGGACCATCAATCTGCACACATTACCAGTTATCATCTTCATCACTTTGCCTCATTTATACATTTTCTTATATGTAAATACCTGCAATAAAGTATGACCATAGGGTGGCTGCTGTTGAGATGTCTTGCACTTCAGCTCTACATTACTTAATTATGTATTTGAGCACATTTTTTTTGCACATTTGTTGAACATATGAATTGGGCAAACCTGAGTGCTACATACAAATAAGATGAATTTAATCTGGAGATCATTTCTCATTTAGTTTAGTTTTTCAACCATATAGCGCAAAAATATCAGGCTGCCGAGCAGGCTGTGACATGTCTTTGTACGTCAAGCTGCAGTAGGACTCATGCATCCAGAGGAAGAGGAAGGGCAGCCACATTAGGGCCTTGGCTTGCTCCGCTGGACAGGATGTGGACGCTGACACGCGCTCAGAGGTCCGCCTAGAAGGAAACTGGGAGGAACGGGAATTTCCGAATGAACCCTTAAGTCAAAATCTGATTTAGTCTTTCTTTTGTTTACATCCACGCCATCATGGTACATGTTCTGGAAAGTTACGCCGTCACACATGTCGTCTGTGCTATTATGTAATGCACTGTGTATAGAGCTACAACTATTATTCATAGATTATTTTCATTATTGATCAATCTGTTGATATGTTTTAATTCATCAAATGTTTCTATGAAATGTAGTCGGGGGGGGGGGGGGGGGCTTCCCAGACTTTCAGATGTCTTGTTGTGTCCGACCAACAGTTCATCCTCTCATTGAGAAGCTGTAACCAGAGAATGTTTGGCATATTTTCAACTATTTTGCCTGAAAAATAATTGAAACATTAAATAATTTGCTGATCTTTGATGAATCTAATTGGTTGAGCTGTGTAAAATACCAAATACGTTATTAATCTCATACTAACTTATATGTTGGAAAAGTTGCTAATGCCTTAATGGTTTCAGGTTTTGATTACTTTAGTCACATTAATAATACACACTATTTAGCTCAAGCTCTTATCTTTTTCACTAATATGTTAATAAATGACAAAAAGAAACCTGATTATCCCTTTAACCTGCGTCAGACTACAATGAGTTTTGATGGATTTGGGATGAATCTGACCACGCTCTGTGTTTCTGTTTGTTCTGTTTGTTCTGCGTTCCTGAGCAGAAGTTCATTGAGTTTGAGGACACGCATGAACAGGATAAGAAGGACCTGCAGAACCATGTGGACAGAAAGGAGTCCCATTCGCGGCAACTGGAACTCAAGATCAAGAACTACGCAGACCAGAGTAAGCACGAATGAGATATTATGAATGTCACTCTTCTCACAATCACTGTTCTCCATTGGGTCACGGGGCGACATCCATTCATTGAGATGAAAAATCAGTTGTGACCCAGTAGTATGATCTTTTACTTATCCGTCTGTTCCCATGTACAAGGCGTTTCCTTATTCTCCTCTGCTTTTGCCGTCTCTCTTCATATAATCTTCCTCACTTGTTTGATGTCTCTCTCATGGTTTGTTATGCCTACTTCCTCTCTCTGCACACACACACACACACACTGACTCACACTCTCTTCCTCCCTCTTTGCTGGGGTAACTAACAGTAATGGGATTATAGGATTTCTGTTATTCACGTCCTCGTAATGCGGCAGTGCATTACCGCCCATCTCATTGGTGGATTACGGAATGGAGGCAGAGCGATTGGCTCTCACATTCGGTCTGGTTGGAAAAAGTGGATTCACACTATGACTGGTCTGTGAGAAAATGCCAATATGAATTTCTTTTGTATCTTAACGTTCAGCAGAAACATCAACAAGGCAAACATAAGTGGCTCAATGTTTAGTTTATTCTTGAAAATGAAATGTAACTTGATTTATTTTTACATCACCAAGTATTTCCCGAATTTGGGGAAAGTGGAGATCCTTGAGTGTACTCGCTCCACGCAGCTATTCAGTGGGTTCAATCAACCCGTGGCCACTCCCAGTGAACAGTAAATCATTCATTCATGACTGTATGTTGCAGCACCTGAGCTCATTGTGTCCCGAGTCATCTAGGACAGAGTCCACAGCAGATGATGGGCAATGACAGCTTAGCTCAGATTTCTCTAAGCCATTCTCCTGCTTTGGTCTTGGCTTTATTTTCCCCTTGCTTGGCACTGAAGAGACGAATAATGAATCAGTTTTGTTTTGTTTTTAGGGACATTTGAAGCTCATTTTTATTTTTACCGTCAGATCAGACATCCAGTGATTGTGAGATATGCAACGCTCCTTAAAAATATATATTTTTTTATATCCTCATCAAGCAAAAGGCATCCAACAATGTGATGATGAAGACTTATACATCGGCACATGTCTCACCAGATTTATGACTTTAAAGGTTTATTACGCAGCTCCCACATAGATCAGGGAAATCACACTGTTGGCATTTCTTTAGTGTTGTCTGTGTTATAGAAAAAAATGTCTTTTTTGTGTTGGTGTTAATGATGTTAAACAGCTTTTTAGGGTAAATTAATTATTAATTCAATCAATATCATTGGCTTAATGCTCAGCCGCACAGTGATTTGCCAACCTTGGACAGCACTAATACGAGCACACAGGAGGGATTACTCCTCAGCTATCGCCCCTCTGATTATTTTCTGTATAGCCATTCGCACTTCCCTGCATTACATGTCTCCATCCCCCGGTAATGCCAGAATACACACAAATACAAGGACATCATCATACGACATGCAGAAGCTTTAGCTGCTGTAATTTATAGTGTATATCCGTCTGTGGCAGGAGCTCTCTGTGCGGCTTAGGATAGACCTGACGCGCTAGTAGGGGATTAGGTGTTGTTGTCATTTCATAAATCAGCCCAACATTGAAACCCGTTTCAGTGAGATTACCCCCCTCTGGGTAAGGGGGGAACCGGCAACTCTAAAGCTCATTACATGTATAAACGTCATATCTCGTATGTTTAATCACAGTGTGAAAACGACGATTTGGGGTGTTTTGTGCTCAACTGTGGCTCTGAGCAGTTGCAACCGGTATTCTCCAGGAAGTTACTGGGCCCGGGCAAGAAACAGTCTGGAACATATTTGTGAACAATTTTTACACAGTTTTTATACAAACAAGATATAACATGTTTTTTTCATTTTTTTTCATTTTGCAAATAGTTCATAGACAAAGCATTATCCTTGTCTTATGTCGTGTAAATTAACTTCCTGTATCTGAGCGGTGTTGTATTCCGTTTCAGTCGGCAGGTTAGAAGAACGTGAGTTGGAGCTCAAGAGAGAATACAACTCCCTCCATCAGCGACACTCAGAGGTAAGGGGGAGAGAGAGGATGAGGAAGGAACTATTGTCAAGTTGTTATCAGTAACCACATTGATGACTAGTTTCCTCTTGCTCTTTGGTTTGACTTCTGCAGATGATCCATAACTACATGGAGCATGTGGAAAGGATAAAAATGCAGCAGATAAGTGAGACTTCAGAGTCGAGCGCGGCCGGTCGAATCAGGTAAGACCACAACAGTTGCGTTAAGTTTGTATTAATGCTGCGTTCACGGCGTATTGGATGGATAGCAGAGAATGGCAGCTGATAACTTGCAATCATTCCCGTCATCAAGACCAGGGTTTCTGTTAGAAAAGAATTGGTGCCGGTCTACGTGTCGTCCTGGCAGATTTCAATGTCCCGGACAAATGGGAGAAATTTCGGTCAAGTAGCTTTCTTTTTTCCATCCAGGAGAGAGCGGCCTCTTTCTTTGGGGATCTTCCCATCACCCAGTGGAGCGTCTCTGCTAATCCCCGACTCCCAGGCCAGGGCAGAGACACCGGGCACAGAGGGCTGGAGATTCACTGACCCAGCGCGGTCCAACACTAGCCTCAAGGTAGGCGTGTGGAATGGCTCCTTCGTGTGAGCTTTAATCACAGTAGGTGGAAAATAATGACTTATTCCAATAGACACACAAATAATCTTTGAATGACCGACACGAAAATGCAAAAAGACGACCTGAAGACATGGTAAACTCTGATTTTCCACTCTGAATTATGATGATCTTAAATGGTCATTTCTTTCCCCAACCTGATTCAGATTATGTGGTACCTGAAGATTAAGTGTGCTTTCATCTTTTCAGCTGTTTGATCAAAATGAGTGTCAACCGTATACAAAGCATAGACAAAACAAAATGCATACAAATGGAGAATGATCTGATCGTTTTAATCCCTTTTGAGTGTTTCCTGCCAGTGCTGGAAGATGGAGGAGGTTTGGCTTTGGATCCATTTTAAAAATAGGGAACCTTTGATGAGGCTCGGGCGTGCCAAGGCGTATTTTAGTAGGCGTCTGACAAGGCCATCTCTGTTTTCAGACATCCTCCTCTGTAGCCATTGATGAATATGCAAACGTGTCTGTTCTCCTGGTGCAGCAGTCAAGACGAGATACATCTATGAATACTCGTATTCAGAAAAGATAGACGTTTCTATTGATGCAGGTGCAAATTATAATCCAGAGCTTTATTGTATGACGTGTATTTTTAGTGATTTCAATTCCTGTTAAACTGATTTAAGATTCACAAGTCATTCTTCTAACATAGACGTTATTATGGTTATAGTCACTCGGATGAAATTTAGCTGTTTTTATCCGTAAAACACAGTGAGTGGTACTCAAAATGTTTTTGTGTGTGGGTTATGTCTGTGTCTGTGGCAGTTAGGACCTGGAGGGTGACAATGTTAATTCATCCCACTGCTGCATCTTTGTTAAAACTGGGACATCAGCTCTGTGGCGTGATGCACGATGGGAGTGATGCCGCTGTATGGCTCGCAGCCAGTCACTGAGGGAGAGAAAGACTAGCTGGAATGTGATTAGTCCTTATGCAATCAGTGCTACAGGATGGTTATTGTTGAGCCATACCCTTTTGAACATGAGTGGCTTTGATATGCAGACAGGCTCTTAGACTTAAACAGAGACCTCGTATTTATTTACGGGAGTGCCTCAAATGAAGAGGAACGACAGGTTAATGAGGTGCATATGCCCTATGCCAGGCCTCCATCCACAATAAGAGCATCACATTGTCTTTGAAGCTGGCATAATTCTATTTTGTTTAATTAAACGGGACCTTTAGAAAGCAGTTAAAGGGGCTTAAGTCTACACATTTTAAAATGACAAAAAGGGTGTAGAGTTAGCATCTCTGCTGCAGGTTAGCTGCTCGGGGCAACATTAGCAGAATCTCTGGCCGAACTGCCGACAGTCCAGTTGCATTGTAGGTAATATGTTGGTGTGGGATAAAAGACTATATCTCTGGTTCAGCTGCATCAGTATTGATACCTTTGTAAAAAATTGTCTGTCTGTCCGACAAATCTGTTGTTTATTGTTATGCACCAAATACCAAGCCAAATTCCTTGTATGTGTAACGTACTTCTGACACATTAACAGCTTGGATTCCTGCAGTTCGTATCAGTCCGAGTACAACTTGAAGGTATCTTGGCCGTTGGTTAAACTAAAGAAACAATTTGGTCGGACAGCAACTACTGATATCTGTCAGAAAATTGTGAAAATGACCCACCACAATTTCTGACAAGATGTCGTCAGCAGATAGCTTGTTTTGTGTGACCAACAGTCACAGAAGATAAAGAAAAGCAGCGAATGAACTGGCGAGTTTTACTTGAAAAATGAACTATAAACCGAATATCTAAATAGTTGCATTAACTACTTGTTTCAATCCTACAAATGTTACTACCAGTCACTATTGTAACACAGATTTAATGGGTACATTATGGACAGAAAATGATTAAGAAAAATTATAAATTAAATTATCTTGATTAAAGATGAATCTATTGCTAAACTAGCTAGTTTGAGCTAGCCACATGTGCACACACAGACACACACATCTACAGACACTGTCATAAGATAGTACTGATCCATTCACATTACAGACATGCACACTTTGTTGCGTATGCATTTCATATGAACTGCTTCTGCAAATGTGAGCTTCATTCTTACTCTCCCCCCCCCCAAGCAGTTGGACTTTGTCGACCCCCCAAAGGCAAGGGAGGGTAAGAGTGCGCAGGACTCTACTTGGGGGAAATCACTGGCAGATGACTGCAAGGTAGTTGGATGAGTGGCGGCTGGCGGAAGTGCCAGCAGCACGCCTGCATTGGCTGTGGACAGCACACTGTTTGTGTTTGCGTGTGTGTGGGCTTCAGTAGTCTCCCCCCACTATGCTGTTTCATCATTTCAAACGCGTCGCCTCTCACTTTGTGCATTTATAGACCCTCACTTCACAGACCACCTGCGCTAGATCATGCTACATGCAACCATGTCCTGTGTGAGGGCTTCATTGTTTGGGGTCTTTTTTTAAAAATCTCAAGTGCACACAACAATCAGCTGTGTCGCGAATGGAACTGGTTAATTATTTAAATTATTAACCTTTCAAAATCAATAACAGCGTGGTTGCATCTGGTCTCTATTATTCTTTACCATTAATATGCATGACTTTTATATTTCACATGCTTCTTTGTGAATTTGTTCATTCATGCAGCAGATCTTCAACAGAACTAACATTTTTCATCACTCATTGTACAATAACGTAGCATCACACATACGAATAGTGTCTTTTAATTCTGTATTTGTGTCATACGTTCTAACGTGCAGTCGGTTTATACGTTCAGTCTCTGTGCAGTTTCTTAGTTTTTGAATATCGTGTGGGTTTATGTTGTGTTGTGTACTGGAGGTAGAATGGCAGCTCCCATTGTGGCCATGTTTAATTTCAGTTGATGTCGTGTGGCTCTGTGTTACTCGTCTGTGTTTGTGTCCTACCTCTGTGTTGCTCATGTTATTTCTCTGCATCTGATTGGAAAACTTTCCTCAGTTCATCTGCAACGTAGTTTAGTGTTTCACGGTTCTGTCTTTTTTTGTGTTGATTCATAGTATTTCTGTTAGATTTCCTGATGTTTTAATGAGCTCCAATATCATGGAAAAGAAGCTACTCAGTAGCTTAGTATTTCAAATTATTGTATTTAAGGGATTTAGAGGTAGATTTTCACTTAGAGTTAATCACGGTGCTCTTGCTCTACAAAATGTAAGAGCTGAGAGAAATTGGACTTACGTTTTGTTATTCTACATGTGTAGTGTGTAGTATATGTAGTAAACCTCCAACCCTTTCTAGTTTGTGATTATTTCTTTCAATCTGTCCAACCATGTTAACCTGTTAGATCGTAAACTGTGTTGTTATCTTTGTGGTCCAAATGTGTTCTGTATGTCTTGTTTTATCTCATTTTTGTAAAGTTTCATTTTGCCCCCTGTCTTTGAATAGCTATCTGTAATATCGCTGTACTTAAGCTTCTTTTCATTACAGGAGGAGCTGTCGGACTTCACCGGCTCCAAGTCGGCCTCGCCAATGTCCACCACAGACGCGGTGAAGGGAGATGGGAACAGTAAGAGCACGCAGGTGCAGGCTGCACCGGGGACCAGGTCCATATCAGTGGGTAGGGTCAAACATCATGAAACTGCACAAGTCACTGAATCCCATTCATTAGTCATCTGTCTTAAAGGCCTTCATGCATTTCCTTTCTTTGTTATACACAGTATATGAAGGGTTTGGCATACGGTGTTTGTGCTGTAGAGGTTTTATTTCTTCATTCTGAAAACATCCTAGTTTTTAGATTTTGACTCACTTTCTCTTTGGTATTTTGGCATGTGCTGTGTCAAATGCAGGTTTGCCTGAAAATGAGGAGAGTTCAGATGTGCAGGACATCATTGAGACCACCCCTGAGCTGGACATGGATGCCATTGGATACAAACCCGGCAGGTAGTAAAAAAACAACAACATGCTGTCAGGTCAGTTTTAAACAATGTTTCACCAGGTAGCGTAGCATCACCTCCTGTTCTTGTTCTTCTTCTAGTACTCCTACTAAAGGCATTGAGAACTTGGCATTTGACCGAAACACAGAGTCTCTGTTTGAAGAGCTGTCTTCTGCAGGCACTGGGATCATAGGGGATGTGGATGACGGGGCCGACCTGCTGGGTGAGTAAAAACCTTATCTTCGTTGGAACAATGCAGCACTGAACTGGAGTAAGGCAGCAGCAATCCTGTCAGATACTCTGAATACATTTCATCTGGATTGTGTTGGAATAGTCGGTATGAAATGTCTTTATTCATTGAATTGACTCAATAGTTGTTTAAGTGAATAAACCGTACTGTCCTTCTCTGGTACTTGAGTATTCACAGAACGTAATGAGTTGTTGTGTAAGAGTTTATAATGAGTTGCATGTTGTGTGAAGATTAGGCATGTAAATGTTATTGGTGACAGTTATACCATGGTCATGGAAAATACTTGTTTGTAATTTGCTCACAGGTGTCTATTAAATTCAATTAAATGTACAAGGTAGATACATAAGAGTCAGGGGGGAAACATGGCCAATGGACTTAGGCCCTCTATCCTAAAAAAACGCAGATTGCAACGTATGGCCGTGAAGAAATCAGCCAACAATATCCACTTATCATTAGTTATAGAAGCTATTCTTATTGTTAGCGTCCCTCAGTGTTTCTACCTGGTGGACATCGTGACTATTTATTAATAAAAGATACCTCCTTTTCAGAGGTACAATATGATTAGTTAGTTTTAATTCCAGAATGAAGCTTCCTATGGCAAGGTTATCTAAAAATGATACAGGGATACAGATTTTATGATAGCTGATTTTGAGAAAATAAACAAAATATAATAAGTAATACTTTCTACAATTTAATTTAGATTTAGTCCGTATGGTTCCCTCAGTTTAAACTACAGGCAGCCTAAGCTATGATGCTTAAGATACTTAAACATTTAAGAAATAGATGACAATAATTAGTTAGCCCATCATTTAGTTTTTTTGTAAGTGGCCATGGTATACTCGTACACATGATAAGTTACTTCAAGGTGTCCTGATATTGAAAATAAGACTCTTTGAGAGTCTCAGTGAAAAAACTAATTCTTGTTATCCCTTTTCTAAGTCTGATCTAAATAGTTTTCTCTTCTGTGTTTATGAGTTAAGAAAAGGGGGAAAGTTTAAGGATAATCTTTCTAAGTTACTTTAATTTTTCCATTTGTGAAACGGGTAGGAAGAAATATATTTTGCCACGATTTTTTTTCCAAATATTTTTTTCATCTGCGAAAACCGGTGAAAACAAAGGGTTTAGTGGGTGTTTATTGTTGTAAAACTAATTTCAGCCACAAGAGGCTGAACTGCACCACTACCCTGATGTTCTAAATACTGTCGGACTAAAAGCTAAATATTGTGTGTTAGCAAGTTATGTTAACTTATTGTCATGTCTTTCTTTAGGCATTCACAGGTGAAACAAAAAGTAACGTAGAAAATTATCCGAGCAAAACCTTTTTTTTTCAACTGTTCCCATGATTAAGAAACTTAAAAAGATTTTTCTCGCAAAACATTTTTTACCTTCAGTCAAACTCACAGGGAAGAAAACCATTTAGATCAGACTTCTCTCAGGGCTTCCGTAATTTCTCAATGTGATCAACTAAAATTGTTAATCTTGTCGTATCAGCCAAATGAAATGCATGGTAACCCATATTTCTTAAAAAAAATCCCATAAAGCTGTTTTAATGGCTCTCTACTGCTCTGCTCTGCTAGCAGCTCTTGCTCTACTTGATCGTACTTGTTTTAAACTCATTGTAAGTCCGACAGCTGCTGTTTGCTGCAATGCTACACCACTTGCTTTGGTCCAGCTGTGATACACAGTGTTAGCCGTCTACCCATGTTAACATCACCTCTCTCTCTCCCGTATCTCATCCTCTGGCTTTTGTCCATAATCCCAGTGGAGTACTCTGGTGTGTATGACCTCAAACCTTTCCTTAGCTAAACATTACTCTGTAAACATCCTTGACCTATGCTCATTAGTCACTTTCTGACATATCCGCCATCGTTACCGCTCACAGCTTTTTCTTCATTATGTTTAATAACAGTAGACATACAGTTGGTTCAGGAATGCACAGTTTACATCTTTTAAGCTGCCTACTTTTGACTACTTTGGTGCATGGATGATGGAGTTCAATGCTTCCTTTGTTGGCCTAACTGTTTTCCTTTTACAGCTTGAATTCCTTTTCTGGCCCTTGTATTTTCCTGTTTTTCCTTCTCTGTACTGCTGCAATTGTTTTTATCAACTAGCTTTAGAGACCCAACAGCATCTTCTGCTTGTGTAGTCAACAGCTACAGGTTTAGCTCTGGCTCCTTCATCACTTTGATCATTCCACTGTCTCAAACTATATCCGCATTTCTCTCTCTCTCTCTCTCTCTCTCTTCCCTGTTCTTTCCGCCTGACTTGGATTGCATGGTTTTCTCAGACCTTAGTTTGATTGGTAAGACCCCATCCACTCTATCCATCCTTCTCCTGTCAGTCATGTGACATGTGCTGTGGGCTTGTGTGTTTGTGGTAGTTTCTTGTACCGTGTGTGTGTAACGTACAGTGCTAAATATCTCACGAGGAGATATTTCACATCCTTTGTAGTGCCTTGTTGTATTTTAAGTAAGACTTATTTAAAGTGCTATATCTTAATCTGTAGTGCTTGTGTGTTCACTGCTTTAGCTGGTTGTCAAACTGTTTTTTATGTAATAAAACTCTTTCATCATCAACTCTGTTAAGGAATGGGCCGGGAAGTTGAAAATCTCATTCAGGAGAATTCACAGCTGCTTGAGACAAAGTAAGTACATCATTAAATGTGTTTTTGTGTCTTGACTTTGATATGTGATACCTTCGTAATCTCCCTGTTAAAATGTGCCGGCAGTATCTTACAAGTGTACTAAAATGCCCTCGTTCCCGCCTGTCCAGGAATGCTCTGAACGTGGTGAACAAAGACTTGATATTGAAGGTGGACGAGTTGACCTGTGAGAAGGAGATGTTAGAGGGAGAGATGGAGGCTGTGCTGCAGGCCAAGACCAAGCTGGAGGACAAGAACAAAGAGATAGAGGAGGAGCTCAAAAAGTAGGTTAACTACTGTGCTTGTTGTAATAATGATAGAATGACAACAGAACACAGCGACATGCTTTGATTTAATTACATTTTATATCTTTGCGAGTGTAATAAATGGTCTTTTCCAGAGTGCGACTGGAGATGGAGGAAGTGAAACACAAAACTAAAGAGGAAGAAGATGTGAGTATTCTTCACTTTTACAACAATGTCCGAAGCTGCAGACCTCTTGTGTGTATAATATATATATACACAAACAGTATGTTTGATGTGGCTGTATTTCTGTGTGGTCATGTGTGGGTTTACTTGTGTGCTACCCCAGAGTGATGTACCTACAGCGCAGAGGAAGCGCTTCACCAGAGTGGAAATGGCCCGAGTGCTGATGGAAAGGAACCAGTACAAAGAGAGACTGATGGAGCTACAGGAAGCTGTGCGGTGGACGGAGATGATCAGGTACCGAACACCTGGCTGCAAATCAACACTTGCGCATAACCAGTTTTTGTTTATATTAAGGTAACTGTTGGAGTATTTCATTTCACCAGGCGGTGTTAAAGTCTCTCTAAATCCTAATTAATATTCATCACTTAAACTTAATGCCAGTGTCCACTTGTGAGAATGATGTCGGCTGTTTTCTTATCAGCTGAAGTCATTAATCTTCAACACCAGTGAAAACATCTCTGATCAAAAGGACACAATGAACATGGAACATTGGGTATTTTATTTCTTATGAATTGATGAAGTTAGATGGTGTTGCTGCTGTAGACAAGACTAATGCAACATTTTTCAGTATTAGTGTTTCACACACAAAACGGATGATTACAATAACGACATATCAGCCAAAAAACGTAACAGATTTCATCCTTTTAATGTGAAAGACGGTTGGACGTCCTCAAACCGTGTGTCTTCAAGCTGTCAACGGGTAACGTGATATCATCTTGTCCTCTTCTTTAGGGCCTCGAGAGAAAATCCAACACTCGCAGAAAAAAAGAAATCCAGCATCTGGCAGTTGTAAGTCCTCTCAAATGTACTTTTTTTTCCTTTAACTATCTTTGTCAGGGCATTCATTTTGACAGCCTATAGAGGTCAACTGCTGTGACATTTTCTCTCAACTTTCCAAATACATTTTCTTCTCTTTTCTCGGGATGTGCAATTGAATTGGCAGCATTGGGTAAAGATGGTTTAATAAACATTCCTCCAGTCAAACCTCTCTTTTTTTCCCTCCATTGACACAGAACTGCTCCTCCATTACAAATGGATTCAACTTTGATGTGTCTTTATCCATAATGTTTTCTCTCCGAGCAGTGCATCAGTTGTCGTTATCACAAACTGCTCAGACATGACTCTCCTTGTGCCCCCGGGCTTTTCTGTCTCCTGCCTGCTGTGTGCGTTGGTTGATGTTTTCCGACTCTGTCTGCTCATAGGGAGCTTAAGAGCGACAGAGTTCCCCCTGCAGCCTAAATACATGTACACGTCTGTCTTAAGTCAGGTCGTACCGTCAGATCGGTAGGCTTTATTTTTGTATTTTAAGGGATTTTTAACAGATTTAGCAGATGTGTTCTCCTTGTTTAATCTGGGTAATTTGAGTAGACCTCTAGAAATATTGACTGAAAATGTTAAGCTGTAAGGTAAAACCTCACGTGTTCAGCACAAATAGTCGCACATAAATCACTGGAGACACATTCAGGTTTCAGTCATTCACGTTCAGTCTGCTATGATTTGGATGAAATGTGTTTATGTATTTAATGGAATGTTTTCTACATTGTTTAGTTAATATGGAAACGATGATTTGAACATCAATTAGACATCAATATTATTTTCTAGCTTTTTTTAGAACTGTGATGTTTTTATCTTTTTATTCAGACTTTTTCCTACACATTCAAAATGGTTGGATTATACTTAAGTATAAAATTATCTCACTTGACACTTAAGATAGTGTTGATACTTGGTGCTAAAGACACGGTGTGGTTAGTGCTTAAAAAGGATTGACGTTCAATGCCCATTCACAGTCGAATGTGATAGGAACTGCTCAGCTATTCACGACTCCCAGCATGCTCTGCGTCACTGTTCAGTAAATGTTGGTGCCCTTGGTTGTCTGGTTGGTTGGTGACTCCCTACCTTGCTTTTTCCCTGCTCTCCTGTCTGCTCTGTTTCCCTCTTGGCTTTCTGTAACTTTGCCACCTGCAGCTTCAGCAGACTGTTTAGCTCCTCCTCCAGTTCCCCGGCTATAAAGAAGGTGGAGTCCCAGTCCAACATGAAATACAACGCCCCGGGCAGCATGGTGAAGAGGAGCAGCACCTTCTCCCAGTTCCCAACAGAGAAGTCAAAGACGTTTGACTTCCTTAATGAAGAGTGAGTAACAGAGTCAATGACTGTGAGTTTGGTGTATTTGATCAAGGGGAACATGTTGACACAAACCACAAACCCTTAATTATTGCATTTTTATCATCAGAGATTTTTTTTCTAAAGCAGTTCAAGCCATTTGGGTTTGATTTCCATCACGACTCATTCCAAAAATATTTGTAGGAATATTATTTTCACCGAATGGCTCGCAGTAATCTGATGACATTTCTCTCTCTTTGCACGTCTTGTAGAAAGGACCTGTGCAGCTCGCCATCGCGTAAAGAGCAGAAGAGAGCCCAGTACAGACAGGTCAAGGCCCACATGCAGAAGGAGGATGGACGAGTCACTGCACACGGCTGGAGCCTGCCCAGCAAATACAAGGTAGGGAATTAAGGTTAGAATAGGACTCAAGTAAGAGAGAATATGGCTTTTTTTCATTTGATAATGATCAAGACTGTCAGTTTTGACCATGCGATTATGTCACGGTACCAGTGACACGAAAATGAACATTGTAAATGTTTATGTACAGTGTAATTTACTCATGAGCACAGCTGACATTTATTTCTGCTGGGCCTTTATAAGCTCTCTGTCCATGTTCCTGCAACCCCCCTAAATATAAACCACCCTTTCATATCAGGAAGTGACTCATAACTCTTGATATCAGGAAGTGTGAGTCATGCCGAATCTAAAAACATGTGTATGATGTAAATTGTGAGTATTTGAATATTCTCCCCTCTGGCTTCACAGCTTGAAGACCCCCGACATAATCTACAATGAAACATATGAGAGCTATTCTGTCTACAAAACAGACAAAAGAAACAAAGGGTTAATTTCAACCTAGTATCTGTAAGATTTGATTCAAATTGGAATCAGCCTTCTGAAAAACGTTCACAGCTCAAAGACATTTTCTGGAGACCATATCACTACTGCAGATGGTAACCGTGTGCAGAATGTTACAGAGACTTCAAGCTGTGTTGACTATGTTGCCTTTTTGTCTAAATTTGGGTGAGAATCTGTTGTAATAGCATGTTTCCTTTGTATGTGCCGGTGATGCCCCGACAGGTGGCAAATGGTGAACAAGTGGAGAACAAAATGAACCTACCTGTACCGGTATACTTGAGACCTCTGGATCAGAAAGATGCTTCTATGAAGGTACATAAGCCAATACCTAGATGACACTTGGATATAAGCAGCGTACTGTGTTTTTTAATACTAAAGAAAATCTGATATTTATAATGTCTTCTCTCTCTGTTCCCCAGCTGTGGTGTGCTGCAGAGGTCAACCTATCTGGCGGAAAGACATTACCAGAGCTCATGAAACAGACGAAGGGTTCTCAGAGTAGTCTGGACCAGTTGGAGCAAGAGAGTAAGGTAAGCGTAAGATATTTAAGGAAGAGGTGTTGCTCCTCGTAAAGCCAGTGAGTTCAGAGAGTTCTTTAAACTATGGTTTAGATTCTGTCGAGGCTGTTGGCTGATTTAGTTCCCCCCCCCCGTAAGGATCAGGAGAAAGGGGAGCAGGAGAAGGAGCTGGTCCTTCAGGATGAGATGTCCAGTAGGGTGTGGGTGTGCACCAGCACCCACTCCTCCACCAAGGTTATGGTGCTGGACGCCATTCAGCCCTCTGACTTACTCGACAGCTTCTACGCCTGCAACACCCACGTCGTCTGCATTGCCAGCGTGCCAGGTAGGCTGAGTGGTCACATTGGTTGTTTGTGTGGGATGGATGAGTGGTTTTCTTTGTCCTCCTCATCCATGACTGCATCATTTATTTTCTTTTTCTTTCATGTGTGTTGTCTTTTAACAGGTGTGTTGGAGACCGATTATTCGGCAGGCGAAGAGGTACCACAAGACCCGGAGGCTGGCCAAGGTGACGGGGTGTCACTGGCCGGCAGTGTGGCCAGCGTGGGCTCAACGGGCAGCGATGGGCCCATGGCAGCAGAGGGGACCACCGCCATTCCCCAGACAGCCATTGCAGGTGTCACCGATCAGCCGCCTGAGCACAGTGGCATCTCTAGCTCAGGTGCAGTAGATTTCTACTGACAAAAATGCTTTAATAGAGTATGTCGTTATTTGTTGTACTGCTAGCATCAAACACAACGGTGGCCAACAGCTACAACTCCACCAGGAGGCTTCATCTTTGTCATACAGGTTATCCACCCAAACCTTCCCGTATCACTCATTTACCCTCTGATCAACCCTGTGATCCTCAATGCCCACAGTTGAGCTGTCCAGAGAGACCAGTCCAGCAGAAGACAACGTTCCCACGGCGGAAGAGGCAACGGAAGCAACGGAGGCTACCGCTGGCGTGGGCGAAGAAGGAGAGGAGGACCAGGGAGCGGATCCAAACCAGCCAGGAATCTACACGGAGCATGTGTTCACCGACCCACTGGGGGTGGGACCCACTGACTCCCCTTCTGCTCACGCACAGAGGTGAGCAATGATGTTCTAGATTATCTCTTCTGTAATTGTTTGGTTTTAGTAGTTACTAATATGTGCAGAGGTAGGATCGCTTTTCTTATGAAAGGTTTTTCAAATTGCAAATCGCTATGATTATTTTTTGGATTAGTACAAAAGTAATGTTCTGCCCGATGCAAAAGTCCCCCATTTATTAGAAAGAGGCTAAAACTCCCCTTTTGCTTTGTCTTTCATGATTCTACAGCAAAAACACGTCAAAAAACTAAATTAGCTACAGTAGTTTATGATGTATACTACTCTTATACTACTATCAACTATTATACATAAGACACAAGTATACTATAGTGTTTCCTCCCCTGTTAGACATTGGATATTAATTAAACAAGGAGAGGATATTTAGCTTATATAGGAAATGTTAAGAACAACCCTGGCAACATTGATATATACATGGTATTTAAAGAAGTCTGAACTTGTCACAAGTGTTACAGTTATTGCATTAGAACAATTTGAATTTTCTACCTTCTGTGATGCAGGGGCTGCGGACATGATGGCGAGACTTCCTTCCCAGAAGACTCGGACCCATCAGATGGGGAAGTCCTGAGGATGAGCAGCGCTCTTCCCACCATGTGGCTGGGAGCTCAGAATGGATGGTGAGCAGGACAACAGCCACTAGAGGGCAGCAGCAACATATAAGGGCTGGCACGCACTCAACACCTATAATGTGTTTATTGCATCACTGAAGATCAAGTCTGTTTTAATCCAATGGTGGTTCTTTTATTGTCAGCATATTATACTTAGTTATACTTTCACCAGCTCTATTTTTCTCGTGTAGTTTGAAATCCACTCCTCATAAGCCAGCGCTGCACTCTGATCAACATTTCTTCATCTCTCTGTCTCTCCCTCTCAAGTCTTTATGTGCACTCGTCTGTGGCTCGATGGAGGAAGTGTCTTCACGCCATCAAGCTGAAAGACTCCATCCTCAGCATAGTGTGAGTACAAAGTCAGTTGTACCTCAAATTCTGATTTATACCTACAGGAAAACATGTGTAAAAAGAGCGTGTTTATGTGTTACAGGCACGTTAAAGGGAGAGTCCTGGTAGCTTTGGCTGATGGGACATTAGCAATTTTTCACAGAAGCATTGGTGAGTCTGGGTTAGCGCTCATTGTGGTAAGACACCTTGTGGTTTAGACGTGCAGAATTCAGAACATTTCAGTTTTTGGTATGAATCTAAATCCACCGCACTGTCACTGTTATTTTGACCATATTTTGTATGTTTGTAAATCAAATCAATTTACTAGGAAGCTCAGAATATTAGAAGATGTTGAATATTTTGTATAGTGTTTATACTGTTGGATGCCAATCTACAAAGATCCTAGATTATCTTGCATTTTTTGTTTCTCCCATGCAGACGGTCAGTGGGATTTAACCAACTATCACCTGTTGGATCTGGGCCGGCCTCACCACTCTATCCGCTGTATGACAGTAGTCCATGACAAGGTGTGGTGCGGTTACAGAAACAAGATCTATGTCATCCAGCCGAAGGCCATGAGGATAGAGGTACAGCTGTGATTATAATTAATAAATGTTTTCCAAACCAGCAAAATATTGCATAACCTGTCTTATGGTAACATCTGAAAATCCTACATTTAACGTTTCTATAATATTTTTCTATAATATTCTAACGTCTAAACCAACCATCATCTCGTTCTCTCATGTCTGAGCAGAAGTTGTTTGACGCTCATCCTCGCCGGGAGAGTCAAGTGCGGCAGCTGGCCTGGGTTGGAGACGGTATCTGGGTGTCCATCCGGCTGGATTCAACTCTACGCTTGTTTCACGCCCACACCTACCAGCACCTCCAGGACGTGGACATCGAGCCCTACGTCAGCAAGATGTTGGGTACGCATACCAACTAGTCATTTCTCTCTTCTCTGACTTTTATCTCACCAGACCATGTTTTTTTTTTTTTGAAACGGTCAACAAGTGTGTGTTCTGTGTGTGTGATGCAGGTACGGGTAAACTGGGCTTCTCCTTTGTGAGAATCACAGCTCTGGTGGTGTCCTGCAGCCGACTCTGGGTTGGGACAGGAAACGGGGTCATCATCTCCATCCCGCTCTCTGAAGGTATCACACACCTCAGGTTTACCACATACAACAGACTCCTGAACATTTGTTTTCATAAGGCTATAGCACAGCATAAACGTTAAACGGATACAATCTGTGAGCTTTAGAGGCGTCAGTAGGTGGATGTTGCTGTCTGTGGACAGAAACTATCTGTTTCCTTTGTGTTAACCTAACTGGCTGCTGGTGGTATCTTCATGTTTACCGTACAGGGATGAAAGTGGAATCAATCATCAAGCTCTTAACAAAAAAAATAAATAAGCGAATTTCCCAAAACTATTTATTTAAGACAAAAGCTCACTTTGGCATACGTTTAACCGAACCTTTTTAACCTGCCTTTAAGTCAAGGCTGCCATGCATCTCTCCTCACTGTGTATCTGTGTGTTAGATATTTCTCTCACGTCGTCGTTACCACTCAGGAGATACTTGTTGAATAAAATATAACCGGGTTGCCATGGATACAGGTCTTACAGTCACCTTGTAACGCACACGACACTGCTTGTGTAATATAACAACCTTTTTTTTTATCATGTATGCTCTATATTCTTCCTTTTCATCTTTTCCTCTTCTGTGCAGTTCACTCTCCTTTTATTTCTGTTTGCTCTTCTTGTAGTGTTCAACCTCTAGCTTCTCTCCAACAGCCTCTCTTTTTGCTTGGATGTCTCACTTTATTTATGTTTTTAAAAACAATGAGATCAAACAGACATGAACCCACAGACGGCTCTGCTGTCAGTGTGTGTGTGTGTGTGTGTGTGTGTGTGTGTGTGTGTGTGTGTGTGTGTGTGTGTGTGTGTGTGTGTGTGTGTGTGTGTGTGTGTGTGTGTGTGTGTGTGTGTGTGTGTGTGTGTGTGTGCTTCAGTGAGCCGTTAACACTGATGACTTTTCAGCCTTTTGTCAGAGACTGAGATTCGATTGTTTCACCCCAGACCTCACCTTTTGTCTTTTGCGAAGCCGCCTTCACCCACCGCTGACCTTCTTGTGCAAAACCTAGATAATATGCACCATGCGACATCGGTAGCTTTTACACATTTTTTTTCTTACTCTGCAGCCAACAAGACAACGGGAATAGTGCCAAATCGGCCCGGCAGTGCTGTACGGGTTTACGGTGATGACGGTTCAGACTGTGCCATGCAAGGCAGCTTTGTGCCGTACTGCTCCATGGCCCACGCCCAGCTGTGTTTCCATGGACATCGAGATGCTGTCAAGTTTTTTGTCACAGTGCCAGGTAAGTGTTGAAAAAAGGGCAGAAATAGTGACAAGTGCTGCAAAATGAATAACTATTAAAACATTGAAATTGCCAGCCATATGTTTGGGTCAAATTACTGTATGTTAGTAATTAACTTATTATTTAAATAGATTTAAACTAATCAGCAAATATTTTGATAATTGATCAACTGTTTCAGTCATTTTTAAAGCAAAAAAGCACAAAAAGACTTTTCATAGACTAAACAATTAACCAAGAAAATAATCTGCAGATGAATTGATTATGGTGTTAGTTGCTCTGAGCATCTATGCATCTTTATTATGCACAATAAAAATAGCAATTGTTTCCTGATTACAGCTTTTTTGGGCCTTTTTTGTCACAGGTCAGGCGATGCCCCCTCCAGGCAGTGCAGATTCAGGCTCTGATGACCCTCCATCTGAATCCTCTGACACGGCAGCCTCTGAGCCTAAAACATACCTGGTCATGAGTGGAGGCGAAGGCTACATTGACTTCCGAATGGGTGAGTATGTCACACCACTGACGAAACACAGATGTAGTTCAAAGTGCATTGACTTCGGTGGAGCCAACGAGTAGCTTTCTATTTTCCCCTTAGTGAAATGTAAAATACAAAAGACTGCATTTGAATCCACATAAAAGTAATGCAGCTGTTTACTGTACAGTCTCTCTTAAAGGGCCAATGTGTAGCATTCAGGATCTATTGGTACAATTGACAAACAGTCACGTTTTCGCCTGGGCCACCGTCGTTCTCTTACAGGCTTAGCACACGGAGAAGTTTAAGTTGGTTGCAATCTGGAGTAGATGCAGCCAATCCCTCCACACTGGACCTTTTTTAAAGCTGGTTCAAAGGCCCAATGTCGTCCCTGTGACCCACCTGGTATACTGTTTGTTTGACTCATCGTCCTCCTCCTCAGGTGATGAAGGCGGTGAGTCGGACGGTTTATCAGAGCCAACAGCCAGCCAGCAGTCCCCACCTACCAAGGCCGAGCAGAGCCACCTCATTGTCTGGCAGGTCACAGCCTCCCATGATTGAAAAAAACTAATCAGACTGTTGTGTCAACGCCAGGGCCGCCCACCAAACCCCTGCATGTCCTTCTCAACATTTTTTATTTGATATTATTGATTGTTCTTAATGCCTGAGTAGTTGACTACTTTGTAAAAGAAAACCAATTATTTTTAGTCCATGTTTTGTACAGTTTATTCTTTATGAATTTGAATTAGGTGAAGTTTATGTTAACTTTAAGAATCCGTCCAAGTGTTCCCTTCTGCTGGGTTGCATGTTGGAGAGCCGGTGCGCACTAGAAAAAGGCCTAGTTAACTCAACTGAAGTTGTGGGCATAGTTTGATCAGGTAAAGAATGGAAGTCGGTCTCCCAAATGTTAAAGAGATGTGAAAGATAAAAGGGAAAAGCGCTTAAAGCAGTTTGGCAGTCATTGAAAAGGAGCAGAAGTATATTTTATATGACACACATAAGACTTTTACATTTGTAAACCACGTGTATGTATGTGTGAACATCAGGTGTGTGTATGCATTCACTGAGCATTTTTATTATATTAACCATTAGGGCTGGGTGTCAAAATATGTTACCTACAAGTCAAAATGTATACAAAATTCCAAAAGGTTAAATTTATTGAGCGTGTTGACAGAGGCTAACTACTCTACTGTACGGTCTGATTATTAGAAAAGCTGCTTGCACGTACCAGTGGTTTATTAAATGTGCTTTTATTCAGCAAAAGTTATAGGATAAAACACTTTGAGGGGTTTCATTAATATTGAATGACACTGAGCCCTGTTTGCCACAGGTTTATGTTTTATGACATGAATAAATGTCCAAGCAGTTTGGGTCCTGCTACTAATCAGAAGAACCGGCCTACTGTACTTCAGGTTAGCATTAGCCTGCGTGGGGAACACCCGTATCCTCGTCCAAGTGTGTGTGTGTGTGTGTGTGTGTGTGTGTGTGTGTGTGTGTGTCTGCACGGACGTTTTGAAGCTAAACCGTCGACTGTCGTGTGAAGAAAATCTGCCTGTGCCACCAGATTGGTGCTTCCTGTTTGCTTCAGCTCATTGGCACTTTAAAATGTTAGATGTTAGTCGCTTGAGGTTTGGAAGAACACCCAATGTACACTACAATACTGTGTGCTCACCGTATGAAGGGAACAAAATGTACAAATATCTGTAGCGATGTGTCACCCCAGTAACCAAAGGACGAAAGAAGACGCACCGTGAAACTGACTATTTCATTATTTTCATCTTTTCCGACATAAAACGTCCTGTCAGTCTAATAATTTGAGGGTATACATGTGTATATTCAGGGCGTTGTCCTTTTTGGGAAATAAGCTTGAATAAGGGAATCTGACTAAAAATATAATTTTTGTGTGGCACCTACTAATGGTTATGCACTAAAGGGAGTTTCTCCTGATTGCTTCATCATTCCTTCTTTTGTTGTTACAAATACATGTTGAGGCCTGGAAGCCAATTATTGTCATTTTCTTGGTTATTTTGTGTTTTGAATTCATGTGTGAGACACTTTTATGAAGTATTTTGATGATGACTGTAACAGATAGCAGGATACCAACATTAAGCAGGTGTTTTAATTTGTTTTTATATCTGACAAGTTGGGCCAAGATTGGTCTTCAATCCATTTCAAAATAGTGATTTCTATTTTGTTTTTGCCATTCCAGTATTTATTTCCTTAGTTAACGAGCCTCTCTGGGTTCAGAATGTAACTTTCTACATGAGCAAAATAAATTGGGAGGCTATTGTAAACAAAATAGTCCAATGAGTTTACGTGATTGTTAATAATGGTCAAATAAAGGAAATTAATGTAATCATGTGGGACATTTTTGATAAACCATGAAATCAAAGTGTGCAAACAATAACTTGATGGTTTTAGAACAACACATTCATGTACTAAGCTATGCATGTTTGTTTTTTTTAAAAAGGACACTGCTATGTTTTCAGCTAAATCAGTTTATTGCCACCGTTTTGGGTGGGGTGGATGTCTATCCATGTGTTTGTGTGTACAGTATGTGTAGGAGTTTGAACGCAAGACACATTTGTCCGTGTGTGTTTGATTTTGGAAATTTGTGGTGTATGTGTGCTCACTGTATGTTCATCTGTAATACTTCAGAGACTGGTCAGATTTACCCGTTGCACCGGGCTTCTCTGGACGTGGTTCCTCCTGGTCAATGTTTGCTAAAACAGCATCATAGCCTTATTTTTAACAATCTATTAAACTCAATTTCATGGACACGTTTCTGTAATCGTGTGTCTGATTGTTGTACAATTTTATTTTTCCCGCTTAAAGATGTGACGGTGTGTTTAAGACCCTGAAAGGCTATTTTCTCAATCAGCTTGTTGCTATGAGTAATGGGCTCCTACATGAACTAAAATGTTCTGACAAAGTGTTCTTTCAGTGCTTTTTTCACAGGTTTTATGTGGACGGGGTTCCATTTGGAAAAGATGATGTCATGTTCGTCTGTGCACCAATCAGTCTGCAGAATTGTTTCTAAGCTGCATTTACTAAATTCCATCACATTACCTACTGCATTTATTAAGATGGTCAAATGACAAATACTCAGTTTAGAATTTAAGATATTAGAGTTTATCAACCAAAGACTGACATTGTAATGCTCATTATTTTAAAGCATAAATAATGTAATCATATAACCACCAGATGGTGCTGTATGTCTATGGTCACATTTAAATAGGATTTTTTAGGCCATTGTGTAATGACAGAGGCTTCATTGAAGACCAAGCTTTAATAATGTGCGCTTTATTCCATCATTCTGTTTACAGCTCATGGGAACTCTGCATGTTGACTTTTTATAGGTTGCACAACAACCAAAGAATTATGAAAAAAGTCCCCTTGACATGTTTAAATATCCTGGAGCTTCAGTATGGAATATGGAATATGTAATTTGCTCAAAGAACAAATGCTTGTTGATGCTCAAGATGAGAAAACGCTCATCTTGAGCATCAAGAATTTAAGATGGCAGCACAAACATATTTTACAGTCGGATACAGTTTTATTATTATCTCCGCCAGCAGATAATGAGATGTTTGTGTAGGCGCATCTCTGTGTCTGTCCTCGGCCAATCTTTCATTCTGCTGCACCAAACTGCATCATATTTTGATTGCTCATTTTTGGCTGCATGCTCAAGGCCCTCATGTGATTGCAGTGACTCAAGTTTCCAAAACACCTTTTATTGTCCGTTCGATATACTGTATTTGACTGCCTGCTGACTCTACTCACTATTCTTAACCAGCCCACAGCTGGCCGCAAGTGATTTCACAGCTGAGTGCATCGTCGCTGCTGTGCTGCCAGGGACACAGTGTGGAAAATAGTTTGCTCACTTGTTTGACTATCAACTAAGGGCTAATGGACACACACAGCTGAGTGCATCGCCGCCGGTCTGCCTCCGCTCTGACGCTACTCTTGACGCTACTCTGACGCTGTTCTACGGCAAGAGACAGTTATTCCTGGCTTTTTATTGGCCATCACCCTCATGTTTACATGCGTATTGTCAAAAAAAATAGAGTGGACGGAGTTGAGACACGTGTCTACACAGAGCTGGTGCAGACATCTGCATAGATTAAAATGAGAGCGCATCTGTTGTTTGAGAGTGAAAAACACGTCTGATACACTTACAGTCTATGAGGGCTTAGCAAACTGTGGTGGATGTATTCTTCAATCACACGATGCAGCAGTGGTCATTGCAGACCTGGAAATCTGCACTCTACTGGGTTTACCTTTCTGTGTTTGTGCTCAGTTCATTGGGTATTTTCCTTGGCCAGTAGGAGGCCTTGCTGCTCAATGCTTCTGTAGGATGCAGCATCACCACACATAACCGTTTCCATGACATTACATCACAGCGTAAAGCCCACCTCAGTCTCTCTCTTTGTCCCTCCATCCCACCTCGGCCTCTCTCCTCCTCCTCGTAAGCCATGCGGGGGCTGACAGCGAGCCCCGCACAGGCATACAAAGAGCTTCCTGACGTCACAGAGTGTGTTGTAGCCCAGACGGGGGATTCTTCAGACTGTAACATGCCAGGATTGTGTTGCATTACAGCTGGGATGCTGCAAAGAAGAACTGATCCCAACTTCCTGTCAGAGCTGTTTCCAATGAATAGGAATGGGGACAAAAAGTAATTTCAGTAGTGTCTCTTACAGATTGCAGCTAAAAGCAATACTAAAGAGGTTGGTGTTAAACAGGACTTTCTAGGCCTTAGCTGACGTTAAAGTCATCCGATTAATTTGTTTAGTAGACAAATGTAATGAAGCAGAGGGATTTCAACTCTGATGGATGACTTATCTTCAACTAGCAGGGATAGACGGAAAGAAAAGGGGGGTTTGGGTTGCTGTGTTGTGCTCACTTGGCTCACAGTTTAGTATAGAGCTTCACTCGTATTCAGATGACATTAAAAGAAACCCAATAGGCCCCAATAGATGGAGGCAAGGTTCAACTGTTACATACCACACTCCCTGGTGCCTTCTCTGTGTCGCTCTCTGTCCTTCTCTGTTTCATGAAAGTCAATCCCCCGTTAAAGGTCAAATGCTATGAAGTGCTTTTCTCTCTGTCAGTTATTGTAATTATACAGAAAATCTATTCTTCACTAAAAGCTATAGCCCCCTTTTTGCTTGTTTGCTTAGTTTGATGAAACGTGCTGGTGTTTTTTGACATGCTGGTGTCTCAGCTTGGGGCACAGCAGTGACATGCAACACAGGCTGCCAGATCAATAGTGTTATCACTCTGGGATCTCAGGCCAGAGAGGAACTTCAGAGAAGGGAAGACAGGGGTCAAATCATTTCAGTGGAAGAGAACAAGACATTTTCTCTTCTGTATAACAGCTTCACAACATGTTACGAAATGCAATCCCATGGAAGCTTCCGTGAGCTGACGTTTATAGATAGTTGCAATACATTCGAGGATGCCTGTGGTATGTTGTGATACGTCTCTTGGCTTTTTAGCTGCATGGTGGTGAAGGGGAGTGCATGAAGGAAGGTGAGAAATCCAAGAGAGGGAGAGAAGGGAGGAAGTCAACAGAGTTAGGGGAAAGAGGAGAGGCCCACCACATGACACTGGGGTGGAAAATATGGCGGTTGTGAGGAGAGAGGTGAAGAGATGCATCTGCTACATATTAACAGGGTCCCCCCTGCAGGCAGTGCAGCTGAAAGCCTTGGTAAACAAGACGAAGTGTGTATGTGTCTGAATAAGTCTGATGAACACCTTTTGTATGTGTGGGAGTTTTATATTTTTCTGTTTTAATCCCCAGATTCCAAAGCATGATTCTCAATGGAGGCCTGTGGAGAGAGATCATACAAGTACAAATATTTGATCATCAGCAGTCAGTGCTTTGGAGTTTCTATCACCTCTGCAAACACAGAGCTGAATGAATGGCGTATGTTTGCAGGCCAACCTCGAAAGTTAGCATCGCACTGGTTCCCTCGACAAAAAGTCAATGGGATTTTGAAAAATCCCAAAAACCCAGGGCTTATTTTCTGCAAATAAATCACATTAATGTTCCACCAATAGAGCAACGCTTTTTTTAATCCAGCATACCAGGTAATAAACAGCTTTAAAATGTAGAGAAAATGTGCTGAAAGGAAGTTTAAAATGGCTGCTAACTAATTATTATAATGAGCCACAATGTCATGAACACTATAGATATTGTCTGTTTCACTGTAGAAGAGTCCAGAAGAGCAGTCCGTGTGCTTGCTTTTTCACATATTAAATTGTGCACATACAGTATGCACCTCTGTCTTTCCTTCCTGTGTGTGCCTATGATAGTATGTGATTTAAAAGCCTCCTTCGGCCCTGGCGAGAGTGCCCTTGGCCTCCCATGGAAGTGCGCAGTATATTTTACTGTGATAGGCTGGGCTAAGCGTTTTGTGAGCCAGTACAGCAAAGCAACACAGCGTTCTTAGAGCACACTGTGCACACCATCAACACCAGCCAGCAGATGAGGCCTCATCACAGCTGAAATCTCCTTAGCTGAAAAATAAAAGTAGACAGGCATAATGGGGTGGCTGTTGGGGTGTGTGTGTGTGTGTGTGTGTGTGTGTGTGTGTGTGTGTGTGGATGCCTATTTATAGCAAACGTCTAAAGTGCTGAGGGGACTGAACCAGGTTTGAAAGAGGGGAGACAGTTTAGTGTGACACCATGTGCAGGCTAGCAGTGGGGCACAGGTTATATATGGGTGCAAACCAGTTAGATCCTCATCATCTTTCTCTCGCTCCCTTTCTCTTTTCCTATATTTAGGCAGCACGTTTGAAGTACACAGGTTTGCAGTTTGTTGAATAAGAGAAATGAATCGTGTACATCCTGCTGCCCTCTTTCTGTATACAGGGTGAAGTTTGACTTTAAATATGTTAGACTACGGTTATTTTTCACAGCATCTGTAACTTCGGGGATGACATTGCAATCACAGATGCAGGGAGGAACAAAGGAAGTCGTTGGTAAATGTTGCAGTGGAATTATTGACCAGATAGATGAGGAATCATGTGTGTGTATAAATATATATATGGGGAGTTTAATAATTAAGCACCTGCAGTATGTGTGTGCAGTTCTTAACATAGTCTTTGTGTGTTTGTGTTTGTGAGTGACATTACTGCATGGCAGGCGGCCACAAGCAGCAGGGAGATGTGGGTAATATTACCCACACTCCTCGCTCCTGTATTTATCCCCCCGCCCCAAGGGTCTGGTTACTCTTTCATCGATGACGTAGGCATACTGCTGTTATCGTTCTCCTCCTCCTCCTCCCCTTTTCTCCCTGTCATTTATTTTTGTACTATTGTGTTCTTGCATGCAGGCAGCAACTGGATGATTTCAGTCCTATGAGTCACTCTCTTTCTCTCTTTTTATGATGTTATGATTCACGTGGCTGGCAGTGGTCTTCTGTCTGAAGAGGCTATCAGGTCTACTCTTTCTGACTATGATCCTAGTTCTGAGATTCAGCATTTTTGTGTTCATCTCGGTTCCAGTAGACTTCTGCAATACATTTGAGCCTTGCATGCTAACACGCTAACATAAGAGGGTGAACATTATACCACAACATTATACCTGCTAAACATCAGCATGTTAACATTGTCAGGGAGCATGTTAGCATGCCTGACATTCGCACTTCGCTCAAAGCAACCTTGTTCCTATGTACAAAATAGAGCCACTTCTGTAACATGACTGTAGAATATTTTTCTCAAAGAGGCTTGGAACAGAATTGTCAGGTTGTAGAGTGGACTTCAGCTCTCCACAAGAAAAAAAACAATGGATTAACATGAAACACAACCTCAGTTATTGTCAAGATTATTTTTAATAAGATTTTCAAAGGAATACAATGTTCAAAATGTGCCCTTTTGCTGAGTGTTTGATGAAAAGATGATGTCTGTACGATAAATATGTCACTAGCTATATCCGCAAGCCGGTTAGCTTAGCTTAGCACAAAGACTGGAAACAGCTAAACTAGCTCTGTAAGGTGACACAATCTGCCTATCAGCAAGTCTAACCATAAAATTAAAGAGAGAAAGTAAATAAACCCTTTCGGTATAATACTAAAAGAGTATATGCACTGCTTTTGGCATCTTGCTTTACAGATTCAGTCATTTATCACCTGTCATAGTCTAACTGCATCTGTGTGTGAGTTAGACTGCACAAATTGTTGTAGCTTCATTACCTGCAAACGCGTGTCGCTTTGGATGGTATAACACTTAGGTCTACCCCCCATCCCAGATCATTTGCTGTGAAATGGAAATAGCAAATATGGTTTATGATTTTGCTTCACATTATGTCAAACACAATTTGCCCTCAGAGGTGATATGTGAGGGTTGCTGCGTAGTAAACTAGGCCACAATAATGAAGCTGCTGACTTATGGGTGACTCACAATGTGCCTACCAGTGGAAGGCTGCCACTTCATTTCTACAACGTCTATCCTTCCTTGCACACCCATCTCCCCTTCTCTTTCAAGTTCTTCTACCACACTCTCTCTTTTTTTCACATCTCCCTGTAGTCTCACCTCATCATCCGTCTCCTCCACTTCAGACCTCCTTGATGCCCCACTGCCAGGTTTGAAAGGTGGGCTACATCCTAGCTTTTGATCCCTTGGTGTTGTATTTGATGGGTCTCCACCAGCGCTCTGAGCTGGACTGACCTTTCATGGGCCCCCCCAAGTCACACTCATCTGAAGACACCTGGAGTGAAGTCCGGGGAAATACTGACATCTTATATCATGAAAAGCAGCTGACAGCTTTCTATGAGCAGGATGTTTGTGTGTGTGTGCGTGCGTGTGTATTTGATGTGTCTTCCTGCTTTTCTTGTTGTGTTAAATGTGTTCTTGACTTTGTTTATACAGCCATTTTTCTTCTTTTGTGACAGAAGAGGACAGACCCCATTCTCTCTGTGTGTGTGGGTGTATGTGTGTGTGTGTGTGTATATAGCATGTCGAAAAAAGTCATAGTATATAGCATGTCAAAAAATTCAAAAAAGTCATAGTATAGTATGTCAAAAATAAATTCATAGTATAGCATGTCAACAAATTAAAAAAATTCATAGTATAGTAAGTCGAAAAATTCCAAAGTCATAGTATATAGCATGTCGAAAAATAAAAAAAAAAATCATAGTATAGCATGCCAAAAAAAGTCATAAAAAAGTCATAGTATAGCGTGTCATCAAAAGCCAAAGTATATAGCATATCAAAAAAAATCAAAAAAGTCATAGGATAGCATGTTATAGATTGTTGGGGAAAAAGTCTTCAAAGGTAACAGTATCGAATTAAAAAAAGTCCTGAAAATGTGAAATCATAACATCTCAAAAAGTCATACAATGTCTTCAATAATAATTCAGTTTTATTGAAATATCATAGTACAGTATAAATTAACATGTCATGAAGGTCATAATATAGCATGTCATAAAAAGTGTCAGCAAAGTGTCATGAAAAAGTTGTAATATAGAATATTATAAAAATCATAAAACACATTGTATAAATGCATGAGGCCACAGGCCATCTTTAACACATCTTACAGTGGTAAAGGGGACAGTGCAACAACAAAAGTCATCAGTAAAGAAAAGGAATAATTAAGTAAGTAAGCATTAAGGATATAATTAATAAGTACAGTAAAACAAGCTAAATAGAATAGTAGACAGACTGAATGGTTCAATTTACATTATTGCACATATGAAATAAGAAATATTGACATTGCACAGTTTATTGATATTGCACACAGATGAATGAATTGTCAGTTTTTGGTATGTGCAGTCTACTGGGATCACTGTTGATTGTAAAGTCTGACAGCAGCAGGAAGGAAGGACCTGCAGCATCTCTCCTTCACATGCTGCAGCTGAAGCAGCCTGTCTCTGAAGGAGCAGCACAGTGCTGTCAAAGTGTCCTGCATGGCGTGGACCATGTTCTCCATCAGGGATGATAGTTTAGCCGTCAGTCTGAGTTCTCCCACAACCTCCGCTGGATCGAGGAAAGAGCTTGCCTTCTTAACTAATCTGTTGAGTCTCTTCCTGTCAGCAGTCAAGATGCCACTGCCCCCAGAACATTGCTGATGCCACAACAGAGGCAAACAAAAGTCTGCAGGAGTGCTCCATGCACTTCAAAAGAATCTCCTCAGCAGAAAGGTCTACTCTTTTTTTCTACAGTGCATTTATGTTGGCTGTCCAGTCCAGTTTATTATTCAGGTGAACACCCATGTTGTAAGACATCACCATCTCAATTTCCATTCCCTGGATGTTCACTGGTACAGAAGAGAGTGTTTGCACCAGCAGAGGTACCACCAGTTCATTGGTTTTCTCTGCATTGATCTTGAGACTGTTCCACTGGCACAAACCCCAAAAGTCCTGGGTAAATACCCTGTATTCCCCGTAGAACCCGTCTGTGATGAGGCTGCAGTGTAGATGTTGAAAAGGAAGGGAGCCAGAACTGTTCCCTGCGGTGCCCCTGTCGAGAAAATGTAATGGCGTGGCTTAATAAAAAGTCATGGAAAAGTCATTACATAATATGACATAAAAATAATAAAACGACATAAAAAGTTGGCATTGCGGACTAATGAATTAAAAAGAATATAGTATTAGATGCTATAAAAAAGTAATTAAAAAGTTATAGTATGGAAAAGTAAAAAAGGCATAAAATAAAATGCCATCGAAAGTAAAAAACAATCGTATAATATGCCAGAAAAAGTAATTAAAAGTCATAAGAATATCCTAAACATCATAGTCTAGTATGCTATTAAAAGATCATAGTGTAATATGCCAAAAAAAGGTCATTAAAAAGTTGTAGTATAGTATATCATAAAAAGTCATAGTACAGTATTCCATTAAAAAGTCAAGTTTATATTATACTATTCTATCAAAAGGTCATAAAAAGTCACGGTATAGTATGTCATAAAAAGTCAGTAAAAGTTAGCTAAAGTTTGTCACAGAAATGTAATAAAACATCTTGGTATAGGTACAACACGCATGCATGAGCAAATGTTTTGCTGTTGTGCACTCTTGATGCGGTTACTGAGCATCTTTGGGTGCCCTGGAAGGCTTGTGGTGAGACAGAGTCATAAATCCCTGACAGGGAGACAGAAAACCCAACAGATGGGAGCAGAGTCTGCAATTCATTTATTGTGAGAGCACCACATGTCTTTGGTGCAGGGACGATTTGTCATTCTCACTTTGCAGCACAACTTAGCAAAGTCGATCTTGATTGTGAACATGAATGTCGATTACACCATAGTTACATCCTGTTAGACGAGAAGTCCGCGAGTTCAAACGAGATTTCAAGTTTTTCATCAAACTAATAAAATTAGAAAGAATACTTGCAAGGAGTCAGATATGGAGCTTTGGGCATTTTAGTTCTTTTTCAAACTACGAATAATTTTATATTTTGGGAAATATGCTCATGTGCTGTCTCACTGAGAGTTAAACGAGTCCCGTCTGTACGGTAACTTAGCTCATAACAAAGACTGGAAACCAGAGGAAAGAGCTAGCCTGGCTCTGTGCGAAGGTAACAAAATCTGCATGTTGTATCTTGTTTGTTTAATTAATATAAATCCTCGTTTAACGAGAGGTTTTGTGTCAGACTATTTCTTGGCCGGTACCAGCAACTTCCTGGAGTTTCCTCTGGTTGCCTGGCAACTGGTCATTTGAAAAGTGCATAGAACATGAAATCTAGTTCGTTTTAATTCACAGACCTGAGGAATCAGATCAAAACTGTGTCGGCTCTGTCAACAGTCCAAAATATACACCCAGCTATCTAGATGTGCATTCAGCTCCCCTCACTGACGCCTCCTGATGATGCCCCTTCACTCAGCCCCGCCCGCTGCCTGTTCCTCCTCTAGCGTCTGCACTTCCTCTGACTCCTGAGTGAGTTTCTGTGTTTCTGCTGCGAATGAGCCCAGAAAACTGTCAAAGATGTGTTCCCATGACAACCTCCATCCAGCATTAGCAACATGAAGTGTCAGGATATATCCAAGGGTGTGTGTGTGTGTGTGTGTGTGTGAGAGAGAGAGAGAGAGAGAGAAAAATAGACAGACAGACAGACAGACGGAGAGAGAGAGAAACAGACAGTTGATGTGGGGGAAAGCAACCTCAAAGGAAGCATAGAGAAATTTGGACATAAATCTATAATAAGTATATGTGGGTGAAAGGTGACCATTGATATTGCTAGTGTACAGTTTTCTCGGCCAGTTAGCAAACATAAATGAATATGTACAAACATGCATAAATATATATATATATATATACACACACGTATATATACACACACACACACACACACACACACACACACACACACAAATGTATATACAGACACATATATATATATAAACATGTATATACACACATATATATAAATATATATATATACACACACATATATATACTGTATATACACACATATATATATATAGCAAAATAAAGTAGTATCAGGCTGAGATCCCAGCAGACAGCCTGTGCTGCATGTGTTTGTGTTGTTATTTGCGTCACGTCCAGCTCAACGGTGAAGGCCTTCTACAAGTGTTGCTATGATACAAGAATTTCCTTAAGAAGTTACAATAGTGAATATAATTAACATTTTACACAGTGGGTGGCAAAAAATGTATAATGTAACATTATCTTTTTAAGCTTTCATAAAAGTATTCCTTGAGATTAGTATCTTGGGTTTAAAAAGTAATGGAAAAAAAGCTGAAAAATAGGTCATAGTTAGTGATTTTGCCTCTTCTTGTGAAATAAATCATCTTGTGACATGTTTCTGGCACCTGTCAGCTGATGGCCTGAAGTATTCACTTATACTCCTGCACCTCCTACCTACATAGTTATCAGTCTCACTCTCGACTTTTCCCCTCTCTCTATCTTTTCCCGTTCTCAACCAGCCTTCTTGTCTTCATAACTTAATTACACGGAAGAGCAACATCTTTTTCTCACTCTGTTGATGACGTTTCTTTGACATACAGTTTCCTTAAACAGCCCACAAAAACACCTCCAGGTATTTTACACACAACTCTTGCATGACCAAGCACATCTTCAAAGTTGCAATTTTCGAGATACAATCTTTCTGAAACTCCAATTCATAAACCTTCCCTCCAGGGACGTGAACCTGTATTTCATACCTGTCAAACTAAATGAATCTCTGCTCTCTCTACCTCTTTCTCTCTCTGACACATATGAAATACAGCTGAAGTAACAACGGCTTCTTGGGTTTTACTGGACGCTCTACACACAACTACACACCTAAAAGACATACAGCAGGGCTGAGGGGGAATTAAATTTACTAATATATCTGCCAAGGTTGGGATGCAGTGGTGGAACATGGCTGTCTGACCTCTGGGATGCCTCACAAGAACATCAGTCTCTTTCATGACAGCTTGAGGTGAAGAACTTGTACATCTTGGCCAAAGGGGAGAATAGCATTTCAGAGTGTGCCGACATTTTTTATGTGACACAGTACCTTGGTCTCTACGAGGGTGGAGAGTGCACATAAAATGATTGCAAGGAACAGATTGATGATAAATTGGAAAGCAGTACATTACGGTGTCAGTTAGGGTGTTTGGAGCTGCAAATGGACAGATTTAGTTTCATGTGTATGGAAATTAATAATTGCAGAAGAAACACTTAAATTGGATCATCTTAGAAGTGTGATATAGACTGATGCATGTGTATTTCTGCAGTGCCTGGGCACATTTTAGTGTTTGTGTGCAAAATCATGCAAAATGCCCTGAGCTCGCAGCCAGAAAGCTGGAGGTTATCACAAAACATCTATTCTGTCTGATCAAATCTCATACCACAAACCTTAAGTATCTCAAATAAATATAGCGGCCTTCACTGTTTTTTTTTTACGTGGCTGTTTTGATTTGCACTGAGGACATTGCAGTGTTTTGTCCCTCCTGTCTCTCTGTGGGACTTTTGCGTGTTTTTCCATTCTTCCTCCTGCTGGCATGTATTGCCCTTTTAGGCAAGGAGAGCTGGTTGGGTGTGAAAATGCCAGTTTGTGAAACTTCCTGTGCAGTGAGGTGTAGGGGACAACTGTGCCAACCCTGAGGGATATTCTACCTTTCTAGGAATGTGGGCACCATTCACACATTTTTAACCTTTTTTGAGCTTTGAATGTGACTGCTCCTCACAATGCTGACCCAGCAACTTTAGTTTTATAACAGCGTTTTCTTTCTTTTACATCACAGGAATGGCTCCAGTTGGTTTGTGCAATATAGTGCTTCGGTATCCTGCTCTGCCAGCATGATTGAGAACCAGCGTGATGATATCAGCGCTAATATGACATTATCAATCAAGAGATGAGGCGTGGTCTTTACATATAGGCCAATGTTGTGTTGAGACCTGTGTGTGCGTTTGTGTGTGCTTGGATCTGTTTCTAAGCAATCGCCGCTGGCTCAATGTGTCACTATGCCTGTCTCTACCACAGCTGAAAGCTCTGTGTCACTATGTGGTTGTGCAAACTGTTTTTGTTATGGAGTAAAACTTTGTGAAGCCCAAAGAAACAACTAGCTAAAAACAAACGGTGTTGCGACGGAGCATTTTTGACAATTCTTTCTCAAGTGTCACCATCCCCAACAGGGATTGAAGAAGTACTCAGATCCTTTAACTAAGTAAAAGTACTAATACAGCAACTCTGTGCTAAAAATAATACAACGATACTGTATATGGCATTATTAGATTGGTAAAACCAATGCAACACTGTGTAAGAAGCATTTTACTGCTGTAGCGGGTCGAGATGCAGCTAGTTTGAATTCCTTTACCGTACATAGAGTAGTTTAATGCAGTTTTTACCATCCTACGGGTCGGGGCCCTTGTAAGGGTCACAAGATAAATCTCAGTGCCATGAGAGTAGGGAAGAAGAAAAAACAAAGTTTAGCTATGCAAATGAGTATTCAGAATTTGTTTTTGTTTTTGCTTTTCTGGTGAAATATTGGAAACTTTTACCTCTTTGGGCCACTGACTCTTGATTTTGGTTAAGGTAGCACATATTTGCACATATACTGACTTACACACTAACCTGTACTAATCAGCTGCTTGGCTGAGGTAGATCTGCTGTCCAGAGTATTTGACCAGTCACATCCTTTAGGCAAGCGACTGAGGAGACAGGGAGCTTGAGAGAGTAGCTTTGGTTGGGTATGAATAGCAAGGCTAATCGCTCCAGGCCATGGGAACCAGCTAGCTGCTAGGGCTAAGAATATGCCGGATTGGTTCTTCGTGGGAGAGCCAGAGAGCTGCTCTGCTGAGCAAGACGTTGACCCACAGTGGGAGGGGATTGAGGTCAGCTTGATACTTTTTCTGCCACCAAAGCTAGCTCAAGCTCATACAAGGAGAATAAGGAGTACTGGGTGATATTAGTATAGTGTATGCGGGCTACAAAGCAGATGCATAAGGAAAGGGTGAGAAGAGAAAGTAGTTCAATTAGTGTGAGCTTATAGAAAGTGTAACAGAGAACTTGGGACTATAGGAGCAACACTGACCCATGGCTTTAACATCGACTGGATTAGTATCAGCAACATTGCCCTGCTGTAATTGTTTCATATGCCGTAGCATAGAGAAACACACAGCAGCGCTGTATATTAATAATGTATACGCCGTGTTCAGATATGCTGGTTCTGCTCAGAGAGGTCATATTGTCTTTCACAGCTTGTTTGTCAAAATTTGCAGACAAGCATTTCTCTTCACTTAAAGGGAGCCATGTCTGTGTTTTTGCATGTTTTAGCTCATTTACTAAAAATTACTTTACATTACTGCTGCCTACTTCAAAAAGGATACCGTGGTGATTTAGATTTGTAACTGTTTTTGCCCAATGCTTTACCTTCCTGTCGTATGAAAAGCAAGTTGCAGAGAATTTAAGCTTGCTTCATAATCCCTCACAGTGAACATGATGTCCTGTTTTTTTTTTTGCCAAAGTTGAAAAGGATCATATAAATGTGGTGGCCTCTTGCATTAAAAAAGCAGGTCACGCTAAAATCTGCAAAAAATCTGATCCTTGAAGGCCTTCAAACTGAATAGTCTCTCCCTTGATGAACTAGTGACTATCAATACTCGCAGTTAGAAAATCATTATGCAGCGGCGCTCAGTTCCTTCAGGATCGAAAAAATCCGAACAGCATGTGACCTTCAATGATCACCTCCCCACTCGAGGAACATGGTGGTTCTAATTGAATCCTGTCATTCTGCACCCGATACGAGCGCACTGCATCTCAATCGCTCTATCCAGTCCCTGTCCATATATTTTTCATCCTCTATCGACTCTTCCTGCCAATATTTCAGATACGTAAAGGAGCCTTTAAAATTCATGAAGGCTACGGGTGTGTAGGTCATAGAGCAACCGAACTGAGCGCCATTCTAATGAACCCTGCAGAAATTCTCTGAAATCTGAATTTTTGCAGCAAAACAACCAAACCCCACAACATGAGGCGCCTGGAGGTTATTCAATTATGACCAGCGAATTTTGTGAAATATAAAATGCTGTAAAAACGAGAGGCACCTTTGGCCAAAAAATCAGTCTGCTTCTTCTTGTGAGGCTGTGAGTGGATATGAGAAATGATCTGAATTGAAATGTGAGCTAGTGGAAGAGGATGAGCGGCAGAAAAAACAAAAGAGATAAGAAAAAGAAACAGGTATATCTCCTGCTAGCTCTGCTCTGTCTCAAACTCATTTACTTTCTTTAATTCATATTCAACAATGCATCCTGCAAAAAAAAACAGAGAGAATAAAAAAACGCCACCCCCTACTGCTGCAGATTGTAGGTCAGGCATGATTGCAGAACACTGAAAAATTATTGCTCACATAATTAGAACTCCATGGTTAATTTGTAAAGATAGCGACGCGGGCTGTTGGCCGATAGTTTGACCTGTGAATGTGCCGGGTCACTACACATTGGGAGGCATCAGTAGAGCTATTAACGACGAGGCTCCATCCGTCCTCAGAATAGCAGTGTGCCAGGGTGCTTGAGAAATAATCAACAGCAGAGAGAGTGCTGAATTTCTCTCTGACAGCTGCATCTTCTCTATCTTCTCTTGGCTTCTATCTTTCTTTCTCCCTTCACCTCATTTTTTCTTTTGCTATTGCTACTTCCTCAATAGATCTATTTATCTTGCTTATACTGTTTCCATTTTTCTGTCTCCACTCATACTCTTCTCATTTCATTTTTTTTTTCAAAAAGCAAATATTCTTGCCACGGAAGTGAATTAGAGGAACTCAGAAAAAGAATGGGACACACATTGACTGAGTAACACTCTATCTTTTCCTCTTCATTACAGTTATGCTTACTGTAAACACGTATTTTACTCTTTAAGGACTACAGTTCTGAGGAAGGACAGGAAAATAATAGGGACTGTTAGGATCATTTTAGCAGCAATGAACACATTTGTGAAACGCCATGTAAGAGGGAAAGACAAATGCTGCAAATGTAATGCTGGAAAGTCATCCATCCAAAAAATGTACACAATTGACATTTCCAGTGAAATGACTGTTGATTAATCACCATAAAGAACATTTGCTCCTGCAGCCCTGCTACCTTTTTCTTTTTTTTCTGCTGCAGACAGTCTGCAGTTATGTGCTGTGTTGACAAGGAAAACATGAGGGGGAGGCTGGTCACAGCATCAGTAAATGCCATGAGGTCGCTCTCTAAATTTAGTCCATATTAGCTGCAATTCAGCCTGTTTATTGTTGCTTCAGAAACCCAGCCAGAATAAGCCTACACCTTTCTGCTTGTGAGTAACTTCATGCCCTAAACAGCCAAGAGGAAATATAATAACGGTGTGAAGAAATACTGAAGGTGAAAAGCAAGCAGGATTAAAAAAAAAATAATAATAATTTCATGTCTTTGGGAAAACACTGTGCCCGGAAACATTTGTGCATTATTGATATTCAACAAAATACATGTTGATTTGTTTTTGTTTTAACACAGAGAAACAGAGCCAAATGTGAGTATTCAGGGTGGTGATTCTCTTACTGTACTGGAAAAAGAAATACCATACTGAAAAACTAATAATGTACAATGCTATAGCTGTATGCTATATTCATAGAGCCTATTTGGCATCAGGTTTCACCACTTGGCTGACACCGTCCCTCCTAATCTAAACACGGGTCGTTTTATGCCGTCTGACTGACGCTGAGCACAGTGCAAACATTAGCAAACCGATTATAATTTTACTGACTTTACTGGGTAAACATTGATTAGATATCTTGACAGAGGAAGCAGGTCCTTTTTTACTCTCTCTCGGGCATGTTTGACTTAAGAAATTGCTTGTCTGACATTACTGCTGGAGATACAAATGGAATGTCTCGTTTAAGCCCGTTCAATAGAGTGTGTCCTGGTGTGAAATAAGAAAGAGGTGTGCTGAGATGTGGAAATAATGAAAGAGGTAGATGCATAGAGGCCATTACATTAAACATTTGGACACTATTGAGTATCTTACTCTGAATTTGCAACATATGATTTAATTGACATTTACCAGCCAGTTGTAAGTGAGTGTCTCTGACAGAATGCAAGAAAAGAAAAGTACATTATCTATATATGCATTCACCACAGGATCGGTGGACTGAGTCCATTTCAGTGTAAATTTCAGCCCATGCAGATGTGATGACGTCAGTGGCTGGAGAATATAGAGCACTGAGGGTGAAGCCTGGGTAATAGAACATAAACATACTGCTCAGTGTACAGTCAGTCATGTTTAGATCTTCTTTTTTTTTTTTACAACATACAATAACTCTCGCCCCTACACCTCGCACCCTGAGGTGTCAGAGCAGTGTGTGCTTTATGACGGTCTCTGAAAGATTGGATGGACGCGCCTTAATACCGTGAAGGTCACCATGTTGGCTTTGTGTTACTGTGGCGCAGGCGGCAGACTGCTTTGCTGCATATTCTACATCTACTGTTAAACAATAACAACAACTAAAAACACAAACATAGGTTGACAGTGAACAGTGCATGAAACGTTAGTCACAGTTGGAGCTCAGAGATAAACAAAAAAAGCAGTGTTTAGAAATGGATTTTGTTTGAGTGAGCAGCGTATTTTTTTTTTTTCATCAGCTCTGTACTGTGGGATTTATGCTGTCCCTGTCTAAAAGTGCCCTCGCCCCGTGCTTTATGGCCCTAATATGAATCAGAGTTGGTGTGCAAAGAGCATAGGGAGAGTAATATATGTCCACTGGCTCACCTATAGCCAGCTCATCCCTGCCCTCACTGCAGGTTCCTATCAGAGTTTATGGGTGGCAAAAATAGACTAAACATATAGTGACTATAGAACCAAATTATTTTTTACGGCATCTAGATTTATTCTAGACATGTAAAACTTAATAAATGAGACATTTTATTTAAATGATATAGCTCCATGCTGCAATTTCAGCTCAATTTAAGTCAGACCTCGAGCACTTGGAAAAACAGTTATTTTCTATTTCGTCGGCCCCGTCTACTTTTGGCTCAGACTGTAATGTTGAAAGCTTTCAAAATACCAAAAATAAGCAGAATATTAGTTTTACAATATAGCCATTCATGTCTCCCATGATTTGTTCACGGGTTTGCACAAACAACCATGTGTCAGGTGCATATCTTATATGGGTCTCCACATTCAAGTGGATGATGATGATGATGATGATGTATTATGTCACCGTGACGATCACTTCAATGCTTCAGGAAAGTCACAGTAAAGTTCATATAAATGACCAGAATCATCCCCGGGAGCAGTCGTGTTGAGGTTATTTGATGCCACTTGTCCAGCATCCGCACAGACTGGCTGTTTGGCTCCTATTGACTGCAAAACTAAAACAGGCTTCTTCTTGTGTTTGATCTGATTGATGATGAGAGCTCTAATTCATCTAGCAACAGCTTCCTGGTTTTTAGATGCTTCTTCAAACCCCCCTCTGGTTCCCTTCTGATGCTCATAATTCAGCTGTGGGAGCATCTTCTGGTTATGTAAGTGGAATGAAATATGGTCACTCTACTTTTCTTCTCTTTGCCTCTTTTAGTCTGCAATAAGGTGGTCAAACTGTACAGCCTACCAGTAGTTCTCACTTCGAGCATTACATCATTGCTTTTAGTGAACTATTTCAACTTTTTAGCAGGTTATTGTAAGTTTACTACAGATCAGCAGCACACCAAGTTAATCCTATTTGTCTGTTTATTTCCCTTCAAACAAATATGTAAATACATACTTTTTAAATCAAATCACAATTTAAATTCCTAAATTGGGTTTAGTTGAATGTACTTCCCACATAGCCACTGGTGTAAATGTAATAATGGTTGAGAATCGCTAATATACAAGTGATTGTAGCCACTATCTGTAACATATACTGAGAATACTGTTGCTAAGCATAAATGGTTTGATATATTTCGACAGTGCAGATATTTCATTTTGCTGTGTTTTGTTGCTCCATTATTTATTGTGGTGTTATCAGCCTCAGTAAAACAATGCATGCTGTTTGTTTGGGGTTTGGGGAGCTGCTGTCAGTTCAGTGAATCAAAACAACACTGTGGTAACACTGTTGCCAAGTGATCAGCGGGAAATGCTGCCCAGAACGCCACAGCAATGACCGCATATCACCAACGATGTCACAAAACCAAAGCAAACAAACCACTATAACAGAGCAAAGATAACACACGCACACACATTAAAGCACTGGGGTTTGCTTTTTTTATTTGTTCAAAGCAACATCCACACATTTATTTTGATGGAGACAGTCTAATCACCACGTGTGGATGAGTTATGCAGGGACGGCTATATAGCCTACTGTATGGGAGGACTTTGTTGTTTTAGCCTAAACGTGGATGAGGACAAGGAAATGCAAATTTATTTATTTATTTATTTTTAAACATGACAAAAACTATGCTATAGATTTTTTAGCTCTGTATTTCTTCACTATCTATGGCCATGACAATAAGCTTTGCAAAACTAGAATTGGAAAACCTCACCTTACAATCTAAAGACCAAAGAGGCAGGAGGCGAGAGGAGTCACTACCTTTATAAACTGATGTAGCATCCCACAGTGAGGGACTGGAGATGCTGAAGTGAGTCCTGCATTGGTTGTGGCTTCTTCGCCAATTTGCACCGAGAAGCCTTGGGAATATTGAAGAGACTTGATTTGCGAAATTTGAATGGAAAAATCTGAATTGTAGCCAGTGCATGCGTGTCCTCAGCAGTAAGCTCATGTTTTACTTTAACTGGCCTGACCTGGTCTCTATCCTCTGCACTCAATAAGAGTGCTATGCTACCACTGAGGCTTGCATAGGTGAAGCCAAACAGGCTGCACTAAATTAATTCATTATGCAAAAACAAAACAAATTATCTCCACGGATCTTGTTATCTTTTGATCAACCTACAAACGTGGCAAATTGAACCTCTGACAATCCATTCAAGGATGTGCATTCTAAATCCCTTGATGTGCGGCCTGCGTATGTATTTACACCTAAACTGATTTACATTTCTATGGCTGCTGGGGAATATGAAAGTGAGGGGCAAGAAACCACCGCAGCGCAGTGTTCCTGCTCAGATCACTTCAACCTCACATATTAATTGAGACATTAAACTGCCAGGTTTGCGTCTATGACATCAGAGGAAGACAATTGCCATTCTGCCATTCAGCACACACACACACATACACACTGAATGATTATGGCAAACAATTGTCAGTACATGTTGTGCCCTTCAAAGCGTCATTAGTTCAGCCCCGTGTACTGCACCACCCATTACCCATCAACCAAGCAAACATCAATTATGCACCATATGTCTGACAACATAATACAAACACGTAAAAACTCACATTGATCGCATGTCTTATGTTCAGCTTATCTATATGATTTTTAATTACAGCAATGCAGTCCCATCCACATGCTCAATCAGGGACACTTCATTAAGCCGGGTGGCAAAAACAGGTCAAGACCTCGACATATTAAAATAAAAAGCCACTTTCTTAGATTGAATTATAAAGAAATGACGGCTGTCATTCAGATGGGAAAGGTTCTTTAATGTGAATCAATATGGAAAGCCACAGGCAATCAATATGTTGGTGGACTGTGACTGCACCCTTCAACATGTGCTTTTGACATTTCTCATGTATGCAGTAGATAAGGCTTCTCTAATAACATTGATTAAATGGTATTCAGGTCAGTCTCATTTGCACATAGAGAGCAATGCAGCTGCGATACAAATGACAGACATTCCTTTTAAACTGGACCTCAAATTACTATTTTCCTCTTCCATGAGCACAAAATTAAAGTTAATAATTGCAGATTAGAATTTCTTTTTATAGCATGTATCGTGTATAGTGCTCAGGCTTTCTGTTAATCTAATGCTGATAAAAGATACTCAGCTGCTTTCATTGCTGACCTGACTGTTTACTGTTCCTGCTCCTATTTTTCCAACCCCTTCATCAGTCCATCTGTCCCCCAGTGGTTCCTCTGCTTGAGAATAAGAGCAGATGGAAAGGGAGCATGCTGCCTGATGCCAGGTGGTCAAGCGATAGAGGGAGGGAGGGAAAGAGAGATGGATGGAGGGGAGGGAGAGAGGAGAAGCCAAAGTGTACTCCTGCGGTCATGGCACAGCGGTGCAGTCTGCTCCGACCTGTGATAAGACAGCGGTGACCCTTCCCTGAGCTGCCCTGGAAAATCATGTGGATTTTTCCAGATCTTTGACCTTGCCTGCAGTGGATGGCTGAGAAATCAGCTCATGTTTTCTCACGCTTGTCCTCATTACGCTCTTACGTTTGATTATTTACTAAACTTTAATGAGCTACCATCAAAAGAAAGGGCAGCTGTTTCATACAGCAAGAGCTCAAATGATTCAAGAGTTACTTTTACAACACTCTCCCTTGTCTCATCTAATAACGCAACAGCAAGCGTCATGATGCATAAAACATGAGAGGGCTGTCCAAGCGAATTCTGAACGCCGGCTTTATCTACCTGTCGTCTGAAGAACAAATGTTTTTCTCTGCATTACATTGCTCTATGTAATGCATGGGTTTATGTTAAACATGACGGTATTTTGTCTAGACTGTCACATTCCACTACCCTTCTCCTCTCCTATCTTTGAAAAGGTTGTCTTCCAGGGGAGTTTGTTTACCATGTTCTTGTGTAGGGAGGTGAGGAGGAAGACCAGTGGATAATTGGGTTCTTGGAGCTGCCAATTGTGAACAACCTGGCGATGCAGCTCCTCCCTCTTTCGCACTTATCAACCCTCGCTTCAGGACTTTGGCAGCCTCTTTCTGTCTGCGTGTGTGTGTGTGTGTGTATGTCTACGTGTGTATGTTAGTTGATGGGTATGGCCATGCCAGCGTCATGCAGTGCCCTTTGGAAGCAGACCAATAAAGGAGGGAAGCAGAACATGTACCAGCAGGGAACAACTTGTACTTACATGGACTTGTTCAGAAAACTGGGGAACTTGCTGTTATTTACCTAAAGGTAAAAAGGGGAGGATTTATCGATACTAAATTGCTAATACAAACATGACAAAAATAAGGTAGTAGGTATTTACCATTAAGAGTGTCACAGCCAAGTCATTTAAAAAGGAAATTCACTCCAATTCGGTTCACGTGCCCACTTTTTCTAACCCATCAACTGAGCGCTGTCAGTTCACCATTTAAAGACTCAAAATCATGTGCACATGCCACTGTACAAAATACGATGGCAATGTGTGTTTTATATTTATGCTTTGTGACACTATTTGTTCCAAACAGATTTTCCTTGTTTGTTTGGCAAATCAAGCTTTCCTCCCTGCATGTTATTTCAAATGTTTGATTTTCAGATTCAGTATTTGCAGAGCTGTTGCACTGTTACAGCTGATGAAGTGTATTTACAATAGTGGGGCTTTTTTTAAGGACTTTTACAATTCGTTAATGCATAAGACAAATACATCAAACAACTACATCCTCTTTGCATGCTCGAGAAGAGAGAGATCGTGTGTGGGGCCTGTCCCTGTTTCTGTCTCCTGAGGACAAACAAAGATAGCACTGTCACTTTTCATTCATTGTTTTCTTTTGCTTTTGGACATAAAGCAAATACAAGTCATGTTCCACACCAACCTGAACCAGCATGTATTAAACATGCCGGTTAACAACAATGCAACCAAACTGTCTGCATCCGGGAGGCAAACAACCAATAGAGAAATAAAAGCGAAAAAGCAATAAAAGCGTTAGGAGGTTATCCAACCAATAACAAGTCATTCCAAAAATGATTTGATAACATTTCTATTTGTGGGAATAGGTTAGCGTGAAAGGGCAGAGATGAGGCGCATCCAATTACAGCGTGATGTAACATGATTATCAGTTGTTTGAATCAACATTGCCCTGATTTTTAGGGATTAGAATTCAGACAAACATCAACATGCAGCCTCCATTTTCATCCGTGATACATCACAGATTGCTGGGATAGTCATGCCAACTAATTAGATAGAGGACGAGGGATTAGGATGAAAGAAAGAGTATTTAAGGTGAGATGGGTGGTTGCATGTCATGATGGAGAGGGCAGATGGCATAAGCTCTGAAGAGGACAGAGCCACCAATTTACAACAGGAACACTCCTCTTTCACAGAAATGAATCTCTCTGGAGGCCCCACACATACAGCAGGAGTAGGTGCAGTTTGAGGGAGGATTACATTATGCAATCTCACACCTGGGTGCACCCTAGGTCAAAAAGCCCTGTATTGTTGATGGTGAACATCCGAGCAGTACAGTCGGCAGGGAGCAGACGGCCTGCATCACAGCCCACATCTCACATTTTGTCGAGTTGTAAACATTTTGAGCTGTCAGACACTGGTGTAACTAATAACATTAATAATGCCTGCATTCCAATTATCTGTGAGCCCTAGTGTACTTTCTGGGTCACAGCAGAGCGTATACTGGCACTTAGGTGGAACAGCGCCAACACTGATGTAATTAGTTACACCTGTGCTTTTCCTGACAAAATGTTTTGCCATGAAAAGGTTTATTTAAAGGTATGGTGTTGTTCTCATGAGCGGCTGTTTCCTCGCAGTTTATAAATATATCAAAGCAGCACGCACACATGACCGTGCCCCCAAGCATGCATAGTAATGTTTGCCTGACACGGACTACTCTCCAGGGATCAAAAATGCAGTCGCGGTCGAGTTATTTCAGAAGAAACTACCCTGGCTATGCTCATTGTAAATACGGGATATGTTGAATGTATCATTCTAATGAACTAATATATAGATATATAAAGGAGTGTTTCTGAATACAAATTGTGTGTATTAAGTACATTTTGATGATAACACTTGAACTTTTAGTGAACTGATATTTTGAATTCAGAACTTTACCTAGTAATGAAGTACTTTTAGTCTATAGTATTTCTTCTTTTACTTCAGTAACGGATGTCTATATTTCTACAGCACTGTATGCATTTAATTTTTTTACAATTCAAGTTTGCGATCACTGTCTCCTTTAGCGTAATCCTTTGAGTCCTTGACGACTTCCCAGCCACTCAGTCATTTTTGTACCAACTGAGTTAGCTCAGCAGCTGAGGATGCGCCCAGTTTGGTTTGTGGCAGCTGGCACATTTTGTCATGCTGGATTTATCTCCTTTAGTTAATCACCAGTAATGGAAGGCTAGAGCGATAAAATGTATCCTCCACACAATACCAATGTGAGACTTTCACTTGCATTTAAGTGTGTGTGTCACTACATCATTCGTCATCATTTTAATTTTGTCAATCTTATTAATCTTTATTCCACAGCAGGCTTGGGAGAAGAGGGTAGATGATGTAGAAAGTGAAAATGTACCACCCAACCACACTGCCTCCTTTCTCCAGCTAACCCCTGAGGGAGCGAAAGACAAACAAACATATTGCAAGACATGTCAGAGGTCAGAACATGGTCTCCTAACAGCACCATATTCTCTCCCTCACCGTCTATTGACTGCTATTGTGAGGGTCATGTTGTCTGTCTCGCTGGTTACACTGATGGTAAATACGTCAACAACATAGGACTCTATATAGAGTAAAAATCATGTATGTCTTTTAATATTAATCTTTAAACATAGTCTATGGGAGGAACAAGTTAAATGTTCTGGAAACTGATAGAGAGAGAGAGAGAGAGATGGAGCATTAGGGAACATAACTGTTTACTTATACAAAGCAAAGTTAGCTTTTGAAACCTTGGTTTAAAATTGAATTGAGTAGGATTTACTAACAGATGTCAGATCAGATTACCTAACCATGTGTTCTCTAACTTTAGCAGCCAACAGATTACAAGTACCTGGCCACAGAGCAGTTGTTATGGTTTGTGACAGAAGGCTCATTGGAGACACCAGCGTTCCAAGAGGTGGGGCCATCAAGACTGCATCGACCAATCACAGCAAGGGGTGGAGATGCGTTTCTACCCGGCAACAGACCCAGAGGACTCAGGTGGGCTGACAGTACAGCCTTAGGCCTGAGAGGAACTCAGTTTGGCCATGTCTCACCACATTGTTATTGTACATGTGGAATGCTGTGACTTCAGGCTCAAGGAGGGAAAAAAACTCTCTCGCTGAATATATAAAATTCTTTTAAGCTTTGATTGGAGTACTAGTGTATGAAAGTAGTTGCTGAATTAGGCTTCAGCCGTTTCAATCAAGCTGATGTGTGTTTTGCGTTAGCTGTGTTGACACAGCAAAGAGGGGAAAGGGGGAGAAAATGAGGCAGCAAAAGAACATATTGCAGTACATGAGGGACAGTTATTGAAAGTGTCAGGAAGGAAACAGAGAGGGAGAGAGAGGTTGTGTTTGCACAAGCAGTTTTTCTCTCCAGGAGGCCCTACAGTGCAGTTTTAGGAACTTGGCAGATAGACTGGCAGAGTGAGTGAAACATTAACACTCCTCAACCTTTGTTACTGCCAAAAGAACTACAGCTGGAATCAAGACAAGGAGAGATATCAGAATGGATGCGTGTTTGACTGCAAATAAAATATGTGTGTGTGTGTTTGTGTGTCCCTGGTTGCCCAACTACTGCACATGTATGCACAAACAAAGGTGTTGAAACGTGGAAATAGCCATCTTTCTATTTGCTTTCACCACCAGTTCGCCCTGTCTGCCTTCACATCCCTTATCAAAAGTCAAAGCAACCCAAAGCATCCTTTGGTGCAATGTTGTCACTGCTTCAGGGTTTCATTTATAGCTTTGAACTTTTCCACTGTGTTCACTTTTTGAGAGACATTCTCTCATTAAAAAGGGCTTTAATGCATGCAGAACACTTTGTCCTTGAGAGTATAGCTCGTATGTTGTGCACGCCAGCATATTAACTCCTGGACCATTTGTTTTTGGTGTTGACACCTCTCCTAATGCTGAAACTGTAAATCACTGAGCGAGGGTGACAGCGGTGACATTACCAATTCATGCAATAACGGAGGCTGCTGAGCACACACTCAGAATATACACCTCGACATATTATACATTTTTGCTGTTTTTTTTTCCTTTCACGCTAATGCATAATTCTAAGCAATGCAATCACACTTCATCAACACCAAGATTTTCAGGGAGTATAATTAGTATAAATACAATCTGTACATTAGCAGCAAGTCAGTAATCAGATTTGTTTTAATTCAACCACAAAGTTAATGCTTTACACTTTGTTGTCTCAGCAGAAATGTCAGTACTCTCACACAGTAACTACTACATCAATCAATTACGCATACACTCTGCTGGAGCAGACAGGAATACCTGAATAAGATAGAACAGGATAAATATCTCACAGGGAAAACCTTCGAGGGTGATGGCCACGACTGGTCCGAAAAAGGAACATTTCTAAAGTCGCTTACGTTAAATTTTGCAGTCTGATATCAAGATACTTTTACCAATGTATTTGTTTCTGCACAAACCAACTGTCTTTGCATGCACAGAGGGAGTTGGGTTATGTTGTACAATACCTTAAAATTAAAAAACGAAATATATTGTTGGTCCATACCCTCTACGACACATAGAGACTTTTTCTGATCAGTCACCTCTATCTGCAGGACGACATCATTTATTTGTGACTTTCAAAAATGTTACGGATCATGTTACAAATCACTGTTAAAAAATAAATGAACAACTATAATATGACAACACTACGGATACGTTTTTGTTCGGCTCGAAAAAGACTTGCTTAGGTTTAAGGAAACATTGTGGTTTGGGTTAAAATGACATCTTTGTTGTTATGGTTTCAATAGTAAACACATGGTTAAGGCAGGGGAAATGGTCGTGGTCATACTTAAAAAAAGACAACATTGACTGTCAGTTGTAAACAGGAAACAAACAGGTGTCCCCCCCTGTGGAAGTCCGACATTTTAATGACCCTTTGCAGACTTTGTCGCTCTTTAACAACGTCAAATCACTTCCTACTTAATTTGCTTCCATCAGAATTACCATGGCCACTGCAGGGCTTTGTCACTTGAAGCTAAACATTTGCTCTTTACGACTGATGCTGTCGTTCCTCTTGGGAAGACAGTCTCCATCTATCTGGTAAAGCTAATCATTGTCTGGCAGGGAGGCACTCCTCGGGCCAACAGTGGAGTTAGCTGTGATATGGACAGAGTAATTTGACATTCCAAATTGAGGGGAAAGTGCAGGAGAGGAATGCAGCCAGAGGAGTCACTTTATCACCAACATTTTTAGACAGAGTGAAATGTGTTGCTGTTGCCTTTGATTATTCAGTCAAGTGTCAGGACACAAGTGCTAACAGCGTACAAGAACTCATCAACTGACTGCAGAAGAGCAGAGCAGCTGCAGGCTGGCGTCTGGCTGGTCAAAAAGAGGCACTGACAGACAGACCGTGCATGAGAAATAAGCAAAGATATCATACAGATTGCCGCCTCAGGGCTTCTAGTAGCAGCACTGTGCACAGCCCGACATTAATTGGACCACAACACTGCTTGAAAACGCTGACTGAGTGGTGAGGCGTCTTGAAGAGCTCCATGCCTTAATTTATGGAAATGTGAACGCTTGTGTCATCCAATTATTTATTTGGGAATAAGAATTAAGTTTGACTCTGAAATGCTGGCTAAATATAAACGGCGCAGCTCTGGAGTTCTCCTAATCAGGTTGAGGATGGAAATCGAAGCTACATAACGTCAGTAATAAAAACAGGTCCCACCCTGTTTAAGGTGTTGCATGAATTCAAAGACTCTATTGTGTGAATGTGGAGGCCAGCAGCTTCCTCCTCCTTACCCAAACACAGCATAGGCCTGAGCTTTAGCTCTATCCTCCACACACAGAATAGCTCAGTAGACAGGATGTGTGGTGGAGGGTCACTTCCTAAAATGCCTCCCAGCACAGATACAGAAGTGTCCTTGATTTGTGCCTGCATCAGTTCACAGTTACAAATGTGCACTTAGAAGACGACCACAGAGGTAACTAACATTAGGAATTAAGCAGATTTGTCACCTGTCATTACTGACAGTTAAAAGATAAGGGTAAGGATAAGATATTAGATTCCCCACCCAAGATATGGGTGCTGCATCCAGAGGAGCTGAGGCAAACTCAGAGCATGCTCAGTGGCTTGATAATAACATAGTCAGGCCAGCACTGGATACCCTATAGCAAGAGTATACAGGTCAGAAGTGACTGAAGGCTAATGTTGGATCGGGAAGACGAGCTCAATAAAATAACCTCATCCATGTGATCATCAATGAATTTGTCCTGTATTTGTTTGTCCTTTGCTTCTACTGCTTTCAGTGTGACAGGAACACATCTCCATGACACTGAAAAATACAGCGTGCACAGTCCTAGCTGAGTCTTTTTACAATGCATTTGTCTGAGTAGAAGCATGACCACAAGACCAGAATTCAACTGAAAGAACCAGTGTCATTGAAGATGGTGAAGGCCTGTGTCCATTACAGGGACAGAAGAAAGGATTTTGCTACTTATGCGTGCACAACCTCATTTACTATTCAGTGTTTCTGCAGTACGTCCCAGTGGTTTATGTAACCAGGCGAGTTGATTAAATCTTCCTTTGAATATGTAACAAATGGCAGCTTGTTATGAGGGCATGGCAGTCAAATTAATGGGTGAGTTTCTCAGAATAACATCAAAACCCCCAAAAAATCAGCAAATTTGCAACATTAGACAAGCTGTACTAGTGAATCATTCCCTCAGTTTACATCTTGGTTATATGATCTGTAAATGATGTTGCTGCATCACCAAAGTGTCAGAATAATTATTTCACAATATAACTTTCACTTCGACCGACCCAAGAAGTGCATCGCCTGGCACTGCGGGGTCAGAAGTGAGACCACTCCTCAGGTGCCTTGTTGGCACTTTGACAAAGCAAGAAAATGGCCTCCAATTGCAGTGTGCAGTCTGATGCCTCAAGTGCCCTGAGGTATTGATTATATGTTCAGAATTCCTGGCTGGGGTACAACAATGAGTCAGCTCTTACTTCACCTCCACTGGCCATGTTAGACAATCTCCCTTTCTGCCTCGGTGCCTGTGACCGTGCTGTCCTGTCACACAACCTTTCATACAGTATGTAGAGGAAATGGCACTGAATAGTGAAAAACTGTGTTTATACACTATGTTGACATTTACAGCCTTGTCGATTGGAGGGTTGACATTTTCTCTGTCATACACTTACTGTAGGTTTTTTTTAATTTGCCGTCGCGATAGGCCTTGTCACAGTACATTGTGCCAGGGGATCATCATCGCTCATCACAAAGGCTGTTGACATTGCTGCTGTTCACTCACTGCGTGAACAAAGTTAATAGAAGATGCATTTTCTAGTGAGGGGATGAGAGCAAAGTGTAATAATGTCTGTCAGTAAGTGCTGGTGTGGGAGTCACTTTGTATATTCTGTGGCACATGCAAATACTCATGCGGGCACACGTGTACACATGGAGTAATGGAACACACTTGGGAGCCAGCGGCAGCAACACACCGCATGATTTCTCCTCCATTTTTAATCGGCTTGTTAGCATGTCCTTGGAGATGGACTGTGATGTAATAAGTGATCTGGCCGGGTCGGAGCAGTAAATTAAATAATCTCCAGGATGAATGACATTGGGAACCCATGATGCAACAACACAGGGCAGATTATTTGGACTCCCAACAATCCTCCCTCCAAGGATGCTGTGGTGTTGGTATTGAACATCATCAAACATCACTTTCATCAGCTCACTCTTCTATCATTTGCCATGTGGTACTGTGAGTGTGTGTGTGTGTGTGTGTGTGTGTGTGTGTGTGTGTGTGTGTGTATAAAGAGATTAATTGAATTGGCTCAAAGCAGCTGTTGGAAAGGTGTGTAGGTTGACATTTCATGGCTCTTTTAACAAAAGAACACTGGGAGGTTGTTGTCCTTCAGAGACAGCACTGAAAAATAGCTTTAAAATCACTAAAATCGTCAGCAGCATGAGAAACACGAAGAGAAGTCTAACAGAGAATAAGGATCTTTTTTCTTCTTTCTGCATGAATTATTTCTCGTCAAGCCTGTTGTTGAATAAATGAAGCATATCTTTTCAGAGACTGTTGTACATCTGTGACGTTCATCTCTACCATTCAAACTGCTGAATATGTAGGCACTATGGAAACATATTTGTTTGACATCACCCTCCACAAGGTAACATGAACCCTGTGGCTATAGTGTTACATGACAATCTCTTCCTTTCACCAGATTGAACAAGCATTTACTTCAATAGACCATACAGTGTCTCGAACAGCACACAATCGTCGACCTTGTCTGTTTTAAAAGTTGTTTTTGTTTCATATTTCACAATATGTATATAGTCTATCAAAAGCTAATGTCACTCCTTTAAAATCATCATCAAACTAAGATGGAAATGTCCGATAATTTACTGAAATCTGACATTGCAATTACAGAGTTTGTTGATATTGCTGCTTATTTGGATTATGCTGGAGCTGTTTTGTGTACACAACAGAATAATAGGTCAATAGGTGCGTTTTATTTTAACTGTTTTTATGCTCCTTTTTTTTATCACAAAACATCTTAAATGCTGAAAATTTAATAAAAGGTTTAAAATAACACAAATAATTTATCGATAAACGTAAAATGCAACAAAGTGCAATGGAAGTGCTTCTTCTGCAGTGGTTTAATGGCATCCAACTGGAGCGTTAGCAATACAATGGAAACCAGGCTAACATGTTGATGGGGGACAATAAGGACACTGCCAAATAATTAAAACTAACTTTTTGTTTTTCTATTTTTTTTTCTTTCATTACTTCCCCAAAGACGTTAATAGATTTGTTCCTAAAATATCCTAAACCTTAATTATTTTTACCTTGCTAGTTTATTTATCTGTTTGTTAGCAGGACAATTAAAAAGACAATGTTAACAGATATCAATGGGAAGTTCGACCAATAGGTGATTAGCTTTGTCGCAGAAAAAGGCTAATAATAATTACCAAGTACAATAAATTACCATTTAGGTGAGAATATTATAGCAAATACCTCAATATCGTGTAGGTTATATGTTCTATCATATCTACCACTCACACAGGTTCAAAAGAACCCATTGGTGCTGTGTAAAGTTAACTTTGTGTCACTGCTTTATTCACCAACACTGCATCAAATCTTAACCCAGTGATTTATTGTGTGTACTGTTGCAGAGCCAGGAGAAAGAAAATCCCAGTGTATGGAGTTATCGCTCACCAGGTAACCACCGACGAAGGATGAAATAAGTACCTATAGGGACCGGGGTGCAGCAGAGGGATTGAACCTCCTTTAGCAGCTCTATGCACCATGCAGGTTTATGAGTCTAGGATGAGCAGCCAGCAAGCAGCGGTGGATGAAGTGCAGGAGGGACCACTCCATCCTGCACACTCGAGGCTACAGCATCCTGTATGAGCTGTGCGAGCTGAAGGCAATATTCTGGAGGGACCAAAGGAATAACAGAGTGGCAACAAGGCAGTGGACAGAATCACTGATTGAAAGCAGCATGACTGTAAAGTTGAGTTTAAACTTGGAATGCGTCTTCAAAAAGGAATTGCGTCTTTTAAGAAAGCCCTTAAGATAATACTCAAACATCTCCTCATTAGAGCTGATCTCCTATTTAAACTAAATGTCATTATTTTAAATAGTTTGATGACAACTAGTGTCACTTACGACTGTGTTTTGATCCATTTACGAACAATCTATCATTTGTGGAAATTACAGATGAGACCAATCCATCAGGTGAACCATGTCAGCAATCCAATATTCATAACATAACAAATAAAGCTGTAGAGCAAAGACTCATATCATAATAATATTTGAACCTTTGGTCCAATGTGCATCAATTGATGATATTATTCTATGTATTGGCTAAGGTGTAATAAAAGATCGAAATTCAATCTGCGCGCTGTAATATGATACTCATCAACAGTGAGAGGGAGACTGAGACTATTTCAGTAATAAAAATGTGACAGCACACAGCACAAGAGACATAAGAGATGGTTTCACATAAACGAGAAAAGCTGTTTTATTAATCCTGAAAAAGCCGAGATAGATTTACAGCTCCAATTACATTCAAATAGATGGTTTTTAATTCATTTTTCAATCTAAAACTCTGAGTTTTTTCACTCTGCAACTCAGTAACTCACAGTCTCACCAAGCAGATTAATAATAGCACGGTCTATATACCAATTCGTCTGACATATATTATTAGTAAGGAAATTTGAGTTACTTATTTCGGTGGAGCATGGAGTGCTTTCACGTACTGCATGTTGGATGTCAAGATGTAAATCGAGCCCTGGTTTCGTCAGTAATGTGAGACCGTGCTGTCAGATCACTAAATGCTACATTTACGGTTGTCCCTCTTCGAATTTCCGGCGCTCATATGTCACCTTGCGACTCCTTGGCCGCACATATTTTTAGCTCAAAGCCCCATTTGGTATTGATTGTATCTGCTCTTGTGTTTTTTGTGTGGGCAACTTGGAAGTAAGCCACATTCCTCTGGCCCTCCATTGTCCTTGAGCTGCCATGTCATTATGGGATCCTCATAATCGAGCCAGAGGTTATCAAAGCCTGAATACTTACACGTTCCCTTTCCTGAGCTGGAAAGGGAACATGTCAGAGGTGTTGTATATTAATTAACAGCTAACATCTAACAACTGATATTTTATCTTGAGAAGCCGAGATGCAGGGTGGTATGCACAGCATGTATGTTTTATTTAATTATATGACATTAAAACTCAGTGTGTGTAGGTGTTTACCAGTGCATGCAAATTTGGTGTATCATTACACAGACTCGTTTCTGGGTGAGAGGTAAACCAGGATACACACACACACACACACACACACACACACACACACACACACACACACAAACACACACACGATAATGACAGGATCCAGCAGCTTGAACACAGGATGCAGATATTCAAGAATAGAAACAGCATAATGTTCACTACTGATTCCCACTGGTCACAGTGATATCTGGCATCATCAACATCCCAGCTACTCCCATGTCTGCTTTTTCCTCTCTGCTCCTCTTCCTCCTCCTATCATCGTCCCATTCATATCCCAAGCTCCCAAACAAGGTAACAGAGGTCTTCTCCATTCTAATGCTTGCCTTTACCTTCCTTCCCTTCTCCCCCTTGTCCCCTCACTCACAGTTGTGCCACAGATAGCAGCAACTTGTAAAATATCTTCTTTTTTCTTTTTCTATCTCCACTTTACTTGTTTTTTTTTATGAAGCCTTTTCAGTTTTCATTGCTGGTAATAATCTGACCTGAAACAGCCCTCATCGCACAGATAATGATTATTCCACTTGCTCCTCCTCTCGGGTTCTTCGTCCCATCCCTGGGGGCTGCTGCTTGTGCTTTGCAGAGTTTGTATGCTCGCTGATTATTCACAAGGACCAATCCACCAGTGACCTCTCCACCGTTGGCTTGCTTGTTACTTTTCATCACTCTGTCATCCTTCCACATCCATCCCTGTTCATGCACAAAGGAACAAGTTTAAATGCTGCTTCCACAAAGCCTCACTTCTAGGGCACTAGCTCTGAACAAGGGGACCATTGAGCGGTGCGGTAAGGGGTGGGGGGGTGGGGGGGGAATTTGACAGGGGTCTGATCAAAAGGCTGTGAGACTCTGTCTGTAACACAGGCTGCAGAATGGGGGCCAATGGGAGATATGCATGCCTGAACTCAACGGGGCATGTGTAATGGATTGTTTTGGGCACTGGACGAAACACTTTTCATTACTGATGATGTGGTTGTATTTGTTTCAAAGAGATATACAGTTAATGGATGGAGTTGTGCCACTCAAATGTTACTCAATCCTAAGGCATGACACCTGCGACAAATTGGCAGAGCCGTTTATGAACTAGTGAGGATTATACATATATTTTTTGTGTACATAAATATGAAAAATGCATCTCAGGTTTTTCATAACTGGATTTTGAATTCTGTTCACATGACCCTTGGCTGACCGGCACCTCAATTTTCTGCCTCTGTGTGTGTTCAGATTGCCTCCTTCTCCTTCTGGTTTATATCATGCTTTATTTTTTCCCATGTGCCTTCCCCGTCTCTGCTGCCTCTTTTTGTGCCTCTGACCAGCTGTTTGTTCACTGCAATACCGTTTGTTCTCCTGGGACTCTGTTATTCTGTCACCTGTCTGCCAACATTTCTATATGTAATGGCTTCTGTCAATTTTTTTAAATACTATGTTTCTGATTTCTCTAAAAGCATTTTAATTTACACAAACAATACATATTTCACATATAAATACATCAGGAATAACTGCGGCACAATCTTGGTAACCAGGTCAGTGCATGTCTCCCATTTCATTACACATGCGATTTGACCACGGCCACTAAGACCTGACCTCCGGATGACCGCTCTGCAGTCGCCATGACCCGGTCTTTGATAAGAAAGACAAGAAACAAAAACGAGTGAGTTGTGGTTGCCAGTTTTCTACTGTTTGATTTAGTTTAATTATTGAGGTCCATCAGAGCACATATTAAGTTATTTCCTCCTTCTGAATCAGCGGAGTCAAGTACCCCACTTACATACTGCCAACATGTAATACCACTTCAATGAATTACAATACCACAAAGTAACATATTTCACCTCAGTGTCACACTTTGCGCTGCTCCAATCAACACAGCATGTAATCCATATGTTCTCCTTCACATGGTGGACCCAGCACAACTGGGCCAAAAGCCTGATGTGGGCATGAGTGGGGGCGTTTCATCTGATAGCGCTCTCTAAAAATAAACCTGTGTCCTTACATAATAACCGAGTCTGTGTGAGAATGAAGCGATCTATGCCAGCAGGTCTTCACTACTACAAGCTACAGTGGGACGTGACACGCACAAGCAGTGATGGAAAGTAACTAACATTTTATGTGACTTTATAATTATACTCTCAAACTAAATTTGAGAGAACGAAATGTTTATGTTTCATATTTACGTCACTACATTTATTTGGTAGCTATAGTTACAAGTTGAATTGCTGATTTCGATTTTATAAACAAAACACGATCCCATCAAACAGAAAGCGTTGCTATGGCAGAAAACATATGAGGAAACATTGGTTGTGTAGATATGTTAAAGAACGCTTTAGAGGTGCTGTAGGCTGATTGTGTTACATTCAGAAAGAGCAGGCTAGCTGTATGTATTCTAAGCAAAGCTAAGCTAACTGGCAAATGGATATAGCCTCATATATAATGTACAAACATGACAATGGTGTTTATCATCCAACTCTTCGCTAGAAAGCAAATGAGCATATTTCACAAAATATCACACTATTCCTTCAATGGGAATAAATTGGGTTCCTAAGTTTACTGAGGTTCCTGATCTGCACAATTTAGCATGGCGTGAAACGCAAAGATGAGTAAAAACTAACCTTTCTTGCTTTAGTACATCATTCAGGTTGCTATATCTTAACGGAGTGCAAGGGGTAGAAAACAGCTCTTCAAATGTCCACCTTGTCCTTTCTGTCTTTCCTCCAGTTTCTTTCTGTTCTATCCCTCTCATAGTGCACTGTCACCATCTACCAGACAGAGCAAGAGGTGGCGGGTAATGGTGATGTAAATCAGGATCAAGTTTCTGATGCTGAACATGAGAAATAGTTTAATATCTCTGTATATGCCTCCTCCCTTCTCTCTCCATCATTGCATCTGTGCAGTGTTCACCATTGTTGAGGACTTCATCAATCACTGCTACCTATCTATCTCATCCGTCTCAGAGGCCAATGCCCCCTACCTCATCCCTTCCTCATAAATCAACAGACAAATGCATACTAAACAGCAGCTGTCTCTCTCTTTTTTTTTTGGTCCTCCTCAAACTACCTCGTCCTGCTTTTAATCACAAGTCAGTTTTTGTTTTCTCTAAAAAAGGAACGTTAAATGAATCTTAAATAAGAAGGTGTCAGTATGCCGAGGGACCACCTGTGTGAGCCGTTTGTGCACAATGTGAGAATGGAGCGCATGAGAGTAAACTGTATGTTTCTCTGCTTTTCAACCGTGCAGTATGGAAATGACCCGGAAGTTACGTCACCCTGTTCCAGGAATTATTGGCAACATTTGAGTCGCACAATGTAGCTTGTATGTTTGCAGATGGAATGTCACTCTCACTCTGAGGAGATTTAAAGGATCAAAGAGGGTGAAAGGGAAGGGGGGTTTGGGGGGGCATGAGAATAGTCACCATGGTGATCATGACATCACCGGAGGCTTGTGCGCTCTGCCTCAATGGGAGTTTTGTTTGTGTGGAGGTGAAGGCAAACAACAGTCTCGAGACGACAGAAGAAGGCACTTAGTGAAATTTAAGCGACAGAGATGTGGTTCTCAGAGCTGGCCTCTCGTGGATATCAATCGGGAAAATGTTTCTTTTTCCCTTGCTGCTTTCTTTCCCTTTCCTCTCCATCTCTCTGTCGTGGGCGGCTGCTGGAACGGATCTGAGTTACGTCAACACGCTAATAACACGGCATGGTTGTGTGGAGATGAATTGAATGTTCCAGTCGGTCAGCTCAGTCATTCTTAATTGAGTTATTACTTTGAGGGACGGAGACAGAGGGAGCGGGAAAGAGAGACGGTGTATGGGAAGTGGCAGTATCGTGAATGAATGAATGAATTATATTCTATTTTATTATGGTTTCATGCTTATGGTCAGCCCGCATGGGCCACAACACACCATAAATGCATGCATATGTATACATTTCCAAAAGACAGTGAAAGTTCAAAAATAGAGAAGCAACGTCACAATCTTTCACAATTAAATCTTCAGACCAGCAATGTTATACTATATGATGCTGGAGAAATCAGGACAGATAGCAACTAAATAATACATCTTGCCATCTTTTCCAGGCTTTTGAGGCAACGTTTGCAAAATTACACTAAATATCAACTTTGTTCATAATCATAATTTGGAGAATACAAAAGAAACTGGGATTCACTGTCCACTTCACTCAAATCACACAGCTCACACATTCTGTTTTTCTCCTGAATGTTCTTTTTTATCGACATACTTTAATGGCCAGAGAAAGAATACCAGCTCTCAACTGTGCAACTAAACATCTGTGGCTTGTAGATAAACCTGAATGAAAGCTTTACTGGCTGTTAATAAAGTTAAAATTACAACACACATTAGTCCTGTAGGGATACAACATCTACAGTCACAAAGATTGAGTAAAGTTCTTTTGCCCCATGGAGAACGTGTGATTAACTCCATTTAAACCCCTTATTTATTCATTATCCATTCTGCAGACTGTCAACAGGGTATCCAATTCAAACCGTATGATTCATAAATGCAAGAGAAAGATAAGAAAGAAAAGAAAGAAAAGAAAGAAAAGAAAGAAAAACCTAAGTATTTGTATTCTAAAGCGACTGAGCCCAAAAAAAATGTGTGTACTTCTTACCATACTTTTATTTCTGAAATGCATTATTTGGATTTTGCTAATCTCCATCTATAACACCACATTCAACATATTCTGTAGATTTTCCTCTTGATGATGTAGAACTGCTATTAGGAGGATTTAGTCTGCTATTTAGGATACCACATTTATATCCCAGAGAAATTTGAGGACCCATTCCTTACAGCTGTTTATGCTTAGAACTATACCCACTCGAGATGAAACGCTATCATTATCCCCTATACAGTAGTCTATCTGAGATACAAATATTAAAGTTGCCAAATAAAGAAATTACGTCAGCATCTGAGGAGTAGACCAGAGCCAGCAGATGGCTAAAAAACAGAGTTAACATATGCCACTTAAATACAACTAAAAGTTAGTGTGCTGAAATTCTACTGAAGCAACATCCACCCATCCAATCATATCCACTTATCCAGGGCCAGGTCGCGGGGACAGCAGGGTTAGCGTGGTATTCCAGGCATCCCTCTCCCCTACTATGTTTTCCAGCTCCTCCTGGGGAACTCCGAGGAATTCCTAGGCCAGATGTGAAGAACAATCTCTCCAGCTTGTTCTGGGTCTACCCCGGGGCCTCTTACGAGTTGGGCATTCCTGTAAAACCTCTAACAGGAGGCGCCTATGTGGCATTCTGGATCAGTTGCCCGAACCACCTCAGCTGGCCCGTTTCGACACAAAGGAGCAGCAGCTCTACTCCGAGCTTCCTCCAGATGGCTGAGCCCTTCACCCTACCAAGGAACCTCATTTCGGCCAGTTGTATCCGCAATCTTATTTTTTCAGTCACGACCTAAAGCTCATGACATTTAGGTAAGGTCGGAACAATATTAAGTAGATCTTTAATTTTAGTTTTCCTTGTCTGTGTTTTGCAGATTGCAATAGAGATTCACCCACCTATACCCGGACAGGTTTTGTATTTTCTCTTAAGAGTAGGCAGTTTGTAGAGCTAGAAAAATGCCCAGAGGAGTTTTAGGCCGAAGCAGTAGAAGCAATGTAAGCATTTACAAAAACAACCCATAGTCTACTACTGTGCTACTAGCTGTAGCAGCCAAACATAAAGGTGAAGTAACAAGCTGGCTATGAGGAGGGAGATGTGATATCGTTTAAATATGGGGATAACAGCACACATTTTTAGCATGTCTCTTCTGGAGCGCGTTCATAGTGTTGCACTCGGTAGTACATTAAAAGTGCCAGAAACAGTCGTGTAACGAACGAAAGAAGAGAGGTGGAGAGAGAAGTTCAAACCAAAGCTATTCGACCACCCCTTACTACTGTGATGAAGCCTACTGGGATCTTAAACTGTCCATAGATATTGAGTTCATGCTGGTGTATTTAACCTTCAGGGTACAGTTAAATAGTGGTGTAACAGACCACTGTTGATCCATGATCTGTACGGATCCCCCCTCACGGTTCGGCACGCATGCATAATTACACAGTTTAACGTTAACCACCACAGTGTGAAATAAAGTTTTCCCGACAATTGTTATCTGCTAATATTCAGAAAAATATGCGATTAGGACATCGTCACTGAAGCTTTTCTAGTCGCCGATCTCTGATAGTGTTACATTCTACACCGTGAGTTTTATGATCCGTTGCACCACTGCAGTTAGACTTAGGACAGTACCACAGTGTCTTCAAATGAACTTACTTAAATACGTCAGAAACCAAGACCTTAGTCAAATGCTCAGTAACTCACACCTCCTCCACAGCAGTCGCCAGTTGTTGTCCAAAGATATCATCTCTGGCACCATTATGTCAAAATAAGATTTGTGTGTGTGTGTGTGTGTGTGTGTGTGTGTGTGTGTGTGTGATAGGGCAAAAGTCAAGACAAGAGACACGACGCGGCTGTCCCACTGACGAGGTTGACACTCAGGGGTGGCGTGGGCTCTGTAACACCATATGTGTTTCCTTCTAGATCAAAGAGTTTTTAACTGATTCAGTGAGTCATGAATCACCTCTGGTCCCTAAATTTCAGATGATTGATGCAAACTTCAGAGTATGAAGCTCAGCAGCTGGTCGCTTCCCTTTAGTAGCTGGAGAGAACATTAAAGAGGAACAGAGTGTTGTGGAAGCACGTTGTTTAATGAGAACTCTTCATTTTGGGGGCAACAACTTTTAAACAATGTAGTGTTTCAAAGTTGTTTGCTGTAGCAAAGGAAACTGAGTTTGATGGATGGAGGCATTTTGTAAAGTTAGTGTGAGGACTTCAAAAGGTGAAGGAGAATGGGTTTATCTATTTTTAAAGTTATTTTGTGCCTCAGTCTTGGTTTGTCATTGTTGGTTTTTAAAATCTAAATTAGCATCAATATGGGAAACTTTATGTACAGCAGTTTTAGTGCAACTGCATGAAGGAAGAGGAATGCATAGAATAAAAAAGACGATATCTGTGGTTCTGCTACATCGATTTTAACCAACTTTCAACTGTCCATTGTGAATCCGACAATGTTACAAGAGCACCATGCTACATTTTTGTGGCAGTGTTTTGACTCAGGTTCATGTTGCTACAAGTGAAATCCCTGCCATTTCTTTATCGACTGCATCTGTCAAAATAGAATCTCAAAAAAGTCAATATTCAAACATCCACAAACACTTCCTTTAAGCATGCATCAACCACTCCATGATACCATATCTGTTCCCGAAAACAAAACAGGTACAACTATTAGATCGTGGGAGTCACGCGCTGTTGCTAATGTATGTGTGTGTGTGTGTGTGTTTGTATGTTACTATGTTTGTGTGTGACTCACTGAAAGGGCAAGAGATCTAACATAGACCTGTCACCTCACACATACACACACACACGCACACACAAACACACACACCCATTGTGCTGAGGCAAGAGAGGAGGATGTCTGAAAACACTGCAGCAGACCAGCACGGTTTATGGATTGTGAATGTGGTACATTGTGTCTCCTCCAACCAGATGCACCACAGGGCAAAGTATGAGATAAAGAGTCATATACCCTGAGCCACGTTTCTCCACTACACATCTCTTTTCACGCATAATGGTTTCCAGGAAAGAAATATCATAAATAATGTATTGGTTTTAGCCATAAACAGAATTTGATACAGCTTAATCTATATACGATGCAGTACAAAAACAAATATGAGACTTAAACACTGTTTTTACACCTTTAGGCCTCTGTGAATTACAGTGAGATTTTTTGGGGGGAAATATGGAGATGCATTGTGTCGTCTCAGGTTTCAGATGACATCATGGTAAAGAAAAAGCAAACTGTTCTCTTTCTTATCTCTTAGAGTGGCTACGTAATACTGGTTCATGCCCAGAGTCAAAAGAACAGGGAAATCCAAGTGTCGGCCATCAAGGTGCTGATGATGTGGATGTAGAGGTGGAATATGAACCAACAGAACAACTTTGTGGATAAGGATGAACAAAATCATACTTTAGATTTGATGCAAGTTAATGGAATTTATGAATAAATTAATTTCTAATGAGATAAATACAGCTTGTGTGATCATACATAGTCTTATTGTCATATTTGCCCCTCCTGTCTGTACACTTCTATTTGACTCCCACTGTTCTTGGCCTCCAAGAACCATGTTAAAAAGCGTAGTTTTTTCTGATCAGCAGTCATAATAATAGCATCTCCTCAGCTTGTTTTGGCCACACACACGATACATTAAACAGCCATATTGAAATGCAGTCTGTTTACTCTGGAGATTGCTGTTATTCTTGAATCAGCACTTTAAAAAGCTGGTACATAATTCAGTATTGTGCGTCATCATATAACAAATGGAAACACATAAAAGTAATGCAGCATTCACACAGACACACACACACACACACACACACACACACACACATTTATTTACTGCACTCTTAGTAAGGGGGCTGGTTAGCCATAGCACATGGGCCTCTGAGGTGGGATGAACCCATACTTGAAATGAAAGATCACAATTACGTGTGAAGAAACCCTGGGAGCTCACAGACTACATGGAAGGCCACTTTAGCCTTAAACATTTTTTTATTAAATGAATTCATAGATATTTAAATACTGATTGTAAAAGACAACCTACAAGATCTAATTTGCTGCTTGTGATGGATGATAACAAATTGAATAATATTATGGAAAAGGCACAACTAGAACATTTGAAGATAATATGGGTGGTTTATAAAGCTATCTAAAAAAAACAGAATCTCATTTGGAGGTAGATGAGATTTCCGCTGGTGCGTGACCACTTCATCTCCATTGATTACCGAGCGCACGTGTATGCACATGTCTGAAGTAGACATACGCACATTCGGTTAGTACAGTTGGATGTGATTACATATTCAGGGAATGTGAGACGCGGCCTGCTGAGAGATTGTGTGTGGGGAGTTGAACGTACAGATTCAACAAAGTATTTTTCCACCAGCCAGGAATACAGAGTAGCCTCACTCCCTCCCTCCCTCCTTCTATTAAACACAACAGTGGGATTATTATTCCCCCTCTTTCTTTCTTTCATCCTCTGTCCTCCTCCTCTGGTGTCTCGCTCTGTCTCTCCTCTCATATATTAGGCACACTTCTCAGCAGACAGCTCCTGCTGTTTACTTTTAATTTCGCTCTGTGAATCCTAATTGCAAGCAGTGTCTTTCCAGGGTCAGTTCTAGTCAGAATTATGATAAATGCATCAGATTCTGCAGCCACTGCCTCCAAACCCCCTGAAGGGTTTTTGTCATGGGCTCCACTATTGTCAGTAGAGGGTCTTCATTTTGCTGACTTTGCTTTGTGAACATTAAATAGCTTTGCTTTCCAGCAATGAACAGAATTCGATTGAAGTTATGTGCACAGTATTTTTGCTCGGAGTAACTTCTGTTCCATAATCAATATATATTTTGTCCATCCCAAATTTCCATCTATAACAGCTCTATCCTCATTTATTTTCCCTCTCCTCTCTCTGATTGTAAGCCCTTTGAGGTCACACCTGGCCATCAGGGCACAACTGTCTTCTCTCCCGTCCGTCTTCGTTCATATCCTCCAAGCTTTCCTTTAAACCATTGTAGTTCCCCTTGTTTCCACACTCTTTCCATTCTTGCACCTCTACACTCTTTTAACCTGGAGACTATTGCTTATCCAACACCTGAGAGAGTCACACTAAGCACTAAAATGTGTCTTGATTGATCGAATCACAAGTAAACAGCTCTATATACAGGTGTGAATGCAGCCACTGCACAGGGGCTGACTTCCTCTAGCCACATTTGGCAGTGGCCAAGGACAACACATGAGGCCACAGATGTAGTGCAATGTGACTAGATGTTAGGTCATACATGCCAGGAAGTTTTAGAGAAGCCAACAATAGCGGAAGCCAAGAGTAGAGGTCTGTCTTGTGTTGATTTTGAGCACAGGTCCTGGTTCATAAAAACATGTTTCTCTGCATACTGAGAAGGGAAATAAAATCCAAATAGGTGGACACTCAAAAGACATCTCTGATGCCAAGTGCGAAAATCTGTCTCAACTGAATCCAAAAATATTTGATGCTTGCATTCATAAAGTAGCCCTCCTCAGCCAATCTACTGGCATTTTGTTCTCTCTCTAGATACATTTTACAAAGAAACTGATCTGATGAAAAGATAAATAGAGAATTTTTGATCAGCACTAACAAGATTGAGGCTGAAGTAACATCGTCAGTCCTTTTCCCAAGAATAATACATTAAAGGTGCTATATACGAGATTGGGAGCATTTCTATTGCCTCTCAACGGCTCTCAACATGGCGCGACCGAGCCGGTGGCTAGAAGCTAACGGTGGCAACAGCGCTAACGATGGCAAAAGTGCTCACATAGCTAACAGTGTTAACCTGAGGCGGAACCGGAGGGTGGGTGCTACGCTTCCGGCGATGACGCCGTCGGTCAGGTCGGCTGCTATGTAAACAAAGAACAGAGAAGCTTAGTTTACACCACACACAGAGGGAGAGCGACTGCTCGGGGAGACATTACCCCACTATATCTTTACATAACAAATAGTTGTTTGCTGCTATATTAATGCTCTAAATGGTGTATATTGTAGCTTTATGTGCTACTGGGCTGTCTTTGTTTACTATTTTGATCGGTAGCTCAAGCACCCACCCCTACTGTTTAAACCTAATCTAGAGGATGTGAAACATGTGCAAGACCACACAGGAGACCTTCCACCCCCTGCAGCCAGATCATATGCACACTGTGAGCTACTGTAAGGTACTACACATAATGTCAGGTATTAAACCACACAAAGTGATCTGCCTTGTCACTACCACAAATTAAATAAAAATACATCTGCACCCTTCTCTTATCTTTCCATCAACTATCTACGTCTCATTACTAAATTACTTCTCCATGTCCTTGAGGCACAGGAATCGTCGTTCTATCATCTCAGACAGTTTATGTGCAAATAGACCTAGAGGGTGGGGAGGTGTGTGTACTTGGACGTGGTACATACAGGGCGTATACAGAGCTATTCTATTAGCTACCACCCTCCCTCTTTCTGCCTTTTAAAGCATGGAGTCACAGCGGGTGGATTTGATGAGGAATAATAGGGGAAGCGACAAAATCAGGAGACATGTAGGATAATTAGAATTAGCTTTAAGAAGATTTCATGTGACAGCCCATTCACGAGAACATACAGGGATATTAACCACTCAGTTGTGTTTTCCCTGCCTGGAAGTTAAAGCTGAAGCATGCTGCCATTTTTTCTGCTGAGCAGGGCCACAAGGTCAAAGTGACAGAAAAGACCGGAAAAAATGTATAGAAGCAGCTGAACACAACAACACAGCATGTAGCAGAGAACCGGCTATTATGCTATATCTAATTTTATAGATAACATGACTCATTTGCATGGCTCATTGATTCATGTTTCCCTTTATTCATGTGTCTAAAACTGACTATAGATCAATAATATGCCTAAATTGGTCAAATTAGGATACTCTTTTTCAGCCTTCTTTGTTCTCTCACTGCAGTTGGCGAATGGATCTATTGATGTTGCCCCAGTGGGCTGACATTGGATGAACTATGTAACAGCCTTGACGGGTTATGAAGGCGACTGTGCAGGAGAGAGAATACTTACGCTGCTGTCGTGACAACTGATAACATAACCTCTGTATTAACATATACTGCACCATGTAAATCCTCTGTATGCATGCTGTGTGGCTCACTGCAGGTCACTGATGCACGATGTTTAATGGGCAGCCACAGCTGACAGACTGTTCCAGAGCTTAGAGAATGTACAACTTGTCATTCCCTGATAACATCATAAAATGTTGGTGTAAAAACTCAGTCACTCATGAAATTTGGTTAATGAGATTTTATTCCAGGCTGGTCATTTCATGTATCAGTGACAGGATAACTAAGGAGGTACTCGTTCGAAGGTTACAGAAAAGATTCGCTTTTTTTTTTTAGATTCAATATTCAGCGTGTATACTGAATGAAAACCATAGGACACAGAGGCACACTGACTATCTTCTGCTGTTTAAGCTTCCGTGCAATTTTAGCTGCTAATGCTAATGCTAGGTGATGCTGATGAGTTTCATGTATTGTGTTGTGTTGTCATGCTACTATGCTTAGAGAGAGAAAGAGAGAGATAACGAACTGCATACGAAAATTATTATGTAATTTCTATTAAGTGTTCGAGAGGAAAATATGTTTAATTTTTTTTAAATGATCACCTCTTTTTGTCTACATCTCATAAATCCCCTCATTTGGCAGAAGGCTTAAAAAGACCAATTTAAAGTCCCAATCTCAGTGCCAGTGTTGCACCCACTGTATTCCTCTCTTCCTCTCTCCGTCTCCTTCGCTGCATGTCTTACCCACTTCCTCATTTACTCTTCAAAGGGAAAGCAAAGCATCTGTCTATTACGAGGAGCCTAGGGCACTTTGCAGAGTTGTGTTAAGTAATAACAACCAGTGACGTCAAAGGCTCTCCGTCTGAGCTGGAAAGAGGGAGGGCGAGGGGGCGAAAAAAGGGATAAAAGGAGAGAGAGGAGAAGAGGCAGGCATGGAAGCGTGAAAAAGCTCCTCTACTTGTGTGTCAGTTGCCTGTTTTCTGTTTATGTGTCACTGCTGAATAACATTGAACATGAACAGTGTGCAGCAGTTCAGTCTGTAATCACAAGCCTCCAACACATATGCGATTTATGTTCCTCCTCTCTCATCATTACATTGATTTTTTTTTTCCCTGGCAACATATTGCTTTTTCCCCCCATTGGTTCAGAGAAAAGCGGAAGAGGTCTATTATGCTCCATCACACATCTGCTGCTGAGCATAGTTCTGTTTATGGTCCTATCACCGGAGCTTATATTTTTATCTCATAGGCTAGGAGCGAAGGACGAGCAGCCTCTGCTCAACAAGTACTTTTTTGTTAGGTTGAGGTCCTGTGACAAATGTTGTTCATGCAATATCTTGTTTTTATGGTGCTCTTCAATAAACTGGAACAATAAAAATATTTGGACTAATTCAAGATATCCCACACCTTCTTTTCTGTTTACTAAACTCCCAGAGAAAGTCTGTTTTGTCCGTGTTGTATTTCCTCAGTGTAAACAGGCATCAAAACAGCTCAACTAAGCCCTCATGGGTCGGCTTTTCATAAAACGCTGAAAACTCATTTAAGTTCATTTCTCCCTCTACCCACATTCACATTCCTGGAATGAAAGCACAGACTTCAACTGAAGACCGATTGTGGGATTAGAGATCTTAGGGTGTTACGGTCCTTCATAAACACAAGTGACAGAGGCGGCACTGAGTAGAGGATACATTAGAGGATTACACCCTAAGACAATATAGAAGTCTTAACATGCCTCATTATGGCTGCTGACCTTGCTCTGTCAGGTGACGGCTGTTTGTAAAACTGCAAACACCGCAAGGAAGCATGCACACACTATTTACACACCACTGAAAAAGCACAAGAGCCATGCATGGTATGTGAACTACCTTAAAAGGCACATGAGACATTAGACTGTGCTGTGCTGTTTACAGTAAACAACCCAGAGGGCCTTGCCAGGACAGTGGAAGTCACCGTGTTGTTGGCAGCCAACACACTCTCCCACCCACTTCCACTCTAAATTGTGGCTCTGTATCCACGGGGCAATGTCAAACTATAATCTCTCTTTAGTTCAGCCCCTGCCTGATCTATCGTATGTCTTATATTTGATCCCCACAGCACTTTCCACAGGAGCCCTTTCGCACACATTTACAGCTCACAACAAGCACATGACTCCGCTTGGCAAACCTACTGTAAGTGCTTGAGGAATGTCTAAAAGTCCACTCTGTCAGCAGGCCTATAGACCAACAGCCTTCCTTTTTCCATTACAGGCACAGCTGCTGATGACGAAAGACTCTCATGTTGTCAAGAGATATGAATAGAAAAGAACAGAATAGTTTTAGAGACAATACACGAATACATATCTATCTATCAAATCTGAAAATTATGTAAATGATGCCATCAGTACAAAGCAAATATTAATAAATTGTATAATTAGGATAACACTGTTTTGTTCTGTGACATTTATGTTACAATAATTATTTGTTTCATTATTGTGGTTTAATTCATATAATAGTCCTATATATATATCCTACGACTTGTTCCATTTTCAATAGCAACAGTAATGTAGAGTTACACTGACATTGTGCAGCAGTGACTTCATATCATGAACACACGACTATGTGTGTTGGTGCACTTTAAATTTGGCAACAACGTGCGTTCAGCCGAGCGATGACGTGCGCAGCCTACATCAGCACCTTAGATACGGGCACACCATTCACCGTACGGCTCCTGCCCCGTTTTAGACCAATCAGCGCATGTGTTTTCTAGATAGCATTCAGCACCACCCACACTGCTGCCAGCTGTAATGTTCCGTTATAGGGAATCTCCTCTCAGGCAGTGTACATTCATCATAACTCCTGCAGTTGTTTGTGACATGTCACGAACAACTAGGTCCTATGCATAATACATTACATAAAAGGAAGCATATGATATAAATGAGATTAAAGTCGGGTAAACGGCTCCGTGAAATGCTCTAGGCTAAATATGGCACAGTTATAAACAGAGCAACGAGTCATGTGTACAGTGTTTAGTCGCATAGCGTCCTTAATTCTGTCTGTTTCATAATGATCGATGTTTACAGCAGCTGCATCGAAAATAGAGATGGTTTAGTCTGTAAAACATCTACAATAGGACATTTTCACATTGATAAAAGTATTTGTTTCAAGACTGTTCAAAGTTGGACAGGATATATCTTTTTTCTGTTTCTGTCATTACAATAATTACTTTAGCCTTTTGCTGTCAGCACAGACCTAGGTTATCTCTGACGCAAACGCTCGTCACAGGCGTCTCTCCCATTTCACAGAATCAAATGTCACCGATTGACATCTCACATCAGCCAATCAGCGCGCAACTCAGGCACCACTCTGGGGGCGGGACTCGCACTTCGGACCAATCGAAGCCGCTCGTATTGTTGTGACCTCTGAAACCGCATCACCGCCTACCTCGTGCCCATGGCGGAGGAAAGCTATAAATACAGGCAACGCCGTAACAGGAGGGGGACGAAGTAGCAAAACTCCCGGAGAGGCGGGAGCTACTCTGCAAGCCTGCTGAACGAGGAAAAAACAAAATAACCGTAAAAACAGAAACCGAAGCAAACGCCAATCCTCAGAAATGCACATTTACTGGAATACCTTTTTGTAACGTTGATAATATATTCTATGTGAAGAAAGTATTTATACTTTTTTTTTCTATTTGCACTAACTAACGGTACTCAAGAACTACTGCGAATTTTTATTTTTTACAAAAAAAGTAAGTATTTCAACTGACTTATGTTACTTGTGATGCATTTAATGTCATTGTCTTCATTTTGCTTGCTGTCGTACTGTAGCTGTATCCATAACGTTACTTTCTAAGCTGATTTGCTGCGTCAGTCCACGAAGTTAGGGAGGGGTGTGTGTGTGTGTGTGTGTGTGTGTGTGTGTGAAAGAGAGAGAAAGTGAGCGTGTGTGTAAGCGCGTGCATTCCATTTAAGTGTATGTAGTATCTCTTTTTTTGTCTCATCTCCGGTCCAAAAAAATAGACAACAATATCCCCTCAGAGACTCTGAAATGCGTCGGACGTGCACGTGAATTGATACTGATCATATCGTACTTTATTGTATATCTGTTAATATTCAATGGCGTCAACACAGGCTGCTACAGCCAGTAGATTGTTGCATATTCTGTGAAATTGCAACAATGTCTCTCTTGTAACTTAACTGATACGATGAACGACCTGTAGCTATTTCGCAACACTGAGAAATCTCCTCCAGGCTGCTGTTGCGAGGGCAGCTTCACGAGCGAGGCGACACACGGTGGTTATAACGCCGTGCAGATTATATTTCCTCTATTGGATGAATACATAAATACATCTTTAGGTAGGTTAGTTTAAGAGCCTCGACATACTCTCTCTCTCTGTATCCCTCAATTCAGCTGCGAGGATTATTATTGCATTTCTTTAAATTGCGCTTTCTCTGTAGTGCCATTTACATTGTATCAAACGTCATGTTGTAACGTTCAAGTATTTTGTCTTCTCTGTGTAACATTGCCAAACATATGGGTGTAGCCATAACGCGTTAAGTCTTATTTCGACATTGTTGATGTAGGACTCAAACCAGCGCATCAAACCAGCCCCCCGTGTCAAGACTGTGCGCTATGAAATCCACCTAAATCGTTTCCTCGCTAATTTATCCTCTAGTACGCATTACTGGCGAGGCTTTTCCTCCGTCGAGTTTACCGTTTTGGTTACTTAATTGCCACAACTCCGCTTCAGTTTTCCTGTCTCCTGCTCTGGAGGCTATCCAGTGTTATGTAACAGGATTCCCGAGCATTAGTGCGAGGGTTAACGTGCTTCTGACGTTTACATAAACAGCAAATGCCAGATGAACAAGACATGTAGCTTGATCCGGGATCAGTGGGGCTCTGTGTGGAGATTTCTGCAACAGCTGCACATTTTGAGTGTTTCTGTGAAATTCTGCTTTGGAGGACTGTTGTGTGACTGTCAACCTAAGACTTTTGAGCTCACAGCAGTCCAACATGCACTGGTGTTAATGTTTAAAGGACACTAACTTGCACTCGCTCCCCTTTATAAAGTCTGCACAAGGAGCTGAATCTGTCTTGATTATATTTGTCCTTGGTGGTATTTACATTTACTTGTGACTTTAACATTTTGAAATGAATCATTAAGAATTTCTTTTCTCTCTACCAATTGTTGCAGAAAAATATCATACCCTGTGGAGAACATCACCTCACTACAAAACCAGCACTTTTAGCTTTTGAACCTGTTTTATCCGAATACTGGTTGCTTTCGCCATCCTGCCTGGAGAGCATCTGTGTTGCCAACCACGGATAAACAAAGCAGACCCAGTGGACACATTCAAGGTCAGACACACCTAATCTTCACGCACCTGGTAAACGTCGGCAGTTAGCTATGCAGCTTGAAATCCAAGTAGCTCTCAACTTCATCATCTCGTACCTGTATAACAAGCTGCCGAGGCGGCGCGTTAACATTTTCGGCGAGGAGCTGGAGAGGCAGCTGAAGCAGAAATATGAGGGACACTGGTACCCGGAAAAGCCATACAAGGGCTCAGGATTCAGATGTATCCACGTCGGGGAAAAGGTGGACCCCGTGGTGGAGAAGGCAGCCAAAGAGAGCGGGCTGGACATTGAAGATGTCCGCAACAATCTGCCCCAGGACCTCAGCGTGTGGATTGACCCCTACGAGGTGTCCTATCAGATCGGGGAGAAAGGCCCCGTCAAAGTCTTGTATGTCGATGACAGCAATGAAAGCGGAGCTAGTAGTGGGGGGCTTGATCTGGACAAGGAGATCAAGAACAGTTTCAATCCCGATGCACAGGTCTTCATGCCCATCAATGAGCCTGTGAACGCAGCCTCTCCGGGCTCCACCTCCCCCTCTCCTCCATTCGGCCACTCGGCAGCAGTCAGCCCCAGCTTCATGCCCCGCTCCGCGCAGCCTTTAACCTTCACAACAGCCACGTTCGCCGCCACCAAGTTCGGCTCCACTAAGATGAAGAGCAGCGGACGCAACAACAACAACAATGGCAGCAGTAGTGCTGGGAACAAGGTGGCGCGTACCTCTCCCACCAACCTGGGCCTGAATGTGAACAGTCTCCTGAAACAGAAAGCCATCTCCACCTCCATGCACTCTCTTTACAGCTTGGGCCTCGGGGTGCCGCCACCGCCGCAGCAGCAGCAGCAGCAGCACCAGAAGCCCTCAGCCCTGTCCCCCAATGCCAAGGAGTTTGTGTTCCCCAGCCTTCAGGGCCAGGGCAGCCAGAGTGCTCTCTTCCCTGGAGACAGCTCGCTCAGCCTCAGCCCGCTGCAGTACAGCAATGCCTTTGACGTGTTTGCGGCCTACGGTGGCCTTAACGACAAGTCCCTTATGGATGGCTTGAATTTCAGCTTGAACAACATGCAGTATTCTAACCAGCAATTCCAGCCAGTTATGGCCAACTAGTACACGTAAAGGTACTACTTAAGCTACTACTTTACCCAGAAACGACCAGAGATAATGTGATAGGGGGGAAAACAAACACAGATGCACATATTGCAAAAAAAAAACATGTAAACAGAATGTCATGGATAAAAGGAAAAAGTGACTTGTCAGCTGAACGATCTATGTAACGAGTCTAAGAGCATGAGCCCGAGGGTGAAATACTTTGCCCCCTTGAGTTATACCTTTAGTACAAGATGTCCAAGCTTGGTTACCTAAACTTCAACATGCATCATTGTTATTTCTTTTGCCAACCAAGCACAATTTTTTTTATGTGACTGTTTTAAGATGTAAAAAAAAAAGACAAAAAAAAAACACCACCACAAGTCATGGCCTCTTTCAGTATTTAAACATAACTGGACACCGCCAATTTTTTCAAGAAATTGGCACAAATAAGTGGGATTTCCTGGTCTTTTTTCTAATTGTATAATTTAATTTAGTACAGAGTTTGTAAAATATCAGAGTATCTATTGTTTCTACGACATGGTATTGCATTTATATCTTTTTACTACTCCAGTGATCTGTGATGGCTGCAGCAACTTTATGTTTTCTTTTTTTATTGAAATTATAAAATGAATCCATCTTTAAAAAACATCGACTCTATTCTAAAGATTGTGTACAGAATATTCCGTAGTGGTGGGATTTAAGAATATTTGCTTTTTTGAAAAACATAAGAGTTGTATTTTCTGTTAAGAGTTAAAGATTTTTGCTATATTATGGACAAAATGTAATCGTATATTAATTTTGTACCTACATTGTGCAATACTTGATAAAAACAAACGGTATAACAAAGTATTTGGAGTCAGTGTCTTACATGTTAAGAGGGACTGATAGTTTATTAAGTTTGTATTAAAAAGCTTGAAAATAATTACACTTGTTCAGTTTCATTGTTTTTTTTTTGTGGTTGAGCTGGTCGATACAGGTTTAAAAGGAAGTTATGCAGAGTATTGTAGAGTTTTGTAACACGCTTGGACAGATCCAGTGTTCTGTCCTGAGGTCAGAAGAATCAGGTTTGTCCTAAATACGCCCACATCCATTGTAGTTTGGTACATTGGTATGTCCTCAAAGACTTTTGACAGGTCACTCACAATAGGGGGATCAAAACGTATATTATGCAACATTAAATGATATAATACAGACCTTAACACATATCCTATCCTCTGCCCATAATATTGGTACACAAGTCTGCAGTAACATTTGTTCACACCATGCAGGCTGTGTTGGCTGACCGTTTCCCTTGAGCCAAGTGTCATTACACATATGGATACTGTGAGTGTGATTGTGTCGAGTCTGATGACCTCCTGAACTAAAGCAGGAACTCGTATGTGTGCCAAGGCTGTTAGCTAACAGGCTGCTAAACCACGTAACAAATTTCAGAAGCATAAACTACAGAGCAGACAGACGGAAACCCTGTGCTATGGGTAGAAGGATACGGATCTGATACTGTGCCTAGAAGATGCCATGTTTAGTCGTCCGTGGGATCAAACTAAAATGTTTCTAAGTAACAAACTGCATCATGAGTCCCTCAGTCTGTGTGGGTGAAGCAGACGTCTTCTGGTGAAAAGCAAAGCATCTGCTGAAGTGCTTTTATGTAAGATATTGAATCCCTACCAACCCCAGGGTGCTATTTCTCTCATCTCCTCGTTGATAGGAGGCCAGATTGAAAACTCCTCCAAAGAGTTAGCAGAGTCACTTATTAACTTTAATAATAAAATACAATATGCAATGCTGGAAAACGGCACTTAAACCTGTACGGGAGAGTGTAGCTGAATGCTAAGGTGGCCAGTTACATTTCACCCAGTGTCCTCGAGGATGTGGCCTGTTAATGGATAACTGCTGTACTTTTTATGCAATGCGATCCAAAAAGAGTACAGTAAAAAAAGTTCAACGTCTGGACTGAAATCAAGCATGAACTGATGAGGTTATCTACTGTATAATTTAGTTTTTGTCATTTCACCGTTACAAAAATGGCTTATCCAAATATAAACCTATAAAGTAACACTTAAGCGTTGGATTTTTTTGCTGCTTATATTACTTGGGAGTCGATGATCCAAGTCCAATTGTTAAGGCTGAAGATAAATCGTAGCTTAATCAGCATTTTATTTCAGCAATAACCTCAATCTGCTTCATCAGAGTAAAAACAGTTTTCTTAGTTCCTGTCTTGCACTGTTGAAGTTGCGACATTTGTGTGTACTGCTGTTTTTTTTTTTTGTGACGAGCGGTTGTTGGACTGTATCATGCCAGCGCCGCCTGACTAAAATCACCCTGACCCTGCTGGCATATCACGGTCCCTCTGGGGCCAGCTCATCATCGCTTGTCAGTCTGCGTGTCCCCTGATAAACTTGCAGCTTGATAGGCTGAGTAAAGTTCAGCCTGCATGTGTGGGTGTATCTCAGTTGCTGATACTGTGCGTGTTAAAAAAAGTCGGGTGGGAGTGTGTTTGCTTATCTTGGTCTGTGACACTGTTTGTGTACATGTCGATTCACCAGGGTTTGGAACAGGTTGTTCTGAAAATAACCTTTTGATGCTTGTTTTTCTTTTTGTCAATGGTCTTGTGCACATCACAACTAAGGACTGTGTCCCTCCAAGCTGCTTGAGCAGGAGAACAGGGGAGTCACGTACAGCAACCCTTTTCTTGACCCGGTTTATATTTCTTTACACAGGGCGGGAATCGATAGCACATATAAAAAGCTGAGACCAGTGATGTCCTGTAGTTGTAAATGAAAAGGAGCGTGAGCTATAACCTCCAGCTATCATAAAAGGGCATCACTATCACTAGATCTGCTTTTGTGTCCTCTAGTAATCTAAATGAGATTGTTATCATACTACTTGGTATAGCATTAAGATTTATATCAGCCCAAAATTGCAGTAAAACTGTATTTTTGCAAATACAACACAGCGTTGATGGTTGGGAAGGTTATGTTTGGAATATAGTCTGTTTAGGATAACTGATTATCATGTCATGTGAATATGTTTTCATAGTAATGTAACCTGATCGATCGTTATATTAAATGTACGGTTTCTGTTTATGAAACAGACGCAGGGTCTTTCACTCATAGTGTATTATTTAAAGATGCTCAAAGGATGGCATGCAATGATTTAAAGTAGCAAAAAAGTGATAGAATAAATTTGTACTGAATGTCAGATATTATAATTGTGCTTCCCAAACCTGGCTACATCCCCAGGTGTGACTGAAGGACAGGGCAGAAGGGAGGTTCATGCAAAAGAGAGAGCGAGGAAGTGTTATATGAAGTATGTGAATGCCATAAAAGTATGGTACTAATAATACCAGTGAGAAGAAAATCCAAGTAAGACGGGGCTGAATATGGGATCAGAATAGCACAGAGAGACAGAAGCCTGATGAAAAGAAGATGGAATAGAAAAGGCATGGAGCAATGTGACTGGGAGAGAGAAAGAGTGAGAGTGAAGCATTGCCAGCACCACTATTGATGCTAATCCGGTGCCAAGCACACCCCCCTGCCCCCCCTCCGCCTGTCATAAAAACAGGTGGAGCACAACTCAGCTTGTGGTCCCAGCCAGCCGACAAGGCCTTATGGTAATGTCACCCTCCTCAGCAAAAAAAAAACAGTTAATGGCTTTTTAGTCCTTTGCATTAGAGCAGTGGTTCTCAACTGGTCTGGCTGCGGGACCCAACATTACCCCTTAATGACAAGCCGCGACCCAAATCGAGGAACATTTTCAACATCTCAAATTAATTTAATGAAAAGATGGTGCAGTTTGAACCTGAGCTGAAATTGTCCTCTGCAGTCGTAGTGTATGGAGCTCTCTTGTGCAGAGAAATTGTTCCTGTCAGTCCCCGTCCCACCATTGTTTCACATAAACGAGTAAAACTGCTTTGTTTGTTATGTCTGTAGATTCGTCCATTTGTAATGCAAAATGACCACTTGCCTTAATTCGAGCTGTGGTCTGTTGTTTGATGTCATCCGACATGTCTTCAACTGGTCTACTTATAGTGTCATTTGACAGAGGTATAGTTTTCAGTTTATCCTCTGCTGATATTACAAGGCATTAACGCCAAATATTGTTAAGGAGTGTGAATAGACACACTCCGCTGCATAAAAAAAACCCCTTCAAAATAAAAGCACAGGATATATATATATATATTTTTTCTTCAGGCAAAGGCCCGTGACCCACTCGCGAGTACACCCACACTACTCCGTCCACACGGGCGTTTCAGCATCGTTTTCGAATTGATCTGCAGCCACATGGCAACCTTCGAAAACCGATATCACATGACCATTAACGTACACTGGGCATGCGCGTGACGGTGTAAACAGGAAGTAGATGATCAACACACTGCAGTGGGTTTAGTTTTAGAAAATTCGTAGAAGAAAGACAATGGCCAAAAGAGGAACAAGATGCGTGTTTGCTTGGACCGACGACGAGGTCGAACTGCTCCTCAACGTAACCCAGGAGTATAAGGCAAATAACGCGGCGCAAAATACGGACTGGGAGTCGCTGCACAACAAGTATGGCGACATATTGGACCGTTTCCGTGAGAATTATCCCACGCCGGCGGACGCCATGCACATGGGAAAAGAGTACCCACACAGCAAAGAAGAACTTACCAAAGGTATGGTGTCCGTGTACGTTTTGATAGCCTGTTTTACCGTTCAGTCGAAAATACGGAAATATTAGTGAGTATTCGCGTTTTTCGTTTCAAACCAAAAACGGAAATGGGTGTCGCATTTCCGTTTCTGAATTCAAAAACGGAAAAACCACAGAACCAAAGTCAAATAACAAGCCGAATTTCGTTTTTGCAAATCCCTTTTTTGTTTTTTCCTTTAAAACCAGACGCAGAGCACAACATGTGATCCGGAAAGAAGAATATTTCAAAATAAAAATGAAGGCAATATAATGACCAAATGCAAGACATGCTTAACGTTATAGTCTGTGATGCAAGCACATACCAGGGTAACATTAGAAGAAAATACAATAATCCTGGGCCGATGGGAGTTTGTTAGCAGCAGTAGTAGCGATTTAATTTCATTTATCCATGTACACAGTAAGAATCAACTGTTCGATTAATTTCGGGTAGAGCGAAGATGAAACTGGTATGATCCAGATAACCACCCACAATGTAGCAATGCTTCATTCCAGTATATCTTTAATGGTAAGTAGCCAAAGTAGAGTAAACTACATTTAATCAAGTACTGTACTTAATTATAATATCGAGGTACTCTTAGTTCACTATTTTATTTGTGTATATCTATTTTGTGATACTTGATACTCCTACTTCACATTTGATACCTTACACAACTGATATAAAAACAGTGTCTTTCTGTTTTGTGTTCACAGTTCAATTAACGACAAAGGTTAAGGCCATTCGAGTCCGCTACAGACAAGCGGTGGACTCTGGCAAAAAAAGCGGCCATGGAAGAGCTATTTTGCTCTATTTTGAGCTCTGCCAGTCGATTTGGGGAGGCTCTCCAGCTACCAGTGCCATTATTGAAGGGATTGAGACCACAGACATGGCAGTGGAGGCCCTGGGAGCCAACGGCAGCACCTCGGACTGTGGGTCACCTTCTGTGTCGGGTGAGGACAGAGGGACAGAGAATGCGACCTCTGCAGAGACGGAGACGGTGGCAAGTCGCCGCCAGAGACTGGATGCGTCCCTAGGTGGCCACAGGAGGGAAGGGCTGAAGAGGAAACTCCCCACGGACTCAGTGGCACAGGAAGAGCTTGATATTAAGAGGCGGCTCCTTCAGCGTCTACAAGCCACAGACGCCAAGTTTGTGGAGACAATGGGCCGGTGGTCATCCTCCATGGACCGCCTCAATACCAACATTGAGGTGCTGATGCAGCACATCGTGGGATCACGGCCTATGATGCCACACTCATTGCACAACCAGGCACCTACAAGATCCACACAGAGTCCAACCCCTCACCCCATCTATTTGTGGAAAAACACTGGAGCTGATTGAGCTTAAGGGAATTGTGCTTTCCTCTGTAAATGACTTCACCAAAGTTTATCTGTATCTCAGAGGAAAGTAAAAGGATTTCAACCTAGAATAGAAGAACATATCTGTTTTGAAAAACCCCCAAAAAGAAAAGACTTCTTCCACGTCCTAACTGACACATTAATGAGAAAGATAACATGTGTTGACTGGTCTCACAGTTGAAGCTTCAGCGAGTACCAAGGGTACTGACACAGTTGCTTTAAACAGTTGCTCACACACCCGTTTGGCAACATGTGAGCTGTTGCTAGTAGGCAGACAAGAAACACTTTACGTTCACTCAAATACATTCTGTACTAATACACCCTGCAGCTGTCGACTGTCTTGTGCTAATTCAAACAGATCAAGGACTTGTTTGGCGAAGGCTAATGTGTGTAGTACATCATGCGTATATGTGTTTTTAGGAATCTTATGAGGAATATTTTCATGGCATCTGGTAGATACATGTATTTTGTGTCTTGATGGATACATTGCATGTCTGGTCTATCTTCTCATACATACTTTACTATGTTCCTGTGTACACACTGACACACACACACACACTCACTCACTCACTCACTCACTCACTCACTAATGCATCATGGGAGTTGTCCAGTTTGCTTAGCACACTGTAGATATCACCAGCAGACACTCACGCACCCAGCCCTTTAAACTGAAGCTGCTCTTATCTGCAGATGGAAACCAAAAACAAACACACATTCCTCGGCCTCCCCTCCCTCGCCTTAAGGGTGACGTACTGTTGTTTCCAGTGCAGTCTATCACGGCACTCTCTAACCTGACATTGGGTTCCCCACGATACTTTGCAGGGGAGATAACACTATACACAGCACGACAGTTACCATGCAACTCAACTGTGGCTCTGCTGTCGATGGTACTTCTAGCTCCACGTGTTCTGCCTTATCAGTTAGAAATAAAGATTTTCTGATAAGATCTCTTTACTGCTTCATGATTTTATAAGATAGTCAGTTCTGTTATAGCAAGTGACAGCATGCTTTGTGCTAAATTCAGAAATATAACTAAAATCGTGGCCTGCTGTTTGGGGATCGCACCGCTACCTCTGGATTAAAAGGAACATATTTTTAATATTTAAAGTATCCATGGATCTACAAAGATAACACTGTGTTCCTCCCCCCCAAGTTTGGCTAGTTTTGGCAGTGTCTAAGCTACATGAATCAATACATCTTGTCAAGCTGAGATTAATCAGTGCTGTGCAATCTGCAGGTCTGTGGCACACACTGGTGGTGGGGGAGTGGAGGGGAGGGGAAGCTTGGACACCTGCTATTCATCACTCCCTAGAGTCTATATGTGTGTCTTCAAGTGAGAGAGAGAAAGAGAGGGACCCTATAGCAACAAAGGAATCTTTTGGTGTCTCTCAGAGGATTTGTGCTCAGAAGAGGCTGATTTGTAGCCAGGAGAGAGAGGTGGGCATGCTGGGAAACTCTGGAGAGGAGAATCATGTACACACAAATGCATACAAATACATATACTGTATATCCATGTACACAAACGTCCTGCACATGCTCACCAACACAAACTGAAAGCAACGAGAGAAGTCCTTCCTAAGAACATCTATACGAAACCTTCTCTCCACAACCAGTTAATCCATATTATCTATAGCCTACACATCACCACAATGTCTCTTCTTTTGCTGAGAAAAAATAGCTATTGCTTCCTAAACACCTTTTCTGTCTACTTAGAGTCAGTCTGGATTTACCTGACTTATACCTCATATGCTTTGAACACTTTCATGAATAATATTTACACACATTAAAGAAAGAAACCCTGGTGACGTCTGGCAATGCAGCTTCCGACTTGTAACTAAGTCATGAGACTTGAGTACACTTTGTTCTTTTGCTCTCCACAGCAGGACTGAAATATTTTGTCAACACGGTTAATGTATCCTCAAGCCCTCGACGGAAGCTCTTTTTCTCCTGTTTGTCTGAGGATGGGATTGTTGGCAAGGACAGCTCGCACTCCTATGGATCAGTGGGACAGGAAGTCAAAACATGCAGAGATAAAGCCGTCTCTGTGGAGTTTACTGGCAGTGGTGCAGCGCAGTAATCGTGAATGAACACTACTATGGCAGTTTTGTGCCCTTGAGAAATGCTAAAGAGAGCGTATGTGTTTAAAGGTCCAAAGGAGAGGGAAGTAAGAGATACACTGCGGTCTTCTAAACATATTTCATGATAATTAGAGCGGCACATAGTACAGAGTACAGTACATAGTGTAATGGCTTCTCTTTAGTTGTTTACAATGCAGTTTAACTTATCGGGCCTCTCTTGTCCAAGTAGAACCGATTTGGACATCACCAGGAAATGTCTCCACAGCTGGAGCAGCCCCGACTGACTCAGGACTCTGGAATTTCAACCATGCCGCTAATAAGGCTGCCTGGGACACTCACGTGCCGGCCTGAACACGCTCTTTTACATTTCCCTTTCTGCTTGAAATACTTAAGTTAAAAATAAGCCTGAGACAATTTCCCCAGCCATTATGGCCCTATTTAGATGTTATTTTATCTATGAAGGTTTAAAAAAGGTTCTGTTTAAAAAGAGAGACGACCGTGGATCAAACAACTCAGACCAACATTTTAACCCCCGAAAGTGAGACTGGAACTTTTGCTGAAGAGCAGCCACTGTGGCCACAAGTGACAATTTTGGGATAATTGTCAATGAGAAGACTTGTGAAGTCTGCAAACTAACTCAGTAATGCCAGCTACACAGCAGTATCTATCTAAGGTTAGCTAATATTAACCACCATAGGCTACTGGTCATACCAGACCAATCGGGCTGCAGCAGCAAAACCTTAGAGCAGGGGTGTCAAACTCATTGTTGCTCTGGGGCCGCATCGGCATCATGGTTGCCCCCAAAGGGCCGGTTGTCGGCGGGGGGGGTGCTGCTGCTCCTTCGTCGTCGTCGGCGGGGGGGGGGGGGCTGCTGCTGCTGCCACATACGCTGGTGGAGGTGTGTGCGCGCGGATCGGGGAGGAGCTCCGCCGTGCGCGATTTCCATTTTTTTTTTTTTTTTGCTGGTAGATTCGCGGGCCACATAAAATGACGTGGCGGGCCGGATCCGGCCCGCGGGCCGTATGTTTGACACCCCTGCCTTAGAGTATACTGAGCTTAGCAAAGATGCATTTAATTGATTGGGAATTTGACATTTCACTCTATGTTATCTCTTCTTTCAAAAGTGACATACTCTCACTTTACGATGAGAACAGCATTTGACAAAAGACAGTTGACAAGACATAAATCCTGCTACAAATATGATCAGTGCTGTTAACTTGACATAGCCTGTATGCAAATGATGCAGTTCTTATTTACATTCATTTAAACGACAGTTACACTAGTTATTTGCATTCGTAAGTGTTCCATTAACAGTTTAACCTCGGTGTCAATTTAATTAACATTTCCTTCTTTCCCTGAAAGTGTTACTTCCCAAGGCTCTGATGTTTGCACTGCCTAGCACATTAACCTCAACCTCAGCCGATTTGGTCTGCATGATTTTCTCTCGTCCCTTGACTTTGCTTTGTGCTCTTTACATTGCAAGAATAGAATTAACAGATGTTGATCTGTGTGTGAGGTGAATAACATATCTGCATTACAGCTTGAGTCCGAACAAAAAGATGTATTCATGCAGCCTCCCCCAATGTCCTCATAGAAGTATGGCCTAGTTTGAGCAATAATCTGAGGAATGTACCACACACCTGTTAACCAACAGCACTGCACAGACAGGCTCTAATGAAGCCAGACTTGGTGGTTATGATAGAGATTCCTCCATCCAACCCACTCTATTTCAGTATGTTGACCATTACCAGGAAAGTAGATTTATATCTGTGGATCAGGATTCAGTTAAAGTGACTTTTCCAAGAGATTATTCTTAGTTTTAATTCCTAATAGAAATACAAATGCCACCCGGTTGTATTGTTTTTTCTGAATATAATGAATCAGCCTGAATAATATTATGTCTTATGTCCTGGGATTATTTTCAAGATGAAATATAATATTTCCAATTACCAATCCTAGAGGTCTGTGGAGTTAAAAGGTAAATTGGGGGCTGAACGATAACAACGTTGTAATTGGTAAGCATATTAAAACAGAACAATTTAAAGAGGAGGTTCATAATTGCTTCATATATACTGTTGCAATATTTTTTACTTTCTGCTCGTCTTCCCAGTGCTTTATTCAGTTCCCTAACAATGTCAAATTAATTGCATTGTGTATTGTCCAGGGCTGTTTACAAGGACTTCACCATTTGTATAGACACAAATAAATATAGAGAAGGAGTTGGAGGATATTAACTTGCTGTGGAATCCAGTTTGGGCCAAGGATGCATATGAAATAATGGCTGAATGAATCACTCTGTGTGGGTGACTGGTGATGCAAATTCCTATGCTCTTGGCCATCAACACTGACACACATGACAACTAGAGCTCTGGAGGAACCAGTCGCTTTTCGCCTTATAAACAAACTTAAAACACCATCAGCACTTTATCAAACAAACTTTACATAGCCTATATTATGTTAATGAGTGTTTGGTTCTGACGCATGCAGGGTAATAGGCATGGTGTGTTACCATAGTTGTCAGATATATCTATTACTGTGTTGCACTCGGTCATGGCATTGTGCTGCAGGGTCTTTCTCCCACACACACACATCACCACTTTCACCAATCATCATGATCCGATTAACATAATGCTCTGAAAGCAACGGCAGCATTGTGACAAAAAGGGCTCAGTGACACATTACATTACAGTTGTCGATATTGATCTATAGTAAAACTACAGCCATGTCTTAATAGTGTGTGCTTTGAAAGGAGAAAAGTGTAAACGTGTGGTTTGTTTGTCATCACATTGTTCGGTATTATAGAGTGTCCTAATGTGCCTTGTGCATTTTATTATACCCTGCTAATTTAAGCTTAAGGCGTTACAACATACACTGCATTTTATGTTTTAAGAACATTTTTTTAAACCCACACTTTTCCCCTCTGGAATGTTATAAACTGTGAAACAGAGGGCATTCATTTGGCTTTCTACATAACTGCTTGAGAATATTTGCATTGGTCCAGTTACAATTTACTGTGTTTAAATTGTTTAATAGGTTAACATAGCTGAAACGAATGCAGTCAGTACAACAGTCACACAATAAATTCTACCTTCATAAACATTATAATGGCAACTGAGTGTAGGTTATATAATGTGGACGTAGTTACCGTCACCCATTGGTTTGAAGATTACAGTTTTTAAGCCTGGTGTTTGGCATTTTGGCTGTCGCCATCTTAGTTTTGGGTCGTCTCCATCCTGGTTCTTTGCAACCAGAAGTGACACGAGAGGCTTCAGCTAAGTACAATGAATGCTAAATAAGACATTTTTATGCAACCAAAAGGGTTTCAATTTACTTTCATGAACTGAAAACATCCCGTGAAATTGTTAAAGTTGTAAGATGAAAACGCAGACAACTTCAAGACTCGACAACGCCGTAGTAGCAAACTGTCAATCACAAGGTAGCCACGTTCTAAAGCATATCCTGCTTTATCGCTAATTTTACTCTAAATAGGACCATCATTTACTGAATAAATATCATGCTGTATTTAAGACTTGAACATAGCGGTTGAGACCATGACGCCATGTTTACAATGTTTACTGATTTAATAAATCAAGTGAGTCATTTTCTCATAGACTTCTATACAATCAGATTTATTTTTTGCAACCAGAGGAGTCGCCCCCTGATGGCTATTAGAAAGAATGCAAGTTTAAGGCACTTCAACATTGGTTTCAGTTTTCAGACCCGGAGGTTTGCTTTCTTGCCGACATGGGAAGATTGATCACGTCTGTATGGTAAATAAAAAGCTACAGTGAGCAAGGAAGCTTAGTACCCAACGCCATGTAAACTGTTGTTTTTTACACTTTATTTGTACAGATAAAGCAACAAAAAAAAACTGATGTTGAATGTTAAATGGTGAGTTTTAGAGGTGCTGGTAGGTGCTTTCCAGTCTAAGTGCAATGTTCAGCTCACCGGCTGTACTTTCATATTTACTGTACAGACATTAAGTCACTGCAAGAAAGCGAATAAGTGTATTTTCCAACATGTAAAACTATTGCTTTAAGTTTTGTATTTACCTTTGCAAAACAATAATATAAATCATAATAGGTATTGGTTTAAAACTACTACACAGATGATTGGACAGTGAAGTCATCTGTAGTTACTTTAAAACAACCAAACCGATGCTGTTCCTCCCTCTCTGTTCAAGGTGTTTTGATCGGTGAAGTCACATTGGTTAGAATGGAAATCTGGCAAATTCAGTAGATTACATCCTTGAATCAGACTATACTGTGTTCATGTTGTAGTGTTTGTTTTTGTACACAGGTGGACTAAATGATGTCACTCCTCTCCCACACAGTACAAATATGCTTAAGGCTACTTCTTGTGTGTAGGCCCATTGTGTGTGTGTGTGCGTGTGTGTGTGGGAGGTGCTGATGGGTCCTCAGTGGGTGGCGTTGCATAAGAACGTCAGCACTGAAGCAAGGTTAGATAGAGAATTAAGAGAGGGGGGGGGGCTCCTATCACTTAAGTCTCTCTCTCTCCTACTCTCCCATTCTCTTTCTCCTTCTGTCTCATACAGTATAGCACATAGGCACGTGGACTGAGCCCAGCACACAGTGGCGTCTGAGTCAACTGTGTGGACCACGATTCGTAGAAAAAAGCCCAATGAGCTGCAGCGGTGGGTAAACACAAGACTACACCAGACCAACACCGCAGATCAGATAGAGGGAGGGACAGAGGGAGAGAGGGAGACAAAATAAGAAAAGATTCCTTATTATTCATATCCCAACACACTGATTGGCTGATAGTATTGCTGGCCCCACCCTCCTTTCTTGACATACCTTAACTATTGGCCTTTAATATCTATCAGTAAACAAACAAATGAAAGTGATCATAATTTTTTCCCCAGCTGAAATACTTTTGTGAGCCCTGACTTCATCCTTCAACAGTGTTTAAATAACATCTCTGATTGAAAAATCTAGATAACTTTAGAGGTTATTATCTTATCTTCTGTTAGTGTTGTATTCTTTACTTTTGTTGACAAAAACTGACTTGCTATTGTGAAAATGTGCTTGTGTAACTTACTCGTAGATTCTTTATCCAATTTGTTGTGGTACATTGCGTTTCCTTTAGGCTTTGTGTTAATGACAAAAAAGGCCTTTGAAATTCGCAATTCTAACATCAGTGCTACAAATATTTAAACATTTCTTTATATTTCAAACAATGTCACACTTAAGTGTTTGTACATGTCTCTGTTCTACTTTATTGGCATTTAAGAAGAAAGCCACTGATTTAATTGTATCCTAATTAAAGTTCTCTGCATTCAGGTGCATCTCCTGAGTGCGTTGTGGATTTTTATACAGTGGACGGACTTTCTCTGAGTGTATTATTTCAAGCGAAATAAACACCTCTCTCAAATCAGCTCAGCAAACATGAATCTTTCATCACTGATGTGACATAATTACGACCTATACATTTTTGTTTATGAGTCAACAATTTGCCCTCCGCTTAAATGTCAGGGTATTCTGGTTCCCACTGTTTAGACGTGTTAACACTTGCACACAGGTGACGACTGTAATTCCAACTGCCACAAATAACATTACTTTACTCCATTCATCACCACAAGTGGTGGAGCACTGTGCGTCTCCCCTTCAACCTTGTGTTCCTTCTTGCCAACAGTGAGAAGTCGTCGTCATGCTGTTTCTGTGCTGACGCATAACAGTGCTAAAGAGGGGAAGAAACTGAGCTCGTCTGGAATAATTGGAGGGTCGTAAAGTGTCTCTCTTTTTCTCCCGCATACTCTGGCATTGTGTTGAACTGAGCTACGCCAGCAACTTGAGGAAGACAGAGAAAGACTGTTTGATCTTAAGGAGCATTAAATGATTAGGGAGAGAAAAGAGGTAAAGGAATCTTTCTAATCTAATAGATCGTTTCTAATAGGAATCATCTATCTTAGGTTTGGTTCAAATTAGATTTTTCAAGAGCACTGTTGCGTGGCATGGTGAAGTGATGAAACACTTTTGCAGTTAGTAGACACAAACACACTCCTCCACAAGACTGGGGAATGTTTGTTTGGTAAAGTAAAAACCTACAGACATCCTCCTCTCTACGAGGTGCTACAGTTTATTACGGAAGCCGTATATCTGTCCTGATTTATATTTTGTTTCTTGCTCATGCTCCTCCCTCCCTTAGGCTCATAACAGTCCACAGCAGAACTAAAATGTCAATCCCATCATGTGATATAGTGCCTGCTGTGCTGTCAGCCATCGCAGAGGATTACTGGCAGTGTTGTGAGTTTTCTGGCGGCCGGCTGCAGCCAAATGAGGAGGAGGAGGAGGAGGAGGAAATGAAAGTGGAGAAGCTACAGAGGGGTTCTGCCAGGTCATGTCGCCCCATGTCACTGAAATGTGATCAGTAGTCTCACTTGAAGGAGAACAGTCCTTATTAAACACTTTTTAGTTCATTGCACTCTGACCAAGTACACAATGTCTCGTGACATGTCTGAGAATTGAATATTTTGAAAAGCTAATAACGCATTGTTTTATTCTTTTGGGTATATTTGGAAAATATGGGTCAGGTAACACAGATTTCTGGGCTCAGGGGACGGGATGTCTGAGAGAAAATGTTACATGGAACAGACGGGCTATCATCTGTGTACAGTATTGAAGCCAGAGCCAACCAACTGGACAGTTTCCAGATTTCATAAAAAAGCAGAAGGTGAGCTGAATCCCTCCAGTGTGAGGCTCTTTTAGTAAACAATGTTGCCATGGCATGCTGTCTATATTTGGAGACAGAAATCTACCAAGAGTTAGATTTTATACACATATGGATACATTAGATAAGGGACTAGAAAGAAAGCTATTTTAAGGGAAACAACAAAATAAAACTAACAAAAAGCACCAAAAGACATAAGTTTACTGGAGAGGGTAAACGGCGAGGGCTTTATTGGAGTTGTCTCGACATTGCCACAGTAGGCAAGTTAAAATAGGGCACATTTCACTGTGTGAACTCAGCAAACAAAATATCCCTGTTTCTCACCGGGAGCCTCGATCCAAAACGAAACACTAAACTGTCAGACAGTACAATGTGACTTCCTTCATGTTTTTAATTAATCATTTGTATCAGCAGTTACAATTACACACAGTCATGTGATAACATGTTTGTGTGATTGTATTTGTGTGCATGTGGAGAATATTGTTGTGTGTCTGTGTGAGTGCATGTGACACACACACACACACACACACACACACCGCGGCTCACATATGTGCGATGTACGTGTGCAATCGGTGTGATTTAAGGCAGTCCTTGGCCGCGCTCCAACGCTACTGCAGACGTCAGCAGCCCGACCAGCTAGCTGAGAAGGATGGGATGAGGAGGGGGGAGGGGGGCGAGAGCAGATGGATAGAAGGAAAGACGGAAAGTTTAGGGTAGGAAGGAAGGAATAAACTGGTGACATGATGGAGAGGTTAACAGGGACATGGATGGATGGAGAAATGAGAGAACAGAGGGAGAGATATAGGAAGGGACTGAAATAGTAAAGAGTGATGGGCAGAGCTGCAGGAAGCCAGAAAGAGAGAGAGAGAGAGAGAGAGACACTATAAGTACAGTCGCCAGAAAATAATATATTCTGATCTAATATTAAATGCCAACAGAAGAAGATCAATACAAATATGCATCATACATGCACTGAATTAAGTGCAATTACAATGTGCACTGAGTAATCACGTACAAATGATATATATACCAGCAGGCATCTTGCATAGAAACCCTCTCTCACATTGTGCTGGTGGTGTAAACAGTAGGTGGTATTAGGTGATGATGATGACCGATCTACTTCCTGTTGTGTGCAGGAGACCATTCCAGTTCTGGAGACCATTCAAACCATATTAAGTAACCATATAAGAATAGTTGGACATTTTGAGAAATGCTCTTTGCTTATTTGCTTTCTTGTTAAGAGTTAAATGAGAAGCTCAATACCACTCTCCCGTCCGTGAAGTAAATATGTAGCTGGAGCCAGTTAGCTTAGCTTAGCACAAAGACTGTAACACTATGTGACAGGTTGGGGAGTGAGAGACAGCAATAAGCCAGCTAGGTCCCCAGCAGGAAGGCAGTCTTTATTGAAGCCAATAGTTGGGCTGTCTCAGGAGAAACGCTGTTATTAGCATAACTCTGCAGGGGTCTGTGCTACAGGTAGCTAAAGGGAAGAGAGGAGAGACGAGGAGGAGAACACGGACTCAGAGATTTGAAGCGCAATCGTTGTGGTTACAATAATGCAGATGGCGACAATGACAGTGACGGTGATAATGGGGATGTCGCACATTACAGCAATGATCACAGTGGTTGTCTCGATGATGACGTTACCAAGCAGTGATAATTATGAAGTAATGCTGATTGCTCGTTGATATGAACACCTACACGAAGGGAGAAATCTTGAGGGGAGAAATTACCTTTATTTATTGCAATATTTTTGACCCCCTCGTCCATTACGGGGATTATGCGCTTGGATAGTGCATACAAGTGTGCTTCACAGACCATTGGCTGTTCGCTAAAACTCAATCAGGTAATGTAACATCTTCTTTCTGTCTCGAAAAAATGTAAATGCTGTTGTTAAGCCAGAGATGAAAATATAACGCTGTGCCTAAGCCATAAGCTGTTGGGTTCTTCCATTCCACCCTGCAATTGAACCTCCAGTCGTATTCATGGTGGCTTGACAGCCACACACAATAGACATGGTAATGGTTGGGTACTGACGCACACACACTCACAAAATAGAAACGTATACAGACTTACAATGAGACCACAGGCTTTCAGAAAACCACAACATAAAGATAATCATTTAGACTCTGCATTTCCCTCCACCGGAAACTGCAGACACTGATTATATGCTCTTTGTTTTTGTGTGTGTGTGTGTGTGTGTCTGTGACCAGAGAAGAATTTATAGATTACATTTCTGTGGTTAACAAATCAAAAGATGTATGATGTTACTACCTTCCATCAATTCCCATATCACCAAATATATATATTTAAAGGGGTATTCTAGCAATTTAGGACAGCACATTCATGAAGTTAAGAGACTGGTAAGAGACAAAGCAAAAAAATAAAAGCAGTAGAGGCTGAGATAGTATGACTTTTAGTTCAGAATATGGGCCGAGCTTGGAACGTGCTGCATCCTACACTTCCCATAATAGGAAGTGGAACCCTCCCTGCCTGGTAAAGACCCACATCTTTCAAGTACCATGTTGGCTTTGACAATGCTCCCCCAAGAGCAACAGAAGACTGATATGTAGTACTCCCTGTGACTAGTGAACTGATATTCATGTGTAAAAGTGGGGTGCCCTTTAAATATAAAAATATTAAAGTGGTAAGTGTTTTGTCTGCGGAGAGTTTGAATTATGGCCCCCGTTTTTATTTATTTGTGGAGTTTTTAATACTGTGAGCTGTTTTTCTTCCCAAATGTAATCATTCTGATCAATAACTCCTAAGAAAGTGTTTTCATGAGCACACATACTGTATGCAAAATCTCCACCACAAGCAAGACATGAGCCTGTGTTAACAATCATTATTGGTCCTCTGTGCTATCGCACTGAAGCAGTTTTATTAGAATTTACCACTGGAGTTATTGAGCAGAAGATGGGCCTTCTGTTTATGTCCTCCAAAATGATAACATCACCTATTGAAGATGGTTCCCGTGAGAAACATGCAGCACTCTGAAAAAAAGTAGAGAGTGCCCGTAAATTAAAGGAGTGGGGAGTCTTCCCAGAAGAGTATCTTCACTTAACTCATTTCCAGAGCATGTGCATGTGCATTCATTTGCTCAGTGTATTGTTATTTACACGAGACACTTTGATTTTGTTTAATGACTTATTTCTTCTCTGATCATTAGTGAAACAAAAAGCTCCGTGTAAACGCAGCTTTTTTTAAAACAAATTTCTGGTCTCTATGGCACAATTGGAGAAGGTATGTAGGTATTCTTCCATTCATATTGTTCTGTAATGTGGATTTTCTCAAACAGGAATGAGTGAGTAGTTATTACAGCTGTTATTATGTGATTCCATGCTTAAAAAGACACACAATATATATTTAAAAAATAATAATTTTTATTTCATGTTTCATTATCTCAGGATTAAGGATCGTGAGACTTCTATAAACTGTTTTAACCTTCTACAGGAGTTATTGAGTTACAGAAGCTGTGCGTTTTGAAATGAAATCTCATTTGGAATGAAACTCCTTAAATTAGGTGGAGACAGCTATATAAGTACCAGACAACAGACGCATTCTACCGTCGACCACTGACACCCAGCTCCTGTTCCACTAAAAGAAGCTGTATACAGAGTGCTGGCACATGCTTGAGACATTTATTTCCATCAGTATGGGGTATCTCAGTGCCTGGCTGATATTTAAAGTTGTCATCTGACGAAGGTGTTGACGCATTGAGCTATTGCCTCAGCACAGTAAGGGCTTCTGTGCCATACTATTATAGCTATGTTGTAATTCAACCATGTGATCAGTGATTGCAGGCAAAATATTTATAGCACTGTGAATTTAATAATTTATATTATTTTGTCACGGTATTGATAGTATTGTCAGATAGACACACGGATGACAGTAGAGGTTGGAATACCAGAAGGCGACCTCAAGGTATCTTTGGAAAAAAATGTTTTTTACCATAATGTCAGCTAGTTAGCGTAAGCAAAAGCCATCAGATGGGAATCCCCATCCAAATGTTATCTATGAGAGGCTTCCTGATAAAATGCAGATCTATTTGGTGTAATGAAGTTTGAGAGCCTCGGCCCCTAACCCACAAAAGGATATTGATTTGAGTCAATATTGAGTCAGAGTTTGACTCTGGGAATATAAATCTTGATGATAGATGTTATGGCCAAATAGCTAAGGCACTAGACGAGCAATCCTTTGAGTCGTTGACTCTTCTGGTTCAGATGCTGCCGACAAAGAAAGGTGTTTCTTTGCTCAGATGTATGGCTGAGATGTCTGTTCTGTCTGTGCGGCTTTTACGATAAAGGAATGTCACTGGCTCCTTTACACCTTCGAAAATATATATCTTCTACGGTAGGTTTAGCTTCTGTGTTGTCTCCAGGAAGTGACCGTCCCAAGTAGTAGTCCACACATAACCCCCAACACATTGTTTTTAAATTTAGTTTATTCTACGGATAAACGAATATAACAAAACATGTTAAAAGCGAGCTTTGGAGGAGCTGGCAGGTAGATTTTGTCATCTTTGAACTGAGCCAGGCTAGCCGTTTCCCCCTGTTTCCAGTCTTTCTGCTAAGCTAAGCTAACTGGCGGTAGCTTTATATTTAGCAGTAAGTGATATCGATCTTCTCATCTAACTCCCGAAGGACAAAAAGCAGGTTTTCCCTTAACATGTGTATAGCAAAGAGCTGTAGTTAGCGGAGTGCCACTGAGCTTGAATTAATTGTGATTCGTATATCTACACAACCCCGTTCTCTCCGTTAATTCCCACTTCAGTTAGACTACATATACTGTCTTGTCTTTAACATTTTAATAGTGGAAATAAATAGAATCCAACAATCGCTTTTTCTTTGCCCTCATCCCCTACGTCCATCTCACTAACCATATGTTTGTCCATATAGGACTGAAATAGATGGTACACCAGCCAAACTAAACTAAGAGGATATTTGAGGCAGCGGGCTAAGAATAAGGACATAGGTCAACAGCGGTAATGTGAAGGGACAGGCACCTAACACATTACACTGAAGACGACATGACAGTTCACGAGGGAGGATTTACATATCAGTACTTGTGTATGATATGCAGATATAGATAGATACAGTAAGTATACGTTATTGTCCCCGTGGGGAATTTAGACTTGGACTCTACAAAGCTGGACCCATCAACACATATGGGCACACAACAACAGAAGACATTAGTCTGTTCACAGCTAGTCTCACATTCTGCTGCATAGTATTTTGGGTGGCCAGTTATAGCTGCACGCTCAAGGACCTCTCGAAGTTGTGGTCACTCACATTTTCTCAAAACACTTTTTATCGCCTGTTTTATTGTGCAATTGATTGACTGCTGACTCCTCGCTCACTACTCTTAACGGTAGTGATAACACAGCTGAGTGCATCGCCGCGGCAAGACTGTATGAAATGTTTTATACGACAACTTGCATACAAAAGGCGCTTGTTTTTTAGTTTGAATGAAGTGTGTTTTACAGCCCATTAGTGTCTAGATTGGGGGTTAGCCAATTGTTGGTTTTATTCATTTAATCACACAATACAGTTGTGGTTGTTGCAGACACACCCACCTTTCTAGTTTTAGGCTAGAGTTCAAAATTCCAACTGATATAAGCACAAAGGGGCTCTTAAACCGATTCAATTTGCACCGCTGAGCTCTATATGGTCTGCCTGACAGTAGCTAATACTGAGAGTAGAGAATATGTGACGGTTCACTGAGGATTCTGAAGATTATAATTATGTACCCGTATGATATATGAATAAGTCCTGAGGACAAGTCCGCTAAAAGGTGATAAAGATTTCCATTTGTTTAGTTTTAAAAACTCTCATGCCAAGAGGATTTCTGAAGTATTTCAGGGATATCCGTCTCCTTCACCGTAACTTGTAATATGAGTTGTCGTCTGATCTCTATCCAAAGCTATGAGGCATTGTGCAACATTCTCTTAAAAAAGCAGGTCAGGCTCATCTGAGACCATCCACACACCCTGAAGACACACACACTCCCACCACACCCACCTTCTCTTACCTCCTCTCCCCAGTTCAGATCTCCCTTTGCTGTTACTGACAGGTCAGCAGAGCGTATGCCCCACTAAAGATAGTAACACACAAATCACCAGCTATCTTATTGTCAGAGACAGTGAAACACTGGTCTGGAGTAGAAAAAGATACAGGACAGGGTTTGGCTTGCTCAAGATTTTACACAGTGAACAGGCGGACAAAAGTGTGTGCACCCACACCCACACCCACACACAGGAATGCATTTAAACACACAACAACCCACAAATAAAAAAACAACATAAACATTTTCTCTAGTGCACGGTCTCTGTCTTTTTACGTCCTTTTAGCTCTCTCTCTCCCTCACACACTTTCCCTCTCTTGCTCTATGTGTCCATTCTCACTTTACTTTTTCTGATGTCCTCTGTGGTCAGGATACATTTTGGGTTGAGGCCTCAGAGAAATCCAAGGAATAAATGTAAGCAGAAAGCCTCCTCCTCAGAGGTTGAATGTGGGCTTTTGGACATAATCAGCCTTCTATAAACATACACACACACACACACACACACGTTGGGAAGGGAAAGACGTGCATGCGTATGTTTGCAGATTGTTTTTGTATGGTGTGTCTGCTCTAATGCATGATATCAATATTAATCTGCCTCTCTCGCATGTCAGCCGTGCCCGTTTGTGTGGAGCAGCTGTGTTTCATGTTATAATGGGATAAAACATGCAGAGCCATTGCTTGATCAATTTGATCCGCTGAATGTGTGCTGCTTGAAAGTTGGATTATTCTTTCACTGCTGTGGACTCCCTGTATTCAGTCAAAGCAGATTTGCTTTGGCAGATGATCTTCAGAAAGGTCTCTGTCACTGAAAAATGGGTTTCTTTGTGGATAGGTGGGCCAATATAGCTGTATATGAAGGCGTGCCTTTAACTTCAGTTTTTAATTGTGATAGTGTTATTTTGTGTTTATGGAAAGTTGATTTTCGGTCAGTCAGTGCTTTCCATCCATCTCTTTTACCATTCTGAATTCTGATAAACCTTCAAACACATTCATCTGTTTCTCCAACTGGAACTCCTGGACCGTATCTCATCGTCTCACTGCTACCTAAAACAACACTGCTCCAGGTGTTGTTTTAACGCAGACCTGATTTCGGTCTAAATCCTCACTAAGTATCGCAGAAAGGGGCGCACCATAAACTGGGGGATTTCTTGGCCATGTTTGTTGCTAACAAGGTTTTTATATCTGCTTGAGGGGAAAAGTAGCATTGTGGAAGTGCAGAGGAATAGAAAGAGAAGTTCATCCTTACTTTTAGTGATGCAGCCTTGTATCCATCCACACTACATAAATCCAAAATTTTACTAAAACTCAAATTATATTGGTTTCCACTGATTGACAGTAGCCTTTTTACTATATTTGGACATATGCTATCGTACTGCTGTGGTCTCTCTATATGTTTTCACTCCAAATGCCTGCAAATTCGTATCTTCAGTTTGTTGCCATAACCTTAATTTCCCCAAATAATTGTTGTTTTTGAGTCAGTGACTCAGTAAACGTTGCACCTGCTACCACATCAATCTTTTCACCAGCTACACCCATCGGAGTTTGGGAACACATATTTCACCTCCTCCCCCGCTCGGCCACCATGTGCCCCTCGCCGCTTTCTTGCCGTCTCTCTGTCTCTCTCTCTCTCAAATGACATGCTGTGCCAAGTGTAAGTGATTCAGCTGACTCACAAGCAGTGTGGGTTGCTACCACCCATCTCACTCCAACACACATACTCAAATACAGAGGTAGAATAGAGAAGATGGACGGAATACACGTACACTATATACAAATTCCTGTTTAAGACCAGCAATCACTCAGTATAAAAACGTCAAAGGATTTATATAGATATACAATACACTGAAGAAAACATATTTCTCTTTCCACTCTCTATTCATCTGTTTTCCTACTGAAACATGCAGTCTGGCAGAAACAGATACAAATTAATAATTTGCTCCCCAGAGAGCAGCAGACTGAGTCACTCCTCCAATTACTACTGGTAGAAAGTAAACACAGGAGCACATAAAGGTAGGCAGAGAGCTCCCCTGGGGTAAACTACTGCCCCCTTTTACATAAAGACACACGTACACATATCACATAAGAACACGCACAAAAGAGCACACAACCGATCCCTGTACTCATTCTGCATTAGATAGAACCACTTCTGTCAGTGTGAAACAAGGTCACCTTACAAGTTTTTTACCTCCTGTATTCCAGCAATTAAAGCTTTTTTGTACGCGAAACTTTTCTTTTTTCATTTCCATGAAAGTTGATGTGTTTTTTAATGGCCCAGATTGTTTTTTCTCAGGCTGTTTTTCAGTGTGTAAATAGTGGTTATAATGGCTGTGGTGAGATGTATAATATGTAGTTTTATGACGCATACGTACCAGGGGAAATGAATGGTGTGCATGCTGTATTTAGCTAATGCCCTAGTATCAAGTACAGATCTAGCCATGGGACACTGGTCGCTGGGCCTCATTAGCTCCAAGGGACAAGGTTGTCACCCTAAGAACACACACCCACACACACGTACAATCCACGTGATTTGACACATGTGCTTGTGTGTGTGTGTGTGTGTGTGAGTGCGTGTGGTTTGAAGGTGGACATTAATCATCTCTATTGTGCAGAAGCGGTCATTTAGTCTGAGGTGACACAAGGTTATCTGGGCTCCTCTGCTGTGCCAGGCCTACTTCAGCATCACACCTTAACACACACACACACACACACACACACACACACACACACTATCTTGTCCCACTGTTACAGCACCTGGCTCTAATTGCCTTTAAAATGTATGGATGATATCAGTAAAGGTCATATAGATGGGTGAAGTCCCGCCCCTTCCGGTTGACCACCATCTGACCTTATTTCGGAAGAAACATGTACGGTAATAAACAGCAAGAGACAAATCATATTTGATCCTGTTGGAATTGTACCATGAATTACACATGTAATGTTGGTTAACTAAAAATATATAAGACTACATTTTGTAATTGGAAAGACTACACACTCAAAATTCAATCCAAACGAGGTCAAAATATTTGTCTCTTGCCATGGACTACCGTACACTTTTTTTCCGAAAAAAGGTCCCATGGGGGACGTCGAAAGGGGCGGGACTTCGTCTCTATTAAGTACTGTAGCAGTCATAATAAAAGCAGTTTCATCCCATGAACTTAAATATTAAAGGTGGGATATTACCAGCAGTATGATGCCACATACAAGTGTGTTCATACAGTGTGTATTCAGGGTCTTTTTTAAGGGTCTAATAAGGTAATATATTGTGTCTAATACTTGTGGCTGTACCAATAGATTTAGTTAAACAATGAGATTCTGGATGTCTTGTTGATCATTTTACACACATCTATGAGTCTCTATTGTTTTACATTTCTTCTTGATTTATAGCCAATGACAGGGAAAGACAGAAACATGTAGTTCAAAGGAAAGTCATTTCAATCTCATACAGTTTTCGTACTGTATATGTATATAAGACCACAAACTACAAAATCCATGTACTTGACTATCCAGCTCAGCAAGACAGACTCAGACAACCCACAAACTGCAAAGCTTACCATCGAACCCATACCAGCCCTAAACTTTACCACCCCTGATCCACCCAAACCACCACCACCACTCCACCAACCCCAAATGGCCGCCCCACCCTCTCGGTTTATAATCAGAGTTGCCGAGCTAAGCAGAGTGAAAGCACAGGAAAGACAGTGGGGGCCGGTGCTGGTCCCCCATTCAGCGCAGTCGGAGGGCCGGCCCGGGCCCCGAAAGCTCAGATTACATCCCACATAATGAGAGGCCTGGCTCAGCAGGCTCAGCCTCTCTTTCTCTCTCTCTCTCTCACACACACACACACACACACACACACACACACACACACACACACACACACACACACACACACACACACACACACACACACACACACATACAGACTGACCCACTGTGGCATTATTGCTGAAGTCCTGTTCTGTTCTGTTCTTCTCTCTGGTTACTACACTGACAACTGCCAGCACAGCTGCTTTACATGTCACTGTATGGCCAAAGGGAAATAGACACAAACCTGGTGTGGTCATGTCTACGCCAATGTGGATAAATTGCAAACTGCCTCTTTTGTCTTAGTTTTTGCCCTCAATCCACACTATTCCAGCATTTTCCACTTGTGACGAACAAAGCTTTTCATTAATATGGCCAATAACACAATAAAGGTGTTGTTGTTTGACATAGTCTTCATTGTCAGGCATCTGTAGGACTATAAAATGGTGTTTTGCCCGAGGGTGTCAGTGAAGTAGCATGGCAGTTACTCTCCTTGTTTACCAGGTATCTATCTAGTCAACACATTGATAGTTGTAGAGAAACCAAAAACTATACCGAGAACAACACATTAACTGCTAAATTAGCTTTGGGATAAGCACACAATCGCCAGGGGGGAAAGTTGGGTGTTGCAGCAGCATAAAATACAGCTGGATAGAAGAAGTAATAAAAGCAAAAAAAAGGGCTGAATAAAATAACTATAAATCAAGACAAAATTACAAGGTCAGTAATATACATACAGTACATACAACCAGTGTTGCACCCTAAACCACACACACAGTATACTGTCTCTAAGTAAAAGTATTCAGTAACCACATTTTGGTTTGAGAAGTTATTACAATTTATCCTGAGGGGGAGATGAGTGTCTGTCACACATTTGCAGATGTTGAGTTGTTTCACTGGATACACAAAAACCTGCTGGTGGTGCTAGAGGAAAATACAGGTTATCCTCAAAGTCAGTATGATTCATCCCCTGGAGACCGTCAATTCCATAGCAATTCATCCAATGGTCGTTGAGTTGTTTCAACCTGGAACAAAGGGCCTACAGACTAACCTTGCCTTCCATAGAGCCACACAGCTAGCGAGGCTAAACGAATAAATCAGACTACAAATTAGACCACACGACAGGATTATTAGTTTAGTTTGTTTTATATCTTAAAAGAAAATCTCTCATGAGTTCACAACAGCTCACAAAGTGGCACAACACTAAAACACCAAGTTAAAACTAAATGAGATACGGTGAACAGTTTGTCCTCTTTGAGCCCCAGTGGTGAGGTCCTTACAAAACCATACTGAAAAAAGGCCTTTTCTGGAAGCTCACTGTGTGGAGTGCTGTGACAAAGCTCCTTCGCAAACACACACACACACACACACACACACACACACACACACACACACACACACACACACACACACACACCACAGATCCATTCAGCACACACAGCTCACAGCCTACTCACTCACATGCCGTGTGGGCCAGCATTGTATTTATTGCTCTGTGATTTCGTAGCACCAAGGCCATTAGCATTGCATGAAGCTGGATTGGGGCACAGTGAGTTTATGTGTCTTAGTGTGTCAGTGCTTCAGCGTATGTAGCGACACACAGCATGAGCCAAGGGTCATGAGCTTATGTTTGTAAATAAAACAATATTACATCTCAGCGGATGTGTGTGTGTCCGTGTAATAAAAGGAATGAGTGAGGTCACAGACTTTCACTACAAAGGCTCCCAGCCCAAGGTCTACTAGAGTACAAGCAGCCTTTGTAAAGGCCATGTGTGGACTGCTCTGTGCTGCATTACAATGGATCTGAGAGAGAGAGAGAGAGAGAGAGAGAGAGAGAGAGAGAGAGAGAGGCTATAACAACTTGTATTGATTAGCAGGAAAGGGTTCCACCTAATGGAAAACAACAGCACCTAAAGGATACCTTTCTTTTCCGTCTTTTGGAAAAATGTGTTTGTTCTTTTTATAACTCAACATAATGTGATGTCCCTTCCACAGGTTTGATCCCCACAGGGTTGCATATTCCCCCCCTGTTTTCATTTTGTTGTGCACCCTTATTTGTTTAATGTTGAGGTTACACCTGTATCTATTATAATATTGTGACATATATGTGTATTTGTGTGCATTGGAATATATACATATATATATATAGTATATATACACACACGGTATGAGTAGGTGTATGTGCCTGCCCTGGCTTGTTTGTTTTAACCACGCCGCAGGAGAGGAAACGTCAAGCTTATGCAAAGCAGGAGATACGCACAGAGCCTGTTTAGGGCTTTGCTCACAGCTGTTACATATACTCAAACATGTTGTGACATAACCTGCCCTGGATGGTTCGCTCCAGACGGACTGGTCCTCATTTATTTATATGACAAAGCTATCAACAGCCCATCATTTGCGTTGACCATATGAATGCAAATAGTGCAGCAGGGATATTTTTATGTCAGGGATTGTCAGGGGTGAGTTTATCACAATAAAGCCTGGTTGAAGGAAGTGTGCTGGGGAGGTGAGGTGAAGGTGGCAGGAGCACAAGAATATTACCCCCGGGTTGAAGGACATAGGTGTGTGTGTGTGTTTATGTGTGCATGTTAATGCATTTCAGAGATTAATGTTCGGAGCAGATGAGGGTGAGCGGACTCATCTATTGGGGGTTGTGCATGTGTGCTATTGTGATAAAGCCATGTATTGTGTGTTTCTATATCCTCAAGTATCTATGTATATGCGTATGTGTTTCTTCCATTACTTAACAAGTATCCTATGAATGTGTGTGGTGATAAAGGTTAGCCGCTCCAGCCCCATAATACACTCTACACCTCTGACTATGGGCCACTAGAAGATTCCTAATTAAGTAAATTACTGAATCATACTAAAAAAATATGTTAGTGAAACACCAGCAAACAACACCAGAAATCATTGGCGTTCACTTGAGAGCTTGCAGGATTGCAGGAAAACATGTTAATTATAAACATAAAGCCAAACAGTCCAACACCATTACCGTTGTACTTTGCCTGCTGTTTCCTCGACATAAACTACATTTATCTTTATCCGTCACAAACTTCAAGGACAAATTAAATATTTGAGGATACATTAAGGCTTTATACTCCGAGATGCACACAGTTCTCTGCTATTGAGAAAGACCATCTTGTCGTTGTTTGTCAGGTCACTTGTCTTGGTGGACAATAAATACCAATAAAGTTAATTTAAAGCAAGCCGGTGAGCAGCTGTAAAGAAAAGGTATTTTCTCCCTTTTCTCTTCTCTGCGTTTCAGCCATCAAGCTGAAGGTAAAAAGAAAAGATGCTGTAACATTTTGTTTGTATGACACAGTGTGAAGCTCTGGCAGACGACAGCACAAGCCATCTGTTGCTGCGCACCTCATAACAGAAACACAAATCAGAAACACACCTAGATGAAATTTATAGTTAAGTCTTAACACCTGTAACAACACATTCTTACTTCCTCTTTGTTTCCCATTGCTTTCTTCTTTCTTCTAACTGCCTCCCTGCTGCTGCTCCAGATGAACACCCCAGGTGATTGAATGCCATCGTTTTTTGCACATCAAAATTGACTGTAGCTGGAGGTGGAAACTAATGGCTGTTCAGGAAGACGATTTAGGCTCTGAACAGACATTAAAAAAGATATTACAGCCAACGAATGCCATATGGGAGAATGGCTCAGGCACCACCAAGGACAACATCATATTACCTGGCAACTGTGCACATCAGAGGACACAAATACTCACAACCCATTTTAAAAGCATGGAAGTTAAATGTATTTTGGGATTTTATGTGAGGTAATGAGTCACAAAATCTGACCATAACATTAATTCACGTGAGGCGGGGATGTAGAACACAACACATCTGGTGATGAGATTATAAGTGATCTTTCACAGTTTCGGTGTAATCTCTATAGCACAGTGTATGAGGTGGACTCATGTAAGCCAGTAAGCCGGGTGGAAAGTTGTTTCTATTAGAATCAAGCAAGGCTATTTTATCAAAATGCAGTAAATGATCAGACAACATAAATGTGATTTTTTTTTAATTAATTGGTGAGAGCAACATGTAAACACTGACTGAAAGGCGTGACATTCGTCGAGTCATGTTATATGTCTATGTAGTATGCAGACCTATTTTGTCACCCGTCACCGTTCACAACTGCTGCAGGATTTCTCATCTCTTCAAACTTTTTCAACCCCTCCTCAAACTGGAGCTCCAGTTGTCATGGCAACAGATCAGGCGTAGCGACATCCTCGGGCAAACTTCCGATGCGATACCCCCTCTGGCCTGCTGCGGTCTATTCAAGCAGCCCATTAACGGTCACTTGGCAGGTGCTGTCCACTTTGGGATGTCATTAAAAAGTGTCAACCTCGCCCCATCCCTCGGTGGTACAGAACTATACTTTCTATTGGTCTTACCTTATTATTTTCAATCCAATCTGTTTTTTTTTTCTTTTCTCTTTCCCTCTGTGTATTTTTATATGCGACCTATATGATTTACACAGTGTCTCAGTTTCTCTCAGCCAACAAGCTCACTCTAAGCTTGTGTCTTGGTGCAGGACGCGCCGAGGTCAGAGATCAAGTGTCATGTGATTTGGATGTTTAATACACACTGACATGCTGCCTAAGCTGCTCAGGACGAAAGCATGACGTCATGGGATCTGCCACACATAAATGCGCACGCACACACACACACACACACACACATACACACACACACAGACACACACATACACACAGACATAGGCACAAGCCTTGATTAGACGTGAGCTGCACATGAGGATTTTGGCTGTAGCCAGCTTAGAGGCATTTGCCTTGCACCCAAAACACATATATGTAAAGTAAACACATGCTCACAAAGGCCCATCTGTGGAAAGTGTCATTTATCTTCCTTTTTTTACCTGTTGTTTACTAATCATCGCCTCCCAAAACAAATCTGAAAGGACAAACTGTTCACCCGTGCAGCCCAGCTTCCCTTCCACACAGACGCTTTCATGTTCACTCAAGTCCTCTGCTCTCTCTCCGCGAGAAATGTTTTCGACTCATATGGTAATGCAGCAAAGGGAAAAACAGGTTTATGGCTTTCCTGCCATTCAAACAGAAAGGGATCCTTTCCACAACAAACGATAAAAGCATCTATTAATATTCATACTCTCTCATGGCGCAGAGGCACAAACTGTGGAGAAAGGAGACCTGACTGCAATCCAAAAATAGTTAGACTGCGACTTGTATCTCGTTCTCCGTCTGTGACGGGCCCAGGCATTTCCTTCCATTTCAAGTAGTGAAACACTTATGTAATGCTTCTCTTGAAATAAGGTCAGACACCCAATGACATGCATCAAGGTGTGTAAAAGTGTGTTCTGAAAAGGAGCAACCCTGTTTTCCATGTACCTGAATATTTTTCGTAAACTCTGGCTTAATGTAGCATAAAAACCCTGGAGGACTCTCATTTGTCACACCATGATCAACAATGACTCAGTCATAGTTTAAAGATTATGTTAGTTAGAAAGCAATGAGTAGACATGGATTGTATCTATTCATGGAATAGTCAGGGATGGTGACTTACCAAGGAAACAATTTGATGTGCCTATTTCACCAAGCCCCCAGGGTCTCAGTGAGTGACTAATTATGTAAGGGCCAACATTACTCTGATGCTACGAATGCTAAGATGGTACCAAACATGGGATAGCTACAGGATAACTGCCCCCCTCCCTCCCTCCCAATCCAGTGAGTGTTGTGTTGAAATTGAAGTTTATTTTGAAAACACCAAAAACAGAAATACAATAAAAAGAGAAAGTCAATAGATTTGTTTGTTGTTTCGACTAAAGGAGGTTGATGTGTAAAAACCCACTGTGCACACGTGAGACGGCCACTAGCTGGTAAATGTAATAATCAGTGAGGAATATTTTACCTGCATTCCTCTCACCCCATCAAAAAATAAATAAATGCCTCTTAAGTTTGGCAAACTTAGTATCTTTGCTTCGGAGTAAATGGTTTTGTCTGCGCTTGTCTCTTTAAAGAAGAACAAGTCAGAGATTAAACACACTAACTTTCTCTGTCTTGAACTCATTATGTTAGGCAGTAGTCTAGCACTCCCTCCAGTGTCTGCGGAGCTTTACAGCAGAGACGTGCATTCGTTGGCCCTCCGGTGCCACAGCAGCAGGGGCTGTGAAGTCATTGTGGCCGAATTGAGAGAGAGTGCTATTTACAGTGACTGTATAGCCATGTGGTCTGTGTCAATGGGGAAAGGCCTGGTTTATTTTCTATATCAACAAAAACAGGCTGGCTTCTGAATGGAATTTCTCTCGTGCTAATGAGCTATAATGGATGATATTTGTATTTCCATGTATATTTGGACGACTGCAGTGATAATCTTGAGCTGTAAGGTCCCTATGAATCACCACAGTGTGAGGTGTACATTGTAACTATAAAAAGCTATGCTATATATTAGTTACTATGCACATGATAATGTTATGTAAATAGAAATGTTAGCAAAGTCTTAACCAACAAAAACCTGATGCTTTCATAGTATAACTCTGCAGAATAGGTCATGCCATCTTGTGGTTGGACTGTAACATGAAAGCGACTTTTGTATTGTTTAATTTCTAGTTATTAATATATATAAATATAGTAATCTTCATTTATCAAGTGTTTTATTTTCCATGTTATTTTCCATTAACTATAGCAATCAATCCCTGTTTATGTCTATTGTTTTTTGTAAAGCACTTTCAATGTGTTTATACATTTCTCTTTCTTATTAGAGTTAGAAGTTAAAGTTTTGTGATGAAATATTACCAAAACATGAACCATTTTTATCAAAATATTATATAGACGTTGAGCAACTCATCAATAATTATGGATAACTACAATTTTTGCATACATCATAACGCCCGAGTAAATAGCCGAGGGGAATTGAAACAATATACAAACGGCAGTGGGAAGCACATCGGGATTTTGGACTCCCCTGCTGTGTGTGAATACTGTATAATATGTCTGTAGGCATGTGGGTGTGTGTGTGTGTGTGTGCGTGTGTCTGTACACTGGGTCTTTCTAATAGTGTGCACAAACCGCCTCACATGAGTGCATGCATGTGTTTGTCCCAAGTCCCCAGAAACAGTGCTGGTGCTGCCATTTTGTCACAGTGGCCACCGTCAGAACTGCAGGTCAAATGATGCCCTGGGGCCCACAACAACTTTATGCAATACACATCAATTACAAAGAAAAATGTAATTACTCAACAGCAAATGTAATTAGTGACTAGTTTGGAGGTATTTACTGATCATCAACAACTAGCTTAACATTAGCCCCAGTGACTGCATGACAACCCAACATTATTCTCATTCCAACTCGACACATAATGACACCTTGTCAGACCCCTTGGCGTCACTTGCTAACGCACTGGGTGGCCCAGCGCTCGGTCACGGTTAACGCATTGGATTTACTTTACAGTTACTTGAAAACCCGGTGCTTCTCATACAGAAGCTAAAGGCTGACATGTGCTCTGCTATCAGACGCTGAGTTGCGTGACAAAGCGTCAGTATTTGACGCCCTGGAAACAGGCTGGAAAACCTGTCCTCGCAGATAAACTGCGCCGCATCCAACTCTGAGCTAAACCAAGTGATTCTCGCCCAACACTGGTAATGGCGGAGTGTGTATGTGTGTTTGATGTGTGCACTAAGCATACATCAAAAGCCTGTTAATGAATGAGATGATCATCATGAGCTCATTTGCAAGCAACTTAAACAGTGAAACTTTTGATGCGTGAAGGTCATCTCTCTCACTCTCTCTCATACTGTCCTTTGTCTAAACACATCATCGCTTTCATTTTAAAACACTCAGCGAGGTCTCTAATAGCTCCTGTGTCCTTCCCTTCATCTCCCAGAGGATTCTCTTCTTTTTTCTCTTTTTCACGTCTAGTTACAGATAATTCCGATCAGTCACACCAACAGTAGACTGATATTTCTTGTTCCACTCCTGCTTCTATTCTGCTGGGTCACAGAAGGGAAACCGTCCTCATCCCAAAACAGAAACAATGTGAAATCCCTGAGTGACTCACTGTGATGTTGGTTTGGGATTAGAACATTTTGTCCCAAGCATCCCTTTATCCCCACACCCTCCCTCTCTCTGTCTCTCTTTTGGCCACTCCCCACCCTATCTCTCATGCTGTCACTTCTGTTTGGATTCTTCTATTTTCTGTGTCTCTCTATCACTACCATTTATGAAAAAGCCTTGATTGTAAGTGAAACTTGTCTCACAGAGTCACATGCAGGCTAAAACGGACATTTCTGTATCTGCATTGTCTCTGGTTTGTCCATACACAGGAAATGGATATGGAAAGTGTGTGTGAGTGTGTGTGTGTGTGTGTGTGTGTGTGTGTGTGTGTGTGTGTGTGTGTGTGTGTGTGTGTGTGCGTGCAAAATACATTTGTGTGTGCACCTATCAGCGAGTGTGTGTATGACATGAATCAACACTAGGCTGGTGGTGTGACTTCTCATTAAAGAGACAGTCTGCATGCATTGCCAGCACATCAAAATTTCCCGACCTGAAAGCCTCAGGCATAGTTTGGGGGGGAAGAGGTACTTTAAATGCATTGTTTTATTCAATGTGTACAGGTCCTGTGTGTTTATGCGTTAGGATATGTGCATATGTTTATGCGTGTGCCAGCATGTGTGTCATGTTGGATGATGGCTAGCAGCCTGTGGCTAGTAACCATATTTTACAATGTACGATGCACATAAAAATAATAATTTATACACCAGCAACTTGGGAAAAAAATGTGTAAACCTTTTTCATGCAGCTACAAGTTGGTCAAAACTTAAACAGGAATTGTAAATCTATTTGAGTCTCAGGGTTCGTCAGCGGTTTGAATCCATTAATTTCTAAATGTCACCAAACTGTATTTATGTTTAATTGCTTTTCATGGCATGTACAAGGACACATTTAAATTTCAAGTGATTATTGCACTAGCCCATCTATATTTAATAATTTGGAGTCACAGGTTTGTATAGTGCATCATGCAAGGCTGTAGTCTAATGGAGGAAATTGCTATTCCTCTTAAATAACATGGTTAATATTCATACTAAGAGGATGCATGGGATATATTATAAGTGAATCTACATTCGTCACTGGTTTCATAAGATTAGTGTGTGTGTGTATGTGTGTGTGTGTCTTTCAGATTTCTCCTTATGCAATAAGCAGAGTAAACAGCATGCCATGACACATCGTTGCTCTGACATAGCGTATGTAATGAAGCGGCCTCCTGATTGCTTCTGTTTCCTTATCATCACAGAAAAGATATACATGTTTGATACAGTTGGCACAGCAGCTTTCTTCTCACTCCGATGGCCTTGCTATGGTGTCAAACAATGAATAACAAAGGAACAATTAATAAACTACACTTTTCATGTGTACATAAGAGGCTGCTGTGCACTGTTGTGTCTTTGAAACATGACAACTGAATATTACACTTCATTTAATGCAAATGAAGTGTTAGAAACCCAATTATGGCAATGTAATTATATTTACTGCAACCAGCAGAGTCCCTATATCCACTAAGATCTAACCATCTATCTATCCATCTTTAATAAAGAAGGCATGGATACAACACAGAGATGTGAGCGGTAACTGTGTCCTAGTTTCCCCCTACATTGAGCAGTTACTATTTTTAGAAAGCAGAAAGATAAGGGGGGAAAAAGAATCCCCTGGAGTCGACAGCAGCAGTTTTATGTTCTGGACAATTTACACCCTCCTTATGCTATGATGACCTTTCTGCCTTCATCGTTCACTCATCCCAGCCCCCCTCATACCCTCTGCTCCTCTATGTCCTTTCTCCGCCCTTTTCTCCTTGCCTTTCTTGATCCCCCCCCCGCCCTCTCTTCCCTCCCACCTCCTGCCCTTTTATCTGTTCCCCTCTATATATTCAGTTTTCCTCTCGTGTCATATTTCATCTTCCATCATCCAACATGTCTCCAGTTTCTCCTGCTCCGTCAGCAGACACGTCCATATTGCCAACCAGCCATTTACCTATAATGTTTACCATACACCGCCCCCCCCCCCTTCAGCTGTCTTACTGTAAATAATAAGCAAAGGAGAGCTGCATGACTGCAAATGTCAAGTTGTGTATTTATTATGAGAAAAATCAATCTTGTACTTTTTGCGTGTGCCTGTTTGTTTAACCATGTCATGCAAAAACAAAAACTGTCATTTGTCTGCTCCAACATCAAACGTCCTTTGTGTGACTAAAGAAATCGTTTTCCTCACCTAATGTCAGCAACATTTATCTGCTGCACTCACTGTGTCTGTGTGTGCACATCTATGCATGGATTTATAGAGAATGTGAATGTAGTGTGCTGGCATTTTATCTTGGTAATTTATGACTTTCTGTCTTTTTGTTCCACTCTCTCTATCCCTTCCCATCTGGCAAATTTTAGTCTAACCCAACACATAGACCAGCTGTGTCGTCAAGAGCTGCTATTGACACTGTGTGCGTGCGTACATGTGTGTGTGGTTGCACAAATCCAGTGTATTGGGCACAATCTTCCAGCCCATCTGGTTGACTGCTTGTGGAGGCATTCATCGGGCATGTGACACTGAGTGTGAAAAAATTACAATAAAATCTGCTTTTCAGCTGAGATTCATACTGTAAAAATCAGCATTCATTTTAACTACTTATTTTAAGCATTTTTCGGTCTTAAATATCGTAATTTGTCAAGCAAGTAAACAAATCTGCTTCACTTCAACATGTTTCCAATACAAACTGGTATTTTCTTGAGTTCATTGCTTCAATCTCTCTTACCAAACCATATTACATTTTTACAAGATTCCTGATATAGTGAAACTGCACTTAGAAGAAGTGGACATTTATGCAGCATGTTTGTGTATAAAGATAAATGATTGATGGCTAAACTGACTTGTTAAGATGCGAACTTAATAAAGTGTATTTTTTTCTCATGAATGAAAACGTTGAATATAAGTGACACACAGTTTAGCAACAGTTATGCTTTGGCCAGTATACAGCAGCTCACTCTTGTCACCAAGCTTTGTTGTGCTGCCACCCAGTGGCCAACTTCATCAATTGCACAGAATGCAGTATTGTAGTTTTCCTCATATCTATCTAGTTATTGGAATCTCCCACACACATGACACCAGATAGTAAATATAAAAACAACAGCAGCATAACTTGTATGAAATCAGAGTCAGCACATTAGTCCCTTTGTTATGGTATCTAGGTATATAGTCCTTAATTAATTGTAAATTAAATGCAAGGGCAATGTGAGATATGATTACAAGGTTGGAAAGAGTAATATAATATTGTACTTTAAAGCAATTTTACTGAAGGACATTTTTTGCAAAAGTAAAAACGATGATTGGTTAAATTATAGGTGTACTCTCAGTAAACCGTAATGCATTTCATATTTAAAAGGGGAGGGCGGTTATGATAATATATGATGCGCAATGTACAATCAATGGCTATAATCAATGTACAATCAATGGCTATTTTTGTGTATTAGTTATTGATAAAGAGAGTCGAACATCACTCTGAACACCAACAACGTCCTCACTGATACTGTGTCACTAGGGGCATTGGGCCCCCCTTTTGTGCCTGAGGCTGTCTGGCTTATTATTATGGTCTGTCTGGCAAGCTGCCTGGCTGGTGGTCTCTAAGTGAACTTGATACTGAACTCAGCAGTCAACTGTGATGTGAAGAGTTGCGAGGAGCTAGTCTGGAGCTCAGCCAGTCATTTAACACTTGTCAACAGTTCTAATGAAAGTGGCCTTTTCCTTGGTGGCCTCTTTTTCATTAGCAGGGTCGGAGGTCGCCACTCAAGGCTGTCTGTCTGTCAGCAGACAGTTGAGGGAAGAGGGTTGAGGATGGGGGTTAGAGAAGGAGATATAAGGGAAGAGGGGGAAGGGGGAAATTATTCACTTGCTAGTTGGCCCCTTATATTCTGTTTCCTGTATGGCCTGCTGGTCTTTGTCACTAATTTTGTTCTTATGGCATCCCACAGTTCTAGTGCTTGTCAACCCTGAGTTGATTCTCACCTGATATTGTAGCTGTTTGCACCTAAATACTCATGCATAGTAGAATTTTCCAAATGTCTTAATCTCTTCCACAGCTAGATTAAGCTACAATCTCCAGTACTATAATAAATTCTAACCTCAGCTCTTTTTTTTAACTTTAGGGGTTACATTTCTCAATTTCTACTTGACTTTACTCTCTTTCTATTCCTCTAACTGTTTTCTCTTATGCCCCTTTAACACAGATGTGGCCAACCAAGTTAGTGAAAGAGAGAGAATCAGCCGACATCCCTCTCCTCCTCCTCATCCCCTTCACCCTGGCCTCTCACACATGAAAGGGGCCGCACAAGGCCAATAGATGGCTGGTGGGGTGTGTGCTATGCGAGGGCCCCAGACCCAGACACAACACAACACACAGCTCTGCGGGCCACCACAGTGGGGCTGGAATGTGACCTGATTCAGACTAGGCCCTGTGTATGTGTGTGAAATACTAAGGAGGACGACATGGATGAAAGGATGCACTGCCTGCATGAGCCTTTTGATAAGCTGTGAGCATGTTGGGTATTTTGTCTTCAACACAGGAAACAGCAGAACATCACAAAGCAAGGACATCTGTTGTTTTTTTTTAAAATCATCTTTATTCATTTTGCCATCGTATTCCATAAAAGTTCACTAATATATAATAGATAACATAAAAATGTGTCTGCTCTCTATGTAGTTAGAATCACAGAGAGACTTTCTGCCTATATATATCTATATATATAGATAGATATATATATATCTATATATATAGATATATATATAAGAAATAGATCAAGAAAAATAAATACATAGTACAGAAGTCCACATACATACTCTGTATTGTAAATTAAGTCTTATCAAAATAGATTCCACAAAATATGGAACCAAAGAGCTTATTTGATTCTGGTAAATAAACTGAGGCTTCGCATTGCATTATTGTGAGCTCAAGTGCTCCAGACAGATGTTACACAATGTTTTGGGATAACCCACAAAAACATAACGCAAACATACCAGTCATATTAAAACATACCCTTAAAGTAATAATATTAGTGTATTAGAGATAACATTTGGAGAGGAAATCTAGAATGCCGTTTTAGTAAAGGGTTGCAAGAGGAAATACTTTGTACAGGGTAAATGCTTGTGACTAATATTATTCTAACCGCCTTTCCTAGACAGTGTGCCCGAAGTGCAGACATCGAAACTGTCTAAGCTTGATTCTAATTTGAAAAGAGAACTATTAGGACAGTTTTGAAACAGCGTCCGTAAAGAAATCATGACTGAAAACAGCTGACAAAAATGATCAGTGACAACAGTAACGCTACGAGGAGTGATTTTCTGAGATCTACTGAGCGATAAGAAAGAAAGAAAAACATCTCAAAACCTCCAATGTTACAGATAAGTTACTCGTTTATGTTTACGGGCAGTCAGTCAGACTGGTGAGTTCACTGGAGCTTGGAATAATCAGAAAACACAACTGACTTTCAGCGAGTGTGAAACTTAAATAGACTACTACTGGACGGCAGAGAAATCTTTAAGGAAATCACAGGTTTTCTTGTGGATAACCTCACGAAGCTTCCTGATTCTACGATTGCTGGAGGATCCTACAAAGCTGTCGGGCTGCAGGACGGCCATCCCATTCTGAACATCCCCCATGATGATGAGCTGTCCGTCGGCTGTGGTGATGTTGGGGCAGGGGCAGTTCCAGTCCATGTTCAGAAGAGTCACCTCCAAGGGCTCTTTGCCAAAGAATCTCAGGCCCATCTTCTCATCTTTCAAGATCTCCTCCACTGTCACCAGAGCGTGGCCTGACTCCTGCTCCTCCGTCAGCTCGTTAACACGGCCAAGGATCACAAAGTCACTCTTACAGAAGCTGGTGACCATCTTGGCTCGGGGCTTACACATCTTGCACTTGCGGTTCTTCTGAAACGGACACATCTCTTCACAGGCCTCTTTAGACTCAAAGCTGTTCTCGTTGCCACCACAGCCTCCAAACACAAAGGACTGGCACTTTTTGAGGCTGTTGCTATAAGCCCAGCGAGGCTCATAGGCCTTGCAAGGCCCTTGGAGGCTCGGTAGGCTGCAGGGAGCCGCTAGCTCTCCTCCGCATGACAGCATGCAGGCTTCATATGTGTTGAAATGGTTACGGTTTTTGTTGCACTGACTGTAGGTAAAGGTGAAGCAATTGTTCCTCTTTGGTTCATAGTACCAGCTTATGCTCTCTTCTCCACAGCCGTCTGTGTCTGGACTCTTGAGACACTCTTGAGCTGGAAATGGCAGGTTGGTATCATTCCCCTCTGCATTCTTACCTTTCGCATCCTTCCCGATCACTACCAAGGGAAAGTGTGACGACACACTTCCGCCAACATTTTTGGCCGTACACGTATAAATGCCGGCATCCCGAAGTTGCGCGTTGTATATGACCAGCTGGCCAATGTTAGTGACCACAACGTTCCCTCTAACATGATTAGGCCTCATTATGGTGTTCTCTTTGCCCTTCAGTTGTTTCTCCCAGGTGATTTGCGGATGTGGCTTTCCAGACACCTCACACAGGAAGCTGGCTGTCTCACCCACAAAAACAGCCTGTTGGGTGGGGCCGCCGTGTATGGTGGGAAGCTGGATGTCAGCAGGGAGGGTGGTCTGGAGGGCGGTGGTGGGATGTAAGGTGGTCTCTGCTGGGATGGGACTGGTGTTTGGCCAGGTCAAGTGGTACCTGTAGGTAGGTTGAATAAGAAAGGAATTAATCAGAGCAAATGTATATCAAAGGCTCTTCTTTATACTATATTGACAAATAACACAATTAATACATTTAAGTTTCTACACAGCCAGAAAAAAAGTTGTTTTTTTAAATGTCTTAATTATGAGGACTAAAATAAGGCAACTTTACCTCATCACACCAAAAACAAATGGTAGATATCTAAAATACTTAACATGTTACCTGCAGGTGACCTCAGAGATAGAGATACCCTTGGAACAGGCCTCTGCATCCATGTAGCACTTGTTATAGTATGTCATGCCGTCAGACGCACACGTGAAGTGGGGTTCTCTCTCACAGCGGTCCCGACACTTACAAACAGGCTGGCCGTCCCAGATGTCACACTCGGACCCTTGCTGAGAGCACATGAACTTGTCGCAGGTGGCGCCCTCTGGCATTCCTATGGGGCCCCTGTTGCCCTTGATGTCTATATATCGTGATGCCACACAGCTCTTGTTACCACATACATTAGGGCAGCACTTCTCAAATGGTTCACAGTCCTAAAGTAGGAAGAGGAAAGAAAAATCACTACTGTTAGTTTTTTTTGGTTTTATACAGGTTCAGTTAAAATTCTGTAGAAAATGTTTTTTATGGTTTCTTTACATTGTATCAGTGTGGATGAGTTTTGACCAATATTTGGTCAACTTGAAACAGCATGAATAAAAACTTGAAGGAGGTATATGTTGTTAAAAATGTAACATGTGTAATAAGATTACTTTTGTTAAATTGTGTTATTGCTTGGCATTTTCTTCTATCAACCCCCCATGCAGCAACTCTTGCACAATTCAAAAGGAAACAGGAATTGTTGGCATACAATAGCTGCTCCTTTAGCTGTTTGACATTTAGGGGGTTTCGTCCAACATGAGATCCTGGTCTACTAAAGGATATAACTTTGACTGCAAACGAACTGCGTCTTATGTCCTATTGTCTAGGCTACACATTTACATCAGCAGTACATCACCGTCAGTTGCAGGTTCAACTCACCTGGTCGGATTCACACTCGCGCATGCAGGTGCTCATAGCATCCACCCACAGATTGGGGTTCAGGTCATTCGGGCACAGACCTGCGTGAGAATACACCACTTTTGCCACGGACATGGGCATTGCTCTCACGCGGCTGCTGCCCGGATAAAGGAGTATAGTATAACAATATCCCAGAAGAAACCAAATCCATCGAGGAAACAGCATCCACCACATGTCCGACGCGTAACACAACGGACGTTAAAAAAAAAATCTTGAAAATGTAAGTTTAACAACGACTGTAAAGTTTTGTGGAAAAATAGTCTGTAAACTCTCCTCGAGCTGTCGCGTTATTAGTTCCTAACCACTGGAATCAGATGCTGCACAAAAGCAGCGAAATAGGAGCGTGCGGGACCGGTCTCGATGTGGAGAGCTCTCCAGGTTAGACGCTCGACGTTTAATAGTAGCGAGAGATTAGTGCTGCGGTGAGCAAACCCACTTAAGATCTAACTACATGAATTACAGTGACATGTCTAGTCGGGCAGCAAATCCCAGCTGAGTTACAGTTATGATCAACTTAATTAAAGGGGAAAAAAAAGTTTGCAGGCGCTGTTTGATAAAGGACTGGCGAGACACCTGTGCGTAAGTCGCTGCTGCCTTAACCCTTAGCTTGCAAAGGAGAAAGAGATATGCAGCAATGACTCTAAAAACTAGGTTAACACCTTCACACATTTAAATAATAGGTGTAAAGGTACTAAACAGAATCTTGGGGGGAAAAAACACCGTATTGTGCAGTTATAAACTGTTTCTTACAATTTATCAAATATTTATTATTGTGTAGCATTTCAAAATAGGAAGATGCTTTGGATATGTTTGACCTAAATTATCTGTTTTGTCATATGCACCAAATTAAAGCAGCACTGTGTGACAATACTGTGCACTATAATACTGCATTAAAATGCAGCACTGTTTACTGTAAAATCCCTGAAGACCATATTGACAAAACGTTCATGTCCAGAAGATGGCACCAAACTCAGTGTCTTGTAGCTTTTTGTAGATCCTATTCTGGTTTCACTTCTGAGCACAAAGTGAACCAAAAAGGTCCATTTAACCTGAGGAGATTTGTGGTTTCCCTCCGCCTCCTCTTTTTCTCTAAAGGTTTCTGTACCTCAAAAACTCCATGACCAACAACAGCAAATCTTTCCAGATATGTGATAACAGTTATACTTGAGCACCAGGTGATGGTGCCATGAAGCCACTTCTGTGTTTTGGCCAGTAATAAGCTGCTTGTTGATCATGATCTACATGTCTCTGTAGCTGAGTATGCCAAACGTCCCAGTTTGTGTTCAATACTCCATCACACAGATGGAATATTAAGTTGTATCAATAAACAAAAAAAAGTCCTTTCTCCAACTACCACACCCACCCACTTGGGTTAAGTTAATCAGAAAATCCTGTCTACATGCCATTTCATATTTAAAGCATTTTCAATGTTGGAATATGATGTAGCGTCGTTAGTGACAAGACTGAAATGAAAGAGATGATGCTGGGCATATTGCAATCAACAAGCTCAAGCTATCACAATATTGACATCTAAGAAGTCACAAGTAGTACAGACAGCTTGGCCGGGTCTTCACAACATGATATATGTTGAGAAAACTCGGTTTGTTCCATGAAAGCCAATTCTAGGAAGTGTTGCAGAAATGGGGGCTTCAAAACAAAAGAAGTAGGCTGGTGGTCTGTTTGGTTGTGAACATGAAGAGAAGAAAGGATCATGATACAGTTCCAGTGACACAGCCTAATAGTGACTAGGAACACCATTAAACTCACGTTAAAAAGCTGGTCTATATGTATCTTTAGATGAACAAAATATCCAACATTTGTCTCTGTGTGTGTGAGTATGGAGTGCTTCCCAGGCTGAGTCCCTGCTGAGCCCAAAGAGGCCCAGTGCGCTCCAGGCCGAACCCTGCAGTCTTAGTCTGGTCTGAGTCTGCGAGCCCTCTCTAAAAACATGCACACACACACACACGCAAACACACTCACATGCATGCACATAAAGCCTAAGTAAATATTGACTATAGTAAAGAAACAGTGATTATCTAACTGGCGATAAGAACGATCACTTACAGCAAATTGATTGTACGAATTATATACTACCCATTTTACGCACATACACGTATGTGCATGCTCTCTATTTCATGCAAATGCACAAACACAGTGAAGCTGTGTTTTCAGTGTCTACCCACCCACCCACCCCTAACCTTTACCCCTCAAGATCCTGCATTCCCAGCATAGCCAGCACTGGGGCTACAGGGCATGTCAATATATTGAATAAAGCCTCATGGTGGACCCCATGCAGGGCGCCCCGACCGTCTATCTGCCTTCAGCGTATGTATTGTCTGCAAACAGACCTTGACTTTGACCCTCTCTGTGCACACTCACCATCTTTCTGAGACCAGATCAAAACAGCTTTGCAACTCAAGGAATGTCTCCCATTTATTTTTCATTCTCTTGCAATATGTAGATTAGTGGTTAAAAGGCGCCGTAAAGCTTCCAGATCCTGGTGCTTGCAAATACTTTATCACAATCATGTTATCCTCAGTAACTGCAAACATCCACTGACAAAAGCATAAAATCAATATTTTAATCAAACAATATAAATTGTAAGTGTTCAAATAATTTGCCGTAATGATCTTTGCCGATCAGGGATGAAGCTACGCTGGTAGAATAACCGGCAGCCATTGGATGGTATTTCACCTTGAAACCACAATCTCTGACACAGACTGTAAAGACTGTCAACCGTCTACTGACGCCAGAAGTTTATACCAGAGTTCAGTGTAAAACAGTAGCCTACAATGTTTGGTTATAGTACTTTTGGTTTTGTACGGATTAAACAAGAGACATAACATGTTAGCTGATGGGCTTTAGATATCTACACACCAGCTGACCAGACTAGCTGTTCCCCCTTGTTCCCCATGTTTGATGTGTTTTATTGTGATGTCTGGTCTAGATGCAGCAACTTTTCCTTTCTCCAAAACCATGGGACTCAATAAAGTAACCTTAGCATTTATGCTATGCTAAGCTAACAGGGTGCTGGCTGGAGCCTCATATTGAACAGACGGTTAAGAGCCTCAATCCTCTCATACAACTCTCCGCCAGAAGGCAAAGGAGCATATTTCCACTATTCCTTTATTCATTTGCTGTATGTGGGCCTGTACAGCTCAAGCTGAATGAGATGGCAGACACACTCCATTTATAAGATGACCCTGGCATTTCACTTTTCTTTCTTCCAAATCACTCAGCGGCAGAGATCACTCACAGGGTCCCACAGTTTGTTGGGTATAAACAGTATATACATATATGCTGTATATATATATAAGCTACTGTAAATCACCATTAATCTCTCAGTGGCTTTACAGTGTCATGCATGCATTTGTGTCACAAATAAGCAGCTCTGTATATTGGCTTTGTGTATTACGCCTGTTAGAGACAGGCACATATTGTACCACGGCCATAGTATAAGCACATCGACCAAGGCACGTACCTGTGAGTAACGTCGCCTTGTGCCTCCATGTCTAAAATGCTCTTAGGGGTTCTTGACCATGCAGGTCCACAGGGTCTCTTGCCCATGACTGAGTCCTGGGAAGCTGGTTCAAAAACAATGAAGGTGTTATGACTGTTCATACTAAGCTTATTATGAGTGTCTTACTCCAGAACAAAGGAGAGAGACACGTCCAGCCACAGCAGGGCCCTAAGCTGATTCCTCAGCCCCAGTCTAGACACACAGCACAACATGGACAGACATGCAGGCATACATGCGCAGATCCACGGGGGTCCACCACAATGTATATATCCTGATTGCCATACATTCTTGTGTCCCTATATTTAGGTTGCACACACACACATTTAACTTTCTCAACGCCATTCCGCTCAGATTATGCAATATTTGTTCTCTCCAGATTGCAGCGTCTGAACATCTGCTCACCGCATGAACACTATTGTATTCATTTCACTGAAGAGGTTAACGGTTTCTAGCGTGTCAGTATGACCATAACTTAGGTGTTGTTTATGTTCTTTAAATCAGAAAGGGAACATAACAAAATGTCTCGTTTTTTTAAGTTCAAAACATGTACCACATTGGCTCGTTGCACAAATACAGGTCAAAAGTGAAAAACCACAGCTGGACGGCACAATGCTGACCTTTGAAATATGGAACATTTCCAGAAATGCGTATTACTAGTGTTAATAATGGACCTATTAACTGGTAATAATATGAAATGTTAAATTGTTGTTGAAAGGAAGTCTTTACCAATCAGCTAAAATGTGTATCTGCAGCAAATAATGTGGTTGGATTCTTCATCAGTTATATATTTAAGTAAATAGGATATTTCAAAAACTATTATTCAGGGTTATGGTTTATTAGTCAGTGTGCAGGTTGGACCTTTATAAAAGGTGTGCAATTTTCACTTATTATTTTTTATTCAGGTGAAATCTTTAATGGCTAGAAAAATGTACTTTCAAGCAGACCAAATCATAAAAATGAAGACAATTTTCTTCAAACAGAATCACTGTTAGTTCAGATACTACATGTGGACCTGAATGATAGCTCTTATTAAAGAGCTTGAGCACTGAAGGTGCATCTTCTGGCTTCTACAGAGACATCCTGACAGCGGGGTTTTCGGTATAAACATAAAACATGGACCAGTATTTAAGCAGCAAGTTTTAAAATATGTTTTATATTCAATTAAATCCAAGCAAAAAAAGCAGAAAAAAAAAAAAGCTATCCTCTTATTATGAATTCAAGTGGCAATACCGATGTGGCTGATGCCAATATGTGCTCTTCTGCTCCCTCTACTGGCTGTTGGTTTAAAGATACATCTCAATGAGTTATTGGGGAGTGTACCTTAACATCCACACATGCAGGTACAAACAAAGGAAGACCTGCAGCAAAAACCAGACAAAACATGTAACTGCTCCCTTAATTTATAGTGAGCATTAAGATAGCTACTCAAGCTCATTACATCAAAAGTTACTTCAATTAGTCAGATGGACATAATGTGAATTTAGAAGACGAGGTCAGAGAGAAAGAGGGAAGTAATTCACCATGCTTTATCAAAGAACACACACACAGGTCTCCAGAACGAAAGAAGTCAAACAGTGAAGATCGTTTCTACGAGTGCACAGGACGCACTGTATATAAAAATATCAGACTCTGAATGCATAGGTTAAGTCAAACTGTATTCTGCGTTTTCTAGAACAATAAGCAACTCAACAAATACAATGTTAGTTATCTGCTTTCCACAGAACCAAAGGAGATCCTATAAAAAAACCATTTTCAAAACATACTGCTCTCACTCACCCAGGACACCATAAGGCCAGGGGGATGTTCTCTCCACACACAGTCCCAAACTCCTGCTTTAAACATGTGGCACAACTTAATAAAGCATTTAACATAGCTGGGAACAGAAAAATAAGCACTCTTGGTAGTCCTTTCTTCTCACAGCAAACCTTTCTGGAAACCTACTCCACCACATTGCACTTTGCTTCAACAGCAGCGTCCCAGGACTTTTCATCCCATAAGCTGAACTCTTTCTCGCTCTACGTTAAGACTTTTTGACACAAACACAACAGGCCTACCTGGTTAAAAGAAAGAATACAAAATATATCTGAAAAACATACAAATGCAGTAAGAGCGTCAGGTGTACATTTCGACAGTAAACAGTTACCACTGGGTAAGGAACTTTCTGATTGTAGGAGATGTGTAGTGGCCGCCTACTGCACTGCTGAAAAGTAAAGGAGCCCCAGCATTGAGAACTTTAAAAAGGGAACACAAAGTGTTGATGAAAGCAGCATGAACCGTCCCGACACAACATGGCTGTGCCTCTTGACCTGTTAAAACTCTTAATGTACAGCACAAGAATGTTTGTCAGTGTAGTCATCTCGTCAGTCTCCATTTAAGTCCAACAGCAACACTTCTGATTAAGCAACCGAAAAGAAAGAATTTACATTAAAAAACGGCTTAAATTAAAAAAAAAGAACTGAGGCCATATATGGATATTTTAAAGAAATCTAGTCACCATATAGACAGCCTTAGTTGACACACGGCAACCAAAATAATAATTAGAAATAATCATTAATAAGAATTTCCGTCAGTGCTGGAAGAACAAGGACGCGCTCAATCATAAAATCAAGCGTCACATACACAGACCATCATGCCGTTTGCTGAATCTTATTTCTTTCCTCTTCACTTCACGACTCTAACAAGGCTGCATTCTCCTCTGAAGCAGTGATAGTTTATCCTGCAGTTAGTATCTTTGCTGGCTAGATTAGTTTTTGGTTTTGATTCTAATCACAGTTAAACAGAGTGACAGCAACTGAAATGAACTCACACACACACACACACACACACACACACCCACACACACGCAAAACCTTTACCAGGACTCAAGCCTCGCCACTCTAAAGCGCATTGGTCTCGCTCCGTTAGTAGGAATCAATATAAATCAAACAATAAAAATAAATACTTCACAGTTGACAGTTTTTTTAAGTATTCTGCTGACTGAACCTAATAGCACAACCTGCAGACAGAAGTGCGGATGCACTGTAGAAAAAAAAAAAAAAAAATGAGTTGCTGCACATTTATCTCCTAGGTATAAATTTGTGTCCGACATGAAAAGAGAACAATTCAAACAAAACCAATTATTTTGGTTCCACAGTGACTGAATGATTTAAACATGGAGGGGAACCAGTACTGCTCCTCAAATGTGTCCATCCTTGTGTGGATACAGATGACAGCAGACTGTATGTATAGAAGTACTATTAGTCCAAAGATACCGTCATCTCACCTGGTGAGAGATTACCTCCACCTTAGAATTAGTATGTGATTCCCTCTGCAGGAAAGACACTAAGGTTTATGCCTACAGCATGTATGAAAGTGTGTATGCCAGCTAGAACATCTGAGAAACACTCTACGCGCCAATTTCCTAGAAATTCAAGTTGCTGTGTGCAAGTCCAACTTGTCCTACTCTGAGGACCGGCGATGAACTTAGTGGCAAGAGTCACGTAAATCCTTCCTGTCGTCCTCTGCTCTTTGACTCATCAGATCAGGTCTTTTCCTCTATGACCACAGTCTGTACGGGGACGTGTCCCAATGAGGCTGTTACAGAATCCCATTCAAGTCCGGTCCGTAAGGAAGACAAGCCAATGCCTCCCTCTGTTGTCCCACTGGAGCCTTGGCACAAAGTGCAGTGGGAGGAGAGCAAGAAATAAAGAAAGGAGAAAGGGGGGCCCAAATACTTTCGCACATAATCGAGGACACCATGCATCAGTAATCGCTTACAACTGGTTGGGTACACTAAAGCGGCAGGAGGTGCCAGAGGAGGACAATAGCTACTGAACTTGAAATAACAAATCCCAGTTAGGAAATTGGCGAAACACCAAAGCTGGACAAAGCTGTTACAAGGGACCTGGGCGGGCAACTAGTTATGGTTGCTTGGAGGGCAGCTACAGAAGCCCATCGTAAGCGGGGAGACCTCCGGCTCTGTGGTAGCTCTAGTAGGTGAGGCGGGAGGCCTTCATGTTGTAGCAGGGTCTGTCTGTTAGGCCCCCAGTCCCAGAGAACAGGGACAGGCCCTCTGCTTTCTCCAACACAACCTCAAGCTCCTGAAAGTCCTGCAGCCGAGCTACGTCCTTGTCCTGGACGGAAAAAGACAGTTAAATCAATAACAACTTGAAGAAACAGTACAGAAAGCCCTTTTTGAAACGTGTCAGTTTGCTTTTAGGTCATAATAAGCGAGTGAATTTGATTTTTCTTGTGCTCGCTTAGAATAGAAAGCTCATTTTATTAATTGTGCAGCGATTACAAATGGTTTGCAGCTCATAGGGCCACCATACTGTATTTTTCTCTACCATACCTTTCTCAGCATGGTGTTCGGCAGCTTGCGGATCTTCTCCACGTGCTCGGTGCTGATATCCAACTCTCGGCAACAGACCCTAAGAAGGGAGCGATAGGTGAGCTCCTGGCGGTCCAGCTCCACCTCAATGAAGTCGTTCTCCCGAGTGTTGGGGTTCTGGATACGCACCTTCAGCACCAACTCTAGAGGAAAGGACCAGAGCAACACCTCTTCTTTAACAAAGATCTTAAATAAGATGATGGACGCAGCCAAAAAGGTAAAAGTCGCTGTGGAAGATAGTTTTTGCTCGTGAGCCTGTGAGAACATCCACTGACAACCATTTCTGGTTTGACAAGGTGGCTGCCAGCACACACAAAGAGATTGCTGTCAGGTCGGTGCTCTTATTTTTAGAAGGTTTTTTTTACTCTAATGAGCACAAAGCCTGAAGGAGTGTTTAGTCACTGTACGTCATTGGAGTCAATGACAAAAACATTGTTTTGCCTTTCTGTTTGTGAACATATAAAGTGTTGATTACCGTCATTTAGAGGTGCTGGTTGGCGTAGAGCCAGGCTAACAGCTGTTTACCCGTGGCTCGAGTATGAAGCAAAGCTCGTCATCGTAACACAATGCAACTGATAACTCTCTCACCTTGCACGTTGACAGGGAAGGTGCTGGTGAAGAAGAAAGGCTGGAAGGCCGCCATGGGCCCACCGGCCTGGCCGTAGCTCAGCTGCTGTGGGATGGACTGCTGCCTGCTCATAGTTGGGTTAGCGTTGGCCCCCGGGGCCTGGACCTGGCTCCCACTGCTGCTGGCCAAGCTGGGGCTGGGCGAGGCCAACGGCGGCGAGCACACGGTGCCGTTTTGTGCCACCGCATGCGGGTAGTCGGCATGGTTGACGAGGTGCGGCTCGACCGACAGGTCCATGGGCACCGTGCAGTTAACGGCAGCGTGGTGGTGGGACGAGGCCGGGCTGGGCGACACGCCATTTTGCTCAGTCACAGGGATGAGATCCCCGTGGGCTGGGCTGTGGGTGGAGGGGTTTGGGGGAGATGTGGGGCCGTCACAGAACAGGCTCTGGGTTTTGTGAGGCTCGTGAGTCGGGGAGAGGGAGGGTGAATCGCTGTGCGTGTCCTCCGCGTCTTCTCCAGAACCATTCTGTGTAAGGTGCCGTGCCAGGATGATCTCTGATTTATCCATCTTGGAATACATGAAGGCCGGGTTAGACAGGTAGTTGGGGATGATTGGCAACTCGGGCTCCTTGACTTCAGGCACGTCCTCCACTTCAACTGCAGTAATAATGTGCATAAAAAAAAAAACATGAACAGCCGTTCACTTATAACCATCAACACCTGAAGTTATAATCTCTACATTACATCAACAGATAAATCACACGCAAGTAACAACAAATTACTTCTATAATGATGTGACAGAAACAAGTGGGAAGGAAATGTGTAGCTCACCTCCTAAAAGCCGTTTGATCTCCGGCTTGGATGTAAGTTGCGAGGCCAACTCATCCTTAGCCGTGAGGATTTCTTTGTCTGCTCCATAACTGAGTAAGTAGGACACTATGTGCTTATGGTTCCTCTTGCATGCCCAGTGCAGGCAGGTCCTGTATGGTGAGATTATTGGAGAGGGGACAAAGTTTAGTGAACCAAAACGTCCATATACTGATAAAATGACATTAAATATAATATATATATATATATATATATATATATATATATATATATATATATATATATATATATAAGATGGTGCCGGTCTAAACTGGAGTTCAGACTGACATTCATATAGTTCCACCTATTATCACACAGGCTGAGTATTGAACTAGGAAGTCAGGAGCCAAACACACCACCTAAACAGCGGAGAATCACAATGTTTTACAATCATTTTATCTACACCTTGAAAGAAACGTCCTGCATATGGAAGATAGTTTGGACCTAATATCCTAATACGTAATCCTGGCATGCTGTTGTGTTTGTTTATAGTGTGTTATTTAATCAAATCAGTGGCAATGAGAACAAGTTTAGCAGGTTCCCGACTGGAGCAATGATGTGCCAATTCACATCGTATTAAACTTCACAGTGACCGCTGATTTACTTGACTAGAATAATGGCACTTTATATTTCAAACCATCCCAAAATACTAGGTAGTAGAGCGTGTATTACTGTTTGAATAGACAAGTTAAAAAGTTGCATGTCCAGCTAACTAAGCCGTGCTCTGCCTAATAAGATGACCCTGCTTAGCTGTAATCCCTGCCACAACGCACTTGGCTGCACTGAACTTTTCAATAAGCGTTATTAACAGATCTGTGCAGCAAACCAACACTTGTCATCTTGCTCGTTAACGCGGTGGAGACATGGTGTACTCGTCCAAACACTCACCAGCCGTTTATTTCGTTCTGAGAGTTTACATTTACTCCACTCTCCACCAATGTCTGCACTTCGTCGATGTCCCCGATGGCAGACGCCTCTCTCAGCCGCTCCTGTAATTCTTTATCCAACGAGGTGGTGGACATTTTGACACAGGCAACTAGCGCTGCGAGACCATAGGATACACAACAGCCGGTCGGATTGAGTTGTCAAGTGCAGTCGGCCGACAATTCTTCCCACCGATGGCACACACGTCCACTAGAGATACGCTTGCCAGCTAGCATTAGCTACCCCGGCTAACCTTACCTACTGGCTTAGCTTAGCGAGGTGCTAGCAGTCTTTGGTGCTAGCTTGTGGCAGCAAATCGCTTCGGCTAATGCGACTTCGTGTTGGATCTTTGGCGTTTACACTGCAGGTTCCGCCCTTTCGCCATTTATCTCTGTTGTTAAATCTCGTTATAGTGCCACTGCCAACACTCAGTGCACTCATTCAATGTATCAGCGGTATCAGAGCTCCGTCATTGGGCTGCAGAAAACACCACCGCCTCATCGGGGGACATCTTTAGATGTAACAACAGTGGGCACACATGTGTGTTCCCCTCTGAATACTTTCAGTTATCTGACACTTAACTTTATGTAAAAAAAAAAGAAAAAGTGACATTATCCTAAATAAATAACCCTGTGAATAAAAGGGGAAATCACTGTTAATACCACACACTTGCAACTCGGTAACCATGCAACCAGTGGGTAACAACAAAATTTCCCCTCCAGACCACATCAAATATGTTTTTCTAAATTCTGAATGTACGTAAAGGACACGGGATAATAATACATATCTGAGTACCCTCTAATCAGGACCACTTGAAAGAAAACAAAAGTGAACATGATCCATCTTTACTGATAATTAGTTTCAATTGGGTCAGTTTTTTTCTGTTTATTTTGAAAGTAATAACCGGAAGTGGTGGTTTGTTGGTCGCACTGGTTTTCAAAAAGAAAAACTATATTAAAATTATAGAACAGTTTAGGTGTTGCCACTTAACTTTATGTACACCATGTGACATTATCCAGTCCACAGTCTTTGTCGCTGAATAAATAACCCTGAGAAATAAAATGTGAAATCACTGTTAATACCACACACTTGTTATCGGCAACCATGCAACCAGTGGGTAACAACATTTCCCGTCCAGACCAGATACAATATGTTTTTCTGAATACTGAATGTAAGTAAATGACACGGGATATGATGTGATATGACACATATCTTTATTATTACCATGGATGAATGTGGAGTTGTGTACTCTCTAGTTTTTTGATAGTTTCAATTGCTTCAGTTTTTCAGTTTATTTTGAAAGTAATCACCGGAAGTGGTAGTTTGTTTGTAGCACTGGTCTCCAAAAAGGAAAATGATACACTGTTAAAACGGTAAAACAGTTAATTGATTATAACCTAAACTTATGGTTTTATTTGTATTAATGATAACGATTGAACTTGTATTAACAGTTACTAGTCCTATTATTTCAATATTGTGTTGCATTTCCTGAATATGACCACTAGAGGGCAGTGAACACACTCTGCTGTAAACATAACTGTCACTTCAGCTTCATAGACACAATATGATCAAACATAACTCTGAATACCTTTATAGAACCGTTATACCTGTATTATGCCCACTGATGAATGTGGATGTTTAGTGGGTTACTGTGAGAAATTATGACATATTAATACTTCTGGTATATACTTTCAAAATACAGACAACAAACTGACACAATTAGATTTGAATAAACATAAACTAACTAAAAGATTATCTTTACACTTTGTTTAATAATCAATACAAGGTGCACCAAAACAAAGCCTTCAAAGTATTTATATTGAGGTTTCAGTGCCGTCCAGTGGTCAGAGTGAATAAATGCACCTCATTCAATTTGTCAATTCAGCTTCTGTGCACACGCGTACTACACTACACTACACATTGAATACATTTAAAATACTGTCTCCAAACTAAGGCGTAAAAAGCAGGTGAAAGAAATGGTCATGGAGTGATCATATTACTTGTAAAATACAATCATGTGGGCTCGTGAAGCTAGCCCTAGTGCTGTTCCACACTGCGACCACTAGAGGGCGTTACCGCCATCAAAGCTTTAGCTACAAGGCGGTTTTAGAGTATTAGAACATCGACTGCCCTCTAGTGGACACGGTGAGGAACTGCAAGATATTAATTCGTCAAGTCAGCCTCAATGCAGCCATAACGGCATACCACTACTTCCTGTGAACAATTTCAAAATACAGCAATTGGGTAATTTCGTAATTCAATTTTCAATTTTGAAAAGTTGAACTCTATAATAACTACAACCATCCCTTTTTGCAGGAGTTTAAAATGACAAGAAACTGTATCGAGTCATCTATTGTCTAATCTACACTCCGGTGCAGAAGGTGGCGGCAATGCACCAATACGCTTGAAACCAGAAGAAGAAGAAGAAGAACGGAGATGACGTGCCTCTCGTTAAACGGCTCTTTATGGGTAGAACCATAAACGGGCGGCGTTGTTACAGCATCTGCCATTTTGATTAGAAATAACTACTTCAGTAGATATCGTAGTACTTTACATTAAGACTACATTCTTGTAGGCAAAATGCTTTCAGCAGCCCAGTTACTCGATGAGTTAATGGGCCGAGATAGAAATTTGGCCCCTGACGAGAAGCGATGCAACGTGCGATGGGACGACGAGACCGTAAGTTAGCATTCTAGCTAACGTTAGCCTAGCCAATTCGATAAGCTATCAAACAGTTAAGCTAGCAAATATGTATTTTTATAGTATGTGGGAGTTGGCTCAATTAAGGTATCTGTCAACAGTCCGGATCTCAATGATAACGCACGAAATTGGTTGCGTTAGCTGGCAGAGTGTCATCTAGGCACGCGCGCTAGTACAATTAGCACCAGTGTCAGCTAATGCTAATAGCATTTTATTGGCTTACAATGCGGCTTGCAACGTTGTGGATTCCATTGGGGTTACCCTGTTGTTCGCTTTGAGTAAGGGTTAATGTTTAACTGATAACATGAGACGCGGGTAAGCACGAGGTAGTGTTAAATCCACTTAAGCAATGACCTGATGCTGATTTGTTCCCCTTTTAGCATAGAAATGCAATGGCCTGAACTGATGTAATAACTCTGTCGTTAGGAGAGAGTCTGTAGTAACGTTGGTATTGCGTTGCTCTGTCCTCTTACAGAAGGTATGTCGGTACTACCTGTGCGGCTTCTGCCCGGCTGAGCTATTCACAAACACCCGCTCTGACTTAGGTAAGTTAAGAACATGTTGATATAAATGTTTTAAAGGAGTACTTCAAACTTTTAAATTACCATTTGTGTGTATGTATTTAAGCCTACTCGCCACGTAATAATTTTAATTTTTAAAGAATACTTTGTTTTTCTAGCAAAAATACTACCAAATACACGTTTACAAACTCTCACAACTGGAATAATTTCAACATGCATTTTTGACAAAATCAAACCATTTAAAACACGCCTGTCATGTTAAGGGTGAAGTATTCCTTTTTAATAGAGCAATAGTTTAAAAGTCTTCCATATTAGAAGATAATGACCTTTTTATTTGCAATTCTTTTCCAGGCCCTTGTGAGAAAATCCACGATGAGAATCTTAGAATAACGTAAGTTCTGATTGCGCTTTCTCACGTAACTTGTGTGCGTCTTGGTGTTTCCACACGATAACCTGCTTCTGTCCCGCTGTGTCCAGCTATGAGAAAAGCTCTCGCTTCATGAAGGAGGGCTATGAGCGCGACTTCCTGCGCTATCTGCAGTCGCTCCTGGCAGAGGTGGAGCGGCGGATTCGCAGAGGGCACGCCCGCCTTGCACTTTCCCAGGCCCAGCAGAACGCAGGGGTTTGTGCTCTTTCATTATCACTTTATCGATTTTTTTTTTAAGAATACATCTTTTTTTTGTCATCCAACAGTGACGTGGCCTGTGTGTTTTACCTGAGAGACATTGTATTTTTTTTTCCTTCAGGGTCCCGGTCCATCAGGAAAGAATGAGGAGAAGGGACAGGTTCTAACAGAGAAGATCGAAGACCTAGTGATGCAGGTTCGTGAAGAATATGATCAAATAAGTGACAGATGTTATTAGAATTGATTATTGCATATTAGCCATCGTCATTTGTGAAGGAACCAGGATGCACTGTAAGGTGAATATCTGTCATATAACCGTTCCCAGATTATTAAAGCTGGAATACATCATCTCTCTACAAAACCTTATTTTGAAATTATCTTATTGACGCCTCAGAAATGTATTTGTCAGAGTTATGGCACTGGGTTGTGTGTCGTGGCTGACTGGTCTCTGTTTTGCTCTTGCTCAGATTGAGGAGCTGGGGTCGGAGGGCAGAGTGGAGGAGGCCCAGGGAATGATGAAGCTGGTGGAGCAGCTGAAGGAGGAGAGGGAGCTGCTCAGCTCCACCCCCTCGGTGAGTCAGTTAACTCCACAGACGCTGCTCAGGATTATAAGCACTGCTCATGTAATATTATTGTTCTAATACAAATGATCAAAGTCAAACTAAGCTTGGCCTGAAAATGAGTCTCAGTTTCACTGACATTCAGCATCAATCGTCCTCAGTATCAAACCTGTGCACATCAGACACGCAGCTGTGCTCCTAGGCTGAACTATACTGCTTATTAGATCGTTTTATGATATAATGTTTGTACCTTTTTATCCAGACCATCGAGAGCTTTGCAGCCCAGGAGAAACAGATGGAGGTGTGTGAGGTGTGTGGGGCTTTTCTCATTGTGGGTGACGCACAGTCCCGAGTGGATGACCACCTGATGGGCAAGCAACACATGGGCTACGCCAAGATCAAATCCACCGTGGAGGAGCTCAAGGTAACAGGATTACATGCAGCGGAAGTTATTGGGTCCCTGTTACACTAGAAGAATAGAATAAACGTTCAAATGTATTATGTCAAATATCATCATGTGTTTATCAAAGCCACAATGTGTACAGAGTATTAACAGTGCTATATTCTTTTTTGAAAGTGAATGATTTCCTGGACGTTATTCCACTTTAACTATTTTCGGTTGTGCCTCTGGTTTAGAATGTACTGGTCATAATTAATTCGGGGCCTCTCGCTTATTTACCGTCAGGAGAAACTACGTCGTCGCTCAGAGGAACCCCAAGATGAAAGCCCAGCGCTCAAGAAGGACCGAGAAGACCGCGAGCGTGAAAGGGAGGAACGGGAGAAAAAGCGCAAAGAGGAGGAAGAGAAGGAGAAGGAGCGCGAGAAGGAGCGTGAAAAGGAGAAGGAGCGGGAGAAGGAGCGTGAACGGGAGAGAGACAGAGAGCGGGACCGAGACAGAGACCGGGAGAGGGACCGGAGGACTCGCCGAAGCGCCTCGAACAGCCGCCACTCCAGTCGAGCATCCGACCGGAAAAGGAGCCGATCCCGAGATCGCCGGCGGTCCAGAAGCAGAGACAAAGACAGGGAACGGGAGCGCAAACGCAGCAGGTACGGACGACTCCCTGTACCACAGTAACCAACATGTTCCTGGTGCTCTAATGACAGCAACGTGTGACCATAAAAGGACGGAGCATCAGAGTAAACATGAGTTTGACTTGTATGGTGTTATTTAGAACATTCTCCCACCTATTGATGTGACTCCTCAAAACAAATATGTGCACCATAACTTTGTGTGCCATTGCATAAGGAGACATGATTAAACAACAGAGTTCTCTTTTGTTTTTTACTTGTTTCCTTAATAACTTATTTCCCGCCCTGTTTTTATAGGAGCCGGGACAGAGACCGGGAGAGGAGGCGCAGCCGCGAGCGCGTTGACAGAAAGCGTCGCTCCCGCAGTCGTGAACGGAAGAAGTCGCGTAGCTCAGAGCGCAAATCTCACCGCCATCGCAGCCGCAGCAAGGACAAGGACAAGGACCGGGAGGAGAAGAGAGACCGGGACAGAGAGCGGTCATCGAAAGACAAAGGTGAGGAAATGGCGTTTGTTATTACATGTAAAATGACTCTCTTGGCCTCGAGTGTGTGCAGATTTCAAATAGACGGCACACGCTGTACAAAAACGTAACTGTACACAGCAAAAGGTTACCTTTTTGATTGGTGTGTGTGTGTGTGTGTGTGTATATAAATATCCGATGTTTTCCCAGACCGTAAGGTGACGGAGGAGAGGAGCAGCTCTAAGAAAGAGAAGCACTCTGACGGCGATGCAGCTGCCATCAAGGCTTCGTCAGAAGCAGAACTGATGGAGACGGAGGCGGCCGCCTCTGCCTCCCCTCGGCTTAACGGCCAACAAGAGCTCCTCCATTCTGAAGGTGACACTCAGTCCAATTAAAACTGATCTGATAGGACCTCAGATCAGGCTCAGGTAAGTGCGTCCTCTTCCTCGCTCCCCCCTGGCTCTCAACCCAACCCCCCCCCCCCCCTCCCTAGCCCCCCATCTCCCCTCCCTCACCCTACCTCCCCCCCTGTTTACGTTCAGTTCAATGCCTATGATTTTGTCTTATGTACTATGTGCATATATATATATCTTTATCCTGTTTTTGAATAGTGCATCATAAGTATGCACTGAAGATGAAGGACTAGGCCCGATGAGTGAGAAGAAGGTAGAAAGCAATCACACAAACCCAAGAGGGAAAGGCCAGTGTAGCCCTGAGCAAACAGGCCCGGAGGTACCCCTCGTTTGTTTCATACTTCTAGATGTACGTCTCTGTGGACAGAATGGCAGAAAACATATTCCTGCCTGTATTGACCTGTTTGTTTATTTTGTTTCTTTTTGTTTCTTTTTACTTTGAAGTAGGAAAATGAAGTAATTTAGATTTGCACTCACTATAGGAAGAAACTTCAGCCACTGTGTGTTTACATGTTGATATATATAGATCTATATATATATATATATATAGATCTATATATATATATAGATATATAAACATATGGAGATGTCTCCTGCTCACATGTAAACACACAGACATACCTTCAGCTCTAGTCAAAGGTGTATGTGGAAGAACAAGCCATTTTTGCCGTAACCATAACTCACATATAATGGGTTTGTTGTCCAGCTTACTGTGCCTGATGATGCCATGCAGTGTGTGTTTGGGGGGGGTGTCATAGCAACGGGGGCCTTACGTAACTAACTAACTGGAGGGTAGGGTTTATCAAATGAATTGCAGCTGACTTCCATACCTCACACAGCGTTGGTGTTGTGAGCGAGACCACATGAGAAAAGGGCAAATTAAAAATCATGGATACTCTGACTGTCAAACTGTGCAGGTACTCACCCCAGGTACTCCTTTCTCTACCCACATCCATTTCTGAATGCTGTTGCCTGTCAGAAAAAAAACAATTCTGTACTTCTCCACAACATGAACTTGGAAGTTTGAATGTGTATATCTTTTTATTATTGTGGTTCTTTTGTAACTTTCAAATATGTTTGGGGGGGGAAGGTCATTTTCTAGAAATATCAGTGACGCACAGACGGCCTGCTTGATGTACTTATGCAAAATGCTAAAGTTGTCACTTATGTGTAGATTTCCCCGTAGTGTTCAGGACTTAAGTTTAATGTTTCAATTGTTCGGTCATTGAATCTGCTCAAAAATATGTCTCGTGCACTTTAGCATTGGCGTAATGAATCTCAAACAGGTTTGTCACTGTTTTTAAAACATTAGGGTCTAAGGTGGTGATAGATGGATTTATCAGATACTACAGATAAAGAAACTGACAAATATTTACAATATGTTCTGGCCAAATTACATTTGTGCATTATTATTATAATTGGTGTCTGTTTATGATCTACTCTTTCCTCTGTGGCTAAATTGAGGGCTATATTTAGTGATGTAGATGCTGTTGCTCCAGTAGCAGCAGCAGTTGTTGCTCGTTGCTACAAGCACTTGTTGTGGGACCTTTACTGACATTGCATTTTGTGAACATTTTTGCTCAACAGGGGAAGCCGGGATATCTGGTGGAGGAAGAAGTGGAAGAGCGCGGCCGACCTCGTCCTGATTCTGACACTTCGCTGCTTAAAAACAAGGTGAACCACAAATGTGTAGTGGCTTATTTAAAAACATACGACCATACATGTGTAAACGAGGAGCGGGGGGGGGAAGAAAATACAATGATTTTCATGTTCCGTCACCGGTCTGTCTTTGGGCTGGATGAGGGTAGTTGTGGTTCATCTGATGTATTACTTGGTCTAGATGTCAACCAGGCGTCACTTTGAATACCAAACTTAGAGAAGTTCATTCTGAGTTTTTGTGTTATTTTGAAAGATCTTTACACATCCTCCTTGTTGACATTTAGTGAAAATGAAATAAAAAGAAAAAAAAAACAGTGCTTGTGGTTTGTTTTGGTTTGTCAGGTTCCACTTCACTCCCTGACCTTTTTTTAAGTCGGTTGAAAGCGTTTGTACGATGTTAGACTCTTTTCTCCTCACTCAGAGCTCACATTGATTGCTCTTGTCCCCTTACTGTAAAATATACTGATTTCATTTTGATCAAAAGATTTCAAAGACTGACAATTCGTTTAATTTTGCTCTGCTTTTAATGTCCATGCTGTCTCGATGAATAAACAGTAAATATTTGTCAACGTTGTTGTGTTTCTTTTCCCTCCATTGGGACTGTCCACTAGAACACAAATGTCAACGCATGTTATCTACACAAGTGTGAGACTTCAGTACGTTTGCTGTTTGAAGTTCCTCCTGTACTTTGGTCTTTCCATATACGGTTAATGTATTGTGCAATAGTTATAACACTAAAAGATCTAAGATGTTTCCGGGAACACTTCACTGAAGCAAAGCGAGATGTCTGCAAGTGAAATGCAGAAAGACTTCTCTTTACTACTAATCCGTATAATATGACAGTCACATGGTTCCAGAGGTAGATGACATATCTTTTTATTACTCGTGTCAAAGAGAGAAGCAATTGCTTTGCTTAATTTATCTTTTCTAGACACAGAGCGTAATGATCAGCATGCTGTTAGTTTGATTAAAAAAGGAAATCTAACTGCAGTATGCCTTCAAATTATACTGAATTAGTACACAACCACACAGTCATTTGGGGGTTTTGTCGATACATTTTTGAAGCGCCAGTTCAGTTTTAGATGTGCATTTAATGAGCTGATTTTTATGCTATCGGGTAAAAAATGCAGTATTTTTCCTGTTTATGAGCTACAAAAGCACCCAGTAGAGTTTCTTGATGTTGCTGAACTGGTACGTCTGTGTATATGCACTGAGTTCACCCCTCCAGCTTGTTGCTTATTCCTGTCCTCTTGTAATTGAGCGAGAGTGATGCAGAAGTGTCCTGTTCCTGCCAACTAGTAAGCAAGACGTGGATGCAAATGGTGAAGTGTATCCTGGCTGAAAGCCACCTGCCTTGATTACATTTCCATTAATCAGCAATTGTAGAGCTTCTTGCTCATTAATGCTCGACACTTAAATGTGATGTCTTGCTGAAAAAGTCAAAGGATGCCATTGAGCTTGAAAACGGGTCCATTTCAAAATGTGTAATTTGTTAACCTCGACATACTTGGTATCTAAAAATGGTAATGTCGCGGCAAATCATGTCCCGGCAGAATCTAACCGTGACTTGTATCATCTTGTGCCAGTGGACTGTCGGGTACATTATGTTCAGCTCTTCATCTCACAAAAATAAGTTCCTCACCCGTACAGTGCATTCCCCGACACCGCCCACATACCAGGTCTGATGTTTCTCTTTTTTACTGACCTTTCCAAACCAGGTGCCTGTGGAGAAAGCAGTAGGAGTGTGTTGGGGTTCTTCATCTGAGTGTAATTAATAGTTACTGTAATTCACAACCCTAATTCTGCAGATTCACCACTGACTGAAATAGACTTCATAACTTGGTGTTATGAGAGGTCAAGATGGTGTGACGGATTAATAACCAATCAATCTACAGCAACATATCTCTAAATAATCTCAAGCAATAAAGGACGCAAGATTGTTTTAACGGTGTTCTAAACTCTGCAAGAATATAGTTTGTTTCTATTGTTACGTGACCAGTTTACAGTAGTAGCAGATTGAGTTTAATAAACCAATACTGACTCAGCCATGTCCAAAGTTTCTTCTCAGGTTAAGACTGTGATTATGGAGTTTAAGATTATAATTGAAAAAAAAAAAACGTCATTTTTGTTTTGCCCCATTATTCCCATTGCCAGTGGGGAAATACCAGTTTTATGAAGTCTCAATAGAGTTCAATTAGTGTAAATAAATATCTTTGTGTGTTGTACTCCACAAGCAAATGATCCACCAGTTACACATAACCGTGTGTGATTGTGCAGGTGGACTGGCCCAGCTGTGGTCTCTCTCTCTCTCTGCTGCTAGGTCTCGTGCTGAGTCGTCCCCCAGATTCACTTGCCGTGAAAAAAAATGTCCGCCGTCCTCTCCCTTCCTGTCTCAGAACACCAAAGAAGCAGGTGGGCTTCAGATGGTCTGTTGACTTCTGGGACTGGAGCAGAAATATGGAATAATGACCCATGGAGGGGAGGCCCTGGTCTGAGAGCCAGACACAGCGCTCATCTGGGGAGATGGATTGGCTTCAGGCAAAAGCAGATATGCATGCAAGCTGGATTCATGAGGCAGGTTGGATAGATGAAATGACTTTGGTTTTCTGCTCTGTATCAGATGAGGATTGTGCTGCATAATGCTCAATCTTGATTTAGGTATTTGCCACAGAATCGGCCCTTTGCATTACTGAACAGCAGGTGGCAGTGTGTATCTAATTTTCAAGGAAAGATCAAACCACAAAGTCCACAGAAGTGGTGCAGATACAGTATTTCTTGAGACATATTGTGCCTATTAATGTATGCTCACTCACACACGCACACACACACACACAGGAGCAGGTAGGAACCCTGAGAATAGTAAGTCATGTTAAACAGAGTCACACTCAGGCAACATTAACATCCCATTTTCTCTGCATCACACAATCTGTTCGTCATTAGGGAAGCAGTATTTCCCCAGGGTGAGAGTTGCAGCGAGAGGAAAAACAGAGAGAAGACACAACAGGAAGATAGTGAGCTGAAATGGCAGGGGGGGGGGGATGAAAAAGTGATAGAGCAGGAAACAAGGGGCGCGATGGAGGGAGTGGGCCTGATGTGACGCTAAGCAACCAGGGTGAAAAAAAAGGATAATGGAGATGGATCGTCGTCTCTTCTCTCTACTTTCACTCTTTTTTTTTTCACGTAGACACAGTCAATCTCAAGTGAAGGTCGAGAGGGAGAGCAGCATGTAGATTATGCAGTAGAGTAGGCAATTCATCAGTGCCGTCGGTGTGCTAGCTCATTAATGATCTGAACTCCAACACACACTCACAGCTTATGTCAGCTGTCAGTCATGTTCTGATGGCGGATTGAATTCCCCTAAAGGCATCCGTCATTTGTGCTGCGCTAGTAACTATATTGCATTACTCCTTGCACTGCTGTGCCACTGGTATTCTATCTGAGAGTGGTTTTCTTTATATAGTTGCCGGTGATGTGGTGATACTAGGTGTCCTCACAGGCAGAATGTTTGCTATGCAGAAATACTCAAATTGCAGCATTGTATGTTTTATACAGTTGTTTTCTTTCTCTTTTTTATGTATGCCAAAAGTCCTGGAGCCCTAATGTATACTTTAATACCTACTCCGCCCACAATCACACCATGTTTCCCCAATAAATCCAACGGTGGCTGTAGTGTTTCACTATGTTGCGCAGTCAGACACTAATGTGTCACTTTGCAACCAGTTGATTGTGGTCGTGGACAATCCACTGACTAAACAGTAACATATGAATTATGTCATCGTGACGCTAATTCCTTCACTTTGACACTCGTGTCTAAACAATGAACTGACATGTATTCACACACATATGTCTGAGCTGCCTGGCTTTCTATAAGGCTACGCGAATACAGTATCATTCAAATGTCATCAGTGTTCGTGTGAGAATGATGGATGGAAAGGAATGTTTCACAGAAAAATGTAATGCTTCTCTAAAGTATCAAAGGCATCATTTTATGTAAAATCTAGACTCAAGCTTTGCGTCAAATTGTCAAGAAAGTAACACAACACGCGCGCACACACACACACACGACTGTGCATCCTTTGTTCCTACACGGGGGTTATATCAATAACAATCAATGTCCTATTCAAACAAAGATTTCTATTATCCTGTACGGAGTTTTAATTCCCCAGTTTTATTCAAAAGAAAAGATCAGTTGGCTAAAAGAAGACGATCATCACTTCCAGGCCCTCTGCCTACACAGTGCGAGTACAAACTACAGCTGGCCCCAGAGACAGAATCCAGGTCCAGGGCCAGAGAGGAGCCTTCCTTCACCTCCACATATAAAGTGACAAGCCGTTCTGAAGAAGCACACTGGCAGCTTTAGGAGCGACTGCAGTGTTTACGTATGATCCGTGTTGCCCCATGTGGGAACAAAATACATCTGTCAGTTTAATGCTGTCCAGGACAACAGCACCACTAATTAAGCCTCGAAAAGCACCCCTAGAGTTGAGTCATCGCCTCTCGAACAGTCTCAACAAAATCATCAGATTCACAAAGATAGTGCTGCTCTATTGTGTTGCATTAAATTGTCCAGGAATTTCTAGTTGTCAAGTCATGTTTAGACCGTCTGTGTTCAGTTAAACATTCTGCCGTCTCACCGGCGCGTTGTATCATTGTATCATCAAAATTCTCAATAGTAATAAGGGAACCAGAGGGAATCATGCTTCAGTGTTTGCACTGCCTCCCTCAGCAGATGGCTCCACCACAGGAATGGGCTCAGAATCAACAAATAACAGCCCAGCAGCTTTCTTTCTGTCTTTCTCTCTGACTATCTCTACCTTTATGTTCTCGCCTTTTTCTTTTCCCTCTTTTTTTTTCCTGCAGTGTATGCAGTTCTGGGCCTAGATGAGCCACCCGGAGCCAGAAACCAGGATGGCAGTCAGCGAGACCTTTTCAGTCCTCCCACCTGAGCATCAAAGCCCTTTTGTGGGCGTTGGAGTGGGGACAAGCCGGTTCCATGTGCTGTCTCCTCCTCTGGAAGCTCAAGAAGGAATAGTTGGACAGAGAGAATGACAAGAGGATAAAACAGGAGGGAGACCTTTGTTTTCTGCAGGATGACTTGCATTATTTCTTTAGAAGGTGAATTACACGAAGCGCAGACAGAGAGACTGGACTTTGGAGCAAACAATGAAAAGGGACTCATTTTGATGCACCACATCACTCAAATTCTGGAATTCAGATAAACAGCTAACTCATTAACATAGTAGGAGTCACAAAGAATGACTTACGAGGGGTAGAAGTGGGCACAGCGCCTGTAAATATGCACCAGGTGGAATGAAAATGAGTCTGCATACAGAGCTAACAGACCGGCCTTTGAGTCTCTCCGCACAGCCAGCAGGGAGAGAAACCTGGAGGAGAGCTGGAGCAGAACAAATGACAATTACCACCAAAGTCTGGCTGACTAATGTAAAACAACGAAAAGAGCATCATTATAGAAGATTGCTGTTTTCACTGAAAGTCTCTCCTGTTTTTTATGTCAAGCCAAAGATAACACGGGTGACCAAACAAATGTCAGCTTCATTTGAGCTGCATAATAAACAAGGGGGCTCCTGTGATGCGCTCCAGCGTCATTCATGTTTTCAATGTCCCCTAAATTTAGTTATTGATCTCAGACGGTGGCACCCGAAGGCTTCTCATTACAAGTCGAATCCATAATGCTCTTTTCAAATCTTTGACAGTCATAAGTGATTCTTGTTCTCAAGGTTTATTCATGTTGACCCGCTGTTGTTCATTCAGGCTCATTCTTATTATTTATGATTTTATTAGCTATTGGTTACAGGAGACTTGAATTACATGTTGATCAGCTTTAATTAATTACACTTGAAGTTATTCTATTAGATTCTATTGAATTTGTTCTCAAATTCAATTAATACGAATTGAGAAATGAGTTCATGAATGCACGCGTCAATGCACATATTGAATTTGAAATCAGTCAGGGTTGAAAGAACACAGTATTTTGCCTTGTATTGAAAAATGGATATTTAACCTTTTGATGAAGATGAAAGATTGCATTTTGCTGGAGAATGTTCTGGGAATGGATGGTCTGTATTAGTGGTCATGTATGCTTCTCTTGCAGTAGTTGTATCAACTAAGTTGCAAATATTCTTCAAGAAAAGGATGATGATGTTTGGTATATACCTGACCTCTATGGCGATCAATGGATTGCATATTAGCAAAGCCTTAGACACCTTAGAGTCCAAGACGCCCTAGAGACGCACACAGGTCTGCACCTCACTGTGTTTGCTGTAAGTCTTTTGTCATATAAGGTCAAAGTAAAGCTCTTGACAAATCTTTTTCATGTCATCAGTCAAACTCTTTGCCCATAATGGCATTTCTGTTGGTCAAGCACACACACAGCATGTTTGCCACACACAAAGACACACTCCAGTATTCACCTCCATCTTCACCTCGCCAGGGAAATGCTGATGGTGCAGTCTCGTCTTCTCCCTTACCCCACACACCCCTTCTCTTTCGCTGCACACTTTTCCCTCCCATGAATTATGCATCTGATTAATTAGGCTCGTCATTACAGTATATGGTCAGCTGGAAACTCCCCTTTGTTCTAGTTCAAACACAAAATGGACCTTTTTCTTCTTCCCCTCGCTCCTGCCGTCATTGTCGGCTGTGTGTTATGGATGAGAGGGAGGGCCCTGGGTATTTGTTGTACCCCTCGGGATGTTGCAACGTATTGCGCGGGGGAATACAATGAAATAACAAGATAACAAGATAAAAGCCTCGTGTTGGACTTCAAAGCGGAACAGCTGCTTGAATAGAAGCCCTGTGAAACGCAGTCTGGGCCGTGGTGATTTCAAAGAACAAGTGCGCGTTCACGGAAGGCAGGGGCTCCAACACGATATGCAGACATGGGATGTTGCGTACAAACACACAGGTGTACATGTGACGGAGGGAATATATAAACACGTTTGTGCGCGCTGCAGAATGCACTCAAATCACACGGAATACTTTACCCTCACTGGAATGATGCCATATTAATCCGAGTCTAGTGGAACTGCACTGCCTTTATTGCTCTCTTCCTTTACAATGACACAGGCGTGTGTAGCACTAAGTAACCTAAAGGTGTAAATCTCCCATAAACCTGTGATTCCTGGCAGACCACAAGTCTCCCAGCTAAAGGTGCCGGCTGTGCAATACATTTGCTCAGCAGTTATTGATCCATGCTGTGCTCAAAAAGGTGGGCTGTCCTGGCACCTTAGAGACAGTTAAATGCACACATGGATGCTCTTACTCTCTTATGACAGGAGGGAGGGGACATTCAGGCATATTTCTCTGCAGATGCCACGAGCAAAGCTCACTTCGTCTCTCTCTCTCTGTGACACACTCACATTTTACAAGCTTTAATGCACTGCTCTCACACCATGACGCACTGGGAGGGTGTTGGGCGGTGGCCTCTGCCTTGTGAATCCTTTGGCCTCTCATCGATCCAGGGCTTCAATAGCTCCGTATTGATTGTCCCTCTTTCCTTGTACGGAGATCAGTCATGTACCTGTCCACTGATGCTCTGTGGCCAGCAGCAATGTCTTTTATGCTCGCCAGCAGTGAGATTATACAGACAAGTCAGCGATAGGCAAGGTTTAACGTGCAAGCGCTCTTATGCTAATTGGGTGGATGTGGCTCAAAGCGATAGCCTTTGAAAAACCTGGAGATTTAAGCATCCTTTAACGCGAGCTTCCAAACCTAGTGAGACAATGATTGTGTATGTGTGCTCACTGCTCAGCTGCAAGCAGTGTCAGATGGCATTACTCTGATGTACAGTATCTGTGTGCGCTTGTGGGTCTCAGTGTAGGTGTTTTTACGCCTGCATTTGTGTGTGTGTGTGTGTGTGTGTGTGTGTGTGGGAGTGAGTAATGAAGCGCTGGCTGTCTTGCGGATGCTGTGTAATCATGCAAATCAGCACCACGCTCATCCCCAGCAAGGATATTACAGGTGATGCCGGGCATTGAGCAAGGACGACCTCCTCTCGGCGGATTTACTCTGCGAATGGCACCACAGCGCTGATGTAAAGGATGACAGAGAAGGAGAGAGACACAAAGAAGGGCAGGCGAGCGTGGAGGAGATGCTGGATAAATTAGACACAAAAAACAAATCTCTGAAAAAAGCAGAAAATTTGTCATTAGTTTTCAGTTTAACTCCGAAGCATGTGGCATGGACACAATGACAGACATAAGAGGGAAATCATAATGGAAGTATTGTTTTCACACATGTAAACAGCGGATTTTAAAAAGTGTATCGAGTGCTATCAAGGTATTCATTTGTGTCCATAGGTGTGCATACATGGGAGTCGCAAGTATGTTGTGTCCAAGTGTGTGCTTTTGTGTGTGTGTGTGCGTGTGTGTGTGTGTGTGTGTGTATGTATATTTAGGGATGAAGTAAATGAGTACTGACATTTGCACTGATGTGCACTGAAATGGAAATTACAGTGCGGACTGACATCACCTGACTCTCACCTTAAAACGAGGGGCAGCTCCACTCTACAGCTCCACACACAAGCACACAAATATGTATACATTCATATACTTATTTTACACGTCCAGATAACGTTTTGTTTACATTGGGTTTAAAAGCTCATCTCTAGCTCCCCCAGCTCTCGCTTGATGTTTGATGCAAACACTGTTCAGAGTTGAGCTAGGAGGGAATTTTGGCATTTGGGGGCACTTTGGGCACAAGATCAAAATGTGTAACGTCAATATGTTAAATATCACACAGACAGAAAACGTACACAGGGCTTTGGAAATGTTTTGTAAGTCGTGCCATGATCTAAATACTCCCTGCTGACTGGCCCGACATAATTATTTCAATTTTCAATTTTCAGAATTGAAACTAAAAGCAAAAACTGAGCACATAACATGTTTGTCTAACTTTTTAAGGCTTAAATTCAGTGACATGACTAATGACTGATTAAATATTCAGTTTATCGTTGAATTTTATTTCTTTAAGATTAAATAGCTCGAAAGCTTTACTCCTGCTAATAAACATTTCATCAACATAACTGAGTCTTGTCTTTTAAAAAAAGGTGGAATTGATTCATGCTTAATGCAGGTATAAATATAAAACCTCAGATGTAAAAACTGCCAACAGATTGAGTTTTATGCAGTACCTTCAGGACAATATATCCCCCGTATTATTACAGCACAGAGCCTTGTGAAGGTAATGAGATCACACACCCCAGGTGAGTGGTGAACCGCTGAATGGCCTTCCTGGGCTTGGAAAGAGATGTTTGTGGCTGTCGAAAATCAAAGGGTAATAGTCCATTGTTAACACAATTCAGGGTCAGACAACCGTTATAAAGATATCAAAATATTTCAAACTTATCCTCAGAATGTCTGCTGTAGTGGTAGGTACATGACTGTGATTACACCAAAAAGATAAAATAAGTGTGCATATGCAAACACACACTCCTATTTGAATACTGCTACCATATGTTACTACTACTTACTCATGTTTGCATTCAAAACTTCAAACAACATACGGTTGTAAAGTGTTGCTCGGCAAAGCGTACTTCAGCTTAATACACAAACACGTACATACCAAAACTCGTTCCCAAAATCCTTTCCTGAGCATACAGAGTGGCAAACGGCGAGTGGACGTCTACTTTACTCTTTTTTTAGATGACTGCATACCATATGTGCGGGAGAGAGAAAATCTGCTACAAACCAGGGAGGACAAAAACAACAGATCTGTAACAAAATACACATGGCCCCTGAGAGAGCAGATCAAGGTCATGCTACACATTTCCAGCTTTTGTAAAACTAATAAACCAAAGAAATTAGCCTGCGGTGTCACTTGAGACCATGCGGCTAATAAAATACCTGTCCAAATTCCACCCAATGTGCCATGTTTAAATAGGAATAAGCCAATTTGGAAAGTCAAATTGGATTTTATTTGGAGTGTAATGAATTTAAATTGGAGTTAAGTGGGGTTTATTGTTTGTCATAGCAAATCTGTGACTGTCGAATTGTTCATCACAGAAGTCTGATTTGCTTTATTAGTTAAATCCATCAACATCAAGAATAAATAAACAATTTGAGAAAAGTAATTACCTGCAGTCACAACCTTTTCCACATCATCTTGGCTTACCAAAACACATCATTTAATTCTTCTATCAAACATTTATTTGAATTGCATCTTGTTATTATGCCCAACAATGAGAGATCCTAACTGAAGCTCACAACTGCAGGTGTTTTTAACATTATTTTGACAAAATAGCTTTTGCTTTGTAAACACTTTTGCTTCTTCTAATGTCACAGTAAATTATACTGATTCCTTTACACTTTGCTTGTAAAGATAAGCTAGACTCAATTTCTTGATAACTTGTGATTTACTTTTTCTTCAAAGTCACATTCAGGGACGTACAGAGACATTGATCACGATGCCTGTGGCCATGTCATATTTTTTAGTGGTCCGAGCTATATGGTTGTGGCTGTATCTTAATAGCAGATTTCAATCTAGTTGCTCCTAAGAGACCAAAACATCTGCTGGGAAAAGGAAAAAAGTGTTTACGGACTGACGGGACCAACGACAACAGCCAATAGGAATGCCCTCTCTCTGAAATGACCTATGATTGGCCAACGTCTTTCGTAACATGCTTGACCTCCTGAAGCCTAAACACAGAGCCAAGAGGAGGTGCAGAAGTTCTCTAAGACCATTTGAATTACAACATGCTGCAAACATATTATGGAATTTTTGCCCAATGATCCTGTAAATATACGGCCTACCCTAGCTTAAAATAGATTTTGCATTATTATCTGCCTTCAGTTATTTCCTCATGAAAATCTGAACTGAAGGTTTTTTTTTTTTTAGAGCTGTCAGCCACAATCATCAACAGCTGGAGTTTTCTCACTTTGCTCAAGCTACTTTGTCAAGCAACTCCATCCTAACACCTGCCCTGGGGTTCTTTCACATCTTGATATGATCGAGGAGACCTTTTTTCTCTGGACCCGAAGTCATTTCACTGAGAGTTTGCAACATTTAATGCAGTGTAAAACCTCAAACAGGTGGTCTGGGCTCCACTTTCAGCCAGCTCCGTAGCAATCACCAGATGTGACAAATCACACTGAAATCTGAATGATATAGGTTGATCGTGTCACATTAACATTCCTGTTTACAGGCAGTAAGATAAACATACATTTCCCTTGTCCTCTTTAATACAAGTGGCACTCAGTGGACCCTGGTCTCTTTACTTGTCTCTTGTTCTCTGTAATGTATGCCAGCTCCTTATTGACCTATTCCCATCTACGTCCAGTAAAACAAATATAGCCTTATTGACGTCCTTCTGATTACACTGAGGTCTGTTTGTTGATCCGTATGGAGCCAAGTACATAAAGGTAAGATCTTTTTTTATCTACTTCTATCAATCTGTGTTTCTTCCTTTGATTACTGCAGTGTCTCTAATACACCCATGATGTTGTCCTCTAACCACTTCAATAAGTAATGATAATGATGCCGTTACACTTTCTCAATGCCACAAAATTGTTTTATCAATGACTACGTTTCGATTCTACTTGGATCATCATCAGGTCAGAATGTTTGAAAAGTGGAAACCACAGCCATGTTTATACATCTTGCACACAAATGAATATATATATCATATCTATGATAGCAGGTGTGGTTCATCCGCTCTCATATACTGTGGTAATAAAAAACAATAAGCTAACAATGTGACCATTACCGGGAAACACCAAAATAAAAAAAGAACCCCTCTGGGCTCATGTTAAAATCTCCATCATTGATCTTCCTTCTTCTATACCAATCATTTAATAAATTCATCTCCTTGAAGCATCCCGGCATCCGCTTTTTCCTCTTTCCCCTCTCTCTTTCTGCCTATTAGTATCTGCCCTCACCTCGTCTCCCTTCCCTCCACATGAGCATCAAAGCCCCAGACATCAAAAGTGTTGCAGCCACTCATTTGAATGCAATTACCCCCTTTGCTCACACTAGTAAGACTAAATAACACACAAGCAAGCATGCATGAAATTTGTCAAAACCAGTGAAATGTGACAGGACAGGTTCACCATTTTTCAAGTCTGTCTTAAAACCTTAATCAATCGGTCGTATAAACACAGAAACAGGTTTTGTTTGCTATTATCATTCCTCCTATTCATACGGGCTATTAAGCAATCCCTTCCTTACTCACTTACCCAATCTCCAGAATTCTTTATTGGCATTGTACGTTTCTGCAAACCACGCAATGTCAACGTTTCTGAACCAAAACCTTTTTTGGTTAACACGTTTCATATCAGCCTCGTATCACGTTTGCAGAAACACACAATGACACAAAACTATTTAGTTAAGGTTAAAAAACACATCATGGTTTATTTTAAAATGATAGCAGTCAACAACGTAACTAGCGTAAATAAACAGCTACCACCATAAGCAGACTTTCTTAAGTAATACTACATAAGAAGCGTAACATGAACTCGTGGATGAGAGTCCTCTGTTTGTTTGACCCATCCACCAAACCTTCCACCCACCCACTGCGGACTTTCATACCACGTAACTTTCAATAATGGTCGCTCATTATATTATTTCGCTTGCTCTGTGCATCGCTCGCTGTTATGTCACTTGCTCCATGAGAATGCAAAAATGTCCACATTCAACTTAACTGTGGTTTGCAGAAACAGGCAATGCCAATATTCTTTCTTTACCCTCTACCTTAACTGTCCCTGTCTTTTTAAATGCAGACGGTGCAGAGTTTCATTTCACTATGGATACATCCTGTGCTCCAAGTGTTGGCTTCAGTTTCACTTCCTGGGCTCCTGTGGATCTACAACATATGTTCATGAGCTAAATGTGGAAACTGTTTCATCCGCCATTGGTGTTTATAGTAGCAATGTGACACACTCTGCTTTTCATTACTCATCTCACTGATGCGTTCTTAAATTTGTTGGCACTTTTGTTCCTAACATTCTCCATTTTGTTTCAACCTCATTCATCTTGCCACCCGTTTCTTGCAGTCTTTTGTCTGCAGTGTTGTTTCTCTCTTTCTTTTGCCCTCTAAGCTAGGTCTGTCTGACGGCGATATCGTCGCTGTGTACGAGTACAGACACAGACACAGCAAGGACAAAGGACAACATTTGCTACAAAGGAAGCCTTGGTGGCTTTCTTGATCCAGGCTGCAACAAAAGGCAGCAGCACTTTGACAACCAATGGGTGCTCAAAACACCATTTTCAGCAAAGATGGGAGAGTCTGTGATAACACACACACACACACACACACACACACACACACACACAGCAGGCTCTTAGGAAGACAGGGCAGACAGGCTCTCCAGTGGAGGAGAAATGCTTTCCCAGTGTGGGCCTACCCGCTCAGCAGAGCGCCTAATTGCAGTGATAAATATGAGATGGTGGAGATGGGAGACAAAGGCTCATAGGAACTCTCCTCACATGAACCTGGGGAGGGAGGTGGCTGTCTAAAGGGCTTAACACAGAAAAACATAGACTGTGTACACACACACACACACACACACACACACACACACACACACACACACACACACACAGGCACACACACATTAAATAAGAAAGTCCACTGAGGTACTAATGCACACTTGCAGCATACAAGCTAGAAAAACATACACAGAAAAAATAGCACCACTAAGATACTAAGATATACTTACTATGTACGATACTATGCTAGTTTCACCTCACAGTCTAAATTTCTTACATCCAAAGAATGCACATTTGAATAGCCAGAGGTGAAGACAGTAGATGCAGCAGGGGACCTTGAGTCTGCCCTGAAACTATAAGGCTGAATCTTGAGTTTCATAGTTATAAGGCTTGACTAGCTGCAATGACAATACTTTTCCAAAGCTAATAGGCTTGATTTAAAGCTATTAAAGTCGCAGTGACTCCAGTAGTCAATGTAACATGCAGGATAAGTTGCTTTTGCATGTGGTTTTGACTCTCTGTGTGATTTGTTTTGTCTCTGCCTTCTTCTCTTTCTTTGTTTGTTTCTCTCTCGCACCCCTCCAAAATATTGTAGCTGAATTCAGAATCCAACTGCTTTGCATGACAAATCTATTAAGCTGTCATGTCCAACCAGCTGAGAAACAGATGGAAATGAAAAGCAGAATTACAAAGTGTAGATATAAGAATGAAGCAGATAAAGAGCATTACATATTAAGAGTGTATTAATTCATGACTTCCCAAACTTTCAAAATACCAAGCTGAATACAGGAGGTAGAGGTAAATAGCAGTTATATAAAATGCCACCCTGTGCAGTCCTACAAGCATTTTAGGCTAAGAGTAAGTGCATCTTTTCGAATTGCAGTTTCAGATTTTGACTAAATTTCAGGCACATGAAGAAGACTTATTCTGTTTAACATATTCAGGCCAATTTATGTTTTTTTAAATTCACGAGTGTCCTCATAGTTTGCCCTTCAGTGTCAACCTCGTGTCATGCATAATTCGAATTTTAGTGCGCTTCTGAGTTGGAGCTGATGTTCGGCCTCTTTTTCTCACTGTCAGCGGGCTCACAGCGCAGCATGCATGAGAGATTACAGCCAAAAGCTGTAAACACCACGACCCAGCTCTAAGAGACAGAGCTTTTTAAGATGCAACAGGCACCACACTTTACCATTAAATCTACTCAAGACCTACGACGTGTTTCAAATATCTGGACTCAGTTGCTGCTCTTTAACCAATGACAGAGTTGATGGCTATTGACTGAACCATCCTCAACAAATATGCTCTTTAGTTTTGCATATTTACAGCACCATAACAAGCCGAGATAAGTAGAAAGTCAACAAAGCTAAAACCACACGCTCCCTGTTAGTGCACCACCTGACTTTAAATTAACTTTCATGTACAATTGCTTTGAAGTGCATGGAGATATTTCAAGGTTGCCATAATTAAAGGTCCAACTAAATATCAAATAAATAGATTGCATGAATAAAAATCTGCTGACTTCGTTGCTTTGGAGGCTCCCCAATTTGGAGGACAGATGATAAACTTTGTTTTGCACTTTCACAGCTGCAACTTTATTACAAATTCAGCTTGCAAGTTGCATAAGACAGTATTTGGTAACCTTATGTAACTTTTCTTTGGCGGGCACGATTCATTTTTACTCAGAATACTGACATTTTTGCTTAGTAAAAAATTGTAGTGAATATTTGGAGCTAGTGTTCCTGCTTGAATACTGCGGCTGTGTAATTCAATCTGAGCTGTTCTTGGCCACGATCATGAAGCGTTAGGTGGTGTTGGCAGGCTGCTTCCTGACTAACTCTCTGTACTCGTCATATTTTTATTCACTTAGGCAGAAGTCTTTTGCGTAGTATCTTGACACAGAAGGTTTGCACATGGTTAACGTTGTGTAGGTTTAGGCAACAAAAATCACTGTTTGGGTTATAAAAAAAACCATCATGATTTGGCCTAAAATACAGATGATTGTAATGTAACTTAAACTTTGGACGTAGCTTCATCGTAAAGTCCCACGAGATAACGCCGTCAGTAAAAATAACGCCTTTTGGTTTCACACAGGACACAAATGCCTACCTTTTGGGTAAAAGTCCTGTGTTTGTAATGCGTAGAGACACAGAGGGATGAGGAGAGGAGATGCTGAGCGCAGATAGAACGGTAGTGATCTCTCTCGTCATGGCGATCTAGTGACTGGATAAGAGCGCTCTGCAGGTTGCTAACTGTGTGTCTGCTTTTTGGGGGTGAGCAGGTAAGTGTAGGCCTACAGCGGGTTTTTAGAGCTCAAAACAGCCGCCTGCCATGGCAGATAATGAGGCTATTAGAGCAGTGAGAGTATAACAAAACAATAAAGGTGCTAGCTGGACATCAAAACAATGAGCTGAAACAATAACGCTCCATCAAGCCGAGGGGAGCTGCAGATTCTCTGTAGGTTCATGACTACAAGCGACCCCTTTCACATTATCATTGTTTTTTTCATTGTCATTTGATACATTTTTATCATAAAAACACCTGTAATAGCTTCCTTTTCTTTTTTTCTGTCTTGCAGGTAAAATAGAGGTCGGCAAGGTTTATTTTTTCCTGATGCTCTCATACTTACAATTCAGCAGTAAATGTAATAAGCGGATTCCTCTGAAATGCCGAGGGAGTTTTGCCAGTTTTCAAAATTGTTTTCATGTTAAGGGAAATTGCTGAGTTCTGAATTCAGACAAGGCAAAGATGTGACAGCTTGAACTGGGGTTTCAAATCTGTCTGTTGAAGAAACACAGCCCAGCATACGACTGAACCGCCTGAGCTCCCTTCGAATAAATCTTTCAAAGCGTAAACCAGTCGCTCAACACTGTTGCTGTATTTTTTTTTTTTTTTAACTATTATCTTACTAAACAGTAGGCCAGGTGTTGAGAAAACCAGTCAATCATCCCTCGCGATGAAAGCACAGCGAGGCTGAAACTAGCAGTGTCAGCACTGCTCCCAATCTCACAGTTTCAGCTGTCACAGCTTCTCTTACTCCGCTAATGGCTTTATGTTGCAGAGGTAAAGCGGAAGGAACGCGGAGAAGAGAGAGAGAGAGAGAGAGAGAGAGAGAGAGAGAGAGAGAGAGAGAGAGGGCGGGGGGGAGAAGAGGACATTAGCAATGATCCTCAGACAAGCTAACTCCCTTACAGACTCACTAGTTTCTGTGTGTGAGTGGAGAACACAGAGAGAAGATGGGTGGGTGCATTTACATGTCTACATATGTGCATATATGCAAATGATGTTAAATTCCATAAAAGCAAGCCACATCTAAACTATGACCTGAAACTATGACGCAACAACAAAGGGACGCTCATAAGAGAGAAAAACGCTTTAGAAGTAGTTTCAATTTCAGAGTTTAAATATCATCTGGAGATTGACAGCTACTTTCTCTGATCTTTTACAGTCAGCTCATTTCAGTGGCACCTCATTCATCCTTCACAACCTGCCTTTTATCTGGCTCTCTTTCGGGAGTCTGTGATACAATCAATGTGCCTGGAAAACTCCCTGGGCATTTAGCCTTGACGGCTAACAGGAGCTGGTTTCCACACACAACCTTGGTAAATGTGTGCATCAGGACAGACTCAGGTGTGGGTTCAGGTTTTGCTGACTGATGTGATTATATAAAACGGAAGAAAGAGATAGAGTGAGGGTAAAGTGTTGCTCCAAGAGCAGTGCGCCAAAGTGTTGACACGTTCATTCTTTGAATAATAATCAGATAAAACTGCATTCAAAAATAGAACACCACTCATTTTACTTCATTTTTCAACTCTTTAAAATGGAGCAAAATCTCTCAGCAACATTAGTTTCCCATAATACTCACTGACCCTTCAGGTTGTCCTCTCTAAGTGCATTATATGAAAACGCTACTAGGTTGATAACACTGTTTCACGGTCCGTGTTCCCTGCTTAAAGCAGGTCACCTCTAAACACATCAAAGACACTCATTAGGTGACAGAGCACTAAACACCCCTAATTGACGCACCTTTTGAATAAAAAGCTTCGTACTTCCCCCGGGAAGAAAAAAGCAACACCTCTGTGAAAACAAGTTGGATGCTGTCAGACGTTTCCAGTTCCTCCCTCTTGAGCCTGTAGACAAACACATTAATGAGACACAGCTGCTTGTACCTTGTTTATCAGACTGTTTGACAAAACTTTGGGGTGGCACCACAGTATTTCACTTGACTACCTTTTGACCTAATATCTTATATATAAATATATAAATGTTTAGACAAAACCAGGTGAGGTGAAAAAATGATCGTGGACCAAAAGGGGCCTTGATGTCTCCGGGCACGTTGTGTGTTGCCTTGGGAGAAAATCGACCAAATCAGTAAACTGACCTTTTATGTTGCAAGAGGTCACTTGTTTTCTTCAGGTGACAGAAGGCAAATCAAACATTTGAGATGACAGGCCACTTCTTAGACCTTGCAGAAAACTGAAGCAATGACATATTCACTAAAACCTACTTGTTTGGGCTCGCATCAAGAGCACTCACAGTCTCAGAGACACATGCACGCTTACCGCTCAACACACACACACCTCCACCCTCCTGCAGTGACATTTGAAGGACAGGGTGCCTGCAGGGAGAGCTGGTTTTGAGAGGTTAGATGAGGTGGATGGCTGGCTGGTTGGGGGTGTGAGGTAAACAACACCTCGGAGTTCAGCGTGCATGCCTAATGTGCTCTCTCGCACTGCCGGCTCTGCTGGGCAAGGCTGCCGATGACAAGCTGTCTGGAGAAGTCTCCTGCTCCTGCAGCCTCTGCACTACCTCAGTCTCTGACACTGTCTGTTGGCTTTACACCGTCCAGCTTTCTACATTATCTCTGTACACGTCCTGCTTTTGTCCCTGTCCTATCACTGGCTTTCCTTTCCCTGCTCTAGACTGTTTGGACTCAACCTCTTTCCCCCCCCTTTTCCCCCCCTTCTCTCATATCAGATACTTTTAATTTAAATGTAAATAACAGGTATTAAGAGAAAGACTGAACCCCAAAATGTCATTAAAACATAATTATAACTATCTGAATAATGTGTTGGAAGAAATATATTTTTGTTGTGGCTCGGACTGATTATTTTTTAGTGGTTTCATAGCAGCAGTCAAAAAACAATGGGGCATTCCCTTTAACTTTGTACAATTTTATGAAATGCATACTAATGGTATAATCATGGTCACTGGCAGCAATGCACACATGCAGATCAAAATACAAAGATATGTACAAATGTGAATTGTACACTCTTAAGGTGTGTTCAGACTGAGGGCAAAGCTAATTTTAGAGGCGGCGTGATTGCATACAATTTCACTGTAGAGAAGGACATAGGTTTGCTCAGGGCAGCGTGAATTCAAGCAAAATTGCGTCCACACCAGGTGAAAATGTTATAACTTTAGCAAAGAATGTGTGTTTATCCCGAGCTGTTGCACTCCACTTTGTGAACGTACAGAGACAAGAGGGGAAAAAACGAGTCTGGAGGAAAACAAGAGAAAAAAACTTTAGATCCTCGTAAATTGGTCTGATTCAGAGGTGTAGCACACACGTCACGTACTGTACAAAGGCAGACTCTGCTCACAAGCAGCTGGTGCATTGTTAGGTTGTTATAGCTAACATCTGGACTGTGGGTGCATTGGCTGTTTGTAGCATATAAACACTCCAGCAGTCTAATTTGTGCGGATAAAGTGAGGTGAAAATTTGCTCTGGGTTCAGTCTGAACACACCTTTACAGCTATCTTTAAAAATTTACCAGTGGTTTTTACCCCCCGACCTGAGTTCAATAACCTCACTTGTTCATAGTGTCCAATTGCAGCCCATCTCTCTACTGATTGGTCTCCGAGAGGGCAGAGGTGCTATCTGATTGGTGGTAAGTTCAGACAAGTAGAAGCAAAGCCAGACAGTAATGAATACTGTAGTATTCTGAGGAGATAAAAATCACATTGACATCATTTACTCAGGGCATACACATAGAACATTTATTGCTGCGTAGTCAGGCTTTAACCTTTGATGTCATATTCAGTTGACACAAGGATTTGTCTCAGAAAGATAGGAGGATATATCTTTGAAGCTAAAACAGCCCTTGGTTGCTTCATGTTTTCCCTCTTCAACCTTTAATCTAAGGTATCCTCACTGACAAACAGGACACTTCAGGAAAAGGCAATCACTTCACCTGAAGTCATAAACACACACGCACACAAGCATACACTCACACAACTGTCTTGACTATCACTCATTAATACCCAACACCATGTGGTAAAACATAGTCATCAAAGTGATTTTGCATGATAGAAAAAAGGTAAAACCCTCAGTTTTTCTCACATCACCTCATTCTTTTTGAGAAAAAAAAAAAAACTAAGGTAATGTTCAAAACACAAGGGATACAACAGTCTACCTCTAGAAATCAGGCTTAAAGATGCGCACCTCCTTCTTGGATGGAGTGATTAATCAAGCGGCAGAAGCCAAAATAAGCTTGCATTAAAAGATGCAAAGTTTTGTTCATTGTTACAGTGTCAGCTTTTGATGTCAAACTATGGTGTGAGAAAGGGTTGCTACAACATACTGTATGTGTGAAGAAAAGATGAGTGCATTAATGTGTCATTTCAAGAAAAAGCATACTGTATTGCAATCCCAGAACCATGCTTAAGACACACTAATGTGCTCATAATCGATATGTTGTGGTGTAACTCTCCAATTAAAGCTTTCATAGAGATGGTTTACGCTATTCATGTTTGTTTTTTAGCATAGGAGGCTAAAAGCAAACATAGTTCCCTGTGTACAGCCAGGAATGTCTGTGAGCTAGAATGATCCTCATGTGCTGAGTGAATATGGCTGTTCCCATCTCTGGTTGTCCCCTGGGAGTCCAACATTTGAAAAGAAAAAAAAAAAAAAATCCATGAGGAACCGGTGTTCCCAAAGAGAAATGTGCTGGAGAGAACAATCACTTCAGCGCACAATGTTAGTTTGAAATTTTTTGCTTCGTTGTTTTATACACCGTCCACACCTTAAAAAATGTTATAAAACTGGAAGCCACTGGCAGACAAAAAGTCCTAGACAACAAGTCAAAGAGATCGTATGGGTTAAATGAAATGGGGACAAAGTAACGGCAACACTTGCACGTGCCTATTCTCTTTTCTACAAAAATAGTGGAATAGAAATCACATGGTTATCACCCAACATTGACATCTTGATACAGTTCTGTATATAGATAAAAAAATCTTGGTTAAATGCAATTCCATCATGCAGTCAAGGTCCCGCGCAACTCTTGTGGGTTTGTCCATTCATCACAAATCCTTAAGCATGGTGAGAGGAAGGGGTGTCAAAAGGAGTGTGCTTGAAGTCTCACTTTATTAAGTAGCTGTGAACCATTTCTTTTGGTGCACACAAGGCTGCCCCATGCACACATTATTGTTTCTTCTGATGGGGTTTGTAAAGCTCCATCCAACCTAGCTCTTTCATACGCATCTTCTTCATGTTCGAGAGAGTGAGAGATGCTGGGAGATAGAAAGAAAAATAACCAATTTCACGAATCACTCCATGCACGGTTATACCTCCGCAATCTGTCAATTTCTTTTCATTTTTCGCTGCCACTCAAGACTAAGTTGACAGAGGCACAGAGCTTTGATCGGTCGATACCTATCTTCTGTTTCAAAAATACAGAGGTATAGTGAAGTGATGAGAATGATTTAATTCATGCCTTTTGATGCCCGAGGCAGTGCTCTCACACAGACTATGAGCACACACTCTTGACCTCTCCTCCACCTTGCGTTTTACTCTGAACTCAGCAGAAGGTCCTGTGCCAGAGTGAATAGGACTTGTTGTTTCCGTCTGCCAGAACAGATGGACATTAGATCCGCTTTCTGCTTTCCCAGCCAAACAAATGACCTGCCTTCTCCTTTCCCAGCCTTCCTTCCGCCTTAATATATTCTGCCATTTTATGAGCCTCCTCCCACTTACTTGCTGCACTGCCTCTGAGACATAAACGGATGAAAACAGTCTTTGTTTGCATGAAGGGCTATTTCAGTTTGGGTACTTCTATTTTTGCATTTTTAACCCAAGCTGACACCGGATAAGGGAAACGACAATAGAGCAACAACAAGACTCTTTCTTGTGTAAGTTTAAGCTCTTTTGTCTTTGCTCCTCTTGACTCCCTGATATGAATGGGTCTCCCGGTCTTCCAATGTGAGCAAAACCTTCCATGTCTACCCTTACAGGTACAGCCTCCAAGAGGGTATACGGCCTTAACTCTGCAGGCCACATCCTCACCAGTAGTCTATTACCAAGACCACTCCCCTAGGTAGCACAAAATAGGACATGGGCTTGTCACAAATGTATAGAAAGGGGTTGAGGGGGCAAGATGAGGGTTTGGTTTTGGAATACGGGACATCATGTGTCATCGAGCCTCTCTCTCACTGATGGAAGCAGAGAGAGTGAGAGGGACAGCTATGGGTTTAGATCCAAGGAATGGAGAGACAAAGAAGGAGTGAACAGTAGGTTTCATCTATTTTTCCGACAAGGCCCTACTGTTGTTTGGCTTGAGCTCTTCCCTTTGAACCCTTGCTCACCATCTCCTATTTCAACTCGTCCTTCTCCTCTTCTTGTATCAACTAATACCCCCGTCCAGGGGTTGGCCAAGAAGCCTTGGGGGTCCATAAGCTCCAAGCCCAGAATCTCCCTGCGTCCCTCCCTGCCCCGGGACGACAGCAGCATCCCCCCTTGGTCCAGGCTGCCTGTGCTGTTGCACTTCTTCACCCCCCCTCCTGGGTACACCAGGGAGCTGGGCGACAGCAGCGATGTCAGTGACAAGCTGCTCAGTGTCTCTGACAAATGTTCACTGTTGCCCGCTTGGCTGGAGCCACAACCACCAATTGATGATCCGATACCTATGCCCAGGTCCTCGTCTGAAGGGTCGATTGAGTCTTCACGGGCGTAGCCCGGGCTGGTGCTACCTCGGCCACTGCTCTGGCTACGCTGGTGGCCCCTGGTGGCCTGGAGGGTTAGGGCTGATGAGGGGCTCGGCCTTGGTCTCAGGGTCTGGACTGGGGAGGAAATGGCAGTGCTGTCTTCAGGCAACGGGAGCGGGCACACGAGTGGTAAGGGAGCTGTCGGCAAAGGCGAATCCAAGTTCTGTGGTGGAGAGACGCTGAAGCTCAGTCCCTCTTCCAGGGTGGTCTGGAGGCTGCCCTCAGAGCTGCCTGTAGCAAGGGATGAGTCACTGTGGGACGGATACTGAAGACAGAAGGAAAAAAAAGACAAAGCCCATGAATCCAACTCTTTTTTCATTTAGAGTGTAACATTATGTTATATATTTAAATGCTGATTAAAAACCAGTTTTCATAATAATTCATCATCTGCTGTCAGTGACCAAACTTCAGGCCATTTCTCACCCAGATAAATAATAAAAATGTAATTATAAAAAATAATCTTCTTTTCTTGCTTCATCGTTTACATCAATCTAATGACTTCTTCAATCTATGCTTGAGCCTCTTCCGCAGTAAAACCTCACAACTATCTCTGTCCAATAACCTATTTATCTGTGTTTTGCCCCTCTCCTCCTCTCCCCCTACCTGTGTACAGAGCATCTTGCTATGGGCTCCTGGGGAGCGGAGCGAAACCCAGGAGTCTGGGGAGGTCAGTCTAAGGCCCCTTGACAACCGTAGGCTCCTACTGCGGGGAGGTGCTGGGATGGCTGCTCCTGCAGGGTGGAAGAACTCTGCAGGCAGATGGAAGAGAGGAGAAATGCCACTGGCTCCTCCTCCTCCTCCTCCTCTGTTTCTTTCCTCATTGCTGCTGCTGGAAACGCCACCTTGAGGAGGAAATACACTCTTTCCATTTTCATCCTGGTGTCAACGCATGGACTGTGTACATCTTTCTTGTGAATATCCCTTACATGAATGAGAAGGATTTTTTTTCATCTAAATATTGTATATTAATAATAGCTAAGTCAGCAAGCTAAGCACAACCCTTGCAGGTGGATGTCGTGAGTTGATGCTCTGCAGGGCGTTGGGTAAAAGGACCAGCTGTTTCAATATGTTGATGTTTTAATGTCAAGTGTGGGTCTGAGTATATGCTTTGTGATGCCATTTGGTTTAAAAATGAAGATCCACTGAATAAAAAAAAAGGTATGTTAATACCTTGCACCATCTGCAGATCTACACAGATGTGATGCAAATCATATCAAGCTATTCAAGTGCCCTCTGTATGCTCACTTCCTCAAGTTTGAGAGGTACATTTCTGGGACATATATAGTTCCTCCTTTAACCCTCTTTCTGTGAATATCATTTTACAATATTTTCTCTTTGATTTTCATCTTGGAAGCAACAACTTGGCTTTTGTTTATCAAAACCCTGTTATTTCTAGTACATATTGTGTCTTTCCTGTGCTACAGTCAATTTTACCCACCATCTTATTTGGCATGTAAGTCACAAAAACAGCAATACATGAAATCAAAAATTAACTAGTGGTACAAATACATATTTTAATCTATTGGTAGTAGCACAGTGGATTTACTTTATCTGGTTGTACTCACCAGGGCTAAAGTGAGGTGAGCACATATGTGGTTGGTGTGTTTGCATCTCCTTTTCCTGCAGTGCAGTCTCCACCTCAATGCCAGTGCTGATGGCCCGGCAGAGCTGGCCCAACCCCTGCACCTGGCTCTGCACCACAGTCCGAGTCTGGTGGCCTCCTGCATGACTTCCTCCTCCTCCAGCCTCTTCTGAGCTGCGGGAGTCACTGCTGCAACTTCCCTGGAAGAGAACAGATGATCTCACATTGAAGAGAAAGTCTTTTCCAATAAATCTCCAGGATAGGTTAATCAAGTAAGTGTTTTTCTTTTTCAATTTTGAATAGAAGATAAATTAAACATGTTGGGAAAGGTTCAAAATAAAAACAGAGAGAATTTATGTGCTGAACAATGATTTGACGAGTGTGTGAAAAAAAAGCTTAAAACGACAGCAAGACATAAGCTCTTATTTCTTCTGCAATGGACAATTTAGGTTTAGGATTAGCATTATATTTTGTTAAGTAACAATTCCTGGACCAAGCCTGATAGAAAATGAGTACAGCAAAAAACAGCCCCTCTGGCATCCTGCAGATATCAAACATGGCCTCTGTTTCACATCATCCCTCGGGCTTTTCATTTAAGTGCTAGTGAAAGGGTGAGGACCGATTATGAGCTAAAAGAGCCCAGTATTGTCATGTTAATGTTAGATATTGTAACAATAAATGTTTGGTTATGAATGTGTCAGTTTGTGTGATGGCTGCAACAGCTGGAAGCGGAAAGCAGGAGGTAGATTAAGGCAGGAGTTCCGCTTTGTAAGCTCTCACCTCGTACGTTTTAATTACCATCATGTAGGGACTGCAGAACCATTTAAGTGTGTTTGTGCGTGTGTGTGTGTGTGTACGCTTTTGTGCTTCCAATAGTGTATTACTGTATCTCTGAGTCATTCAGTCCTAGCCCCTGAACAGCCCCCTTTCAAACGGGCAGCCAACCACACCCAAACAAACTTCAAACAGCCTTGCCACACATGCTGAATGCAACACACACACACACCTACACACACACTTTTATATAGCAAACAGTGTTAGACAAATGAAATCCCTAACCTTAGATCCTTTCTCACCTTGTGCCTTTCCTATCCCTTCCCTTTTCCCCCTTCTCTAATGAGCAGTGTTTCACAGCTAGCTTGGTGATAGCAGGCTTATCTGGCTATCCAGACCCAAGGAGCATTGCCCCATTACAGTGGAGGATATCTAGGAAGGACGGATGATAAGGGATGGAGATAGAGGGGCTAGAGGGAGGTGCAGAGAAGGTGTGCAATTACCAGAGGGGTAGCACTGAGAACGGACAAGCATGAAAGATAAAGTCGGAAAGGGGGAGAGTGGGTGCAGGAGAGGGAGGTGTGGGAGCCACCCAGGACAGCAACTAGGAAGAGCCTAGTTTTATTCATGAGAAGAGACTGTGGATTCTTCAAAGACAAGATAGTTTCCACTGATACACAGAGAGAAAGAGATAAAGGATTCTTTGGAACCTAAGGTTTGTACCTGTAATTCACAAGAGAGCCTACAGCATAGCCATGAAACAGATTTTATAATTGCTATTTGTTTTGTGTTGAAATGAGTATTAAAAAATTATCTGTGAACTTCTGCCATTGTTTGTGCTCATCCTCTTGGGGGATTGCGACATAGTGCCGGTTTACTGATCAAAATAGTGGGCATACCAGAAGTTAACCACTGTGAATTTATGTTGCAATGGGTGTTATATTGTGTACTGAAGCTTTTTCTTTCTCAAAAGCTTATTTATTTACACAAATAAAAGTTATACTAGCATGAAGATTTAATTGGCCTCAACATTGTGTGTAAATTTGACAAGCAGGTATACTGCCCAACTAAATTACTGTGGCGCTGACAATAAAGCAGTTGCTCTCTCCCAAGCTCTCTGTCTCACATTCATTATTCAGTATATGATAGTTATTATGATGATCATCATTTTATTAGAATTTTTATCTGAGCATCTTATAGAGCAAATACTGGGTGAAGCAAAACAAGAACATCTTTGCAAATTGCACAGTATTACCACTGATCAAAGCTCAGATCTATTATTATCTTTGTAAAAAAACAACATTTCAATTTCCTCACACTGTTTTTCATTTTGGCCTCACAGAAAATGAGTCATATAGGGATAAGGGCATATGTATATCAGTACTGCATATTGTACTCCATATTTTGCAAAGGCTTTAATTAAAGAGAAGCCTCAGAAGTGTATATTCTAATCTTCCCATCTCGCCACTCTGCTCATACCCACCTTGCCCTCTCGCGCCAGCAGCAGGTAGGCAGTATGTTCGTCCAGGCTGAGGTCATCTGGCAGAGCGGGGGATGAGGACTTGTCTGACAGTTGCTCTGATTTCAGCGATGCCTGCTCTATCTCCGCCATCCTGATCTGCTGCAAAAACGCACCTCCGTTATTCATGTCGTAAAACAGGAAGGGATCGTGAATAGGAACAACAAAACAGTTCAGACTTCCTGGAATTAATTTATTAGTGCATAATATATTGCATGATTTATTCTAGGGTTCACAACAACCAGTATCTTACATCTTTGTGTACATAGATATTACATTTCAAAAGGATCAGCAACAATGTTTTGAAGAGGTCTCTCATGACTCCTTTGTTTATACAGCATCTCTTTTAGGCCGATATGAGCTACACAAACAAGATAAGTAAAACCTCCCCCACGTTTCGATACGCTTCACCAAATGTTGACAATTCAAGGTGGCCAAAAAGCTGTGGCACCTGTCTGTAAAGAGAACAGGGTGAGAGATTTCAAGAAGTAACAACATTGCATTGTCATCATTAATTGAACAAAATATGTGAAAAGAGAGGCTGAATGAGAGCGCGAGAGGCATTTATCCAAGCAGTGCGTTACAGCCGGTGTATGCATGTATGTTTTTTTGGTAAACACCTGCAGTATCCGCATGTATATGTAAGTGGGAGTGAAGAGATGCTCTTTTTTTCCCATCAAGAGTGGTGGTGTAGCTGCACCAGAACCTCATAATTCTGCCCTTATAGCCACCTGAGTATGTTTTCAAACACAAGTGAACGTTAAAATGTTGCGGTGTGTTTGGTAACGGTGTCTCATAGTCCTTGTCGTACTCTCACACATGTACATCAATCCTAAAGACACAACATTACCAGACACAGAATAATTGGGAAGTGACAACAATTACATCAATTGTTTCTACCTCTCTCTCTCATTTGTTCCAACATTAGCTCCAGCTAAGTTTGTTTCATCAGGTAACTCAGCTCATAATGGCTACTGAATTGGTTTTAAATTATCGCTGCATGAGCCTCCTGGGAACTCAAGCTTCTCGGCTGACACACTTCTCTACCTTTCCCATGGCAACACAATTTCAAAACATACAGTAAACAGTGAGTTGGAGTGGAATTTCAGGGTTCTGGGGGTTCTATAATAAGCTCAAGCAGTGTTTCTTTAACCAGAAGGAGCAATAAATAGCCAGAGAGAAGCATTAAGAAGGGTACTTATTAAAAAGGGCCCAGTGAAATCCAATGGAGAGAGGCCTGTTAGCGATATATATTAACACGTACCCGTATGAGAAAGACAAAGAGGATCATAGAGAATGATTCACAGACAATATGTAGCAGTAAATTACCGTTGAACAAGGAGGGAGGAAGAGAGAGAGAGAGGGAGAGAGAGAAAAAAAAGAGGTACGGTGGGATGAGGCAAGGAAGCAAAGCAGACGCATAGTATTGAAACTCATTAATTTAAAGGCGCGCTTTGCAGTTTTCCTGCTTTGTCTCAGTATACCGGCTATCCCTAATGCTGCTATGTGACAGTACCATATCTGCTGATTTGCTCCGTCTCTCAGAATTGGGTTGTAAATAGCTTCAAAAAGGTCCATGTGAGTCATCGGTTGGTACATTCATCAGCAGGTAGTGGAAACTACAGCCTTGTCTCTCTGTATTCCTTTCTGTTTATGAGCCTCCAGGTACAACGGAAAAGGCATAACGGGTACAGGAGGACTTGCTACACATGTGCTTCCTAGGTAAGGGGACTCAGGCAAGAACTAATTGAAAGTGTCCACCGCAGCCTGAGAGCGAAGAGGCAAAGCATTGTTTCATTCAGCACCCCGCAGGGAGGCAATGAAATAAAACAAGGAAATAAGCATGACTGAAATTTCATGACCACATGGCATGACTCATGCCAGTGTGGGCATGGTAAGCAATAATTCATGTAAAACAAGTGCACCAGCAGTCAGATGATAAGTTACAACACACAGGTAAAAAAACAAACAGGCGCACCTCCTTATTGCTGTCTACCACAGGCTTTTTCACTAGAAATCCTACACAGGTAATTCAAATGATTCGCGAACTATTTCAATGTTTGTGTCATAGTTGCATCAATATATTCATTTGTGTTTTCTATCAAATGCTCAATGGTGAGATGCTGCACCTCTGATGCAGAATCTCTTAAAATAGAGTCAGAGAAATGATTTTGCTTGAAAAGTGCCTGTTTATGCAAGCAGCTGAATAAACGTCAAAGGCCTTCACTACTCTAATAAACAGTTCCCTGCAGACTCTACTGTAGTCAGTCTCTTATTAGGCAGTTACTTGATGAATAACTGTCACACACACTGCACCCAGGTGTCCCGCTGCGCCTTTCTGCCCCCTTAAACACAATGTCATTGTACAGAAGCAGTGAAAGACTCATCTGTCTGAAAATGGCCCACACCCACACAGGCTCTCTCTCTCTCTCACATACAAACAAACAATATGCAAGTCTGAAGGTTAAAGGACATTGGGAAATGAATGACAACAGTACAGGGTCAGGTACAGTAAATCAGAGATAGATAGAGGGATAGCCAGAGGAGCAGAGGGACTGATGGGAGGAAGAAGCATGTAAAAGAGCGAGGGAAGATTGATGGTTTGACAGCATCTGCAGACAGGCAGAAAGCAGGACTGACAGGTGAGGAGGTGTAGAGCCCAGTTATTGCTTCTTCTGAGCTGACCCGCTGCACTTTGTCATTCTGATGGAGAACACTGCCACAGGATAGTATGAGTGTGTTTTATGCAGGATCTCCTGCTTACAAAATACCCCAAAATACAAGCACAAGTCAAGGACAGTGTTAGTGCGTGCATATAGGCATGCATATCAGGAATGGTTGCATGTGTGTATGCATGCAACGGGCCTCATTAATACACATTTCTGCACATATGGAAATTTCTTGTGTTCAATAAAGGGCTGAAATTCCCTGTCATACTGCATCACAATAGCGCATACAGTAGTTTACTCGCTTTATAAAGCATGAACTTCAACAACACTTCCTATTCAAACTGCTTTGTGTGATGAATGAAGCCCTGTGTTTGTTTATGTCCATGAAAGTACATGCAAATGCATGTTCACGTGTGCATCCCTCAATGTGCATGCACATAATCCGCTCCCGGACATCATGGTTGTGTGCATGTGTGTGTGTGCATGAATGTGTTTTTCTTGTATATGTGTGTGTGTGAGTGTGTTCAGAGTTTCAGGACTACTGAGTTTTACTATTCACTGGTTTTGCATAGTAATAGTTTGGTCAGTTTTTGTAACACAGTTGATGCAGGCAAAAATGTGTTTTTCCTCACAACACACTGGGCAATGAAACCCCTTGTGTGTGATTGTGTGATTGTGTGTGCATGTGTGTATATACTATATGTTTGCTTATACTGTTTTCTGTATATTTTTGTAGATGTGTATACATACGGTATGTGTGCTAAAGAAGGTCTTATTTCTCGTTCACTCTTATTTCTTAGTTTCTACGTTCATAACTATTTGGTGCTTGCATCCAGTGTGAATTTATTTTAACTTGTCCCTCAAGAGTATTTTCATCCAACCCCTGGGGCCATGTTTACCAAGCATCTCAAAACAAGAAATCACTCCTAACGGACCCAGACTTCTCAGAATAATTTATCTTTTGGTCCTAATTTCATGCAAAGGACTAAAAGCATTTTATAAATCAAGATTTGTAAATGTTTCTTATCTTTGTAATTATCCGTGTCGGCAAAATCTTAAAATTTACATTTATTTGACAACAAGAAACTGCGGGTATGACATCCAATTTGGGTCCCTCACTTCTGCGACTACATTAATGTATTTCAGAGCTTCAAAGCTGACCTGGTTCAAAAACAAGATAATGAAACAAGAATTGGTATGTCTGTTGGTAAGATGCCCTGACTGAACACAGCAACTAAACCATGGCCTTTTTCAAATACACTATGTATACTTCGTCCTCTCTGTGTCTCTGTCTCTCTCTCTCTCTCTCTCTCTCTCTCTCTCACTGACTGAACGCAGCTGTCAAGCCAAAGAGTCACAGCAACAGCGAGCGAGGAGGACTGCAGCTTCACCTGTGACACTCTTCAAGGGGGAGTGTAATGTTTGCCTGAAATGTGCCTAGATTTGTTGTTGGGCTGATTTTCATAAATAACATTGATAAACATGGTCATACAAGTGTCCATGTCTAGCAACATGGTTGCTAATGTGCCAATACTAAAGTGGTATTGTTATAAATAGATTAATATTCTGAGGTGGGAGTATTACTAGTATTATTACAACAGGTGACATATTATGTGTGACTTAAAGGAGTGATTCCGATATGTTGGACAAATATTGGCCTCCAGATTGGTCCAGTGAAGCTCAGTAGGTTGAGCCTGCTGCTAATGGTGATGTTAAAAATGGATGCATCTATGAATGGTACTGTTGAGAGTTGTGTCGGACAAATATATGGATGCCTTTGGTTCTGTTTCTCTTCTAAATTTAAAACACAAGGATGCATCTAATATCTTGAGCTATTGCCCTCATCAGGTGTATGAGTGTGTGTGTTTGCTTGTGCTGCGTATATGTATATATATATATATATATATATATATATATATATATATATATATATATTCATTCATGTGTATTCATGGCGGTACCTCTTGTGGATGGCCCTTGCAATCTCTGCAGATGGGTGGAGGAGAAGAATAGTGGTGGAAGACAGAACCGGAGAGGTTGTCGATCATCAGCATCTCCCCCTCCAGTGTATCCTTGATCAGAAGAGATACGCTGTCCAGCCATTGGCTCTCCTGGAACACATTCACACACACACACATACACACACACACACACAAACACACACACACAGACACAAAGACACACACACGAGACGCAGGCCAGCAGACCAGTATTGCACGCAGGTGCAAACATGTGCACATGCGGACATGCGAGGACAAAGAACACGCAGGGAAATGCATACACCATAGTGAGGGTTATAAAAATGTCAGTGTGCACACGCAGGTATGCTTTTATACTTAATGTACTCACACACATTTGTACACAGTCACACATGTGCATATTCACCCAAACCCATGTAGAGCTCACATTATCTCTAAAATGATTCCATAAAAGTAAAAGAAAAGCATCTCAAACACCTCTGTGTCGGAGATAATGTACAAATAAACTAGAACAAATCACCCTCTCATACTTCGTTGGCCTTTAGGGCTAAACACAGCTCGCTTTTGGTAAAAGGCTCCTCAATAATATGACTCCAAACCCTCATTAGCCAAGTAACACATCATTTTACTATCAAAGCCTTGAGCACTGAGAGCGGTGCTGATGATATATCACCTCAATTAGGCTGTTCAATACCTTGTTGAAACAATTTAAGATTTAAGCATTTGCTTTGTGCTCAGGGTATTATTAGGTTTAAAGCAATTTAGACTGAATCAGTCAGGGCTTTTTATGTGACTTAAATTATCCTTCCTTGCTTGAATCTCATCTGCCAGATTGGTTTCTGGGAAAACCAATCTGGCAGGAAAAAAAAGGAAACTACTTTAAAAATGATTTCTGTGTTTCTTGGGAGGTCACATGTGTTTCACAATGAATTAGATGCATTGTGCCTGACTGTAGCACATTCATAACAGCCAGAATAACTGTATTATATCAGCAGATATATCCAAAAGGGTACTGTGAAACAAGGTCACTCCTCTTCAATCCCCACACAAGCCTATTTTCATGACATATTTCTACAACAACGCTCATCGGACTATACTTAGATATCTTATGCAAACACACATTTCTGACTCAAACTGTTATATTACAATCACTCACGGCTCGTGTTTTGAAAATGAGGGGGCTTAAGGATTCAAGAGATAGGTTACTGTACGCCTTCACTATAAATATACCTAAATCATGCTGGTTTATGAAACAGTGTTTTCATAAACCAGTTTTAGTGCCGCATTTTGGCACAAAGACAAATCGGCAGTAAGGCTGACTCTGCCATATCCAGCTCTTTTAATACACGTATTTGTAAAAACAACAACATTTTTCTCTCTCAAAGAGACAGTCCCAAGATAAACCATTCTTCGTAGGTGGAGAACTTGATATATATAAAAAAAACAACGTTTGATTGACTGTGGTGGCTTCCATTAATAACTGTATTAGTGGGCAACAATGGGGCCCGTCTCCTGGGAATGGAAGTTGAGAGAGAGAGAGAGAGAGAGCTGAAATTAATTACTGCGTCTATCTAACTGTCACTGGCTCAGCTATTATCTCTCCTCTCTTATTCCCTTCCTCTCTCCCCGTGTGTCGACTTCCTACAGTGTCGCCTCTAGTCCCTGTGCAATATATTGCCAGTGTTTCACCATAGAGTCGAAAATGACTTTTTCAGTGTGTATTATGGCACATTATAGAATATACTAGTTGTAGCTGCCATCTTTCTGGAGCTCTTGAATTCTCCATATATCATCAAGACTCATTCAATCTATCTGCACTCTTTGAGTATACACACATACATTTTACAGTTTGAATGGCGAAAGTATAGTATAGAATATTTATGTTTCTAAATATAGCGTCCCCAGGAAAATGATTTGTATTTGTTGGCGTAGCTACTGATAACATTATGACGATATGTGGAGATTCACGAAATTTTAAAGCACCATAGGAGAAAATGTCACACACACACACACACACCAACCCTAGGACCTGTGCTCTGAGTAAATTGCATTGGTCTGCCAGATCCCTTATTGCATCACTTGAGAGACTGAGAATGAGATCGAGAGAGAGGGGGAGGATGATGCCAGTGTGTTCTCCCTGTTCTGCATTAAGTGTCTTTGTCACACTGAGCTAAAAATGACTCAATGCAGCCAACTTTAGCTCTACAAAGGTGAGAAGCTCTTTGTGGCAGCCGATGAGTCATCTTTATGTGTGTTTCCGCACGGATATCTCAGACTATCATTGGCAATTTCATAAAGGGCAGCTCTGCTGTCAGACTGCGAGTAGAAACGAGAAACCATCTACTCTCACACGCTGATGTGAAATGATCATCTCACAAATGTAACCGGCGCATGTGTGTCTTCAAACTCTTGTAGTCTCAATGTGAGCACTGACATGTTGGTAAAGCTTAAATGTAAACTCCATTGAGAAAGCCGTTAAAGTTGTTCATCTTTCCTTGCTATGACTGCAGCGAAACACAAACAAAAACATACTTAGAATTGAAATATACGGCCTAGCCTTGACTTTTATCTGCCGAATATCACTCAAGTAGTTTACTTGTAATTTCGGAAATGCCTTTATTTCCAGCCTAATGTTTTCGCATTCATAATAATTGATTTCTTAACACAACTGCGCTTGTATGTTGCAATTAAGGCGCAGCTTAGTGTCTCTTTCCCTCTTTTTATTCCCTCACTTTGTGTAAATGTTTAACCTTCCTTGCCCCTTCCTTCTCACAAAATGTGTAAAAGAAAATGAACAAAAGTTCAAACAAATTATACAAAGAGATTAGTTAAATGACGGAGTGTAATCACGCAATGTGGCTGTCAGTTAATTTCACAATAGGAAACAGAACAATGATTCCCACTCTCCCATGTCAGCACCATTCAAACACTGTACAGAAATTACTGCCATATTGTTTACCCTTTTTGTATTCCTCCAGTTTGTGAACGAAATATGTAATTTTCTCTGCATGAACTAATTTATTGATACTATGTTAAGAGAAGCAAACTGACAGGCAGCCAGACAGAGAAACAGAACTGAATCTGTTTGCACGCATTAAGATATCAGGATTGCATTGCGCTTTCCATAACTCCTTACTATATATTGTAATCGGCTTGACGCATCCCTATTTGCAGACCCACACATATACGAAATCAGTTAACAAACATAAGAATACTAACACCTTATCACACTCTCTCACACACACACACACACACACACACACACACACACAGAAATATACACACTCACTTGTGCTGGTGAGTACAGGGTTCGGCTGGAGTCACGGGAGTTGTACGCTCCCGAGTGTGCACTGCCTGCTGAATGAAGCATCCTCCTCACTCCTTCTCCTCTCTCTCCATATCCTCTGTCATGTCCCCCTGCTGTGCCTCCAGGTCCAGCAGCAACCAGTCCTTTATCCACCCTCCCACCCCCGCAGCCGGGGGCGCCCATGCAACAGAGGGTGCCCTGGGCCAGCTCCAGCTCAATTTCTGCATCCATCTCCGCCTCCTCTTGGGCCTCCTTGTTGGAGTCGTCCAGGTGCTTCATCAGCACGGCCACCACCACATTGATGAGCACGAACTGGGCGGTGAGCACGAAGGAGACAAAGTACATGGGCGAGATAAACTGAAGGCTAGGGTTGCAGGCATAGTCCACATCACCGGCGTTGTCCGGTGGGCACTCCCGCAATGTGTCCTGGTGTCATAAAGGAAGAAGATGAGGAAAAAGGTCAGGATAGTGCTGGGTCAGCAGACGGAGAATGGCCATGTAACAGGGGACGGTCCAAGAGTCAAAACAGACAAGCTAAAAGGAGTACAAAGGTTTCTGGATAAAGCTCTGTTAAGATAACGGAAGTGAACAAAACTATTTTTAAACAAATTTAATACAGCAGCCCTGCAACAACTTAGAATTACTTACATTTAACATTGTTTAAGCAACAACAAAAAATCCTTATCTTGACTACTGATACAAAAATGCAGAGAAGGAGAAAAGTCAAGATCTAAATGTAATTTTCGAATGCTGATAGCTCAGCCACGCCGCTACGCAATGAAAATTGGTATTCATATTGAAAATGTTTTAGGTAATGGAATGCATCTAGCTCTTGTTAACAAGGCTCTTTGCATTCATGACAACGTGTATAATCATTATACACTTAATTGTTTTGCCTCTATTCAAAACAACAGGAGGCTTTTTTCCCCTCTATTATTCTAGTGGTTTTCCACTCTGGTTAACATGCGCTCAGCGGAGTTCAGTCAGAGCAGAACCAAAGTGACAAGTGTTTTCTGGAGGAAGTACACATATCTCACCCAGGCTGTGACCACACATAACAATTTTAGCCCTCTGAGCTGAAGCTGGTCTTTTCTATTTAATTTGGCATGGCATTTACACACTTTGCTCCTTCACACACATTTCCCTTTTCTGCCGTCACTCCTTTTCCATCTTATTTCTGTACATCATTTTGGTCTTTATTCTTGCTAATCTCCATTTCCCCCTGTAGTTTACTCTCTAGAGAAAATAAATCTTAATAACTTGTCAGTTCTTTTAACCCCTTTTCCATCCTCTTGTATTCCCTCTTATTACAGTTCTGTGGTGCCTCCTTTCTTTTAACCTACCTTCCTCTCCCTCATGATTTCCACTCTTCCCTATCGTCATTGCACGACTGATTACCACTCTGCCTCACCTGCTTCTTACTAAACCAAAGTAGGTCTACCTGTCTCACAGCCCAGGTAGTAATTTGACAGCAAAGAGATGACAGAGATTTACTCTGAGAGGTTGCATCTGTGGCCCGCTGGTTTGCTTCATGGCCCGTTACCATCCACACTCCCTGTATCCAGTGTGTGTTTAATGGTCCGCGCCTGACGACGCGCACCAGCATAATCTCTTTTCCCCTCACAGCCCTTGGTGTGCGGAGGAGTGGTGATAGCTGCTGGTGGGAGTAGATGTGTGTACAGGGTAAATTGGTATTTTGTGTGTGTGTGTGTGTGTGTAATGAGGCACAGTCACTCCCCTGCCTATCAGTAAGAAAATCTGTGCTCCCTGTGCTGAGCAAGCACATTTTCTATTCATCAGAGTATCACAAGAGTGGAAGTTAGGGTGGATGAGAGATATAGAGGAGTTTTTTTTCTCTTGTATTTCTCAGACCACCTCTTCACTGATTTCTCTAGTTCTGTGTTTCAGTTTTTCCTCCTTTCAAAAACACAAATATTAAATTATATTATAAGTAACTTTGTACCTTCATGATGCCATTCCAGTTGTCGCCCGTGGAGACTTGAAACAGGGTTAGGAAGGCCATGCCAAAGTTCTCAAAGGTAGCGTGACGACTCATACCCTCACATGGGTAGTCTTCATTGCAAACTGAGGATGAGAGTGAGATGGATGGAGGAAGAGAAGACGTTATCAGGTCACAGATAAGGAAGACGTGAGAGGATAAAGAGAAAATGCAACAGGAAGGGGGCAGGGACAACAAGAGAAGAAGAAGAAGAGACTTGTGAGTTTGAACACTCAACACTTAAACATTTCATTGCTCCCCAAAACTGCAGAGGCATGCGCCATTTCCGTCACTAAGCTGCCTGGATGACTGTCCAAACAAGCAAACTCAGTGTAGACACAGCCTGTTATCAAATCGGTAGCAACGTGACCAAACACTCTATTTGTCTTTGAGCTTATATCCCAAGATAATCTCTGGAATGGTCTCAAGAATCAAAAAAGCGACACTTGCATTTGCCACTAATCCTTTTCCTGCCAAGCTCCAATAGGAAGCAATGTTGCCACGGGCTGCAGCTGCAGCACACAAGGGGAATGTGACAGTTCAGAGGAAATATCTTCCAACTTCAATGTGGATATTTTTGGACGGTACTTATGTATCAGAATATTGGAGAGTGGGTTGATTCTCTAATGGCTGTCTGACTGCAGGGGAGAGAACTGATGAAAAGGAATAAAGGATGGAGAGGAAATAAGATTTTCATAATAAAGTTAATACAAGTCCTCTTGCTTTTATATACACAAGTTGAGTTTATCAAAATGAGTGCACCATAACTGGAAGACACAATTCTATTTTTAATACTGGGACAGACATTGACATATGCACATTGACTTATTTTAAAATAGTGATGAAGTATGGACAATGTGCTCTTCAAATAGAGCATAATCCTTTCATGCAAACATTACCATATACTCGTGAAAGGAATAATCCAACGTGGATGAGTTTATGTTCATTACCACATGTAGAAAAATTTATATTTTGGTACATACCAGAAAACACCTGTTTCTCAACAGTGTGAAAGGAAAATCCGTCCAAAATTCGAGAGTTAATTTAGGGAATCTTGTGCAGATAATTTCCCTTTTACAAAGCCCACAGAAAGACAGCTATGGCTTAACATACCACTTTTATTTACATTCATCCCATTACATTGTCTATATACCCAAAGTCTCTTGAGTCTTTAGATGACTTGTTTGTAAATAATTACCGAATATCACAGATTAAATATATGGATTTGTGGTAAACTGTATAATTGCTTAACCTACTTTACATTTAAAGTTCACATGTAGAGAAAAATGAAGAGGTTTTGTTTGACATAATCCTTTGTAGCATTGGACTGGCTGTCATGAGCACTCACCAAGTTCTCCGAATAGCTCTACTCCTAAGGCGGCGTAGATGAAAAACAGCAGCATGAAAAGCAGGCCCAGGTTACCCACCTGCAAAACACACACACACACACACACACACACACACACACACACACACACACACACACACACACACACACACACACACACACACACACACACACACACACACACACACACACACACACACACACACACACAAGAACATCTTACCATGCACATATTTAAAAAAAAACATTCTAACATCTGCAATGAAAAAGTGCAACCTCAACAGTATTATGGTTGGGTTTTAAGCTCTGGTTAAATTATATACTCAATATCAAATGCACAAGACTGCAAGTTCTTTATTAGTGAACAGCAGTAGACAACAAAAAGTCATTGCTAATGGGACCTGAGATACATCAGCTGTAGGCTTGCTTGCCTGAATGTAATTCAACCCCCTTTTAAATTGCTACTCAAGGGCATATTGTTAAACACAGTTATTGAACACACCAGGAAGCAGGACCGGGTGGAAAGGTTGAGCATTAAAATGTGCAATAGATTGTTTCTAGCTTGTTGCCCCCATACCCTGCTTAGCTCTACAAACCATGGCACAATTTCCTCTGAGACTTTGATACAACTGAACCCCTGATGAGGTTGTGATTTTTTGAGTTTGGGGGTTTGGGACTTGGCTCAGTTCCACCACAAAACAGCCTTCTGTTACCGCTACTTAATGGTGATAATAATGTTGCACAGTAAACTCTCAGAGCAAAATCTAATCCCATTACAGGGATACAAAACCCAGTCTCCTATTCACTGTCTTTAACACTCTGCTAACGACACTGTTCCACCGGGAATGAGGAAATGCACCGACAAATAGTTGCTATAATTATACTCCATGAGTTCTACAGAGAGGTTTAGATCCCTCCACCTGTTCTTCAGGGGAAAGATATTCTAAATCTGATGTTTACTTTGTAGCGTTTGGTCTAGGAATAATGCATCAACATTACGGCTAGGACAAAGCTTATTCTAAAGGGATTGCACATAGGCTGCATTGCCAATAAAGTTTATTAAACTAAATATGTTGAGATAGTTGCAGGAAATAGGAGCAAATAAGAGCCAAGTCAAACGAAAGTGACTGAATTTAGATTACATTAAATTGAACTAGAATGAGACATTAGAGTAATGCATTTCAAGCAAAATATAGAATTAGCATCAATTCAATTATCTTAAACTCAAGGTTTAAAATATTTTCTTCTTTTTTTTTACTTCCAGAAATTGCCTGATAGATTCACCTGGTCAATTCTACACTTAATCAAAGAGCTGCAGGTGGTGCTGAAAAATAACCTAATATCTGCATGCATATAACAACAGAAATGTTTAGCGGCATCTAAAATCGAAATATGAAAGTTTACTTTTGATGGAGACAAATATGCCCCATTACATGGAGCACAGTCCGGTGAGTCCCTTTGGACTGAAAGTAATAGCGTGAATTACCATACAACCTCTCATTTGGAGCGCTGTAATCATTCTAAATGTGACTGTTCTTGGATTTGCCTCAAGTACATCTCCAAGTTGGTGCTATCCTGCATGGTGTACATAACAATCTGTGCTTCATAATGGCCCGAGTCTATGTGGGATCCAAGATGAGGATGAATGCACAGTTTTACTGGGAAGGATTTAATGGTGTATTCTATGCAGATACGTATATAAATACAAATTGATGCTTTACAGGATGAAAATAAACAAATGCAAATGTATATAATAATAGGTTACACTACACGGGATGAGAATAAATAAGAGCTGCGGATATATCATAATAACCATATACAGGATAAAATAAACATGAGCTGAAGATGTAAAATAATAACTTTCACTATACAGGATGAAAATAAACGTTAGTTTTTGCAAAAATGTCCACAAACTTTGTTTCATTATTTTACATTTTAAAGCTAAATATACATAGTTTCACAGGACACAGCTCTGACGCCTTCCCAAGCACATTCCCTGTGGGGTCCACATCTGCCTTCGGCTATTCAGTTTCTCAGCCATTCCCACAGAAGACATAAAACAACTGGCTCGACTTTAGTACCAACATGATATAAGCTATTAGTGTGAGGGAATGGTGAGTTGCAGCCATTTCACATTAGTTGGGGAGGAGAGGATAATGGAGGACGCTTATGGGTAAAATTACTTTGTCTTACTGCGTGTTTGTGAAGACAAGCCGTGAAAACGCATTTCTCTTAACATGCCAATGAGCTATTAAGCTAACTCACCCATTTAGTCTAAATGTATGGATCCCTCATTACATCTCTGTGTCCCGTCACGGCCGATTAAATATATAAACTTCTTGCATTCACATCATGTCAAATCTCATAAATTACCATTCTAGCAGGCGTCGGTCCCTGTGTGCCATGATGACATCATTCATATTTCTTGCCTTCTCAAACCAATATCAGTGCATTTGCCTGCTCCTTTGTTGGGCTGTATAAAGCCTTAGTTGAAATGTCGATACTGTCTTCAACATCCAATGTGATGTAATAAAGAAATGTTGGCAGCCTGCCATTTCATTTTCACAGTGGAATATAGCGTAATATCACCTCAGATTAATCTCTCGCCAGGTGTAACGCTTTCACTCTCACCCTTTCAGTACCTAAATATGCACACACACCCATAAAGAGAGAGACCTCCTGGAAATGTTAAATTAGCCTGAGTTTTAATTACCTCCCCTGGTGCCCTTGGGATATAGCAAAGGGCTAAGTGTTAATGAGAGGGGGATCAATAGAAAAGCAAGACAAGGAATCTGCTCTCCCTCACCTCTGCCTGCTCTCCTTTCCTCTCACCACCTGTTTTCCTTTGTTTGCTTCATCGTACTTCTGATGGTGAATGGTTCCTACTGTGTGCACGTGTGTGACTGTCTCCCTGCATGTCCATACATTAGACTGTACACCTGTACACTGTCTTTTCACCTAACCTTTCATTCGCTTTCTTGCTGACACTTTGATGAGAAGATCAATACTTATCTCACGTCTGTAGGTAAAATATTTAGCTGGAGGAAGCAGCCAGTTAGCTTAGCTTAGTTTTTCTACATAGGTTTTGTGCAGATTCAACAAATGAGATATAAACCTGTTATGTAGTGACTTTTAGAAGCACCAGAGGGCACATTTTGTTCGGCTAGCTGTTTCAAAAAAGTCAAACTATTGCTTTAGGTTTTTACAAGTATAATAATTAGAATGACAAAGCTCAAATTCAAGCTCAAAGCAAGACATCAGCGTTCAGTGAACAGCGCTTAAGACAAACATTATTTAATATTAATCAAATAAAAAAGGAATTATTAATTGATCAACAAACATTGGGACACTGATGAAGATTTGGAGGCCGCACATGAAAACCACACACAAACACCACAAGATACATTCGTTCTGTTGTTTCCTATTTTATTTCTTACCCATAACATTATGCTACAAAGCAAACAGACACTACGACCAGTCAGTAAGAATTGCGAGCAAAAATGCTTTCTGGGAATTTTCTAGAGCATTGCAATTTCAGTGCACTGGAAGGATTTTGATTCTGGGACGGCCTAGAAACTGATCGACTCTGTGGACACCTCACCACCAAATGAACTGCAGACTGGTTTTAAGAAGCCCCTTTTTTTTCGAGCACACTGTGGTCGCAGTGGGAGTACGTGTACTCTCCATGGTACTGAAAGTGAAAACAAGAAAAAGCCTGTGTGTGTATGGCAGTCTACCAGTCTGTGGCATGAATGAGTCATCTATTTGAGTTGCCTACAGGCCAACAGAGAAAGAGAAGGAGAGAGGGGGGGGGGGGGGGGCTATTCTGGCTATTGACTGAGACTGACCCACCACTCTCTTGGTGAGAGAAAGAGGGAAGACAGTTTGTAACATGCGTGTGTGTGTGTGTGTGTGTGTGTGTGTGTAGACTGTACCTGAGGCAGGGCTTGGACCACCGTATCCAGCAGGGCTCTCATTCCTGTCGCCATCTTCAGCAGCTTCAGCACTGTTTGTGTGTGTGTGTGTGGGAGAGAGATTTTAAGTGTGGCCATTTAGAGGGAAATCCCTCAGGTTCAATTACAGGCTAAATGGGAAACATTTAACTGTGGAAAGGTCAGTTTTTTATTTACAGCCTGTGTAACACACACACACACACACACACACACACACACACACACACACACACACACACACACACACACACACACACACACACACACACACACACACACACATTTATACACAAGAAAGCAGCCTATTAGCTGCTATGCTACAGCTAACTGAGATTTTAACACACCAAGACTAAATCAATGTTCAATTGCACTTAAATGATTTACAGGAAGTGTGGCTGGATAGGACTTGTGAGTGAGTGAGTGAGTGAGTGAGTGAGTGAGTGAGTGAGTGAGTGAGTGAGTGAGTGAGTGTGTGTGTGTGTGTGTGTGTGTGGGGGGGGCCATATTTCACACACGTGTGGTATATATGCTGTACCTCTTGCTATCCTCAGTACTCTCATGATCCTGATGATAGTGGGGTTGATGGGCAGGGCCGCACTGATCTCGATCTCCTCCAGGGTGATTCCCATCACTGACAGAAGCACAATAGCGAGGTCCAACTGGTTCCACCTGGCGCAAACACAAACAAACACACACACACACACACACACACACACACACACACACACACACACACACACACACACACACACACACACACACACACACACACACACACACACACACACATATATATATATAAACACACTCTTTGTGAAGTTGTACAAAGGCACTACACTACAAACACACACAAAGCATCTATAAACACAAATATACTGGCAATATATTGTAGACAAACATGTTAAGAAAAAGATGTGACAGTAACAAAACACAGTTGGACAGTTGTATCCTACAAAAATGAATACACTGCGGGCTGTGTGAAACGTTCTAAGCTTACTATATGAGGACGTATGTATTAAATTATCAGTTAGCTTTCAACACATTACTCTCCTTTAACATCTACACATTTCTACCAGTGATGCTACAGTGCCTCAGCCTCAAAATCCCTTAATAGATCCAACTAAATGCTTGTCAGGGCTTAAGGACAGATGGGAGACAGATATTGCCAAATCAGATGAATATGGTAGGGAATCAAATAGTTTGAAGACACCATAGTCATTGCAACAATTAAGGACAAGTATTATGACCTGATGCTACTACATCACTTTTGCGAGCTTCCCCATATGTTCATCCTTTATTGCCTCATGTAATTGCTTCAGTATGTACTGCAATCCTCATTTATCCTCAGACTTTTTGAAAGATAGTCAATACATATCTTTTCTAAAATCATCGAAGCGGCGAGGCAAGGCACACAGAGTGCTAAAACACTTGGCACTGCCAACTCATTTGTCAGAATGCTTGCCAAACAAATGCCACTGACAATAGTGTATCAACTGCCGCCCATGACTCATTCTCATCATGCACGATCATGTCTCCCTCTGTTGTCGGAGCCTGTGGGTCTACTTCATTTTTCACATCTTTGTTCGGGACTTACCCAGCTCTGTCACAGTAGCAAAAGAAGGTGCATCATCCTCTGTGGTTGCAGCCATCCAGCCCTTTGAAACTGAGGATGGCAACTGCCTTCGTTCATATTTAAGAAATAATGTTCCTTAAATACGTCATCAAAGTCATCCAAGACAATCTAGCTCACCTGTTAAAAATGCACCTGTTATTCATCAACAGGTTAAACTAAACTTGGACTTTTGTATCTCACTTCCTTGTCAGTCTCTGAACCTTTTGGCCAGGCACACATTCACATTCACATTCACAGTACACCCACTGCTAATGTACACAACATGCAGTTCTGTTTTTGGCACATGTGGCATTGTGTTTGTGTGTTACCTGCTACTCCATTGACCGAGTTGTAAAGCAGGCCCTAGAGCCACCCTAGCCAATAAATGACACTACATAAAAAGAGGCAAAGTGCCAGCTGATAACTGTCTGATACATTCTTTCTATATCCGCCCATCTTATTCCCATTTTATCCAGCACCACCTCTTATGTATTATCTGTTTCTTCTCCATTGCTCACGCTCACTCCCTCTGCCACCTTAGCTCTCGCTCTCTGCTGTCTCTTACCAAACTAAAATAGACCAACGACATTAAACTACCACCATCTGCCTCTGCCTTTAGTGAATTAGTCACCACATATCCCTGAAAAGAATAAGACATCAGTCTCATCACCGAGTGACAAATCAATTAGTCTGGGCTCTGAGTGACTGAATGTGGGCGTGAGCAGACCGGTAAGTACAGTAAGTTGGAGAAATGGAAAGTGCAGTAGTATCACATGCAGAGAACGATTAGATAATTTGGTTTTGTTCAGAAGAATGATGCTGTAGAGCTGTAGTTCACCCAATAGATTATTACAATGAAAAAAAAAGGATTGCCATCTCCAAAGCTGTATTAACTGCAAAAATAATTATAGTTTATAGTTTACTACATTATGGAATAAGGGAATGAAATAATAATTTGATGGTGACCAAGGAAATCTAAATACAATAAAGAAAACTGTAAACTCCTGCTTCTTACTGTGAAAAAGAACAAAACTGATTTTGTGTGATAAATGTCTTAAAACGTAACGTATTTGTACCAGAATATGGTTAAATTAACTTAATAACAGAAAGCCTCAGAGCCAGATCACATATTTCAACATATTTCATAATCCTCTATATCGTCAAAGCTGTTATTCCCTATTCCATTGCTAACGATCAAAGCAAAAGACAAATTTGTAAAGCCACTACACTTTGAACTAAATAACAATTAATTGTGCCGCTATTTATAGTATACATTAATTCACAAGATTACGGCACGTGCCTAGAGCCCTGATAGTCGCTTTAATGTTTAATTTTCACATCAAATGTGTGATTAGTGAATGAGCTGAATAGACACAAACATAGAGATATATTGTCATTTTTGGTGACATTGAATCTCCAACTGTTTTGCTTGTAAAGCTGATTTTGGCACTAGGCTAGACACTAAAACTGCAATAAAAAAAAGCTGATGAAAAATGATGATTGTCAATCATCATTCATCATCATCATACAGACCTCTGGACAGCAGATTGACAAATCCCACTGTGGATGGGCTAGTGACAGTTATACATGTGTGCACAGTGCTACAAATAACCACAAAGACACATTTACATGCAGACAGAAAAGTAAACACTCTCACACACAGTATAAACACACACTGTACCTCTCTTTGAAGAAGCGGCGAAAGCCGAATGCGGTGAGTTTGAGTATTGATTCCAGCACAAACGTAGAGGTGAAGAAATAGTTGCAGTACTTCAGGGCGAGATCCAGAGACTGGAAAGAGAGAGTAAAAAAGATGTGTTTGTCTGTCTGTGTGGGGGTGGGGGGTGGGGGGTAATAGGATGTAGTATCATCAGCAGGAGGAAACTGTAGAATTGGAATTGTTCCCATTGTTTGTAGAGTAAAGTCAAACATGCCAGGGGCAAAAATAGAGCATCTTCCATTCATAGCACCACAAACGTCCACAAACTAACATACATTTTTAAGCTGAAATGTATTTCCAGAGTATTCAAATATTCCAAAGGCAAGCATGTTTTCATTGTCTTAAACATCCAGTGCAGCTTCCTGCTACTGCAGAGACCGGAGATCATCCAGCTTGGCTGCTTTCTCCTTTCATAAATAGAGATGTAGCTTCTAACAAGTGGGAAGCTGCCAAATGTCAAGACAAGCATGCTGACAAATACAGCCAAGACCTGTGATATTTATCTGATGCTCGGTCAGTTTAAGAAAGCGTGCTCCATTTTAAAAGGTCAAACGGGCATCTTATCTCAAGCATAATCACGTTTCCTCTCCCTCGCAAAAAACAAACAAAAAAACAAGCGCTATCAGGCTTTTGAACTTCCATTCAATGGACAGATACATGTACTGTACAGCTAACAGCACTCTGACAGCAGCCCGCATCAAATCAGCAGCGCAATCACAGCTCCTTTGTACGGACCGCAACTACTCGCAACACACGCTCCAGAGCCTGGATACAGTTTCATGGTGGCTGACCAGTCAGTGGTATCAGTGTGTCCTTTTAAGATGCTGCTATTTGGGGAAGGGAAAGCTTTAGGAGCTGTAGTCTGGTGTAGGAAAACAGCCATAAATATTTGACAGACATTAATACTCTGCGTAAAAAACCCAACACAAGGTCTTCCTTCTGAGATGGAGCTTGTAGGATCCTGTCTGTTTTTGTCCACATTTTGTGGAGCAGGCGCTTTAGGGAAAGTCAGAGCTTGTTAGCACAAAACAGTAATTACTAACAGAAATGCAACAATGCAAGATGCCTCCCATCATGTATTACCTAACTTGCATCCACAGCCACTAAATACACATCTTTGCAGCTTTGCTTACATGAGGTTGATTGTAGTGCTCTAAGGACATGGTGATGACGTTGATGCAGATGATGAAGGTGATGATGAGGTCCAGGTAGTGATTTGTGCACAGTGTGTGGATCATCAGGCGTATGCTGCCATAGCTGGCAAAGTAGGGCAGCTTCTGCGCTTCTGTTGGTAGAAAAATATATCAATGAAGCCTTTAAAACACATTCAATTTGTATTTGTATCTGATGCGTTAAAGAAAGTATTACATTGCCCTGCAGAGATATAAAACACTTCTCACGATCTACAGTGATCATTCAAACCTTCAGGCAAGTACAATCAGAACTTCTATTCAAGCCAAATCCAAACAAACTGTTCCTGTTCCGACTTGAAATGTACAACTTCTTCATCTTCTGTGTAGCAGAGGATTTTTCCAGGGAAGACCTGCTCCACACTGAGCGCTTAGAAGCTCAACATGTAAGAGCTTTGATCAATCTGGAATCACTATCAATAGGAAAATAACTCTGAAACTGCAGAGGACATTAGCAATTATAATACTTGCTGTTTGTGTGTTTATTATTACCTGTCTGTCTTAATTTCCATCTCTCTTTCTCTAGACATCACACATTTTCATCAGTCTTGATCACAGCTCTACATGCTAATAGAAAGTGATTCTTGTGATGTGTCAAAGTACCAACAGGGGTAGAGTGAGCTATTCAAGCCGTTATACGTATCTGTTTGTTTTTTTAATGTTTGTCATATTTTTTTCATCTGATAGTACCCATTGTGTCTCTACAAATCTATTCCTGCATCTTCTTTCTCACTGTGCCCCTCCTTTTTATCCTTGTTTCACTATATTCCTGCCTCCTCTGCCAACTGCTCATGTGCCTCTGTTTTTTTCTTTTCCTCTTTCAGCTTTTGGCCTCTTCCATTCTCCTTCGATGCCTTCTTTGCTATCCCTCTCCTGTCATTCATCTCTCTTACTTCTCCTCTTCTTTTCCATGCGCCGCTGACGCTTCTCCTCGCGCCTTTTGGCCTCCTCCACTTCCTGGTGCTGGCGGCACTTGTGGAAGTTCTCCACCACCACGCCAACAAACATGTTGAGGACAAAGAAGCTGACGATGAGGAGGAAGGAGATGAAATACAGCAGCATCCACGGGTTGTTGTTGGTCACCGGCTGAGGTTGAAGTGGTGTGTTTGTTCATGGTGTGATTTGATATGTAATGATGTGAAAGAAGGAGGTAAGAAACAGAGATAAGAGGGAAGGAGAAAAAGATTTTGCCAGATTAAAGATTGCCTAAAGTATTTTTCTCATGAAAGAAATGTTGTTCAGCTTATTTGCCTGGGTACCTGTTGGTCCACAGACACAGCATCCAGGCCGTGATACATGATGTTTACCCAGCCGTCCTTGGAGGCGAGTACGAACAGGGACATCAGAGCCTGGACAACAGCAGGTAGAAAACAGAAAGGAAAACTGATCAAAAAGGAATGTCCTGTTACACATTCCTAAAACAAACATGATGCACACCAGATGTGCAAATAACACACATGTCACACTGACCTGTCCCAGGTTGTCAAAGTTGTACTTATGGTGGACCCACTTGTAGTTGGCTTGCAGACAGTCAGACTTGTTGGTGATGTTTTTGATGTCAAGGCCGAAGCAGTAGAAGAACTTGCCTTTAAACAGCTGTCAGTAGAAGAAGAGACCAAGCTTTTGATTCTGTCTGACTACTTATATATAAAAGAGAGAAATAAGCCATTGCAGGCTCCTCTGATGAGATGAAAGGGTGCTCTTGAGTAAAATAATGAGCTGGTCAAAGATCCCACCAGCTGAAAATGTTTTGCAGTGATGAAAGAAGTAGGAAGACAATGAGATTTACTTTAGACAAGACATGCATGTGTGCCAGGGAAAGGGAGGGAGAGAATTACATTTCTAAAAAATCATAGTAATGGGCAAGAAACCACAGCACACAATATCCTGTATTAAATGACGTATGCATGCAGCATGTCTCATCAAAACAGCTCTTCTCTTTTTCCTACCTGCACCCCAAGAATGCCAAAGATGATGAAGAACGCACAACAGATGAGAACAATGTTGCCAATGGGTTTGAGGGAGGTGATGAGGGTCTCCACCACCAGCTTCAGACCTGGAGCTCTGCTAATCACCCTGTAGAGGGGAGAGAGCAAAATAAGATAATAAGTCTAATTAAATTAAATCCATATTTTCCATTTTCTGTCCGCTGTTGAGATTGTTAATAACTTCACTTGTATTGTTTTTACTTGAAAAGATAAAACCACAAATAAGGCACAGATCTGCCCAACACAACATGAAAATCAGCACATGCAATTTACTTCAAAATTATGACTTTATCCATACCTGAGGGGACGCAATGTTCTGAGCAGCCGGAGTACTCTAAGTACACCCAGGATCTTGGCCCCACCCGCCATGGACACAACAATGTCAATCAAAGACACAAAAACCAGGAAGCCATCCAGAATGTTCCAGCTGCTCCGCAGGTAAGCCTGTTCACCCACATACAGCCCCATGGAAACCACCTGGAGAGAGACAATTTGGTGAAGCAGCCCCTTAGGACATGGACTTTCTGTTTCTGGACCAGCTCTGTAAAATAAACCGCCAAGTGTGTATCACAAAAAAAACAAGGTGAAACTAAAAGAACAAGAGGATGAGAGAGGTGATACAGACATGAAAAGTCATCAGCAGCTGGAGGACAAAAGGCTGTCGACACAAACAAAATATCTTATACACTCAAACTCACACACACACGCACAGACGTACATACACACATGCCAAGAGAGTGTCCAGAGCAGACATGGACTTTATCTGCCACACATAATATGTGCACGTGCACACACACACACACACACACATTGACAGAAAATTTGAAAAAACAATACAGAACACATCCAGCAAAATAGCACCTATATTTAATAATAAGATACACACACACACACTTGCAAGCGACACACTAACACACCTGGCACCGCTGTAAAGAGCGAAAATGTAATATCCATTGGTGCAGTGATATACTGTGAATGTCACAACGCCTTTGACTTTGCTCGCAAAAACATTATTGTGAAACCATTTGACATTATCATGGTCCTCTGTGACTTCAAGAGTGAGGGAGGGATGTTATACAGGCATTGTAATACAAATGCACACAGCTGGATTTAGTGTTTTTCGAAGCAGCAGTGGGAGCATCAAAAATGTGCGACTGACATTTGAAGCTGTTTGCCAAGTGTCTGGTAAAGCTTCAGAGGGACAGTGGGGGTTAGCGTGCAAACACATCAAGGTGGTTGAAAGATCAGTGCCTGGCAAACATCTTACTGTAGATCTGAATTTTTGTATAATCTAATGCTTTATATTCAGAAATAGTTTGGGAAATAGCATTGCTTTGTCATATAACTACAATCATTAGATCCGTTTTCTTTAGAGAGAGCTACATTGTGTCTAAAGCTGCCTCATGAAAAAAAGACAAAAAGGTTCTTCAACATGCTGACCAATTCCTCAACCCTGCTGTGCTTTTTATGTGGCTGCATCTTCAGCGCTAGACTCAGGGGTGGTGTCCTATGGAGTGATTAATGCTACACAAACAACCAACACACATTATGAAGATACGCGAGGCTCAGACAGACAGAGACACAGAGGGAGGCATGTACGGCTCGGCCAGGGGGCTGACAAGCCTGCGGCTCCTTGACGGGCTGTGATTGGTTAATAATTGATTGTGGGAGTGCATAATTGATGGCCCACTTGTGCCAAAGTCTTTCGCAGAGAGTACAGAGACAGTGGCAAAGGGAGGGAGGGAGATAAAATAAAAGTAAGGAAGGGTGGGGAAGGATTGGGAGTCTGAGTAAAAAAACAGATGAGAACAGAGGGACTTATAAGGAAGTGGAAACACAAACTTAAAAAGAAGCAGTCAACATCGGCGAGGACAGGAAGAAGGAGAGAGTGTGGGGGAGTGGTGGAGATGGACTGCATCCAAAAAAGAAGACTAGCCACTAATTAATGACTTTGCTTAATTGCTCTACTCTCCAAAGGAACATGGGAATTGCCAAGAAAGAAGGGTAAGGGAGGGGTTGGGCTGTGGGAGCACTGAGGCGAAGTCAATTCAGCAAGAGAGCGATAGAGACAAACAGGGAGACATGGGAGGAGGACAAACAAAAAAGATGCTTCTGCACACAAACTACACACAGGACTAATTGGTGTTAATAGAGACGGGTTGCAAAATGTTACCTTGAGTGTCATCTCGCTCACAAAGATGGCAGTAAAGATGTAGTTGGAGATGGTGAGAAAGACTCTTTCCTGGACCAAACGTGAGGAAGGAGAGAGAGAGTTAGACAGAAAGAAGCGATGGGACAATAAGGGGTAGTAAAATCTTACCTACTACACCTTTAAGATAATAAAATAAAATTTGTCTTTGGAGAATACATGAAGCTATCACAAAAAGGCTTACAGACAGGAGCTTCTAGGGACACATGCAAAGAAATATATTTCAGAGGAACTTACCAAGCTGCCCTGTAGTATCTTGGGCCTCTCCAGAGCTACTGTAATGCAGTTGGAGAAGATGAAGGCCAACACCACATAATCAAACAGCTTATGGGCTATGATGGACTGGCATATCTGTCTGAATCTGGAGTAGCAGGTGAGGAGAGAAGAGGACAAGAGAGGAAGAATGAGTTGAAGATGAATAAAGGAAGGTAGGAAGCAAAAAGAGAAGCATTGCAGTTGCTATTGAGCCAAAAAAGAGGCTGGCAAAATGGGGGGGGGGGGGGGGGGGGGGCAATAAATCGCACAAAAGTTAAAGACTTCTTCCATTTAATCAGAATGGGAGCCAAGTCCCCTGACAGTGCATGGGAGCTCCCTTACATCTTGGTGAGTAAACAGCCTCATTCATCCCCTGTTTACATCGCTCCTAATTTAAAACAAATTACATTAACGACACTCTCAGAAGCACCATACTCCTGAGTACAATGCTCTGTTGGGAGGACAGAATAGAGAGATAAGAGAGAAACACAGAAAGAGATGGGACATATAAACAGTGAATGTGCATGTCAAACCTTAGCATGTGCACTGCCAAAACGCAATTAAATATCTTTGCTGCAGTGTTTATTGGAACGGATGAAAATAAATAAAATGAACCCAATAGGAGAGGGATTGTATTTTGGAACAAGCACGGGGACATTTAAATGCCTTTTAGTTCAAACTCAACTGTTTCCATTCAAACTGCAGCTTGCAACACAACATCACTACAAGTTAATGTAGAATTTAATACATTTTATTAAATTCATCCCCTGAGGCCTGTTTCTTGCTCTCCAACAGGAGTGAAGAGGGAAGAAAATATCAACACGGTGGCGATCAATACTCTAATGTAGTCCTTCTCTGTGGAAGCTTGGCAACCCGTCCTTCCTATTGATGAGGTGAAGAACGGAATCTGCCCACCCATCCTTGATATTGTTTTGATGAGACACGTCCTGTGGCCAGCCGATAATGTTTGTATGAGAGGTTTTGGCTACAAAACAGCCCACATTTTAAGACAACACAATTTTGATGCAGACAATCCCTGAATGCACTGTACACAACAGATTTGATTAAAAGTGAAAAAGAAAAAGCGGTGCGAGGGGTAAAAGTGACTCACTTGTTCTGTGGGGAGAATAGGAAGACAGACCAGTCCTCTCTGCTCTCACACCAGTCTGGTTTGTATGCTTCTAACATCTTCTGGATGCGGAAGCACAAGCTCTGCAACACACATAACACACATCATGGCATGCACACACACACACCATGCACAATATAATCGCCTGTTTAGACTCTCTATTTAAATTATTTACAAAAGTGAAACACTTCTATAGCAACAGCTCGGAGCATCCTCCAACATTACCATCTGTATAGCTCTCTCCCCCGCTGTCTAAATAGTCCTTTCTAATTAACCTTGTTTCTCTCATACACAGACTTGTTTACAATGAAAACAATGGGACTCCCACGAGGCCCAGGTGATAGGGAGTGCAGGCTTTATACAAACTACTTGAAAATCCTACACAAGAGAGCGGGAGATTACTGCATGTGTAACATCTTGTACTTTAACAAAAAAAGCTAAAGGTTCGGTTATTGGGAATCACAAGCTTAGATTGTGGTTCTTTGTTCTTTTTAGACACTGTTACGTACCATCTCAAGGATGCTTATCTGAGTCTGTGTAATTGGTGTACCAAAGGAAAGTCGTACTCCTCTTACTCACCAGGCTTTTCCTAATGCTATTACCGTTTAATTCCCTCCCACACGCACTAAACGGTAACTTACATATTCAATGTCATCATCTAGGTCCTCCCGGTCCTTGCTGCGTGTGTTAACCTGCGGGAAGACGTCGGCCATCAGCTGACTCTGGGGGTTCGCCCCTGCAGCCTGCTCAGTGTGGTGTCTAGGAGGGAGCTGGAGAAGCTGAGACAGAGGAGTCTTCCCATTACAGTCTTGGTGTACCCCTCCTAAGACACCCAGACTGTCGAGCCCACCGCCACCACCACCACCACCACCACCACCACCACTACCACCACCGATGACCATCCCCCCGGAGAAGCTCTTCTTCCTGTGGTGAGCATGGAGCGTCATGGGGGGCAGCGGGAGGTGTGGCAGCAGTGGAGGGAGCGGAGGTCCTGGGACCTGCAGCAAGTGGGGCAGTTCTAGTGATAGAGCTCTGCGGTCCCTCCTGGGTACAAAGTGTCCCGGTAGCACAGGATGAGGAAGGTGAAGAGAGTTTGGAGCAACAGCAGGAGGAGAGAGGAGAGACTCCTCCTCATCCTGGTGGACATGATGGAAGTGGCGGCGCGGTGATGAAGAGGCACGGGGACCCCGGATACGAAGGCTTCCTCCGACTACTCCGCCAAGAGCCCCCAGACCGTAGCCATAGAAGGGCCTTGCAGAGGTGGGGGTGAAGGCTGGACTAGCGGAGGGAGACGAGGAGGAGCAGGGGCGGCATCCTCCCAGGCTGTTCCAGCTGGAACGCCGGGCCCACAAGGCCTGAGGCTGGGTAGGCAGTGAGTGACCCCAGTTGTGATAACTTCGACCTGGATACTGAGAAAGAGAGGGAGAGGTTTGTTCCATGCCCTGTACTGTAATCCTGAGCCACACTCTGCCTAGAGCGGCTCTGGCAGTCCGGATTACAAACAACAATAAACAGAACCAATCCAATGACCACACACATCTCATTATAACAAATAGCATAATAACATTGTTGCAGCAAGGGATTGTCCTTATCAAAGATATTACCTACAAAATTACTTATATTTATGAATTGTCCATTTTTTTTTCCAACAGTCCTTTTTCACTTACCATTGCCCTCTGCTCCAAATTGGCCCTACCAAGAGAAATAACACTGTTCTTCCTGGAGCCGAGAGCAAAGGTCAACCTCTCTCCTGGAAACAGACCATGGGGCAGAGCGGACAAGTCCAGGTGCCCATTTGGGGTTAGTGTAGAGATCTTTGGGTCTGTAAGAAAGAGGGGGTGGAGAGAAGAAGGAGAGGGACACGTGGTGATAAAAAAAGGGAGGAGGAGAGCGGGGAAAACAGTTCAAGAAAAAAAGAAAGAATTAAATAAGTCCTTCCCACCTTCTGGTGCTGCCATGCAAACATAACCTGGAACACTCCATCACGTTACAACATAAAAGTCCTAAAACAATGTTATGGCCAGCTGAGAGAGGCAGAGGAAGGTTTAATTTACACTAAATCACCTTAGAGGAGCTAGAGAGGAGCTCATAATGATGAAAGAGTGGAATATCTGCCAGTGGTTTGTCCGCTCTCTAACATATATTTTAGTGGAATAGCTCTCCAGCTACGATCAACTTTCCAAATGATGATTTTTTTCCAGGTAAGCTGACATTTAATAAGGCCCATTTGGGTTCAGGAGTACTGTGATCAGACATCCTCAGAGGCCTCCCTAATGTGCTGCTGAATGCTATTCTATACTGCATAATGCTTTTGCTGATTCCTGGTGAGTTGACTTTTGTTATGCCTACAGGGTGAAGAATGGAGGGGGGAGGAAGGAGACGTGACATCTGGCATGCATTATTTAAAGCTGGTACAGTTTATATTTCAGGAAAAAGATGGTTAGAAATGTTTGCTGCAGAAATATGACAACAGGCAGTGGTTTTAATGCCCAAGGCACAATGAAACAGCAGCTTTCTGGAGTGCTGAATGGCTGGAGGTCTTAAAATGCGTTTATGATGGTACCCCTTTTACCAGTCAGACTGAAGTAGGCAAAGATGTGAAACAATTCTGGGAACAGTTTACAATTCTGCTGAAAGGTAGACAAAAGCCAGCGTGTTTGTATGGGAAAAATAAAAGAGGTGAAGTTCAATTGTATTTAAAATGATTTCAGTGGTGAGAAGAAAAATCTATCTTTATTTAACAATAAAGCTCCAAAAGGCATTTTAATACCTGAGAGATGCAGAGAGTCTTTCTGCTTATCATTCTCCTCAAAATTACAGGAAGACCTGTCATCGTCCGAGTACGAGCGGTTTGCATCACCCTGTATTGGGGAAAGAGGGAGAAAATGAACGGGTGAGAGAGAAAGAGAGACACAGGGGGGGAAAGGAGGGAAACACAGCAAGGAAGAGGACACATGATGGAAGAGTAAGGAGCAGAAAGTGTAGAAATAATGACCAATCACAAGCTAATTTAAATAGTAACCACCAATCATTCGTCCTCTCCTACTTACCAAACTATCTAAGGGGCAATTTTCTCCCAAGCCCAGTTGGTATATTTTCACTCATCAAATCTGGCTCTAAAACACTGAGGTTCAATTTCAACCCATCGTATTCCTCATATATATATATATATATATATACATATATATACATATATAGAGTTTATGTGCACTAGTTAATATATGACTGATTGTGTCACATTCTCAGCTTATAGCAAAAATAAAAAACTAACTACATGACATGATTACATAGCTTTTCCAATATCACATTTTGTTGAGTCTTTTGCAAAGTGAATACTGTCCAATGCCCTAAATTAGGATGTCTTACCTCAGCTTGGAAACCCTCAACCAAGATGGCAACCAGTAAATTGAAGAGCACATAGTTTCCAAATGTCATAAGAGCTACAAAGTAGAGAGCAGCACAGGGCGAGGTGGATGCCATCCCATTGTACAGCACCATGTTCCAGTCCTCCTGAGTCAGAATCTACAGAAAATATAATAAAATATATGATGAATTGATGATATGAAACATTTTTATAATATACAGTACATACACACCCAAATGTCAATAGAGGTAGAAAAAATAAGAACCCATTTGACAGCACACTTAATCAAAAAAAGCGTGTGTGTGTGTGTGTGTGTTTAACCTGAAAGACGGTGACAATGGCCCAGAGCAGAGAGTCAAAGTTCTTCCTGTCAGGCACTGTGTCTCCTGCCTCTGTCTTCAGACTGAACTTACAACCAAAGATATGCATCCCCAGAATGCTGCAACACAAGAGGGGATTTGTCCAGTAATTCAGCCACACATGCTGTCATAGAACAAGGGCATGAAGAAGTGAAGTATGCCATGGGCTCCACGACATACTTAAATGACATCTGCAGACAATGTGAGGAATTATGGGATAGGGTTTAAAATAGACAAAGTAACAGAAATAGTATACATTTAGAGATGATCAAAAGCTATAGAGCACTAATGAACAAACATGTCCCCTTACAAGCGCACACATAGATTTAAATGACACATATGGTATAAGCACATACTGTACATATTGTAAGACCATTACAATCTTCTATTTCCGTTTCATTCCAAGCTTTACTTTTCTGTCTTTCCCTATTTCTCTCCCTCCCGCTCCCTTTCTTCTACCTGCGCCCATCTGTTTGCTGTAGCCACAAGACTGTGAAACCCAGACAACTCATTCATCGCTGCGTTCTTTAGGGGTTCATGAGAGGTTTTAAAAGTTTATGTCTTAGCCGAGTGGTACTTTACTGCTCACTAAAAGCTACAGTGGCTAGGTGTAGAGGCCTGCTCAGTAGCATTAGCTGGCTAAAACCTCTGATGCCATCCGTCTTACTGCTGTGCTGCAGGGGTAAGGGAGCTGGTTGCAGGTACGCATTCACACAAACACACATGCACGTTAAGATGCAAGCATTACGAAATATTAGGATTCTGTTACTTAGATTTCACAGTTGACATTATGGAATGATTGTATGAGTCTTTACTGAACTCATGCAAAGCTGATGTTGCCTTGCAAACCATCTTTACAGTCAAAACTAAAGATATTCATATTCAATTTAAATCAATACGCCGTTAGAATTTGAGCTGACAGTTTATTAGTTATGTTTTTCTGTTATTATTGTTCTTTGGCCCGAGGGCTATCCATCTAATTTAGATGAAATTCAAAAGTTTAATGTAATCAAATATAATGCTGACAGACAGACAAACTACTTAAGGTGCTTATAACTTTCACAACAGAAGTAATCCTGGAGAAGGAGGCAGGTCAAAGAGAAAAGCCTTGAAACAGCTGAGATAGAATTTGGCAAAAAATGAGGTGGAACTCCAATAATTGTAAATTAATCCTATTATTTTGCACAAACTGTGGCCTGTGGCTATGTCTGCCTCCACCACGATCAACTACTATATTTTAATTAATCTGCTGATATTCTATCAGTGCTTATTTTTGTATATTCAAAGGGTTGGAGCGGCAACAAAACAACCTGTGTTTAGACAGTACTGCACATTGCACATACAGGAAATACAGGCACGTACACACGTTCTCCTTCTTCACAATTGTTGTTGACACTTCCCTGCCCTCTCTGTGTCTTACTGGTTTCTGTTCAGAACTATACTCCGCATAGATACACGCCCCCGTGCCCCTCTGTTACCTGAAGATGAAGATGAAGAGCATAAGCAGCATACAGAAAGTGGCCACGTTGTCCATAGTCTTCATCAGCACAACCAGCTGCCGCCTCAGCGCAGGCATGAACCTCACCAGCTTAATGACCCTCAGCAGCCTGAAGGTCCTCAGCACTGACAGACCGCCGTCTGCCTGACCGATGATCTCACACACACTGTATGTGTTGAGTTGGGTGGCAGTGTGCGTGTTAAACAGAGAGAGAAAGTGACACGTTGGAGAACAACATTTTAAGAAGGAGAGGAAGATTTTTTAAAAAGAAATAAAAAGAAATAGAAATGGGAAAGGGAAAATAAGGGGATGAGTTGTACCTTAAAACTGAATAAAACACTTTGTGCAATCCATACTGGTTTGATAAGGTATACTGCTGCATTTTACACATTTTATCCATACATTGTAGTTCATATATTAAACATTTGTCACATAAACAAATGGTGCAGTTTCATGCAAAAGTTCATGGGGAACACACCAAAACAAATGGAAAATCTGATTGGAACAGTAGCTTTGTCTGTTAGAGATACAAATTTGTCTTGAAACTCAAATAGATTAGATTACATGTTTGTACAAAAGCTCTCATTTAATTACAGTGGCATGATTTGAAGCTGTGAATCTAAGGCTCTCTAGTTTTGAGACAGTATTTGTAAAGATTATCTCACAATCTTAAAATGGCAGCACACTCCACCCGCTGACAACCTAACTTAACAATTGGCAAATGATTTTGTTTGCAGACCTGATGATGACAATGATGCCATCAAAGATGTTATAGGGGTTCCTCAGGTACTCAAAGAAGCCAAAAGCCGTCAGCTTTAGGATCATCTCCAGGGTGAACATGCTGGTGAAGACAATGTTGCAGATCTCCAGGACATTGGTCAGCTCCTCGGGCTGGGTGGAGGGGTCACAGACACAGGAAGACAAAATGAAAATAGAAAGTAAGATGTGGAAGACAGAGTCGGGCAAAGAGTGGTCGGCAAAATATAAGAGGGCTTTGAGCTGTAAGCATTCCAGGTTAAAAAACGTGATATGATATCCCCGGAGAGGCAGGTACAGACAAAGAGATAAAACACAGTTGATATTAAACCACTGCTTTGCAATCATCGCTGCCGCAACAAAAGATGCTGGAGCCACTGCGAAAACAATTGTGTACGCATCACATTTCTCCGCCTGTGTTTAAAAAGGCTGTCACTCAAACTGTCAGTCACTTGAAAAGAAAATTCTTTCCTTCCTGGCAAATAAAATGAACACATACACCTTATCTTAGATGGGCGACAGACAGAGAGCAAGGGAAGAGACTGAAAAACAGGCAAACAAATTGTGTTTTTGTCTTTTCTTTTTTTTGTAGCACAGCTGTTTATGTAAAATTGTAAAGGAAAACTCACATTAGAAACAAACAAGAAAATCGGACAGTGAGGAAGGGAATGGAGAGTATATTGTCTGTGTAGCACATGGAGTCATATACTGGCTGAAGAGGGGAGCATGTTATCTGGAATTGGCTAAGGAAAACATATATATAAGTTCATGAACAGAACACAAAAGAAACACACACACCCTCCAGTCAATCTCGGATTTATTTCCATTTGTTTGTGCGTTGTGTGTTGTGTGTGTGCACAAGCAGACTGGCTTACTGACTGTGTTCTTTGTGTGAGTGAATGTGTGTTATGCACGATATGGATCAGATGCCTTCTCAGATACCCCCTGTGAATTTCAGTTTCAAAGCCGATGGAGAAATAGCCAGCTCGCCCTGCCAACGTTAGCAAACCATGTCAGAGGAAAACACACTCTCAGCCTTCCCCCTCCTCTAATCCGCTTTTTTTCCCCCGATCTATCTCCATCCCCCTAAGTTCTCTGTCCCCTTTTTTTCAGTCTCATTATCAGGCAGACACATCTCTACCGAATCAATATCCTCCTGTCGATCAAAGGAGGAAGAACGGTTGCGGAAGAACCCGCCTGAAGGAGATGGAAACCGAGGAGCGAGCAAAGGGATTGTTTCGAGGTAGATGATGACATGAGGGCGGAGAGCAGAGGGGAATACTCGATTAGAGGTGAGAAAGAGTAAGAATGATTCACGGGGTTGGAGACTCATTTGAGCTTGGAAGCTGGACCAATCTGTGGACTACAGGGTAGTTTAAACGATGACATTACTCACCACTTTTAAACAATGTAGAAATCATTAAACATGATAACAAAAATATGAATGTGTTGTATTAGATGAAAGGGAATGTAGGGATAAATGGAGTTTCATCCCTCAGGAGTTATCTTTCACCTTGACCTTTGGGCAGAATTCACTCACTAGTCGTAAGGACAAACACAGGATATGAGATGTATTGCTATTGACAGAACCATCACAGCTCTTGACACCACAGGTTAAATCAGACAAAATACCATCAATCCTCCCTCTCCTTTCTGCTTTTCTCCTTCTTGTCATTTCCTAACCCTGTTTCTCCTCATGTCCTTGTACCGGTGTTCTCCGATGTAGATTCTTCCCTAATAATCCACGTCTTGAACAATATTTTATCCTCCGGTACAAATATCCTCTCCCTGTTTCTTTTTTGTATGCCTTCAGTCAGTGTGTGAATGTTGCTTGAATATGAATGCATGAGCTGCAACTTCCAAGCCTGAATTCCAATGTGCCAATTTCTTTTCCACACAGAGATGTCCAGACACAAGACACACATAACATGAATGCAAATAGCAGCTCATCTTTCGATGACTTAGTGAGTAAAAATCAAACATAAATATTTGATAGTCAAAGATCACAAATGAAAATTACAAGGCCATACCTACACAGAGCAACATTTTTTTTTAAATTTGAAACCACACACTTGACATGAACATTTCCCCTAAGCAGGGTGTGGTGCGAGTAAAGCAACCCTGTGGTTAGTCAGTTTTCGAGGAGAAGCACATCAGCTTCAGAGTTCCTGTTTTAGAACACATATGCAAGACGGAAGACTTTTTTTTTACTGCCAAGCAAAAACCCACTTGTATCACTGCTTCTGTGTCAGCCTGTGGAGGGAGAGACAGACTCAAGAGACAGACAGACAAAGCGTCTGCGAGTGTGTGCATGCAAATGTGTTCGTGTGTTTCTGCATACGTGCCTTCTTTGAAACGCACACACACACACACACACACATAATCACACAGGGAATTGAGCTGAAAACTGCTGTGTAACGGGAGTCTGCCTCGCTCTTCCCATCTCACTCGTCTCCTCCTCTTCCTTTCCCCCTCCCCACAAACCTCGTTTTTATTTTTAGAGTCTTCAGAGATGAGAGAAAGCAACTACTCTGTACGCTGTCAAAGAGTGCGTGGGCGGATAAGAGAGAGAGAGAGAGAGAGAGAGAGAGAGAGAGAGAAGTGGGGAGACGGAGGTTGAAACTGAGGGAGGTAAAAGAGAGTCAGACAGTAGAGACACTTGGGGTAAGGAGGGAAGGACGGAAGGGAGGGAGACAGCGAGGAACAAAGGAGCGAGTGGGGAAAGGAACATGCAAAGGAAAGGTGCACAGAGGGATTTATGGAGAAAATAAGGGCAGAGAAGTGGAAGTAAAATTAGCAAGGGAGGGAGTAGAATGCCATGAGTTGAGAGGGAGAAATGAAGGAAAAAGAAAACGCTTTTTTATGTAACAGCTTGTGTATGTACCTGCATGAGTTTCTGTTGGTGCGTACACACAAATATAAAAAGATATTTGTCTATGTGCTGCACACACTGGACACATATGGATGTGTGTTTATGTGTGCACACTTGTATGTGTTTGTATCCATGCGTGCATGTGCAGTGTTGGCAGGCTTCTCCCACTCTCAGACACCTGCCTTGTCTGTCTCTGAGGAGCCTGGCCAATGTTAAAAGCCAGCTCGGTCTTGTCTGCCGCTAGGCTAAATGTTTACACCTCTGTCAGGAAACGGCATGGCAGTGATGCTCCACTCCCACACACATCCTTGTGAATGTCATCTGCTATTATGATATTTCTAGTAGCAATGCTTCATCAGCAGTGATAGTGGTTTTATCTGCTGAGGCTGAGGTAATACGTGGGAGTGAGAAATGACTACGCTAACCAATCTATTTACACTGTAGTACATCAGTCTAAAGGATTAAAGGCAATGCATTTGTTGAGGCAATATCCAAAACATTCACTATCTTTGGCCAATTACAGGTATCTGAAATCAGTTCACAAACACAGTATACCCCTCTCTGGTAGTAGCTTAAAAAATAAAGGCCTCTCTTCAGTAAATGGCGTATTGTAACTGCATTAAAAGTGTCGTAACAATGTTTATGTTATAGAATAAACAATATCATCTTACCTGGTTGTGATGCTCGATGCCCATACTGATAGTGTTGATGAGAATCGCGATCATTATGCCCCTGCTGAAGTACTTGCTCTCGACAATGCCCCAAAGTTTCCTCCTCATATCATTCCAAATGTCTTTACAATGTCCAAAGCATGTCCTCTTCCTCTTCTTCTCTCCATCTCCCCTCTCCTCCAGATGGTTCTCATCCTTGCCCGTCTCTTTCACTGCATCCTCCTCATGTTCCTCCCTGTTGGCAGAGTCTCCCACCGCCCTCGCCCCCTCTTTCAGTGATAATGCACATATAGGGCAGTCCTCAGGGTTCTGAGGGACGGCCAGACTGATGGAGTTAGCAAGTGGCTGAGAGCCGTTGTCTTGCTTGTTCTGGTGCGGACATTGTGGTGCTAGAGAGACGGGAATACAAATTCAAAAAAAGACTATATGTGCACTTATGAACCAGATGTTCTTTTGCGATGCAAAATATACAGGATGCGAGCATTTGCAATTGTTGCAAAAGTTTCAAAATGTTATTGTACAGGACAGAGCAAGCTGACGATTGTAGTCACACCTAGTTGGTGGCCATACCATATTTCATTTAACTTACCATCCATTATGTGGGCGTGAATTACACGATCATGTCAGTAACTAAAACATATTCAACTCATACTGTGTGAAATTAAAATGTAAAATGTCACATACGACATATTTGCTGAGGCCCTCCTACTCACTTTTTGGGTGCCTGGAATGATGCCGCTCTCCGTTCACGTTCCCTCCACCACGCCTGTTACCCCTGCCTTGTACAGCTGGCGGGGGTTTGCCCCTCAGCGTGTAGTAGAGAGCCGCCGATCTCCTCTTAGCCTTGCGGAGGACGTGGCATACCAGCTGGAAGATCTCCTCGTAGCAATCTCCTGGCTCAGCCATGCTGGCCAGGGTGGAGGATGACAGGCACTGTGCCCTTTGCTCCTGCATCAGCTGGTGTTCCCGCTGTTTGGTCTCCGAGAACTGGGTGGCGATAACCACCAGGCACAGGTTGATCATGAAGAATGACCCAATCTGGATGGATGTGGAAGAAGGAACAAAAAGTTACAAACTGTATGCAGGTGGGACTTGTTGGGTGAGTCAAGATGAGCAACACATTAAGTGAGATAAAGCGAGTGCAAACAATGGAAAATTACTGCAGGGAAAAAATACTACTATCCACCCCGAAGAATGACTTGTTCTGCAGAAAAGAAAGTAAAGAGTAAGTGCAGAAATCAAGACTTAACCTAGAGGCAACCCTAACTAAAACAATAAGTACCGGTGCAGTGTCTTATTTAAATAATCAGACTTTGGCTAAAGCAGATATTGCTCATTTAAGAAACATGAATTATACATTTGTGATTACCCAATGGTAAACACAGACTTCAAGCTCTCACACTGGCCGATTCTAACAACATGTGCCAATCCCCCTGCAGAAATGATAGGACACATGTTAAAGGTCTCTGAGGGCTGGCTTCCAACCAAACCGAGGCTGATTGGAGCTGACGGACAGAGCCAACACCCCAAAGCACAGTTCAGCGTCCAGCTATCTTCCTCTTCTTTCATTCTCTAACTTGACTTCACTTTTCCTCCCACCTCTACTCCGACTCAATATCTGTCTTTACTATTCTCCCATGCCGCAAAATGCTTCTAACGGACATTTATTGACCCATCACTACATCTATATTTGTTACTCTTTTCTTTCCAAATAAGAGCATTTATTTTCTTAAAATAAGTCAAAGTGAGGGTTGGGGGGATAGTAGCAGAGAGTAGATGGTGTGCAGTGTGGATGGTACGTGGCTGACCCTTTTAGTGGCAGTAATGGGAATCACTACAGGACAGCTGAAATTACTTTTATTGGACTACTCTGAGCTGGATATGGAACAATGGTTAGATCAATATTCGCTAATGCCGAACAACTCAAAAACCAGACCGCTGGATGGATAGGGCAGCTTGTAGAAGAGTCTCAGTTTCGTTCATATCCAAACGTGGTTCGCTGTTTCTCCTCGGACAAAGCTCACAAACAGACACACATCAAGAACACACACAGACGCCCATATACACCTGCAAGGCCAAAACATCTGGAGCTGGAACACTTAATATATAAAATTAATTAAAATCCAAACTTAATGACCGTCCACCTATAGACTTTCATCCAGAATGATCAAAGATGCAGGGCGAGGACTGGAGAAGCTGGGAGGAATAAAAAAAAGGGGCGACTCCAGAGATAGAGAGAGGAAACATAGCAGGGAGGAAGAGAGGGAGGAGAGATGCCCATCTGTGTCCTTTGGGTCAAAGCAGGTCTGCAGGTGTGTGGGCCTTTGATTTCCCTCCAGGCTTGCTTCTGTGTGTGTGTGTGTGTGTGTGTGTGTCTACAGTATTCTGTGATTCTGATCAGTAGACAGCTTTGTGCATAATCAGGGAGGGCAGTCCAATATCACGCATTCAGATGATCACTGCATTATGCATGCATGCAAACACACACATACATACGTTCTCATTCACACAGACAAAAGCATGTGTGATCACACACTCACATACACAAATTAAGATGGCAGGCCTACTTTACAACGGAGTGCATGTGTATATGATTCCATACAGCAGCCGTCACATACATTTATGTGTATACATACTCTGTCTTTCACACACACACAAACACCTCACTGAGCTGTAAGTGTCTTTAATCCATTTACTCACACTCCTCAATGTGACACCAATAAAGACTCTTAGGGTGCGCACTTGACAGTATATATTAAGTGTCGAGCAGAAAGAGTTGAGACTCTGTTTGACACTGTGGAGGTCAACCTGAGTTTTGTATCTGGGAACAAAAGCTTACAGGATCAACTAACAAGCTTAAAGCGCACGGTACTGTAACTTCATAATGACAAAACACCTGCACAGAAAGAAACAGAATAACTACAAAACGATCGAACGAGAGAGTCAAGGTGACCCTCACTGTGAATAACACCTTTGGAAACTTCTTATAGTATCAGCAACACTTCTATGGCATCCCTTAGGACCGTTGACTATACAAGTTGCCGAAACAGACTGGAGCCTTGCAAGGAAGCTCAGAAGGAGCGGCACATTTGTGTCAATCAATCATGTACCACAAAGGCAGCAGTGTGTTTGCCTGGTTGTCAGCTCTTGAGCTCTGTATATTCAACCTCCTCACTCCTAAATGTAACAAACACAAAGTTTGACTTCAGATCAGGATGTAATCAGCTGTGCAGTTCAATCGTATGTATTCTGCGCTGGATATTGCTATGACTGAAGTATCGGGCTAAACAATCCACAGGCCATGAGATTTTGATCAACGTAGCAGCATAAACCAGGCAAAAGCGATTACACTGTGACTCCATGTCAGCTATCTTTGGGTGCCAAAAGGTGTTTACACTTGGAATGACACCCTCAGGTCTGATCTGCCAAAGAAGGGATGAAATTTACAGCTGCAGTCACGATGCCAACGATCTCCTCAGCCTAATAAGCACTATGTTGTGATGACGAAGTCTGTGGGGAGTCTGTTTAAGTGTGGTTCCTTTTCATTATATTCTAGTGTGGAAAACATTCAGTGAGCTTGTGACTGATTGGTGTATTCACTCCATTCATTAACTCTCACTTGTCTTTCTTCAATACCATTATGCAGTTCTCCTCGCACCTCATTTCTTCTCTGGGATTTTCGTGATCTGACTTCCAAGCTTTAGAAAAGACCGTCTATTTCTCATTGTGTTCACCTGCTGGTGCGAAACCTCTGGGACTTTTATTTTACGTCTGCTGCCACAGAGTGACTGAATGCAGGTTTTGCAGACAGCCAATGGCATGTAAATGACGGATTAAATAACTTTTATTGTGCCACCATCTGGCATGGCACACAAAAAGCTGATCTAGCTCTTACACACACAGTGTGCAGACATTATTTTTCTTTTTTGGAGACACATTTTCTCCTCCCCTTCAACTGTCCTTCCTCCTCTTCTCCCCCTTTTTTCCTACTCATTACCAAAGATAACATCCACCTCTTTCGCTCAGACATTGATTGTATACTGTCCTTTATGTCTATTAACACTTCTATCCGCTTCTCAGGAAATATCCTCATTCAATGTATTGATGGTAGGAGTCCACATATATTGGAAATGTTATCCGTGGTTTTCATCTCCAGATTGTCTAATTACAGTTACACTTCATTATTTATTTAGCTATTTTGAAATCATCGGAACATACTGTACACTAGATGTGTCAGCTGGTAGGGATATAGCGAACTAATTTAAAAATACAAATAAATGTGGTGATGAATTTTACTTACAATGATGAGTAAAATGAAGTAGATGAAGTTGTAGAAGGAATGGGCATCCATTACATAATACATGATCTCCACCCAGCCCTCCAGAGTGATCACCTGCATTAGGAGGAAAGATTATTTTCAGTGTTAAGAAACAAATAACAACAACAACAAAAAGTTAACGTGACAAGGCTCGCTCAGCTGAAAGAATAGTATTGCAAACTTGTGCAGCACTCAAATACAAAATGTTGAATTGGTGTTTAAGTGAATGAAATTTATTTAATTTTTTCGAGAAGAATATTTTTCAAGAGCCCAAAAAGCATCTTGTGTTCAAAAGCAATTTGATTGTCAGCCTTTTTAACAAGCACTATTGTTTTAATCTAATCTTTTAATAACTTTACATTCCATCCCAAAAAAAGATATTTATTCAGATTTATCATATTACAAGATCAGCAGCCCAACCATACCAGTCTTCAAACTCATATGGACCATACCTGAAAAATAACGATCCAGGCGTAGACAATGTTATCAAAGTTGATGGCACCTTTGTGGGGGTTAGTACTTCCTGTATGGCATCGAGTGTAGTACTGGTGCCAGTTGATGCACAGACCCACTGCTTCCCCAGCACCACTACCGTTGGCCAGCGGCTCAGGACTCAAACCCAGACCCTGTCTGTGGATTGCGTCCTCCCTGTCCAGGCAGCATGTGCGTCCTCCTTCGCGCCTCGCCGGCACATCAGCACACGACATGATTCCATTGTCAGTTGCCAGGGAGCAGATGAAGGGGCGTTCGTCATTCTCATCTGGCTGGTAGTACGGAGCAGGCAGGGTCATACCTGAAGAGCTGGGGTCGGGACAACGTGAGAAATTATGTTTGTTGGTCATGGAATCGAATCTGTATACATAATATAGTACATAATATGTTAGTATTTCATGAGGATGCCAGAGAAGAATGTGAAGTATTCAACCTAACCTGTGGGATAATTGCATCATTAAAGGTTGAACAAAGAAATGCTGCATGAACAGTATATGCTCTCTTCCCTTTTCACTCACATATATAAACACAAACAAATATATTTTATTTTTTCTCTCCATCCCAGTCAAATTAAAAAGCACAAACACATACATACACGAGAACGAAGAAGATCCAGAAGCTGCTGACCTTAATAGACTAATAAGTTAATCAGTATGGAGGTGTAAAAGACACAGTACATGTTTTCAAGAGAAAAACCCTGACCCAGCAGTGAACTAACGAACACCGCCTAAAGCTAGTGCAGAAAACCAAAGGCATGCTGACAGGTGTGGTAAACAGGGGTGAGGTCATGACGTTGGCAAAATGAGTGGCTTGAGGAGAAATCAAGCTGCACCTAAGACATCCCCTTCCATTACATAAGAGTCCTCTATCAGCTTGGAAAAGACAAGTATGTGTCAGATTGCCACTTTATATAAGCAACCTAAAGTTGTACAGCAGATGTTGTTGTTCAGAGTTTATAAACTACTCTATTAAACTGTGTTAATCAGAGAACCAGAGAATTTGAATCAATTTTGTATTGCCTCTTTGCAGTTGACTTTGCCATCTCGGGGGGGGGTCACTGAGACCCACAGCAGCTAATGTGTTCTTTCTTCCTCATATCTTTTGTTTTGTTTTTCTCCTGGTTGGAAGGGTTGGAACTAATACATCCGTTCTCATAAACCCAGAGGAGCCCTGATGCCAGCGTTTCAAACATCTATCAATGTATCAAATAATTATTTTGCACCACTTACCATATATTGAAACCTTTGCCTTCAATGTTCTCTTAGAACTACTCAAACAAGACGTAAAAGAACTGCACTCTTTTGCAGCCATTCTAGCAAATACTCCAAGTTGTTTACAACGGGATGTTAAATGCTCCGCCAACACTGTAAAATGCAATGTGTTCACAAGTGAAGTATTTTAAGGAGTACCACGAGGTCACTGGAGGGTAGCTCTGAAAAGAATCTTCAAATAGTAACATATGATTTGTAATCCCATCATTGTGTTCTTATTCTAAACAGGCCATTCTCTCTTCATGTATCTGTATGCTTGTGGGATGTCCTGATACAGAAGCAGCTGTATCATTTGTAGTCAAAGGTACAAACAAAACAGAAATGAAAATGGTATTTACTGAGCTAACTAGCCAATTGACAAGCACATCATTGGAGATGAGTATGTTAAACACCAGATAACAGATTGTTTAATCATGTAAACTAAGTCATGTGGAAACTGTATGTGCGAGTGTGAGTGTGTGCCCTCGCATGAAATCAGCAGAAAAACAGATTACACTCTCATGCATTGACACCTATATTACACACATACACACCGTCACTGAACTCATTCGCTCCCTGTACGCGCCCCTCGTGAGTGAGTGTCTGATTCCTGCCAAACTTAATGACACACATCTCCAAACTCTGAATCTAACTGATTGCCACCATCTGAAGCACCTCATCATTTCCTGACATAGCTCTCACACCTCTCAGTTTTAATGGAAGCATGCCAAAGAGTCTGTCTTTCACTTCATATCCAGGGGACTTATCTGCCTCTGTGGATATATTTAAAGGGACAGTTGGCTACCATTGCTTTAGTTATGAGCTGGTGGGGCCATTGTGAGTATATAGACAAATTTGATTACAAATACCAATAAACAGAAACATAAAAAATGTAAGCATTCAAAGCTCTCTTGCCTCCAAGAAAACAATGTTAATAACATGTTAAATTCAAAGCAATCAATTGGAAGTTAAATAATTTAAAGAGAAATAGCAATAAGCAACCACAAATGACATGAAACCAATGCAAAATGTAGGGAAAAACCAACACTGACTGAGCCAGTCAGCAAGCCCTATTAGGTGTGTGAGATAAAGACATAACTGAAGAAAATGATGGCATGGTGTGGATGCTCATACCAAGGTCTGGGCATGGGGAGGACAAAAATAGACCCTCTCCATCAGCAGGCCCATTACTGAACACACACATTCAGGGTCACTCGACCTACCGTATTTACTCATTGCACTGTCTCTGTCTCACACTTCCGCCCTCCTTTTGCTGTCTCCTCTCTCATTTTCTATTTTTTTACACAGGGGGAGACTTATCAGGAAAAGAGTGGCTAAGGGCAAATCATATTTAATCCGCACACCTGCACAACCACAGATGCTTCCACCCTGCTGCTTACCCTTATATACTCACATACACTTCAAGCTCATGCATACATATACGCAATACAACCTTAGCTTATAGTGCATTTAACACGTGAACTCCTTTACTCCATATTTAAGCTCCTATGTTTCTCTCCTCTTCTCAAATGTTTGTCCAGTTTTTCTCTCTTTCTTCCTCTCCTTCGCTCTCCCTTTCAGTCCCCTCTCCCTCTCTTTCTGATTGTCCCTACTCATCTCTTCTCTCTCATTTTCACTCATCTCCCCCATTCCCTGTCTCTGCAATTTTCTAATTTCCAATATTCCCTCCCCTGTCTCCCCCAGTCAATAGCGGGATACTGCTGACATACATAAGAGGTGATTTTGTCCTTTTACCTCAAAAGAAACCCCACACATGCATGCACACTAATTCCAGGATCGATAGTAACAGTGGACATATCAGGCTATGCCACTCCCCATTGAGAGTGGCTCAGAAACCAGACATTGATTGGCAAAGTTTTGCAGGCATGCACTGAGACACACTAGGCTTACACTGACTTACAGCACAGTTTATGCAATTCAATGGAGGACACAAGGGACTGACAACAGAGATGGACATGAAAGAAATAAGAGAAACGTTGTCAAGTGCGCTACATCGGAGGAAGGGATTAAGACTTAGAGCCAGGAAGAGAGAAAGAGAGAGAGGGGGGGCCCTGTCAGAGTAGTGGAGCATGAATGAAGCCTGTTGCCCCCCTGCCGGTGACTTGGCATCACACAGCATGGCACAGCAAAACCTGGCATCACACTGAGAACACACCTGCCTATGGAGAGCGAAACGAAGGAAGGGATCAAGGCTACATTGTAGCAGAAAAAAGAGACAGTTTCCAGGAATCATATTAAATGAGACTCTGGGACAGTTGGGAGGGGAAGATGGCATGGCACAAAGGAGAACACACCATATAAAAAAGATATAGTAAGTGGGGGCTAAGGAGGAAAAACAGAGACCAACATGCATGAATCTTCTTTGGAAGTGCATTAGACAAGCTTCACTTTATGATAAAAATGGCTTTTGAAGTGCTGTTGGCTTCCACTGTGTGGCCACAAGTGTACGATATGTTTTGAAATGTGGAAGCTCAGAGGTGTGAATGTGTCTCCACAACAAATCGCCCTGGCTCTCTATGTATTTTTTTTTTTATTAGAGATAGTCGAAAGGAACTGTTAGGTTAAAGATACTAAGAAGGGAAACAGGCGGCCTGACTGGAGACAAAAAAAAAAAAAAGGATAAAGCTCAAAGGAAAAATAAGGTAGACTAAGGCATGCAAAGAGAAAGGTAGAGATCAAAAGAGCAAGGGTGTAAAATGGCATAGTGAATGCTGCACTTGACTGCGACACTCAGCCCACTCTATTATAACCCCTCAGAGCGCTAACGTTAGCCCTTTATTTAGCATAACAGCCCTCAAGCACTAACTCACTACAAGCTTTCTAATTAAGCACTCAAGCACCCTGACAACTCTGCATAATGTGTTAGTAAAATGCTCTAAAATAATATGCAAAAGAATACCTTGATTAAATAATAAGCAACAACCTGCCGATGTTTTCTAACGCTGGACCACAACATTGTAGTTGTCTACTGTGATCCTCCTGGTCAAAATTGTCTTTTTGCTTCATGTCATGTAGAAAAGTCAAAGTGGAGTCGTAATCACTACATCATCCTTTAGCCCAGTGACGATAAATGTAGAAAACATTGGCTTGTGTGAAGTGATTACTGTAGAGGTTGTTACGGTTAATGGCGCCTCTCAAGTTTAAGGTGAGGACAAAGCAGGCAGGACTGTGCCAGCTAACAGACACGTGTCCTGTTTCATTTGGCTATAAGATCTGTCCTTAGTACACGCTGTGTCAGCACAACCTGAGACAGTGCACAGAAGGCACAGAGTAGTATACATGGCTTTATATACATATTACAACAAACACATCAGGGTCAGGGGCCTTTCTAGCCAGCTGATGCCAGCATAAAAAAAGGAAACAGAGAACACGATAAAATCAAACACTCCTGAATACTGGTGAATATCACTCACACACAGTAGGCGATGCTGTCATGTAGGCTCATGAATATGGAGGAATGCAGCTGGAATCTAATCACGTTCTTAGTTGCAAACTGGGAAAAACTGTACTCTTACTGTTGCTTTGAAGCGTGAGAGAGAGAGAGATGGAGAGAGGAATAGGTTGAACCGCTGGAAGACAGAGTTATGCTAATGTAGGCAGAAAAGTAAAATACATAACATCTTGAATGAAATCCATGTGAAAAGAAAAACTATCAGGTATAACAAGGTGGTATGCTCATATGCGAACTGCACAAACTGTCCATTTTACTGTACATTCAATATATAATTTTCAATATACGTACCATTCCGTAATTACTTTTTTTTTCAATTTCACGAGTATGACTGATGAAAGGTAGAAGAATGGGAAGCATACAGGTGAGGTTTTAGGGCACGGCCAAATCTTCTTTCCCTTTCAATTTGTGACACAAAGGCATTGGCATAACACACACACACACACACACACACACACACACACACACACACATCTACAATGTTTTACTTACAGGTTAAAGTTCTCCTCCAGGTAGCAGCGGTTCCTCAGTAGACCCGCCCACAGCTGCACACCGATGATGCCGAAGATGAAGAAGACGAAGAAGCAGAGCAGCAGCACATTGCCTAGCATGGGTAGAGTGTCTAGCAGCAGGTTCACCAGGATGCGCATACCTGTGTGTTTCAGCAGGTCAATCAATCAATCTAAAAATAGATTATCACATGCTTACACCATTGAATATTTGCATATAGATTGCTACGTTGCACAACTTCTCTTGGGTACGTGGACCATACTGTAGGTCTATTCACATTAAACCTACAGTTACAACTAAAACAAAAAAGGGCTTTGATAACATTCTGAATCCAGCATGTGGTAAGGTTTAGGCTACTAAAACATTTTGTTTTGGGGAAAATCCTGTTTTTGGCTAAATATTGAATAAAGTAAGCTTCAAATCAGTCTGGACTTTCAAATTTAACCAAGACCAGTATCATTCACTAACCATAACCAAATGTTCTGATTATTCGAAACATCATTCTTTAGTGGCAGATATTATGGGGAGAAAAAAAAACATGAATAAATATTTTGCGATTTTCCAGATATGTTTGTTAAAACAACATTGCCACTAAGTGCATTGGTAGCCGGATGGTTCTAACGCTTGCCATAACTGCAACTTGCTGGTTATGTTCCCCCCACTTCCTGGCTGCCTCTTCACTGTCAACTGTGCAATAAAGGCAAAAATGCAAAAATAATCTTTAAAAAATATAAAGTTCCCTCATTATATCGACAAAAATGTGTAATCCGGGTGGTATTACATTCTCTTTGAAACATTTGCTGATGCAGTTTATTAAAAGCAATTGAACATCATTTCTCGACCACCATTTTTTAAAGCATTCCCAACATTTCTGGGCATTCGTTTGAGACATCTACAGCTGTTTAAATTCTGCTAATGACTGCAAACTGACTTGAAAGTATGCTAACTACAGTCCACCCAATAAACGGGCTACATGAGGTCTCATTCATGATTTGATGAACCCTAATTGCAGAAATACAAGCATGTCCCCTGTTGATATCTGATGACGTCATCCCCTGTGGATGGGCCGGCCCTGCAGCGATGACATATTGAGATGTGAATATATGAACATAATGACGGCTGATTGGACTACGAAGAAAGAGCGAGGTGAAACCCACTGATGAGATCACAGCAACCCCGTATTGACACCTGAGAGAGGTGTGTGTGTGTGTGTGTGTGTGTGTGTGTGTGTGTGTGTTTTGGCGTTACCACGAGTGTGACTATGTGGATGTCTCTAATTATCTAATGTGTGTGTGTGTGTGTGTGTTTCAATGCCATACTGGGATTCGTGAATAACAACTCAACAGTAGGTTAATGTGTCATAAACACAACAGTGCAACTAAATTGCCAACAGACTGAATGACAGGAGAGAAGCTGAGAGAAAGAGCGAGAGAGAAAGAGAGAGAGAGAGAGAGAAGCTGACAGAGAGAAAGAGCGAGAAGCTGAGAGAGAGAGAGAGAGCGAGAGCTGATGATGTACACATTTTTAGACAACTTGTAGACAATTTTTACAAAGATTCAAATACTTGAAATTCATGCAATACACACAAACACAAAACCATGTAAAAACAATCGCTAGCAGTGAAAAGAAGTTCTCACCGTTCCCTCAGTGCTAATCAATGCTGTCACTCCCCTCTGTGATCATGTCAGTGTGCTCATATTTAGAGGCTCATTCATCAAATCAACAGATTGAATATCGACGATTGAAGGCACGATTGTTGTTTACGCTGCTTTGAAAGCATTTGAACTATAACTTACAATCAGAATCTGCATTTATAAATGTCTCTTCTCCATGGATCTGACACCACACATTTCTGCCTGCTCACCAAAATGTTGCTCTGCGCTCCTTAAGAGTAGTTACCGTTGTGGATATGATTTGGATTGTGATGTTAAAGATAAGATTACAATGTTAGACTGGGCATGATGCCATGATATTGACCCGGCGATCGGATCATCTATTGGATTATATGAAAATCAAACGCCAACCCTTGTGAGGGTGTGTGTATCTGTATGTTTAGAATTCATTAATTTTGATTAGATACTAATCCTAAAACATTTTCAGCTGATGTGAAAAGTGGTCAAAGTGTAATATGCACCTCACGTCAAACTTTTATAATAATGCTTTTTTTAAGACAAGTTCAATCCTGCTGTGGCCAGTTGACCGAAATTTGAGAATCCAGGAAAAAGAGGAAAGAAAGAGTTTTTTTTTTCTTGAGTCGAGTATGCACCAGTCTTCCTCCTCTGGCTAATTTGTCTCCCTCCTGTGGCTAATTTGTCTCGTCAACTGGTATTAAAGGGAGAGCAGTAGCGTCGCTGGTGTGTATGTGTCTCTGGTGTGTATGTGTGTCTGGTGTGTATGTGTCTCTGGTGCATATGTGTCTCTGGTGGCGGCTGGAGGCGAGTCTAAATGTGTTTGTTCCCCAGGGTCCTTGTCATTAGGCCACTATTCCATTAGGCCTAATTGGGTGAAGAGAGGGAGAGACGGATGGAGGGGGAGAGAGGGAGAACAAGAATGAGACACTGCCCGAGGGTGTGCCGAAAAAGAGGGAGTGCCAAAATAAGAAATAACGCAGGAAAGAACAAAAGAGAAAGAGAAAAGGCTACATGAAAAGAAAACACAAACATTAAAAGGGAGGAAAGCAAACAAAAGTAAGCAAAGAGAAAAGAAACAGTATGGTATCACACAAATCAATCTTTTTTTCTTTGCCTTCTTTTTCTCTCATTCTCTTGCTCCTTCACTACCTGCCTCCATCTCTCACCTCGACGAGTGGCTACACCAGTTTGCCAGCTCCTGCTGTTTTCAGTTAAAGATGGATGCCACCCCTTCCATCCCAATGGAAACATATTTACAGTTATTTACTAAACCAGGAAAATTCTCTTCTTTTTCTAACACTCGTTTCTATAGTGTTGAGTGTTTTCCACTCCATTCTGGCTAACACTCCCTCTAACTCGCAACATTGTCACCAAAAAAATAGAGAGAGAGAGAGAGAGAGAGAGAGAGAGAGAGAGAGAGAGAGAGAGAGAGAGAGAGAGAGAGAGAGAGAGAGAGAGAGAGAGTGCAGGGCTATTATCTGTCATTTTGTTGGAGGGTTACAAATTGAGGTGTGTGAGGGGTCAGGATGTGCTCATCCTCCCTGTGTATCTGTGGGCAAAGTAACGATCCGACAACACAAGGAACAAATAGCTTTAGCCCCATGCTTCCTAACCCCTAATGGGGTCACTGATAGGGGACGGAATCAGGCTACCACACACTCGTGCAGCTTTTCAGCTTACTGATCATCAGCTGCTGTGGCTTTCTTAAATATTGGGCTGAGTAGGTTCCTTGTCAATGGCTCCAACACTTCGGAGCGTGTGCAAAATTGAAATCAATTCCAGCTCTGAAGACAAGCAGCTTTTTCAGGTAATCACACAGAGTATAAAGAATCTCCCATGATTGGACACTGTAAAAACTGTGTAAAAAACACTGTAATTTTGAATGTGTCTCAAAGGTCTGTATTTGAGGCGAGACACCCCAGGTGAAAAGGGTAGAAAGATTAACTAATAGATATCACCAAGAAACTTCCCCAGTTGATTACTTTTTTTTCCATTACAAGCTGATGAAATGTCATGTTTAAATATTCAAATGAGGCATTAACTTGTGCTATTTTGCACAAATTTCCTGAACAGAAGTATGCATATTGACTAAAGCCAAGTACAAATATATTGTTTCATTTTGCTGCCATGTTAGAATCAGAGGGTTTCACAGAGGGAATTTGGGATATCTCTTTGCATCACTCAATAGTTCAGAAAATACTGTCAACAGCCAGAAGAAAATAAGTGTTTTCAGGAATAAAAAGTTCTATAAATCAGTCTATGAGTGATGTATGAACAAACCCATCTGTAAAAACCTTCAGAATATAGTTAGATGTGAATGAAGGTTTGGTGCATGTAAGTGCTACTGAAGTGTGAGACCATGTATAAAAGTCCATACAGACACTACAGCTGAATATGTTAAACATCTTTAACTAATAGAGATCACCATGCAACTTTCCAAGTTGATTACTGACATTGAGACGATCTTTTTATTTAATGTTTAAATATGCAAATGAGGCATTATCTATTGTTGACTATTCGTAAAATTGAGGAGAAATCTATTACGTAAATAGACAAAACAGTGAAATAAACATTGAAGCGTGTTTTTTGGATGTTTTCTTTCCTCTAGTCTGAAAGAAGACATGTTAAAGCAAAATAGCCCAAAATCTCAAAATTGACCAATGCATGAAAAACTATTCCTTTGCCTGTTTTGCCTTGAAAACATGAGAGAAAGATCTTCAGAGGGAGGCGTTGAAAAGCAGCAGAGAAGCAAAACTCATGATATATAGTGTGAGCTGAAAGGGTAGAATAATTGGCTGAAAAACTTCAGATGTTGGGTTGTACAAATAACACAAAGAGCCTGGCGGACAAAAGTGTTCTAACAGTCCACACCTGCAGTTTGACAGTCCTGTGAAGCAAGAGAGCATTTCACAAGCAGACTCACACATATCATCATCATGGTCATCTTTCTCCCTCACATGTAAAACCTTTTGATCAAAGTCACGAGAAAGGCTTCTTTTTCCAACAGCATCTGTCCCCAAGGCCCCAACTGAATTAGGCAAGAAGGGAGTCAGTCTCTCTCAATGACTTGAATATATTGAGGAAAAGTTTCTAAGTTTCTATGCCTTGTTAAGAAAAGTGTTATTATTAGTCGTTCACGTCAGTGTTTCTCAAATAAGGGGACTAGAAGCCCTAAACTTACTTTGGAGTACTGCAATGGGGCAAGTGAAATTTAAAAATGTTTTATTTCAAAAGAATATCAGTCATGCATCATTCCTTTTAAATATATTAATAAACAAATGTAAATGTAGGTTCAATATACCACATTTTATATTCAATGTCCATATTCTTTTGTTAATTGACGGGAAATGTCAACAGCAGTTTTCTTTCCTACAAAAAATGTTTTGCGCTGGTTGAGGGATACTTCAAAAGGGGGAACATTGTTGAAAAAAGTTTGAAAACCACATCTACCGAAAAAAAAAAAAAAAGACGCATACAATTACAGATAACATAACATAAAATGTATTTAAAACAAATAGCATTTCTGACTACTTGTCTGAAACTTGCTGCTAAAGTGATCAGACCAGTCTGAACCCTACTGTAGCTTCGGCAGGCTAATTGGTGCTTACAACGATTAAGAGACGCCTGTTAGGGCAGCAGGACAAAGAAATCAATAGGAGTTAAAAAGTTTGTCCGAGAACTGAGTTTTAGATGAGAGGAACAGGGTTATGGTCACGGACTGATCAGTGGAGCAGCATTAATGGATGGTTTGTAAATCTGATAAAGCTGTGACTCAGGGCCTGAGCGGGCTGTGTGATTTAGCATGAGATGAATGTTTAATAATCCCCGTGGGGAACAGGTGGCATGCGGCTGTACAAAAAAAGCCAGAGATGTAATACTGAATATATACATGAATTTTCATGCAGATGCATTTGTGCTTAATGTGGACTGACAGACACACAGAAGCACAAAGAGAAACTACACACACAAGTACAGAAAATACACATGAATGAACACTTTTGAGCAAACAAATACACACAGACAAAAAAAAAATAAAATAAAATGTTCTCACTTGGCACTCTGTTGATTGCTTTGAGGGGCCGAAGGACCCGCACCGTCCGAATTGCCGACAGGTTGATGTTCTGCAGGTCCAGCGAGTACTCTACCATCCTGGAGAAACAGGCAGAGAGAAAAAGAAAAACATCATTTAACGTTTCTGCAGACTGGGTGAGCTACTGGTTCACAATATCACCCCCCCAAAAAAAAAGATCATGGCACCAGCTGGACTGGCAACCTCTGCTCAAGATACACCAATGGTCATTCTTTGATCTAATCTCACCCGTTCCCTCCCAGAGCTGTGTGAGCTTCAACAGTTTGGGGGATGCACTGTAAAGAGCGTTGCAACACTCAAGAGAAAGTGGTGAGGGGGTGATGTGACAAAGCATCAAAAGGGGAGAATCACATAATATGGAGGTGAAAAAGAGAGAGCGGGGAAAAAAGGGATTCATTCTATTCTAAGTGTAGCCTGCAGGATGTTGTGGCTCAGTCAGAGCCTGGCATCTGTTAGCAAGTCATTTCCACAGCATGGCTAAGCTGTTTGTGCCCCAAAACCACTTTCACAGGAGAATGGTCATGGTTTGTCATGTGTGGAAGCAGAGAGTGTATGTTTATATGTCGCACACTTATGTTACACGATGGTTATCATAAACACAGAGATAGTTCAAGTGAGCAAATAAGTTCCACCGTACAGCATATTTTAAATGAGAGCGAAAATGCCAGATTGCATGTGAGCAAATGGTGTACATTGTGTAATAGTTTTTAAGTGTGTCTGTGTGCAGAATTGATGTGCCCAGGGCTACAACACAGTTGGTATAGGGCACGATACCAACAGCAGCAGCACCATCACAAGCTAGAAACACCTGAAGCACAACCACTGGCTCCGACAAAACAAGCCATGGCTCACTGTCTCTCACATAGACATGCTTATGAAGCATTTCATTTACAATAATGTGATGCTTTATTAATCCCCACGGAGGAGTTGTCTCGATTTGTCCTTCACCACGGTGCAGAGTGCACCAGCAGAGTAACACAGCAGCTCACACTTTTTGTAACGAGGGGTTTGAGCTGCTGCACCATTGTTGTTCTAAGAACTAATCATTTATACATATACAAGTGAAATGTCAAATAAACCTGCCGAGGCACGTAAAGGAGCTGGACCACACTTTTATTTCTTCCTGTAAAACGAATGCCTGATTTATACTCAAGCAGCTGCAGCGGATTGAGTGTAGCATGGAATTTGTTTTTGGACCTGTGGTTTTTAAATCCTTTGTCAGGCCGTCTTTGATGTATGTGATAGGCTTGATTCAATAGTTTCATATAAGTTTGGCCCAACACAACTCCATGACTGGAAAAAAATACAGAAGAGTTGGATGAAGAGGAGCGGCAGCAGCTCCTGTGCCTGTAATTAATGAAGGTGGTTGTGGTCGTTGCCGTTGTTGTAACGGATGCGAGGTACCCATCTCCCACCTCTGATGTCCATTCAAATGTCTGTGGCATCCAACGGCGGATGGTACATAGTCACATTTTTCAGGAGGTGTGCGGTGTGTCTCTGCAGCTCTCTGCAAACCACCTCTGCGGCTCTGCGCAAGCTTTTCCGCAGAATTATAACTATATGCAAGGAGCCACACACTTGAAATAATACATCTTTACGAGGATATAGCAGCATATCGTAGACCAATTTTCTTTACCCGGTTTGGTCGAAAGTACAGAAATGCCACACAGCAGCTTGATGAAAATGTCACAGTACAGAGAAGAGCACAGTGGTTATTTTTATCACAACCTGCCTTCAACATTTTAGTATCTGTGGTAGCTCTAATAATTTGATGTGGGCTGCTGAGAGACTAAACAGAAGGCTAAAATGTCAAAAGGGGAGTTTTAAAACAATTAAAGCATACACATGCTCCCTTTAGTGAGCTCAAGGGCATTCAATTGGATTTAAAACAATGTTGCTTGATTAGATTACAGGGTGAGAAATAAGCTATTAGATAGACGGCACCCACAAAAGCATAAACAATTGCATGGGGGTTTTGTTGGTGACCCAATTGTATCTGGGAGACAAGTGAAAGAGAGAGCAGAAGATCACAGATGTGCCTGTGTGTGTGCAGGCACACTGTGTGCATGCATGTGTTTGTACGTGTGTGCGCTCCATAGAAGTGCCTCTTCCTGTACTGTACACATCAATCAGGCCGCTGTGTTTGGGAGGGTAATTAGTGGACTGCCGCAAGCATCCTTTTTATGATTGTTCTCTATTTTTCACATTCCTTTTTTGCCTGTGATGCCTTCATCTCATTCATGCTTTTATGTGACTAGTGTGTGTGTGTGTGTCTGTGTTTAAATCGATATGAAATGCAGAGCTTCAGGGGAAACCTAGGTTAGACCTTGTGAGAAGAGTTCAAAGGCACATTTAACATGAGAGACAAGGAAAATAACAAAAGAATGTAAAATTGGTAGTGACTTAACTGTCAAATTAACAACATCCCTTCATCAAAGTTACCATCGAAGTTGAAGTTCCGTCTCAAGAGAGTATTTTTCACGCATGATTTACATGAAAAGATTTTTTTCTTTTGACAACTAAAAGAAATATTCAGAAATGTGAGGACGTCCGAGGAAAGTAGTGAAAATTGTGAGCCAGCTGCAGTGCCGTGATGTTTGTTCCTGTTTAATTATGTATTACAGCCAAGCTACTGAAGACGAGAAGGGCAAGTCGTCAAGTCGTTGTTTCTTTGCATATATCTGAAAATTGGCACCAGGTGTCCAACAGGTTGAGTCCACGGACAGCTCCTTGATATGCTTGAACAATACAAACTCAGTTTATTTCTATGGCACAGAAAATCTCTATGATCTGGTACATTTTTTCAACCTACATTAGAATTAATATGGAAGGCCAGGCTGACATACTTCATCCCCCTGTGACAGCAAAGAGACATGCTACCATATTTCTGTTACTGCAGACAGGCAGGCTGGGAAAAAATAAGTTTCAGTGCAGTGGATTATGCAAAAATAAAATATACAGTATATAAAATAAAACAGACTGTGTGTGTCAGGGTTACGGAGTAAATGTACAAAACCCCCTTTAAAGCCTTTCATGGCGAAAGCCTGATCTGCATGGGGTCTGAAGGGGAGATGACAAGGGAAGATGTTCATCCAAGCATGTGAAAAAGGAAAGAAAAAGAGAGGGAAGGAGCAGGAGGGTTAGAAAGCGAGGTGGTGCCTGTGGGTAACAGACATGGAGCTCATGGCAGACTGTCGGCTGTGATTTGGCCTGGCAAGTTTGGCAGTGCCCTCTGCAATTACCCTCGACGCTAATCTAATGGATGCTGCCAAAAGGAAAACGAAGACGAGGAGGCGTTCACACAAATGCATATACAAGCACAGGCACGCACATACACAGATTAAACAAACTCAAAAGGCATAAACTCACAGACTGTAATCTCTGTGTGTAATTCCTAGCCGCAAACACACACACACACACCTACACACACAAACACACAAACAATGAGCAGCCACTGGGGATGAAGTGATTCGGCTCAAATGAAGATGAATGTCCCTCCACCTACCCTGGTAAGTCTGTTGCTCTACCTTTTTTTGTGTGCTATTATACCAGCCACTCTCCCTATCCATCTCTCTCTCTTTCTCTCACACACACACACACACACACACACACACACACACACACACACACACACACACACGATTGCTCTATCGCCCGTGTCTGAGCCTCTCATTTCACTTCGTTCAGAGCAGGTGTTTGAGCAGGTGTGTTTGCTTTTGTTTTGTGCACATGCATCCATCTAGTGGGTGTGTGTGTGTATGTGTGTGTGTGTGTGTCCCGCAGTAACAGCCTGTGTGAAGGACACTTTGTAAGAGCGAGCCAAACTTATGCAATAACTTACACAATATATGATGATGGAATTGAATGTTCTTGTGGGCAGGTGTTATGGATCTTTCAGCAGTGGGTGTCTCTTGAAATCTTGCTTTTGAATTCTCAGTTTCCGTCTTTTCCTTCCTTCTTCCTGTCTGCCTTGTACCATTTTTATTTCCAAAGTAAACACATGTGCTAGTCCAAAACAACATGTGTAACATCTATTACCAAGTATGAAACAATATTCTGGTTGTAAAAATGTTGTGGAAAGATTCTAAAATGTATAGCATGTTTTCATCTTTACCCTATAGTGACTACAATATGTATCATAATGGCAGCATGCCCAGTCTTCTGTTATACTGGAGTGTGTGTGGCACTGTACCAGAGGTTTCTGCCTAATGGTGTCATTCTCAGAGGACAGCTCAAACATGCCCTGTCTACTGTCACTTTATTGCATGTACAACGACTCTTTAGGTAAACTATCTTTGACTGCACACTGGCATGAAGACCACATCAATTCATCACCTGGATTTATGAAACCGCTTCCAATGTAGCAAAATACAAAGCTGCATTTGAGTAAATTATTTATTGTGCAAAAGTATCATTTTGGTAAGATTCCAAAATATTTTAACATGGTTTCAAGTACTATTATTATTTGATAGACAACTGCATGAACAACGCACTCTTGCAATTGTACTGTCTGAACTTTACTGACGTCCAAATAAGCGGATAAACTAGGAACATTGCTTTGTTCACATCTGTAGTTTGGTTCCCTCTGCTTTCTCCTTCTGGTCAATTTAGTGTTGACACTGAACAAACCAGGAATTTGAAGTCACAAGGACTGACAGGCCTCTCATTCATTAGATAGACTGGGTGACCTGTCATCCTGTATCATCAGCGCTACACAGACTCACAAAAAGAAAATGTAAAAATGTCTGGAGTGAGGGAAAATATTGCGGAACTTAAAAGAACTTGATGGCTACATTAATTTCTCTTCTCTCTGATTTTAATAAAGAGCTTAGAAAACCCATGTACAAATACTTAGAAGCAGTAGTCGAGGCTGGACTGGAGTAAAAGCGACGGTCTGTTACAATCATAGCAGGGAGACAAGTCCTGGGGCCAACAAGTCTTCCAATTAAGCGACAGATAAGTTGTTTGTTATTGCCCTCCAGAATGACACATGAAGTGTGTTCTGATATTACTCCATGCCTGACAGGACGACATTGTGTCTCAGTGCTGATCAAAACTATTACAATTCATTGTTTCAAAATAAAATCAGTTTCTACTCTTACAATGCTATAGTTAAAGGGAAAAATTCACAGATTTTCAACCTCATCTCCATCTATCTAAGTGAGGGATACAGTATATAACACGGCTGCAGTTCTTGCCGAGATCATCTGTGTCTCTGGGGCACATCTTCAAAATCGTATGTTCTTTCTGTGTCCATACAGTGACAGTGATGTCAATGGGGGCAAGGAAGAACTACAGAGTGCTACTTTAGCTTCGGCAGCTGACGGGCTCATTGCCGCTCAAAAAATTCCTTGATCTCTTTGCTTTGGTTGCAAACTACCTACGTTTTTCAACAGCAAAAATGTAATTCCAAAATATGTGGATGCAGAGGATTTTATGGACAGTGTACATTTTACATTTTGTTTTGGCTGACTCAGATATTCAGCCATTAGGCTGCCCGAGGCTGCAGCTGCAGCGGGGTGGATATGGTGACTCTCCACAATCTGAGCTGTCAAGAGCAAACACCAACTGGTGGGGCCTTTGCTCAAATTGTTCTCCGATGCTTACAGAAACTGAATCTTTCTGCAGCAATGAACGTCAGCGTGGTCAGTCGTTGCTGGATGCCGTCGCAGACGAAACGGACAGAGAACAGGCCGTGTATGCATTAAAACACATGACAGAGGTGTGCTGGTACCCGTCTTCAGGATCCTGAGGATAAACTGGAAAAGACAACCAAGACCAGCAAGGCGATTTTCGCATTGTCATTTGTGAATTTAATGGTCTTTCTCCGAAGAAGGAGTGAGAGCCACCAAAGAGCTGCTGCACATCTTACTCTGTGAATTAAGGATTTATTTAGACCAAACTAGAGTTGCTGATTGAACAGTGACAAGACTAAACAAGAAGTGATTGGTGAGTTTAATTGGTTTCTGTCCAGTTTGAATGGACAGTGTTTTGCAATGCTTTAACAAGACATTTATGCCTGTCTAAGTTCAGTATAAGAGAGAAACTTCAATTCAGGTGTGCGGTTGTATTTTTCTGTTTAGGTGTAAGAATATTTCCTTCATTGACATTCTGTGTGTTTATTTTGTTTTGTTTATCAAACTGAAAATGCTAAGAGAGCTTGTGTATGGTAACAAACATGCACTCCTGGTACATGTAGGCACAACTGAGATCAGCTATCTCGATCAATATAGCACACACTGAGGAATTTATTTCTTCAGTGGGCTACATTTACCATCAGCACTGATTAGACATTCACATAAAAAGGTGGCAAATTTTCCTATTAAGTGTTTTTTGTGGCTCTATAACTGCCACTTTACTTCCTCCTTTGTTCAGGATAAACAACATTCCATAAGGCTCCTAGAACACTTTGTCACTTTAAAAATAAACATAGACAGATTGTTGTGGTCCATATCTTCATGCAACAACTTTCTCACCTACCCACATGAAATAGGAAGCTGCACTTAATTTCTAAGCAAACACTGAAAAGGGTGTGAGGGCAGCAACAGTCATCATACACAAGTTCTTTACTTGCTAATCACTATGAACACTATATCATTCAACTCATCAACTTGTATTGACTGCTACAGACCTTTTTCCATATCAATGTCCCCTACACAACATGACAGACACATTTGAACAGAAGTAGAGTTCATGATATGGTTGCTTACCCAGACATGACGATGAAGAAGTCCAGCCTGTTCCAGGTGTCTCCCAGGTAACAGCGACGGCCAAAGATCCCAAGAGCCACCATCTTTATCACCATCTCCAATGCGAAGAAGATGTAGATGAATGCATCAAAGGCCTACAAGGAGACAACAGGAGATAAAGATGGAGGAAAGTTAGAAAAAGATGCATCCCATTACATTTAGCCTGAAACACATTCTAGGCTCAAGCTGTTGTCAAAGCTCCCTCTTTGTCTTTTTTTTTCCTCGTGAATGAGGAGCACTTGTCATTTCTGCTTTCTCCTTTTTAAAAGCACTCCATAGTGGTTAACAGCAGACCTGCTGCTGGAAAAGAAGAAATATCTGGCTCGATGGAATCCCACAAAATAAAAGACTGAGAAACCAAATGGCACATGCGCACACTTCTCAAGCCTCAAGCCATTGTTTGGGCCGAGCCCTATCTATTCAAATACCTCAAAACAATCCATGACCTTCTATTTTTCACATTTCCACGGCATTATGACACTTTTTAAGTGTGGCCAGTTCACACTCCACAGCAGACTCATCCCAAAGCTCACAGGACCTGTCAAATTAGCTCTTTTCCATCCAACTGCCCTTTTAAAGATCACAAACTATCATCTAATAGCACACCAACAGAAAATGTGATGTCCAAGACTGATGTGCTCTTAATTTGTTTACGTGTGCTCTCTAGTAGTGACTATATAGAATTACTGGTGTCTATTGCTTGAGCCAAGGATACTGTTAACATGGTGTTTGGAATGGCTTAAAGGAGCTAAATGTGTGTATGTGTGCACACTAAAGTAATACCGCACAAAACATATGGTGCCCAATGTGAACCAACCCACGCTGCAAGACAGGAATCACTAGAGAAGAAAGAAGTGAAGAGGAAAAAGAAAGTGATGGAGATCCAGGTCAAGACAACAAAGATGAAGACTGAAGAGGAGAGATTAATGAGAGAGAGACTGATGAGCTTATCTTTGCCATGTCCTGCTTGCATTATTATGTTCAGATCACTAGCTAAAGCTCCTATTGTATTTTCGGAACAAAACTCTTCCCCAGTGCTTTGCCCTAGGCTGTGTGACTGTGTTGGCTGCCTTTTTACATATTCCCACTACATATAACTCAAGCTGCTACCTCTTGACACAGAGACTTCTAAGGTCTGGAAATACAAATTAAAAAAAGCAATGCAGCTGCATGGCTGTTTGTTCACAAGTCATTGTTCCTGATTTGGATTTTAGATGATAACAAGGCTTTGTGTTTGTTCTCAACCTGTACTTCATCCCCAAACTGCACACAGAAGCACACACAAACACTCCCACGCTCTTTGAAATGGGATCATATTTTTGCTACTGCTTGCTTTGCTGACCATGAAATAAAATTTCAGTTTGACCCAAATTGCAAGAATGTTCACCCAGTTAAATTTCTCCTCAAACATCTGCAGATAGACTCAGGGCAACAACAAATTATAAAAGAAACATAGCAACAATCAAATGTAATCTTTAGCTGACAAGTTGAAGCAACCCAGGTTATAATTAAAGAAATACAAAGATGAATATAAAAACGGCCTTAAAAGCTTGAAACAGATTTTAAAAGATCACAAGAAATTTCCAGCTAAATATTGCTCTAGTCTGCTACAGTACAGTTAGTACATATGCCCTGGGAAAAGAGTTTGTGCACTCAACAAACCAGATGGCAACAACCAATACACATGCTGCAATGGAAAAACAATTTTCCACAAGAACTTAAAGGTTATTACTTTTTCCGGGTTTCAGGCAGAAGTTAAATGACAAACTAGAGACTCAACCAGAACCCACAGCAGGCTAGGAAAGCACTGATATGTGGTACATTTGGACAACTAGGAGTAATAAGCTTCAACTGAAGAAAATCTTTTTTTTTAATTTGCAATGATGAAAAATTGCAAGAGGGTGTTTGCAGCTATAGACTGCATTGAAAGAGACAAACGGTGTGTGAAATGTTGTGGATTTATTCACGTTGCAGCACTGGCAGTAGCAGGAGACGTTGCTTTCTCCAAGTCAGAAATAGCAAGAGTCAAGAGACGGGCTACTATGAACAGCATCCTTGTGGACTTTGTCTGCACCATTTGATATATATATATATATGGATACAGATATCTAGTTGGCACAAAGTGTGCGCCCATGACGGTGTTTGAACTTAAACATGCATGTGTGTGCTCAAGAATGTAAATGCATAACTCTGTGCCTTTTTTGCACTTGTGCAAGCATGGCTTTGTATATGGGCAATTGGCATGCCCTGTAATGCATTGTAAAGACGAGCTGTGTGTTCCATCCCTGTTTATTCACCCACACACACACACACGCACACAGACAGACTCGGCACACAGAGCTGGCAGAATGCAATGGGAAAGACTGGAAGATCCAGTCTCACATGCTGTTTAAATGATGTTTTGATAAATAATGCAGCCTGCACGCTTCGCATGTAATCCGACGTTGGCTGCACCAGTCGGATCCCTGTCGTGTTCTGCACCGAGTGAAAGGGGAATGAATTCATCATAGTTATTTGTCACAACCGCCAGATTCCTCTTCAGTCAGCCTATCAGGTTTTATTGCCAACATGATTTGTAAAGAGGTTGAGGCTGTCCTGTGATGGGCTCTTTTATGATTTGAAACAGGAGCTGGTGTGGGAGCTACTTCACATGCTGTCATTGTGCTTGGCGGGAGGAAAGGACGTGGTAACTAGGTCATCAGGATTAAAATAATACACGTGTGTGGAATGAGTAAATGATGAGAGTAATGTGTATCATTCAAAAGCCACCATGCAGACATTGTATATTTCACACTCACTGACAAACAGGTGAGTGAAAGTAAGACCTCTCTGTGTGGTTTCTGATCATCTGGAGCTCCATTAAAAAGGTCGATCAGGCGCTGATTTGAGGGTATAATGAGTCCTGTCCCATTTAAATCCAATCAATCAAATTTAAGGTGGAAAGACAACTTTCCGTTTGTGTGTGCATGACCATGCAAACACAGACATAATTTAGGCTAGAGAAGGCTGAAGAGGACCCCCGCCTCCTTACAGCAGGTACAATTTCATCCTCGACTTCTGGCTGTGAACTTGTCGGACGGATAGTCTCATAGAACAGAGACTATCTGCCTCTAAAACGTCTTAGTGCTCCTTTAAGCAGTGGGGGGGGAAAAGTACCAATGTTTTTGCTTTTCAAGAAATAAATTCCAAGTTACTCAAGATAATCAACAACCTTTGTTTTTTCATGAAGACAATCTTATTTTGACAACTTACTTTTCATAGCAGTTATTATCAGATCAAACTTAATTATCAATCACAGCCCGTTTCTGGCTAATTAAAGGAATAGTTGGGCTTTTTTGGGAATATGAAGCTACAGCCAGCAGCCAGTTAGCTTAGCTTAGTACAAAGACTAGAAACACGGGGAAACAGTAAGCCTGGCTCTGTCTTGAGGCTACAAAATCTGTCTACCAGCACTACTTAAGCTCACTAATTAACACATCTCATCTCATTTGTTTAATGCGTACAAAAACAACCTGTCGTATTGAAGTCTCGTTGTCACTTTGATTGCAAGGAAACCAGTGGAGACATGTTTACCATACAGACATGAGAGAGGTATTGATAATCTATACAACTCTCGGAAAGAAAGTGAAAAGGTGTATTTCTCCAAATGTCAAACAATTCTCTTCGGTTTAATTGTATTTTTAGGTATTGACCAAGGTGTACCGCACCCAAGAGCCTTCGCTGAGACTTTGAACCCCTGAAGTCCATCGCTCTGTCTTGTTAGGAGTCCCCAATTTAACCCAGTGCACAATTATGTGAACAGAGCCTGGGGTAGTGCATACATTGTTTGTGGCTGTTACTTTGTCTCTTTCCTCCAGGAGGTGAGGTGGCCAAAAAAGCATGTGAGGGCCCCGCTAACAATCTAAGCCCTGTCAGCAAAATCCCTCCCGTTACCATTAGCAACAACCAGAACAGGACCCCTCACACTACCTGGGGAGACAATATGCTTGTTAGAAAGACAAAGCACAGAGGAAAGGGGAGAGAGAGTGAGTGTGTAGGATGGGGGGGAGGATTGGGAACATAGGGAGGAGTGAAAATGGCATTGGATGGAGCGGTAGGAGGAGGAGGAGAGATGGTGAAGCAGGAAGATGTGTCGCACAGTTTTAAAACTGCAGCGGACGCTTATTTGAAATCTCAGCACAATGAAGAGAAAATCCGATGAGATAAATAAACCTATTACAGTCGGGTCTGGGGGGCTTTATTTGATATTATAATCCACTCTAATGTGCTGTAGGCAAGTGAGATATTGGCAGTGCAATAAGTCAACAGAACAACAGCACATAGGACTCGCCAACAGCACACACCTCACATGCAGGTTACTGGAAAAAAGATTTTCAATGTCAATGGACATTAGAACCATCAACTAAAAGCATGCGAGGCAAAATAAGGTCGTCCTTGTCACATCTGAAATTGCCTGCACAAATTAACTCCAATGAAAAGTAATTACAACCCCCGAGGAACTCACCGAGTCCTCGGCCAGGTGACAAATTACAGTAGTAACACACAACCCACACCGGACCTACTGCACGGCTTACAAGCAGAAACAAAAGGAAAATATTTGTAATTTGGCAAAGAAATACAATAATGTGCTCCAACATGAGTGTAAATAATAAGAACAGTGCTCAACCTGTTATTAACTCGGTTACAGGATCAATCAAGTCCACAAGCGATGACAAGGCAAGCACACGAAAACATTGATCTACAAATATTGGCTTCATGGCAATCATCTTGAGGAAGTGCACTGTTTAGTCCCTTTAAGTGAAAACCTTGATAATCTAGAGAATAACCACGTTAAAACTCATCTCATGGGTAATGTCTGGGGGCAGCTGTGGTATAGGAACAACAAAATGGTAACAATCAAATGCCTCATCAAGACAAAGTGATTTACAACAATCTGCAGAAGAAGAATCGAACCCTATGAGTGAAACTTTATCGGCTGTGGCATTTGTGGCCATCCACAACCACAATTCCAACTGTTGGTACTTGTCTCTACAAGTATATTCTCATCACAAAGTGACAAAATCACATGCGGCTCAACAAGACTATATTAAAACAAACTCTATTCCCAATTCCCTGTTCAGACAGCAGGAGAAAATATTAAGCTTTCAGGAGGGAAATATAAAACATCACAGCTTGAGAAACAAGGACAAGAGGAGTCGTGGGCTGCTCTGAGTTTATGTTTATGTTAATTGATCGTTTTGTTCCATCTCTTCATCAGTGCGCTGACATGTTATTCTTACACACACACACAGGCTCAAACACAAACACACAGAGGTCTACCTTACCTGCAGTATCTGGCAGCGGTCCGAGGTGCAGTCGATGTTCTCACAGGGCTGGTACATGCCCAGTGTCACACAGTTGAGCAGGATCACCATGATGCTAATCCTCTCGAACCACGTATCAACAGGGCTGAGGTTAAGGAGCATAGCAGCTGAGGAGAAATGCACACACTGTATATATTTCAAACTGGGCTGGATGGATGAATAGATGGGCCGTCTGTCTCAAATCAAACGCTATCTATTTGGTTTTTGTTCCAGCAAAAATATGTAATTATAGTTGCTGTTTGAAGTTAGTCCCCTAACCCTAAAGGTTTGAGAATCATTCTTTTGAATTGAGTTAAATTTAGATCCTGCCTTAATTAAATACGTTATGTTTGAATAAGTCTCTTCCTCACCTGACTCCTGGGTTGGTCTCTTTTCTTTCTTTCTTCATATCTTTACTTTTTTCACGTTTTACTTCTATAACGCTACATCCTGCATTTCTCCTGCACATCTGTCTCCCCTCTCTTCATCCCTTCAATCACTCTCTGGATATATGAGAAGCGTGTTTCAAATGTCTGGCAGATGCCAAACATAAAATAAGCATGCTTACTCATATCTGGCTATTTATTTTGTGGTCTGTTATTTGACACTTATCCTCTAAACTCGGACACACTCCTCTGTCCCATGAAAGCGGCTTCATGCCTGCTGGCTTCAGCGCGTTTGTTTTAACTCCCACATAGACAGAGTGGGTGGTGGGTTGTCTCCGTGTTAACAGGATGCCGTGGTCCTGACATGAGGATAATTTCCCAGCAGAGAACAAAGTAACTTCAAAGGTGAGTTAACGGCTCCAATACAGATAGAGGTGCAGATAAAATGGTCTTTTAGATAGTTAAATTGTACATTTGAAGATTGTTTTTTCACTCTAAGGACAGTTTCATCTCATTGGGTTTTGTTTTGAATAACACAGTTGGGAAATAATGCTGCATATTACCACAAATGAAAAAAGAAAAATGTATATATATATATATATATATATATATGCCTGGAAAAAAAACAGTGTTCCATCATAACATAGAATGATCAAGTATTGAAACAGACAGATTCACATCACAAATATCAGGACTTGCAAAACTGACTCATCCACAGCATGTAAGCAACACACCATGCGAGCTAAGAGGTCACGCAGCCGCCACGCTGCCAGTGAGCAATTCTTCAATGAAAATAAAGATTAAAAGTATTTTCCTAGCCAACATATTTTTGCTACATGACTGTATGAGTCAGGAAAAAGAAAAGAAACATGGCAAAAATTCTATTACAGCCACAAGACACCTTTTTGTGATATTTACATAAATAAGTGATGTAATGTACAGCAGCATGGGGCCGGATTTCTCTGAATGTCATTAAGAATTTCACAAATGTGTCAATAAAAAATTAATTTTTTTTACTTAAGCTGTTGTTTTCCAATATGTTTGACTTACAAACCTGGCAACTTGCTACTCACCGTCACTTTCTTCTCATCTTACTGGACCACCCTGTCACTCTGCAGAGTGCTTACACCTGCACAATACCTACTGATGCACAGACAGGACTACATGTACAGTACAGGCCTTCTTTAAGAGTTCATACAAGGTGATTATTGTGTCATTTTAATGCTTTGCAGGGATGAATGAAACTGAAAAGGCGACTTCACATACTTAATTTATACAGTATTATGCATATGATAGTGGGGAGTATGAGTGCGTGTTTTAATCACTGTCTAGCAGTGTAAAAGTCTTTTACAGCTTTTCACTTCTTTCATATCTTAAACTGTCAGCTTATGTTCTTTTAGTTCTATACTCTATCCTCTTATTTTATGTCTTTTTTTGTATTCACACAATGAGCTTGAAGTCTTTTGTTCTTATGAACTTTGCACTTACAGAACTTGTGCTCCCTGGTAGTGGGATGTGGGAAATGTGTCTGTAATTTGTCATTTTGAATCTGTTTGAACTACCCTGACCCGCCAGATAGTTTGTTACAAAGAAACAATAGAGAAGCCTTCATTGGAAACGGTTCAGAAAAGAGCCTTCAGTGTCGTTCTTTGCTTTTCTTTCATAGATGAAATACTCTCCAGTTCTGATATAACTGATGCTAATGCAGCATCTACACTAACCTCTTCAGGACCCGCCATTGTTGTTTAGAAGGTAAAAAAAACAAAGAAGAAAAAAAAAGAAGCGGGAATAAATATATATAAATCTCTAAAACACTCAAAAAATACCTAATAAACTGGAAATAAGTCAGCATTCAAAATACTGAATCTGTAATCTTCTGATTATACGAGAAAGAATCTGATGAAAATGCTCAAGTAAACGTGCACGTAGTGTCCACTGAAATAATAACACTGAAGAGTTGCATCTTATTTCAGTGGGTAAACTCACATTCAACCTGCTTTGCTCAGGGACACACTTCATTTCTAATTCAACCAAAAAAGATACAAATTAAACACGAAAAACGAAGTTATTTGAAGCTCAAGGATTTTCTAAAGAAATCTTAAGTGGACTTTTCAGAAAATCTTGACTGTAGATGCTTCGTGCAACACACACAAGCACACACACACACACACACACACACACACACACACACACAAACACACACTATTTGCTTTTATGCAGAGATTATGTGGTTGCAAACATATTTGTTATTCATCTTTCCTGCACACACGCCATTCTCCATTCATCTGTACGTCTCTCCATCCTGCAAGCTCTGCTATCTCTTTAGCAGGGTTCTCTGGGGTGAACACAGTGAAATGAGGAGACATAATATTAGAGCGCTGTGTGAAGAAAAATATTGCTATGAATTCTCCTGCCTTCTCTAGTGTCCTTATCTAACCAACCAACCAACCAACCCCTTCTTTGAAATACGGGTCTACCCCCCTTTGGGTTACAATGTTCTTTCCTGGCTTACTGTAACTCTTCTCCCTCAGTATCATTTCAATTTTCCCAGCTGTCGCCTCCCCCTCTTTTCCTTCTACCTCTCCTTTTTCTCAGCTTATCATTCATTCCCATGTGTGACAGAACAAACGATGGACAATTTTTGCCCTACCAGCAAAAACAAACGCAAACACTTTGGGACACATTATAGCTCGACGGGCAATGAAAAATCAATCAGGCTTGCGTGTGTGTGTGTGTGTGTAAATGTGTGTGTGTGTGTGTAGCGCTCCCATTGCACAAGTAAAGAACCTGCCCTGAGGTTCTGTGCTAGCAAAGCAGGAGCCAAGAACAGAGGCATGGTGTGAACTCGCAGAGAGAGAAGGAGTGAGACAGACAGTCTGAGAGAAAGAAAACACACACAGATATACAAAAAGCATGGGAGAAGACTTAGTTTGGGACTTAGCTACAAACAAACACAAGACTGGTGACAAAGGACAGAATCTATATGCCGCTGCACAATGCCTGTTTTGAACTTTCTCACCAATCTCTTCACAGCTCAGAGTTTAAAATACAAACATTTGCAGAGCAGCTCAGGTGAAAACGCGCAACGTATTCCTCCACACAACTCCCCCCCCCCCCCCCCCCCCCCACACCCCCGACTATTCACCTTCAACCCATCAGAGCTAACAGTATCAGCAGCATCTGCACTGACATGTGAAGTGACTCAGCGCTGGTTTGAGTTCAGTTTCTTTGTCATACCAACCCCGTACCCTTTCCCTCTCCAGGGAAAAGAAGCAGCAGGCGGCTGACTCACCCCCAGCTGATTCCAGAGCGTCAGCTGATGGCTGGTCATGTCACTCCCTAATCATGTTGGGAGGCCGCTAACTGAGTCTGACACCAAGGATGCTTTGAGGAGAAAGGAAGTGAGGCCTGTCGTTATCGAGCTTCAGCATTTAATTTGATTATTTATTTCTTTAACGCTATTACTTGCGGGATATTTACCCTTAAAACATTCAAGGATCCACCGAGGGACCATCCGCTTGTGACTGAGGAGGTTCAGCTTGCATTTTTATGGCTCTGTCTTTCTCTGTTTAGCATCACGCCTTCTCTCCCTTTCTCCTCACTCCTGTACGTCTCATCTTCTTAAGATGCAGACGGGGCCTCCTCCCCGTCTTTACTCTCCTCTCATCGCATTCTTTCCCTCTTCTTCTTCTTCCTCTTCTTCTCAACGTCTCTACCTATTTTTATGCCTGTCCCTCTGCGTCAATACAGATTTCGTCAGAGACTTGCCCTCCGCTTGCATCCCTTTTTTTTCCCTATTTGTCGCTTTCCAACTTTACCACGCTCTCTGTCTCTCTTCATAATAAATCATTTCAGGATCCTCACTTTGTGTTGATGATTCTCTTTTGTCTATTTGTCCTCCTTCGTGATGCATTCAGGTAACAAAAAGGCAGAGCTAAGGAGCCCAAGTATGACCTTATTTTCCACACATTTACTATGAAAACAGCTTTAGAAAAACAAATTATTCTAATCATCAAAATGTAAAAATGGAGGGCCCTGGTGCATGTGTAAAAACAATTTGTTACCTGAGTGCATTTCTTTTTTATTTTGTATTCCCTGCTGGATGCAGCATTTAAACATTTTACAGTAGCAGCCTTAAAGCTGAGATTTACGATAATGTGCCAATTATTTAACCTTTTGCTCTCCACTTTTACCTGAACTGATTCGAACAATGTGTAGGTTTAATATCTGCCAGTTATGTAATGACTGTCAGTTATCAAATCAAGTCAATTCTATTCATAGAGCATGTTTCATACGACAGACATCGACTCAATGTGCTTCAAAATGAAGCAGAAAACATTAACATATAAAACGGTGTTACAATGAAAAATGAATCAGATAAGAAGGTATTAATATCATCATTAAAAGGGGAATAATAATAACACAAATAATAAAAAAATACTTACTCATTAACCACACATTTTAAACCAAACTAATGTTTTTAGAATATTTTCTAGGTATAGTGAGAAGACCTTTACTTGATCTAAGGGATCTGTCAGGTGTGTATTTGCTGAGCATGTCAATGATGTAGGGCTGAGCCATTCATCGATTTAAAAACAATTAAGAGGTTACTTTAAAATCAAGTCTTTGTTTTACTGGGAGCCAGTAAAGAGAGGTTAAACAAGGAGTGATGTGTTTAAACCCTTACTCTGCCTACAGCTTTCTGAATGCTGAAGTTTATTTAGCACCTGCTTTGTCAGTCCAGCAAAAAACAATCTAGTCTACTAGAAATAAATACATGTCAGCATCCAAAATTTCCTGTCACGTGTATTAAAGACAGCTCCATCAGACTGAGCAGGAAAAAAAAAAAAAACGGTACAAGTTGGCTGCATGATAAATCATTCACAAAAATGCTAAATTAGATATCTGTAATTTACAATGAGTCTTTTCAACAAACCTCCCTATAGTTAGTGCCTGCATGTGCGTGCATGCGTGTGTGTGTGTGTGTGTGTATGTGTTTGTGTGTGTGTGTGTTCCTGTGAAAACCCTGAGGATCAGTCTCATTCAGAGTGAATCAAAATGACAAATGGAATTCTGCTTCTCACTGTGGCACGGATGCCTGTGCCTGTCTCATCTCCCAATGACAACATGGCATAATAGGTCTTTCTCTCAAACACACACACACACACACACACACACACACACACCTTAGCAATACACAAAAACGGACACATCCTCCTCCACCACCATCTTTGTGACAACCACTGTCCCTTCTACTTGGGTGAGTTTTCAAATTCACCCTTTAAAAACAATCCATGTTGTGGCGAGTGTCACGTCAGCTTCTCCGTTTGACACAGCGAGGAAGAATCCATCAGCGCGGCTGCGTGATGTCAACCACTGTACAAGCGGATACAGAGTGCGTCTGCCTCACACTTTTGTTTTGACGCTTTCACTGTTGTATTGTAACCTTGCTTCTCTGTGTGTGTTCCTCTCTATGATGAAGTAGTGAGGCAGACTGCCAAGGATACCTACCTTCCTAACTCTGCTCTCATCCCTCTTTCTACCCCACTTAATTTCCTAGTGCCTTGTGGTAAAATTGATCAATGAGTCTATCACAAGCTGCTTTTCTCTGTTGGACTCTCTGGCTGCTTGGCCTCATTTCTACTCAGTCCACAGGCTTCTCTGTCCATCCTTCTACAGTGTCTGCCAACTCTGCTTTTTGTGCCTTAATAGTTGAGTCCTTACTATCCCTGACCTCTATCTTTGTGTTTCAGCTTCTCATCAAGAAGTTATTTGCTAACACAGAACTGAGAACTAGAAACTTGCAGTCCAACGAAGATTTGCATACCCCTTACTATCTATGCCAAAACAGCTGTGCAAATGCCCCCGTTTAACCTTTATTGGTGACAGAAAGCTAACCCGGAGAGTTCATAATGTTCACAAAGCGCTTTCCTCTGAATACCAGTGGGCCAAAAGCTCTCCAGCCAAAAGAGCATACACACAGCGGAGCACCCTGAATACAAGTAAACCACCATCTTTTAAAAGCCTCAAGCAAACTGCAGTATTTTTTCTGTAAGTGTTGCTATGCTTGTCTCAGCAAATGTAACTTTCACTTTGCCAGCCCAGGAAAAAGTTTGCTTATGAGGATATCCTCACACTCCTATACAAAACACCATTTGAGGAATTATATTTTTGCATATTTTCCCCACACTAACAATCCGTCTTTGCTCAATAACAATGTCAGCAGTCTTTAAGATAAGACGTTCCTCAAAAATAAAATGCCTTTTTGAAAAGTGTGTGTTATGCACTGAATAGAATTGGCTCTGAAATGTCCAAGAACCACAGATTTGCCTTCCAGCACCATGAAAAAAAAGCAGGGTGTAAAGACCCATGCTTCATAACTTGAGTATCTTGTTGTGCAGCTAAAAAGGGCTCAGCGCCGGGTGCAATGCGTCAAGTAAATATCATCTCACTGTTCTTAGGAAAAACAAAGTTTAAAGTGTGAATTCAAGGTGATAATCTAATCGTGATAATCTAATCTAGACATGTCAGTGTGTGTTTTTGTACAGTACATTATATGCACATTCACCTAAAAAGAGAGGTTGATTAGGGAGTAACTGAATTGGTAACATTGCTCTGAAGTTCACAAAATCAAGGTGATAGAAGTTGATTGAATTAAAAGGCTTTTTCTTAAAATGTAACTTGATAAAGACATGCACGGCTTGCTAAAACTAACTCGCTTTGATATTATTGTTGCTGGCAGTTCAGTACTTTCAGCCAACTTTTTGCCATAGTGTGTGTATATTTATTGTTTGCACAAGCACGTATGTGCCAGCTATCAATAATAGCCCATGACTACAGCTTCTCACTTACAGTGCATGGACAAGCAACTATATCTTTGCAAACTCCATTTCTCTTTAATGGCTAATTTCTGCCGAAGAGTTTAATCAAATCAAGGCTGTTTTTTTGCTTACATCAAGTGAAGTTTTGGTTTTATTAAATCAGCCATGCCCTCAAAACAAGATAAAAGTTAAGTGAACAAATTCGATTTACTTCACATTTCTTTCTGTAATTTAATTTTGTGCGTTACACACACAAGGACATGGCAGATCAGCATTCAGTATATATTCCTGAAAGATAAATGTCAGCATTACACACTGCTCTTTTAGCATACCAGTCCACATGTGCCATGTCGGCATATATGCTCGACACACATGTTTTTTGTTAAGACTATATTTAGTATGATCGGGAAAAATGCTACAACATTTGTTCTAATTAAAGTCTTGAAATCTGGTACGGACATACTTTGGGTGAATATCTAACAGTACAAGTTTGAAATTGTTAGATCACATGACAAATCAAACCTATCTCAAAAGTGAAGGTCAGCATTTTTTTAAAATGAAGAAAAACACTAATATTGTGTTAATCAAATGTTTTTCCGTATGAAATATTTTTCACAGCATATGTGTGCCTATCTTTGATAATCTAGTTTACAGATACCAACTACTTGATTGTGCTCCTTGTTGTTTCTGAAATACTGCCATTTTCTAATCATACTACTGTATATTTAGTCTTTGGGCATATGGGACTAAAGCTTTTTCCTAAAATAGAGTATATTGCAAAAACAATAGTCCCATGTGCCCAAAAACTAGATATTTGTACAGTGAAATGGTTTGACTGAAAATTTCTCCAGATTTGTGCTTAGGCAAGCCCAGAGAATACAAACAATTCAGTTGCAGGCACAAATGAATTACATTAATCTGGCATTAAAGCAAAGCACTCAGCAGACATGAGTGAAGAGGTTCCTTATATCTGTCTGTGAAATCAGTGGCAAGCTCCATCATTATAGCATAGGTCTGTCTTATTGAGGCTTGGGAATAGTTAGAGAGGCAGCAAATATTGGGAATAATAAATGGCAACATTTGAACATTTGTGGTACATTGAAATTAGTAAACCTTTTGGCTTCAAATCTAACTTGTGCATGCAGTAGTGGTTCAGACTCACAAATGACAAACAATTTGTCTGCCATTTTTGCCTGTAAGTATCCTGTAAGTGATTTGCTCGGAAAAAAAAAACAATTATGGAATGGTAACAAAAGGGAGTGGACGACTCATCACAGAATCCAAGAAACTGGAGCTTAATGTGGTAATTGCACTCATGATTCGTTTAACGCTTGTGAAATTGCCTCATAATGCGCTGTGCTGTCCCCGTGACTAATGCACATACGTACATGCAGCAGTCCCCCTGATACACAAGCACACAGTTGCACATGCACGCACACACACACACACACACACACACACACACACACACACACACACACACAGTATGGCTAACACAGAAAGAAAGAGAGAGAGAGACAGACGGCCACACAGTGACGACCACACAGCCTGACATGGCAAGCAGAGACCTGGAGCACCTACCAAGACAAGCCTATGGCCTGTAACCAAGGCAACGGGAGCAGACGGGTTGCCTTCAGCCAGCGAGACAACACAAACTGTGTGTGTCAATATTCACGCATGAGTTTTTTTGTACGCCGGCATTTTCCTGTGGGCTAAAACACATTGTAATTGTGCAGAAGTTTGTAGTTCTGTGCCGTGTCTGAATTTACCGACAGACGATGATTACATTTTCGATCCATATTTGAGCATTTGAAAGCTCATGGTGTGTGCGTCTGAATGTGTGCGTCTGTGTATCTGTCTTTCTCCTCATATCAGCTCAGCACAGCAGGTGCCTTGCTCCAGTACATTGCTGCCACTAGTGAAGCTGAATGTATTGCAGACACCATGGGAAATATAAGCCAACACTTTCTGTGCTTGTGTGTGTGAGGAAGAAAGAGAGAGAGAGAGAGAGAGAGAGAGAGAAAGAGAGAGAGAAAGAACAACATGGCTCAGTGAGACGGAGAGGAGGAAACTGGAAGACAGACTGAGAGAGACCAATATAAACTGAGAGTATGGAGGCAAGTCAAGGGTGAAACGGGATGTTGGTAACAGAAGCGAGCACAGGAATTTGAAAAAGGCATGCACAGGGAAAATAGAGAAAGGTAGGAAGAGAAGGGGAAATGGATGAAGACTAGAGAGTCTGGCGGGTCAGTGGATAGCGGCGCATGCAGTGTACTCACAAGCCATTAGTTTGAATTCGACACGGGGTCAGAGTATTGGAAACAGGAGGAGGGAGAGAGAGAGAGAAAGCGATGACAGGACTTTGCTGCTGACATCCGCAGAGACTAGTCATACTCTGATGTGACATGCGACCATCCTCACCATTGCTCAACCTCCCTCCAGCCATCTGTCTCTGTCTGTCTGTTTTGTATTCTCTTGTACTTTTATCTCTAGTCATGTAAATACCTTACATTTGTCAAACAAATAAAAAGAGTCGATTGGTCTGCCATTACATACTGAGGGCTCATCAAGAAACACTATTGACAATCACACCTACCTCCAAAGAGCAATTCAAACCTCTTTAGTCTTAAACAGGTGGCAACCGTTGGTTCTGAAAAGTGAAGCCAATATGCAGGTGCCTTAAACTTGCATTCTTTCTAATGGCCATCAGGGGGAGACTCCTCTCAATGCAAAAAGAAGTCAGATTTAATAGAAGTCTATGACAAAATCACCCTACCTCTCACTTGATTTATTACCTCAGTAAACATTGTAAACATGAGTTTACGGCATCAATCTCTAGTTTCAAGTCTTCTTCAATACAGCATGATGTTCATTTCGTAAATTGTGGTCCCATTTAGAGTCAAATAGACTATAAAGCAGGGTATGCTTTAGGGCAACCCATTGGTTTGTGGTCTTTAATAGTGACTTGACTGGTCACAAGTGGTGCTGCCATCTGCCCTGCGATCTCTCCAACTTCCCACATACAGCCGCTAGTGAGGAAATGTCAGAGGAGCAGTGCTGGACGTTGTCTGCTCATCTCTGATATCTAGAGATCTGAAGCACATCCTTGCTTTAGCACTGGCAGCACTCACAGAAAGGGCAAACAGGAAGAGCCTCTCCAATGGGTAAATTAGGATCAAAAATGAATGCTACAAAATCCTGTTAGAACCAAGCATGTACATTTCTCTCTACCTCTTAAAGTGGGTCTGTTCTCGACTTGTTTGAAGTAATGGTGCAAAATACCTACCGTACGACACGGAAGGAGTTTACAGATCAAATCAAAGCCTGTGTCCCAATTCAGGGGCTGGACCCTCCTTTACACACTGGTGGCGGGACAAATAAACAACACAAATATGTTAAATACTCCCCTACAAATTGGACATGTCTGGGGCTTTTATTGTGAAAGGTAGGAACAGAAGGAGTGGAATTGGTCTCCAGGGCCTTTGTCAAGGTAGATTTGAGTAACAAAGTTTGCCGTCTTGGTTCGGACTACAGAGCCGATGTGTTCTTGGTTCATAAACATAACTTAGCCTGTTCTGCACAACGTGATTGGTTGTTTAATTTGCGAAGCGAAATCTCCGGAAAACAAATCGGCAAACAGTCCACAGTCATTCACCCAGTGACCAGTCGACCAGAGGATCTGTGGGCTGCAGGTGCACAATAATCACATCTTTTAAAAATGACAACTGCCATTTTGAAGACCACATACATATAATCTGTTTAAAACCTCTATGTCAATCCATACCTAAGTACATAACATTACATCATTTTCCATTTCCCAACAACAGAGACCAAAAGAGAAAAAGAGCAGCACACTCATGGCAGTAATGCTGGGTGAATCTGACTTGTACACAGTCTTTCTGGGAGGTTTTTAGCTTACAGAGCTCCTCAGGGGCCACATAATGCGACACAAGTCCGTGTGAAGATGTGCCCATATGGTCTCTTAATCTGTGCTCCCAGTTGTGAACACTCTGGTTAATTTACTAGTCTGTTTTCTTTCAGTTTACTTGAGATGGACCAGGCTAACCAGAACTAGACTAATGTAACTAAATAACCCTAACCAGAGGAGTGTAAGGCTGTTTCATTTACAACTTCTGATGAAAGAAAAGACTATATTCTGTTGTTGTCTTGATGGGAGACAATTAAAACAGCACAGACATGCACATACAGACTCAGCACATTGTCAAATTAATTAGATATCTCTTCAGGGAGAATGTGTGTGACACATGAAGTATATTAAATTTCAGGTTTTCCTCTGTAGTACACAAACAACACCCTCATCACTCTCTCTGAACTGACAGAAGGAAGTAAGGATAACGGAGATCAGAAGGAGGAGATGGGGATGAAGAGGATCTGGTTGAGAAGGGAACTGTAAGCCCTCATCTCTCTCATCTCTTCATCCATATTTCAACAGGGGTCTAATGGGCTGACATGATCCCTTGTTACAAACAGAGTGAGAAAAACGACTCAGGGCTCAGTAAGAGAAGGACACAAGAAAGAGGGGCTTGGCTGTGGCAGCGATTGAAGGAAAATTCCACTGTGAGCTTTGGTTTTGCTCTTTTTACAAGTCCATTTAACATTGATTGTGATGCACATTAGACATTTCAAAGCAGCTTTCCAATACCTTTAGGGATGAAATCTAATTTTAATATTAGACACATTTTTTTCAGTATATTGATTGGCCAATTCTGAGTTAAAATGCTGTGGATCCCTTTCACTAGGCAGCACAAATGTAGCCTGAATGACCGGAATAATGTAGTGTATGTACACCATCCTGTCTGCATCAAACACCTCCCTCATTCGTACACAAGCTTGATTGCCTGCTCTTCAAACCGCATGGGTAAAGCCTGAACTTTTCGATTTTCTCTACACTTCCTGTGCGTCTTTTCTTTTCAAGCCATCGATTTTCCTCGTGATTGGCTAGGCTCCCTGAGTGTACGCCTCTAATTGCAGGCATGGCGAGTGGATCCCTGAGCTTCACAGGTGTTTCATGAAAGGAGAACAAACAAGCCGAGAGTAGCACGGTATGAATGAGGCGACACGGAGTGGGAGAGTGAGTGAGTGAGTCAGACAGAGGGAGAGAGACACAAAGAACAAAAATAATTATTAATAGGTTGCGATCCAGCCATTTGTGATGCTAATTTTCCGGCAAAAAGGTGACGGTCTTTCTCTTTTTCCGTTTCCGTTTTTCCATTCTGTATTATGCCCTGTTAGTGATGAGGTGGACCTCAATAGCTTCTTTTTTTTAAATGGTGGAATGGGACATGACACAATTTTATACTGGAACATAGCTTCCCAACAAAAAGCAAAAAGATCATTTCTAAGAGACAGGGTTAAACGTAGAGAGTTTAACAGGCACCTTGTGCATCCACCAGCAAACAAGTGCTCAGTTTACCTTTGATCCTGTGTTCTACAACTTCAATGTCATCAAATAATGCAAACGTGTCTGGAGATCACGGGGGAATTCAGTCCTGGAATCAGTATTGGAATCAGAAGGATGTATGAAACGTGCCCAATCAAGGCCACATACCAGAAGCACACATCAATAACTTAGCAATAACTTAAGCAGGTATAATGTTTATACCACAGCGTCTAAGATTTGTTAATCAGAACTAACAGAAAGCACATCCGAGGCTGATGGGGATGTGCTTAGTGTTTCTGGTTATAAACAACAAATGATCATAATGACACATTTTCACCTGAAAATGGAGCTTCATGAAAAGTTAAAGGATCACCAAAACATAAGAATGTCTGTACCAAATGTTGTGCCAATCTGTGCCGTAGAAGTTGAGATATTTCACCGCCTAAGTGAAGACTTTGACCTGCTGGTGGCGTTTAGTGACGAGCACTGAATAAATTAGGATTCATCATCTGGGCACAATGACTATCCGTACCAAATATCAATATTCCATCCAATAGTTGTTTACATATTATAGTTTGGACCAAAGTGGTAGACTAAAGAACTGACAGACTGGCATTGTAATCCCTAGAGCCATGCCTCACCATGGTTTTAACAATAATGTGGTATCATACTCATGTAGATAATGTAAGGGAATGAAAGGAAGATGTTATTGGTGTTGCTGTGCTCAAGAGAGGAAAAACTGCATAAACCTCAAGCTGTTTTATTATTCTTTTCACCAGAATCGTATATATATATCGATGTTTCATCTAAATGGCTACCAGAACACTTATAAACACTTCTGCATTGCTATTGACTATAAGTCGCACACATAAATGCTATGTGGCATTTAGTCAATGCTTTATTGTAAACCAACGGACGCTACTGTGACGTCTATCTGATGCCAAAGGAAAGAAATGCTATTTTGGCCTAAATTTCACCCCAGGCTCAGCAGAGATGCTGTGACAGCTTCCACTCAGCTCCTGCTCTCTCAACAGTCTCTCTTCCTTTCCAGCCCCAAAACACCAAAGTAGTCTTTTCCACCTCCCTAAGTATAAGCCACAAGGCACGCTGGCTCTGGGATACAAAGTGACTGACAGCAACATGACTGACAGACTGAACCCCTCCTTAGTTGGTTGTGTGTGCACTAAAACTCCAAAATCCAGGGAAAAATATAACATGAACTTTACTTCCACTTTCAAGTATTTTTCAGTTTGAAAATAACTCTTCTTTATCATTATCAAAAGTGACTACTGCCACTATGAGACGTTCGGGATGAATTCAAATTACTAAAATTATATTTGACAGAAGAAAAAGATAATCCACACACACACACACACACACACACACACACACACACACACAGAGCAAATCTTTTCCATTTTCTCTGTCCTTGTTTGCTTTGACCTTGCTTATCTGCTCGCCATCTCTATCTCCCTTTTTTTCTCTTAAGTTATGGGAGAGGTGACTTGAGTGTGATCCTGCTATCTATACTCTGTCTGCAAAGAAACAAAATCATGAATACCTTTTTAGTTTTTTACCCAGTGTAAATCGAGAGAAAGTTGTGTTAAAATAAACACAAACACAGTCAAGTTTACCTGTGTTATACAGACTGAATACAGTGTAATACTAAAAATTACACTGTAAACAACCCCGAACAGGAAATAATAAAAATGGTAAGTGAAACAAAGATTTTTCAATCTTCTTTCAATACACTATGAGAACATTTGATCTGTTGAAAGCAGAAGTGAAGGGGCTCATCACTTGTATCACCATAAACCATAATTATTTTTTTCAGTTGGTTCACTTCAGAAAATTCTGATTGCTTCTGTTGCAGCGAGCGTAGAACAAACACTGCAGGTCCAGTGGTTAGTTCCCAGGGCGTACCGAAGCCTGCGAGGTCACGTCCCACTAAGTGCTTTTGCCCTGACTTGCCTTTGTTATTTGTTTTTAAGTTAACTTTGTTTCGAACTTTGTTTTTAGTGAAGGGCTCAGAGGATGAATAAAGTACTTCACCAAGGCCTCCGGGTCTACGTACCCTGTTCTCTCAACCTCTCTACTCCAGTCCTTCATTTTTTTGTCCTTATCAGACTACTACAATATTAATCCACATGTGCTGCAAGACTGAAATGAAGTAGAAGAAGGGGCTCAATAATGCATAGCACCCTCTTGTGTGTTGCTACCTTCAGGTGGAGCTTGTACAAAATTAGGACATGAAATTAAGAGCAAGCTTGGCTGGTTAAATGAAGTCCATGTGTACTTTTTAACTGGCTGAGAAAGTTCTCGCTGCCATGCAGTTGGTCTTTATCTCCAGTGTGTGTGTGTGTTTGGACTGGTGGCAAGTCCCTTGTAGGCATGTCAGCACTGCTGGAGAGCCAATGTTCCTGTCTTTATTAATTACTACCTGACACGCACACGGATGCTCACACAGTCAAACCTCCATTAAACTACTCCACAAAATACACACAATTACACTTGGATTCAAACACACACCTGTCTCCAACAGCATCTTGATCTTGACTCTCACACACACACACACACACACACAGACACACACACACAGGGAAGCTAGTTGTCCCCATATCCCCTCTGCATTTACTTACTCATGCTTGGTTAGGCCAGAAGGTGCACTGAAGAGGCACACAAAGCTAAGCTGCTAATCTCAACTAGAGGCTGCTACAGAATGACTCTGTAAAAACCACAATGTGCAGGGCAACCTGACAATACATGACATAGCTACACTGTAGCTATGTCGTTCAGATCTGGGCCTTGTTTTCTCTTTGGGGCCACATAACAATTTCCTGAAGAACCAAAAAACATGTCAAACCGATGTTTGGCTTTGCATTATTCATTTGCCCAGCTTACTGTAGCAATGTCATCGGGTACTGTATGTCCCTCCCGACTCTCATAGCTGTCGTTTGTTATGCTTCCAAGCTTCTCCACAGCACTGACACTTGTTCTCATTTTCATTACCATCATTATAAAAGTCAAATGGCCATTTGCTGATTTTATTGTGCCTGATTACCAGCCTACTTGTGAAGGGCACAATATGAGCAGCGCTGCCAAGTCTCCTCGCCAGAATGAAACAAAGTGATTAAACAAAAGAGGGCGGAACCCTCGCCAATGGGTTCACCTACCAAACATTGAGACTATATAACGGTACGACAACAGTGCTGTCAGATTTACATCGGCAGTTTGTGAGCGAGCTCCTTGGAGCAGATAGAAAACATTAAGCAGGTGTGGCAAGATGTTCTCCTGTTGCCATGTACAAGGGCACCTTGCATGTAAACCTCAACGGCTCCGGAGGTGCTGTTCAGTTAGCGGTACGAGAGTGTGTCTGTGCCGAGAGGCTCTCTAGTGTGAGTACGCATGCTGTCAAATCATGGAGCACTGCAATACCGAAAAATGCTGAAGAAAACTGCTCTGTGCAATTGTTAAAGTTGTAAAAGAAGGAATAGGCCTACATCATTATTAATCATTAATGGAGGTATGTTCCATTGCTATGCTTTCGTATAAGAATGACAAAATAGTACTTCTGTAGCAATTATTCCATTCGTTATTATTATTCATTATTAATCTGTCTGGTTTGAGAACGACGGGAAACATGGAGGAATTGTAAGATGTGACAGAAATGTGTGGAAAAATGTGTGCACCCTTTACAAACTACTTCAATGAAAATAGCAGGGTTCCTCATCTCATATTCCAACTCCAAAAACGGCAGCAGTTGCAAAAAAAACATTGAAACTCAGAACACGTGACACCAAATTGAAGATGATGGCACAAAAGAACTTTCTCTCTTTCTCTCATAATTCCAATTGTTTAAATATAGGAGCAATTTTGGTCATGCTATTGCTATATATATCTTTTGTTTCTTCTTCTCTCAGGCATTTTCATTTCTCTCTGTCTGTGCTGGGGCTAAATTCTCTCTTGAGGCGGTGTCAGAGATTGTTAGAGGACAGTAAAGAGACAAGCTGTGTGTATGCGCCTCTGTACCTACAACTGTCTCAACAACAATGCAAAGTTTTGTAAAGCAGTCATTTGAGCCAGTGTTTTTTATAAAGTAAAGTAAAGGCAAGCCTGGAGAGTCCTGTTTATAACTTGCTTTAAGGATGTAAAATCAACTAAATATCACATATACGCGCATATCTAAAGTAAATATAGAGGCTCAAGTATCACGGGGTTGTCACATGATTTACATTTATTATGTTTTTTGGCACCTGAGCATCTTTAACTGGATGTGCACACACATCGTCCGATGTTACATAACTTACAAATCAGTTATGAAAGGAAATAAAAACAGAAAGCAATGCCAAGAAGCCGCAGAAAAGATGTCCTTTTAACGCAGCCTGCATTAGCTCACTGGTTAGCTAAAGCATAACCAAGGTCAGTCACTGCAGCTCAACTGGTGCCATTTGATATTAACAGGCACTGACAGTGACTGCACCCTGTGGAATCGCATCTCTGCAGGCTGGCAAGCTCAGGTATGGGCAAGCACAATATGCTTGGACACAAGGTTAAAGGAGCCGACATGCACACAGACTCCAAGGAATAAAAACGCAATCGCTCATACTTGCTTTACAATGCACGCACAATTAAATTTAATGTACATAGCACGAGCGAGGAGATGCAACAGTGGCATTAGCAGAAGCATGTTATTTTGGAAAAAATATTTCCGATCTTAGCTTATTTAGTTCAGGAATATAGGTAGCTTTAAATTCATCATCCAAACCTCTCTACTTCTGTCTCTGTCACAAAAAATGAATCAATGAAAATGTATATCAAAGCATGTATTTGATAATATGATGTTTATGTAACTAAATATTTCAAGCTATTAAAAATCAGCTTTAGAAACGAGCTTTCAATTTCAAACAGTTGAGTTCACCACATATTATACACTGGTTGTTCTAAAGCAGTTACAATAAATGAAGGCAGTGTGTTATTGTAACATTTAACATTAGTCACACACACTATACTTGAAATGGATTTGTGCAATGTATATCCCCAAATTCTAGTTTCAATGAAACGTAGCACCTTGCTAAACCAATCCAATTGCTGAACGTGACATGATTGGAACCAATGGAAACGTAGGAAACTACACCCAATCAATACCACTGTTGCTTCAATTTACCACGGCTTCTACTCATTGACTTGCTCACGACTCTATAAATGATGTCCGTCACGCTGACACTTCAACTTTGTCCCTTTGTCTGTTACACCATCTGCTAGACTTTGCCTTACAGATGGCTGAAGTAACTCAAAGAAACAGAGGAAGAGAGGATGAAAGAGAAGAAGAGTGACAAAACTAGGCAAGCGATAAAGGGAGGGAGAGAGAGAGAGAGAAAGAGATAGAGAGAAAGAGATGGGGACCCCATTAATCACAAGGCAAGGAAGCAAATTCAGCATATTTTTAGGAGATATTCACACATCAGCAGCTACTCTAATTAATGACCGACTAAAGCAATATCTCCATGTACTGAATCCTTTGTGGTTAGCTTATTTTGGATGTAACTTATATACTACTATGTTAAAAATAGAGAGGTATTGCTGTGCTCTAAAGAATTACAGCAATGCTTCTGATTCTCTGACCTCTTTGACACTGTTAACATGAGGTTAATGACGGGTAAATGCACACAAATTGCATCGTAATCAACCATAATGCTCTGTGATCAGTCAGATTTCATCTGGTTCGCATTGTGATTGGATCCAAGCCAGCCTGTCAGCTGACTAAATAATGGGTTTTTTTCTATACATCTTTAAAAGCACAGTTTCTACCGCATTACCTTGAGGCCCGGATCTAGAGGAGTTTAGTTATAGAGGAGTTGGGGACTTTCCTCTACTCTGAATAGTGTTTACAGTCTTCCTCATAAGCTGCATACAGGCCCCCAAATCACTCAAAGCAGCTTGTATGTTGCCTGAGAGGCAACATTTTGGGTAAAAAAACATTATATTGCTCGCCACTGCTGGTACAGCCTAAATGCTGTGATTGCCATCTGGATTTTGGTGGTTGGACAATAAGAGGACACGGGTTAGTGGTCTTTCAGTGAATTCATGTAAAAGTGGATATGTCGCCCTTGTGTACGCAACCCAATAACCCAATAATTAACTTTCCTTCATTTACCAAATGAGCATCCTGCTGTATTAAAAAACACTTAAAACTAGCAATTGAGACCATGAACTCCTGTTTACAATGTTTGCTGAGGTAATAAAACAAGTGAGAAGTAGGGTCATTTTCTCATAGACTGCAACCAGAGGAGGCGCCCCTGATGGTCATTAGAAGAAATGCAAGTTTAAGGCACTTCTGCATTGGATTCACTTTTCGGACCCGGAGGTTGTCCCCTGATCCTTACACGGCTATTACAAAGGCAACCCATAAACATGCCCAGACCGACATAAACCACCAGCATCTGTAAATTAGGTGTCTCATCTATGTACCAATATAACAGGCATTAACACACTTATAGTGGCCTTGGGACCACACAAGGTCCCAAAGTACTGCAGGCAGGTTGTGATCAATAACTTATCGAAGCTCTAAATGACGTGTGGCTGTGGCCAGAGGGGTGTTAGGCAGGACTGAGGTATTTGTGTGTCTGTGTGTGTGTGTGTGTGTGTGTGTGTGTGTGTGTGTGTAGGTGTGTGTGCATGTGTCTGTGTGGTGGGTGTTGGTAATAAGAAGAAGGGTCACAGTATCTCTCATGTTCCTGCCACGATTGCAACAACAACACACACACACAGACACATGAAATGAGCACACATGGTCACATGTCTGCATTAAAGGTATAATATGGTACATTTGTCGGTTGGTGTTTGTAAACGCACGGCATTCAATCTTGGCTCTTCTTCCACGGCTCACCGAGTCGACAGAGAGAGCGAGCAGCAAAGGTTGACCGAGCTATAGCGTGAATGAAGAGAGGGGGCAGCGTTGGCTGGAACAAATTCCGAGAGTCAGAAAAATCAAACGGTACTTTGTGATCGTTTCACGGCAGTTATGTTTCAAAGCACAAACAAACACACTCGCACCCTATACGGGAAGGTGCCGCATTGCCGGATTTTGAACGAATGCACCGAAGGGGCAGGCTTCGTCCTGTTGGCTCGGTGTGCGACACAGCAGCCGCTCTGCACTCAGAGGAAAGAGAGAAGAGCAGGGGGGGAAACTGCAGCACAGAAAAACTCAGAGATGTAACAAACCTGTTCTACGTGAAAAACGCCCTCTTTGTGTTTGACAGATCTAAAGGGGGACATGTTCCTCGGTATCAGTCGACAAGTGAGTGACAGAGCGGCGGCATGTGATGACCAAAACTAGCTGCACACCCTGTGCGCTGTAATTGGCTGGGGGTCACACCCCCATGTGGGGCCCTAAGGCTCTTTGCTGATGCCCAGAAATATCCCGAACACAGCAAGATAAGAAGGAAAGAGAAAATACAGGCAGAGGGTATGGTACCCAGAAACAGACACCGCCACACACTTCTAGTGGGTCATAAGTGATGATTCAGAGGGATTATTTTTCTATGATTTGTTTTAGGAAATATCTGTGTATTATACCAATAAACAGTCTATGTTAATTGTGACATACAGAGAGAGAAAAATAACAAAAGAGGATGAGGGATGAGGAGCAGGAGTTGGAGAATGTGTAAGTGAAACAGACGGAGTGGATACAAATGTATTGTGATAACATCGTTTAAACAGTGCTTGGCTCTCTGGGGGCCCTGGCTGCCTTTGCACTCCTCTCACACTCGTTTGACTGGGAAAATGGCCAAACGGATGGGCCAAAAGGACACAATCTCACCCTCTCTCTCTCTCTCTCTCTCTCTCCTCTTTCTTTCTCTATTTCTCACTCTCTCTCTCTCTCACTCCCTCGCTCGCTGCCAGGAGACTAAATTGTACAGAATTGTGCTGTCAAGTCTCTTTTGTGAGAGAAATAGCACACTGGTCATTACTTGAAAACAGCAGGTTGTTTGAAAAAGTGTAGATTTCTATCATACAGTATATGTGGACAAAGAAAATGTGCGCACAGTTTGTGATTGCCTAAAAAGTATTTTTGGAGGGATGCAAGTTGGTTTGTGTACAGCACGCACACAACACAGTAAACACACACTCAACCGCACACAGCTGACCTTAATAGGAGCAAGAGGTTAAGATGTCAGCCATTTTGCCCAAGCAAAAGTCAGGGCAGGGGTGAGCCCACTGGACGAACAGTTTTTTTTCCATAATATAAGGTCAACTTAGAGGCCAAGTCCAACAGTTGCATGCACCAATAAATTCAGTCAGTCATCATGACCTCATTCATTCAGCCATTTATTTTGCGTTTCTCTTTTTCTTCCCAAGGTAAGTAGTTCACAGCTTGTCATTTGTGTCACGGTCGCTGTTGCTGCCAACTCCTCTGTAGGCCTGGCGAGGGTGTAAAATGCCATGCGTCCACTCTCACACACACATTACGAGGAGGATTTTCACCGAGAGAGTCGAACACGTGTAGAGATTCCCGCCGTCTCTAGTACTGTCCTCGTTTCCTAAAGAGATTCCCTGGAAGTAGGGGACTCTGGTACCGAGACACAATTCCCCGCTGGCTTCCCAAAGGGACTACCTCACAAGATTTGTTTCACTCTTTTGATTCCATTAACGCAAATGAAAAGCATGTAAAAAATGTATTTTCTCTTTTCCTCTATCCTTGCGGCATCACTTAGCTATTGTTTTACCACATCTCCTCATTTATTACTCCTCCATACCTCCTCTCATTCTTTCCTTTGTTTCAATCTTTTCCTCTCCCGTGTCCCTCTCTGAGCTGATATCACTTGAGCGTGTTGCTGTTATGTCAGTGACTCAGGCGCTGATTCAGTTACACGACAGTCTACAGAGTTTTGGAAGAAACCTACCAACTCAGCGACTTTGGGAGTGTGTGTGTACGTGTTAGTAAGTAAGTATAAAGCTGGCCTTTAATGACCTAAGCCCCAAGGCTCATTAGAGCTGCAGATACCAGCCGTCGACTAATGTCCAAACATCTGGGTGGTAACACACACACACACAGAGAAGCGTTAAGCTTTTATCATTGGCCAGAGGAAGGGTTTTAGCATTGGCCCTGACAGATGCCACCCACACAGTAACACACACACACACACACACACACACACACCACAGCCAGTGGAAAAATACTGAAGGATTTAGGCTGAGTATGATCCATATGTGTGTAACATATATCTGACAGCAAGGATTATGTGTATACATGAGAGTGAGAAGAGCGAGGGCGAGTTGTGTGTGTGTGTGTGTGTGTGTGTGTGTGTGTGTGTGTGTGTGTGTGTGTGTGTGTGTGTGCGTGCACGCGCGAGACAGTGACAAAGCAGGGCCATTTCAGCTGGTCCCCGGAGGTCTCTAACTAACCTTTTCTTCTCTCTCTTCATGGCTTTTTTCTGCCTGACATTCCTGGATCTTAAGCTCTGCTCTCTTTGTTTCGTATCTTCTCCCCCTCCCTGTCACCCTCTTCCACTTTTTTTCCCCATCCTCTTTCTATCCCTGGCCTCTCTCCTTCCCGAGCCAACGGAGCAAGAAGGGATTACTCCCAGGAGAGAGTAAGGGTCACCGGACAGAAGTCAGAAAAATGGCAGAGGTGAGTGATGAAAGTGTGCGTTTTCGATAAATCCACCTTCCACCATGTCAAGGTGGATTCGTAGAGGAAAATGATATTAAAAAGTAGAGGAAAAAATGTTTAACATTAAAAAATCTTATATTTGGTTTAATCAGTAAATGGGGTTGTTGTTTTGTGAAGGGCAGACAATGGCAAAACTGATATTTACATATTTATAGACTAAACAGCCTTATTTCAAACCTGTAATCACTGATTGTATTGCCGCCTTTGGGGCAGTGGAGACAAGCTTTTATCTGCAGTGAAATATCAACTCCTTTTAAGTTAACTAGTGCACTGCCCATTTGGTGCTTGCCAATTGCTTGGACCACGGGAGTGCTGCTTGCAGCGTTCGAGAACCACTATGACGCGTGCTTATGAATACCACTGCATTTCTTGGCAAGTCCCGCCTTGCGTAGTTGGTTGAGTTCAGGATAGCCGATTGGTCTGGGGATGGGACTTGAACAACACGGGTTACCAGTACCTCAGCGAGCATGGACAACTGGCCAATCCCAGCAGGGAAAGTCAGCAGTGGGATTCATAATAACGCCTCGTTGACTCCAGGAATGTGAAGAAGAGGTCCGCTCTTTTATTCAAAGTTTATCTTTATCGATTGTGGTGTGCGTTCAAATTGCACCAACTTCGAAACCCCAGCAATACACCCACCAAGTGGGACGTGGATCGGATGAACAGTTCTCTAGACATGCGAAGGACGCACACACACATTCCTTGCCTTACAGTGTAGATATATCAAACTGTTGCTTACAACCCTGTTGGATTTTAGAGCTGTTTTAGTGCCTGCTGCAAAACCAACGCCATGAGAGAAAGCATGAACCAAAAATGTGAAGTTGCGGTCCAGACAGCTCATCAGAGAGCGAGCCCTTTCACATTGTCATGTGATACAGTTGCACACATATTACTGATATATAGCCTGAAAGCTGTGCTTGCAGTTACTGTATTCTCTGTATCACATGCACTTTTGGCATTTGGCCTTATCCTTGTTTGGTGTGTGATCTCTGTTATTTGACTGTCTGATGACTTCTGTGTGCCGTTCATTTATTACATCATTTAGTACCTCCTCCCGATCTCGGTGTCACCCTGCCCTCCCTCCCACTCTCTGTCTCTCTGCCTTTCACTGTGAAAGAGGTCTGAAGTTGCAGTCACCAGAGCAATTAGAGACTTCATGTTCCTCCTCACTGTCAAGAGGAGGCAAGAATACACACATACACACATGACGCGCGTGCACGCGCACACACACACACACACACAACACCCATCCTCTGCCGTCCTCTGTGCTGACAGGCACTGGGCAAAAGTTCACTCTGCCGCTGTGCTAACTATCTCCCTTTTTCTTCCTCCTTCACTCTGTCTCCCTCTCACACTCTGCCTTTTCCAGAAAAGTGCTAACTAGCAATCTCTCCGTTCTTCCCCTTCTCTCTCTGCCGCCTCTCCGAGGGCTATCGTCCGTCTCTTTCGTCTCCATCTTTTCTCTTTCATCCGTCTTTCACAGAGAAGTTACAAGCTTGTCCTTCACTCAGTGTTTTGCTTTTGTGCCGCTTACTGACTTTCCATCCCTCTCTATCTGCACAATGATTACCATTAATCATCCACCAGCTCCGTCACTCTCTCTCTCTCTCCCTCTCTTTTTTCTTTCTTCTTTTATCTTTCTCTGCTCATCTAGTATTCACATCCTTCGTTTTCAGTGTGTCACATAAGTTTGCAGTGAATTACGCATCCGCCCTGCTCATAGGCCAACTCTGATATCTTGTGATGTAGAGTTGACTCAGTGCCCATGTGAAGTGCCGCAAACACGCAGCAGAAACTGTAATTCAACATCTCAATGGGTCCCGCTTTTCTTGATTCTTAATCAAATGAACTGAGCAGAGCTTAAACTCAAAAGGGGAAATGTTGAATGCCAAGAGAAATTCTATAAGCTTCTTTATCATGTCATATTATATTGACACAATGGGACTTCTCATACTCATCTTAGAGCTCTCTCCAACTATTAGGCAGTCTTGAAAGGATGCCACATTCTAATATCAGAGTGCCTTGAAGAAATGGAATTCCTCCATCTGTCAACCCTTGTGAAACTCGCTTTGATCTCTCTCAGGTGAACACCGGCCTGGCCGTAAGCCTCCTGCTCTCTCTTCCTCGCAGGAAACGAGAGACCTTGAATGGCAATCTTATATCACAACCATTGAGGTCTTGTGGGCAGTTTGTCAGTTGGGTGAGGGCACCATCACACATGACAGCTGGGGGAAGGTAAATCACGCACTGCTTTATGCAAACCGCACCCTGGCGTTTTGTGTGCACCGATGCAGTGAAAGTCCATGAGCCACAGAAGCTCAAGTGAGGGGAACGCTCTTCACAACGCCCTTTGACTATTAAAAAGGTGCTGCAAAGTTGTCATGACTTTACATCCAACATGCAATGATGCGTTTGCAGGGGGGAGGGGGGGGGAGCATCTGAGCTTGGCATAATTGTGACCCATGAATTGGTAACGTGATGTTGCCAATTAGCCAGGACACAAAGACAAAGACTACTAAAAGGCACTAAAAGGGCATGTGATCTGCAGGTCTCCTTGATATTGTAATGAGTCTTCTTGGTTTGCTAATGTGCTCATATCATTACCAAAGGGTATAGACCTCAAAGCTCGCACAGCAAGTGGGCAAATGGTTCATGCTGAAACATACTGAAGATCTATCGAAAAGCAGAATACTAATAAACATCCCCCAGTGACTCACACTTTCCTCACACGTCCTACAAAATTGGACTGGAAGCGTTGCCAGGGTTCATAATAGCCATTTGTTCTTCTTTACAAAATGTTCTTTGACACAACCTCGCTGTCTTTCCTCCACAGTCAATGGCAGAGCCAGATTCATGACGTACTTAAGAGTAGTCTGAAAAAACTGCCTGTGCACTTTCAAAAGTACCATAACTTATTCAAGTGTTATGATTTATTTGGTTACAGGCCCCCCAGTATCTCAATATCTCAGTTTAGGGTTAATCTCCCCCTATTTGCAGTTAAAATGCATGTACATATTTAGTAGTACTTTCTATGGTCCGAGATGTTAAAGCATGCAACTAGAGTTTGCTATTTATTGTTTTTGTAGCATTAGCCATCGGTGAAACATAGCGGAATGTATTCTGAAAGGACAAAATGTATTCCACAAAGTAAGGAAAAGACTGTGAGCTGTCACATTTGATCTAATAGTTATTCAGTCTGCTGCCAGTTTAGCTTCCAAGTGTAACGAGACAAGAATATTTGGAGTAGAATAATTATTGCTTCGCTTATCTGTAGCTTTCTTTACAGCTGCCTCTGGTAATAACCACAGAATTTACATTCAAACTACTAAAATGTAAGCTTTTGTTTAAATCCCCCTGTATTAAGGACGATGCCACAGAGAGTTGGCCCTCTGCTCTGAAGGAGCAAAAGAAGCAGGATACAAGTCAGAGCACTTATTACATATTCTACTGCCAGACGTGAACCATCTTTCACTTGAGGCTAAGCTCTGGCCTGTCACCACTTTATTTCCATATTGCAATTAGAAATATCTTGCATCATTTTAACCATAAAAACTTTGGATTTCCAGAATATTTAGCAATCAGTGCTGTTAATTCATGTCTGTACGTGCTATACACACCTGCGCATGTGTAATTCGTACTATAGTTTTTGGTGCAAGACAGCTGATTTTCAGCTCCGTCTCACAGCTTCTGTTTCACAAAGTCACAAATATACAGATGAATGAGTTAACTGCTGCCTTCGCATACAGGACAATGTCTGATCAGCTTTTTTTCCAACATTGCAGCTCCGAGACAAAAAGCACAATTCGTGTGGCGCACATATACAGGCCTCTCCTAAATCACCACTCTGCTCCACTCTTGACCAGGCAGCTAGTCGCCTCATTTCACGGTCATTAATGTGCTAACTGTAACTTTCTTCAATCATGTACCCATATCTTTGAAGAAAACTGTATTCCAAAAATGTCAAGTCTATTCAGGAGATTTTTTGGGAGGTCGGAAGCGAAGAACAGACAAGTGCAGAATGACTCACACAATTGATAAAGCCCTCTGTGGATAATTGATGAGAAATAGCAAACTACAAAGCACTCACTTGGATAAAATGTACCCTGCAGTTATTGGTGATGGAGCCATTAAATGACTTATTAAATTCTCTCAAGAGTCCCAGTTTGTGTAAAGCAATACTTCTGAGATGAGCTGACATAAAACGGAAGACATGACTCTTTTATAAGTTCAAAACAAGGACGCAAGAATGTGATGGTGAAAAAAAAGAGAGCGATAGAAACATAGTGGTTCCAGTGCGCTTGCGAGCCATTTGTGTGTTGTGAGCGTGAGCTTTTCTGTTTGTGCACCTCTGACATTTATCTGCGTGTTGTATCCAAAAGCAATCTGCCCTGCTGCTACTGAGTTCAGACAAATAGGCGCTGTTGTCTAAAGAATTGCTGCAAAATAGAGCATAGCATATATAGAATAACACAGTGCCAAAGAGGAAGGTGTATAATGTCAGCCAGCCTTCTGAATGCAATTCCGATGGATTCCTTCTAAAAATGTGACTTTGAAATCACACATAACCCAATTATGGCTGTGATTCAAAAACCGTGTCTACATAATCCATAATCCAACAGTGGTTGATCGTTATAATGTGCAAGCACACACACTGAAGCACAATTGTACACATGGATTGATGCACGCACACACAGACGCTGGCAAAGGTATTTACCATTCGTAAATAACGAGCATGCACCCCGATTCGCTGCTATAAACAGCAAGAAAATTAGAAACAAGAAATAAGGCACCTGCAAGAAAGCTTGGACTGCTTAGACCACCGACACACACCAACACATTTCCTACATATACTGTACCTAGCAAATTGTTTTTTTATTTGCTATTTCCATGATGGGCTATGTGATTGGTTGTGAGACTGTTCACAAACTCACTGCAGTCAGTGAAGAAGTCACAGGAAAGTGGTTTGTGGTAAATCCATGAGACATCAGTTATGCAAAACTTCCTCGGGGGAAGGCTGGTGAGGCAAATTTCCCTCTAGAAGTCCGATCTACCCTCAACATATTTTACAAGTACATGAACTTCATTCAAAGATTCTTGGTAAATTATTGCATTCATTCTGTGAACGTCTGGCGTCCTTTAACAAACAAGGAAATGGATAAAGAAGATGAGATGAGTCAGTAACATGTAACGACACTCTCCCTGTTTAAGTATTCCTCTTTATATTTCAACATTTACCTTGAACAGTAAGCTGCCATAGTGTAAAAAGCACATGTTCAGTGCAGCCTAACTACTAGGTCACACAGAGTGTGTATGCACTGAGGCTTGATACTACAGTAATCGTTAGAGTCACTTTAAGCCCTTCATCTCCACTGTTCCCCTCTCATCTGCTCTTCCTCTCTCAGACAGTACAGGCTAATAGAGTTTGGACTTGACCTGAGGGAGAAGAGGGAGGGAGGAGGGGAAGGACAGAGGCATGGAGGGAGGAAGAAGTGAGAAAGAGTGGTGAGAGAGTGGGGATCATTTCAATCAGTATTGGTACTAGCAGTCACTTTAGCTTTGGGAAGCATAAGCATTAGTATTCCAATAAGTTTTATTAATCACAAACAGAAGTTTGCCTCATTAATGTTAACACTTCTTTCCCCGGGGTAAAAGGACAACAGCTCATATTTGAAGCAGAGGCTCATTAAAATAAGTGGAACACTCGCATTACTGCACAAGAGGAAGGCATAGACGGAAGCTTGGGAAGCGACAACATCTTAAGGAAGGGGGAACTGATGCATGAGTAGAAAGGAGTGATAGCATGTGTGTGTTAGGACAGAATAGAAAGCAAAAACAAAGAAATGACAAAAAAAGAAACAGACAGGAGAACAAGCATGAGATAAAAGAAAGGCTTTTGATGTTCTTCATTAAAACATCCGTCAAAAACAAGCGGAACAAACATTCAACATCAAGTGACACACCTCACAGCAAGTGTCATTCCTAAAGAAAATTACAAAGATCCGCCACGTTGTCCCAGAGCAACTTTTCCAACTAGAGCCACAGAAAACAGGAGGAGAAGGAAAAAAAGAAATAAGAACAATAAGGAAGAGAGTGCGAGAAGGTTGAGGGAGAGTAGGTGATGTGTCCCAGGTGTGAGCTCGATCCTCAGCAGTAGTTAAGAGCCAGGCACGGCAACGCCTCAGCCATCCGTCACCATGGAGATAACAAGCTGTCAGGGCCAGATAGGATCATGGGCCACAGAGGCCGGTCACTCTGCTTGAACACCACAAGAGCCAATCAGAGGACAAGGGGAGAGGATGAGATAATGTGAAGAAAAGGGTAGTTACTGGCATCAAGCTCTTCAGTGAAACAAAAGAGAGGAAAACAAGACAAAAGAGAGTGGAAAGTGGACGCTGATTTCAGAGAGGGAAGAAAGAAATAGAGAGGAAGTGGCGAGAAAGTATAGAGAAGCTCATGCAATTGAAACAATGTTTGGATGGGGAAAGAAACAAGAAGGAGCCCCGAGCCATGCATCAGTCAGCGCTCTCTGCCTCAACAACTCATACACACATGCCAGCACATTTCCTTTCTGAAATGCTGTGTACTGCAGGTAGTTACTCTGCGTTTCCACTTTGAAAATACAGCTTAAAAAAATGTCTCTGTACAATGTGTGCACGTTGCAATTATAACTACAATTTAGGAGTCTGAAACAAGCAGTGCAGAAAAAAAAGTGCAGCAGTGGAAGAAGTCCCAAACGAAACACAATGTTCAACATACATTAGTAATCATTTCAGAAGATTGTTGCTCTTTCATTTGTTTATATTGCTTATAAAACTGAAATATTCTGCAAGCCAAAGGAGACATCACAATAAACTCCATAGAAGATATTGCACATAGGTTGATGAAGAACTGCTTTCTATCTTTCTCTGTGTTTCCAGCACGAGTCAATGTTGACCGGTCAGGTTTCACTGAATGCAGTCGACTGTGCTATTCGAGGTACAGTGGAGTATGAGTGACGTGACATGTTCTCATCTTGATCTACAGAAAAGAAGTATAGATGAGAGGCAATCCTCACCACTTAACTAAGAACCAATGCAACAGTCTTTTCTAAAAGATTGACTAGGTGAAAGCTATGACCCCTAACAGATTTCAACTGTAAAATATGCCGCAGACGTGGATGGGAGATGCTGATAAAGTGAGAAGCGGAAGAGGAATGTCTTTAATTGAGAGGGTCAAGTTTAATATTGAGAAGGTGGACAAGTGTATATATATATAGAGAGAGAGTATATACACTTGTGCAGTAGTGCATTATAATGAATCTCATCAAGGTGAGGGGAACTATATTGGGACACATCTTATCTGCTATCAGTCTTGACAGGAGTGGAGGAACAGCTGCTACAGCATGTCGGTACAAAGGCGAAGCAGAGCAGAGCGTCTATTTAAATTGAGAGAAATCTGTCTTCATAAATATACAGGTAGAAAACAGGAAAATTATTCTGCAGGGAAGATTTAACACATGATGCCAATATACATCAAATATATACAGATATACAGATATCTGACTATTACGAGTCAGTGGGGAAGAAAAGTGGAGGGAGGTAAAGTGATACAGAGGAATGGAAATAAGGAATGAACTAAGACTGATTGGCAAATAAACTTTGCTTTGTTCTAAGAGGATGGTCGTGAAATCAGATAAACCTCCTATCAGTATCAACAGATTGGACAAATGAGGTGGGATTAACAAAATGACTTTGAGAACAATGAGGGAAGTATTAGGGTCCATTTATGTGGCTTGGTGTGTACAGAGTGTGAGCGTGCACTCTGGAGAGCAAGAACAATAGGGAGAGGGAGAAGAAGTGTGTAGGGTGCAATATGGAGAGGTGCTCCGGGTGCTCTGCTGCAGGCAAGCGTGGGAGAGCATCATTGTGTGTGTGTGTGTGTGTGTGTGTGTGTGTGTGTGTGTGTGTGTGTGTGTGTGTGTGTGTGTGACTGAAGGCCTCTCACAGCTACTGTGCGGTGAACAGAATTATTGATCTGCAAAGAGATGGCGAATTCATCTTTGCACAGCAATGTGCAAAAACAAAACACTCTTTGACGACAGTGAAATGAGGCTGACTACAGTATGGTAGCATGCAGGTCTTCAACCAATAAAACTGCGCCGTGCTCCTATTTGGTCAGTACATAAGCAATCCAGCAATACCTATATATACAGTAATGTCTGCTTTGGTACGATCAATACACACACTCAAACGGGTACAAATCGTTGTTCCAGTGCACGAAACATCAAACTCTTGCTCCAGTTTAAGTCCCCCACACACAGATCCTACACAAGTAAAGGCACAAAGCCTGTGAATATGCTGCCATCCCACACACACACACACACACACACACACACACACACTTCAGCCAGCTTCAAAACTGTCTAAACCAACACAGTCACAGTAGGCAAAAGTAACAGCTCACTAACCATCACGGTGACCGAAGTGTGTGTGTGTGCGTTTGTTTTCTTTGCTCTCCAGCTGATTCCACGAGAGGAAAATCACCTCATTTCGAGACAATAACATACCTTCACAGGAAGCTCTTTTTCACCTTTCTCACAGTCACTTTATATTTGTCTCACACACTGCACCATGGGTGTCCAACAACCAGTGAGCCGCAATAGAAACTCGGGCGATGTGAAGTAAGATTTTGGAGTGCGTGCAGGGTGTATGTTTTTACCCTGTGGCTTGGAGCCAATGATAGCAGCAAAGCTCAGACATTAGCAAGCAGCGTAAAATCTTTCTGAAACCTCTTTCCCTCCAAACATCAAAGATGGAGTCTGAAACGTCCAGTTTTGTGTGTCTGACTGCCGACTCTCCCAATCTGTCTTTCTGATTTTCTGGCCACCCATTTGTTTGTAATACAGACATCTCACCAAGATGTTGGTCGATCCTCCGATCCTCCAAGGCTTCCTGTAAATGTTGAATATAAAGTCTTACAAGGCATTTCCTGAGCTTTTGCCTCAATGCTTCTCTGATTTTCTGTCTATTAAAATGTGCCTGTATTCTGACTTTTTTGATTCACGTAACACAACCTATGCCCTAACTTCCATCATTCATCTTTTCTTATTTCATGGTAATCTCTCTTGGTCTGTTATTTGGTGTTTTTAATTAGTTTAAAATTGATTTCCTAAAAGACAAACATCCAAATGCAAAATTAAATGAAATCAAACTGAGTGCAATTTTTTTTTAAGTAAAATTAGTTTGTAATACTTCTTTAGCCCCTGGAATAAAGGTGCTCATTGGTTTCTTGTTGCTGTTGTACAAAACAGTATATGTACCATATGTATTAATGACAATCTTAATCCTGTGAACAGTTGCTGTATATCAACAACACATACCAACAATAGTTTATATATTATATTTTATAGTACATTTGTTTGTATTTTCTACTTTTTGCAATGTGTTGACTGTTTAATGTTATGCTCCATCCACCAAGTAAAATTCCTTGTATGTGCAAAATAAAGGGTTCTGATTCTGAGTCTGATATTCAGTTTTGAAAGAATGGTTGCAATATGAACAGATGCACTGATGTGTGGGGAGTGGTCAAAAATGGTCTGGACAGAAGTTCACATTATGATATATTTTTGGAAGGTTCTACTATCACACTGATGGCTCCAGTGTCTGCAGGAACTGCACGAGCTGTGTAAGAAAACATGTAGCGCATATATTTATTATAGTGAAGAAGAGAAACCAGATCATTGCCCAGTCAGTACAGCAACTGTTCTTCAACACTTACAGCAAAACAACTGTGGAGCACAAAGTGTGTAAAGTATGACTCAGATTACTTCGATGTATTTGAATACAGAATATTTAAAGTAAAAAATATCTTTCAAAACACTTGAGAATCTAGTTGCCCCTGAAGGCTCTACTATTCTTTACATATGACAATGATAAGCCGGGCGGTTCAGAGAGGTTTGAACCGACCGACTGGCCAAGCAAACATTATACTGACATTGCAATCCTTGGAGACCTGCACTACAACTAGTGGGAGTTAATAGAGCAATAGCCATATTGCACATAAATGTATAAACACACACACACACACACAAACAAACACACATACACACATACAGGCAGCCAGCCCATTATGGTCTTGTCTGTCCCTAATGTGAAAGGAGTGAAAGAATCTCACCGTCGCTGTCAGTGTAATCAGCAAACAGACACTTGTTTGTTCTGGGCGCAAGGTAAAACCACACACACACACACACACACACACACACACACACACACACACACACACACACATACACACAAAATGTACACATTCTATTGTTCAAGTAGCACAATGCTGATCACTGCAGTTGTAGTTGAATAAGCATGCCAAACACACTTACTTTGAGGAGATTCTGGGATGTCTGCTGCAACAATGTGGTGGCAAATAAGTGAGTGAGTGAGGGTGGATGGGATGCGGGTCAGAGTCAAGATGGATGCAAATGTACCAAAACAACACAAAACAGAGACAGACGATACCTGGGACTAGAAACTGGGACTCTAAAAAACTGGGTGACGGATAGCCAGAAAAAAAATAAACTGGGAGCATCAGTGCTAGATGAGGACATGAATAGATGCTACATGAGAGGTGTACCACTGAACAAAGGTTAATGACAGCCAGTGCTGGTGTTTTAAACAGATACATGTAAAGTGCATTGGCATGAACTTCATCTTTTGAACTGAAAAAGCACTTGGAGCTGGTACGCAGACAGGTGAATAATTAGGGTTAGAGAATGATGAAGGGTTAAAGTGAGTAAAGGTTATCGTTCAGGTTAAAGTGGGCCAGTTCCACCAGTGGAAGAAAGGATATGGGCTGGAGACCATACGGATGCACCAGTTGCGAGGACAGGTGGTCTGCTTGAGGCAGAAGAAGACCACAGGCGCCAGCTCCGGGAACGGCAACACGAGAGTGCTTAGGTCACTGCCGATACTGACGTCATCACCCGGACCCACTTCCTCAATGATGTCATCGGCCTGCGCCAAGCCGTACTCCTCACTCTGCCCTGGCCCCGGATAGGAAAGGCTCCCCAGCGGCACAGGACACTCCTCGCTCATCATGGCAACCCAGCCGAGATCTGAAAGACAACGCGAGTTGACACCGGGATTAGAGGAATGAAATAATGACTGCACCGTTTGACACACTGCAGATCTCCAAGAGACTTAAGACACCAAAGAAAAGGACTGCTTTGATTTAATTAACGTTCAGCTATTGCACTGCAGCAAATAAATAGCAACTAAATGAGTTTATTTCATGAAAAATTAATTGGACAAGCAGGCTTTTGGCTAAGCTGTCACTCCCCCACAGACCACTTAATCGCCTCCACGTCATAACATCACCTCACAACTCACAGATATGTAATGCTCGTTGTTTTCAATCCCAAATGCCCATTTGTCTCTCGCCGTCTCTCTGCCGTGCGAAGGCAAATGCTCTTATCGTAAACTCTCTTGTCTGCATAACAGAATGCATCGCTTACTGATAACAATCACCTCTCGCAATCAAACACACACAGAGGGGTACGATAGCGGAGAGTAAATCAATGTCAACAGTCATTGCACATTCATTGACAGTTCATTTAGCCCCATCACAGTGTTGTGGAAGAGGAAATGGTTTTGCATCTCTTACCACTTAGCTCATGAATGTTTTTTCTGTCAATGTAGCACACATACACACACAAAATTTGATTTTGCATGATCCAACGGGCAATTTTACACATGCCTGATATTTAAACATTCACGTTGACAACAGAGAACACAATACTGCATATAGTTGGGCTTTCAGCGCTTCAGCTCGAGGAAAGAAAACAACCAAATACTGCAGTTTCAGTTGAGAAAAGGCATTAATTAAATCCACATGTTGTTTTATTCTTTTGGCTCATCACACCAGTGAGCCAGCAAGCAAGTCAACAAACAGCAGCCAGAGCCTAAGTGAATGCATAAAAACATGTTGGACTTGGTAGCCCCTCTTGCTTTTAACTGGCTGCCAAAGGAGGCAGCCAGCAAGCGGCAAGGAGCCAAGCGAAGGCTGGACATGTGCATAGCTGGACATACGCACGGCCTTGCACAGACATAACCACACACATAACCAACCAACCCCCCCCCCATACACACTGTTGTTTAAGGCTTGCATCTGTGCACAGAAGTAACGTTAGGTGAATGTCTTAGACAGATGCATTGTGATTTCAAGCGGCGTGATCATGTGTGAATGTTCATCTTTAGTATGGCCAATGTGATATTTTGCATGTTTGCGGTGCAAACCGAAGAAGCCGATAACGTCATACGTGCATGCGTAGGTGTGGTTCTCCATATGTGCATGTGTGCGTGCATGAGGGAGCGTGTTTGCTTGCATTACATCCTACAGTAGGATTAACTGCTAGTGGGGGAGAAGACTTTGTCTTTTTTAATGGGGTAATGATATTAAAGGCTATTCAATGCGCGCTAAGAAAATAGGACAGCGGTGATTTAGTAGCCGGTATCTCTCACAGCTCCAGAGCTAATCCTCTGACGAGATGGTAGAATCAGGTGGAGATATCAATCACATTAGAAAGTCACCCACCACACACAGTGATACACTGATAAGTTAAGCCTCTGTCCATTTATTATCCCAGTACATACAAATACAAGTTGTTTTGCCTTTTCCGAAACTGACCTTTTGAATTAGCTTAACCATGGCAACAGCTGCTTCCCGTGGAGGCAGGAAGTTTATTCTTACTCTGCTGTGTTTTATTTCCCATTACAAAGCTTCTTTAAAGAGATCCAGAGATGCCACTGTTATGGGCGACTGCAATTAAACTGAAGACAGCTTTTGCAGATATGCTTGGAAGGATTGTGTTATCTGTGTGTGTGTGTGTGTGTGTGTGTGTCTGTAGTGAAGACAGGTTAAAGGTTCTCTTTACAAAATTTAGAACATAAATATAGTGGCAAACCCCTATTTGCTATGTAAGTGGAGTAGTGTCTACCTGAGCAGAGAATGAAGCCGCTCTCCCTCCGTGTGTGTTGTAATCAGAGCTTCTCTGTGCTTTGTTTATATGGCCTGGCCAGTCGCCCATATCTTTTTAAGCCATAGATAGTATATAGGAAGTGGATGTAGTCACCTTTACGTCACCTATACGTTTGTGGACTGCAGTTTGGCATTTTGGCTGTCGCCCTCTTAGCTTTTTTTGTCGTTGCTGTCTTGGCTTTTTGCAACCGGAAGCGACACGAGAGGGTGGAGTTAAGTACAACCGGACGCTGAATAAGACATTTTGAGGCCAAATAGGTGACTAGGTAACTTGTATGCACTGAAAACACACTGTGAAAGTGTTGAAGTTGTAAAACGAAAACACACACAACTCCCAGACCGGACAACACTGTGGTAGCTTTCTGCCAATCACAAGGTAGCCCCGCCCAAAAGCATAACCTGCTCTATCATCTCTTTTACTCTAAATGGACCATAATTGAATAAATGAACATCATGCTGTATTGAAGAAGACTTGAAACTAGCGAGTGAGACCATAAACTCGTGTTTACTGAGGTACTAAATCAAGTGAGAAGTAGAATCATTTTCTCATAGACTTCCATACAATTTGTTTTGGTTTTTTTTGCAACCAGAGGAGTCGCCTCCTGCTGGCAAGTAGAAATAATGCAAGTTTAAGGCAACTCTGCATTGAATTCCTTATAGAGCTCTTTTAAAATCCTTTCATCTAACTATTGCTGCTCCTTTACTCAGACTCTTTTTCACAATATTCCTGCATGCTGGGAAAGCTTCCTCTAAAACGTTTTTTTTGTGTGATGACGACTGATGAATGCATGTGTGACACACAGTGAGAGAGAGAGAGAGAGAGAGAAAAAAGAGAAAGAGAGAAAGAGAGAGAGAGAGCGAGAGAGAGAGAGAGAACACGCACAAGGCCCCTACTGCTGTGTTGGCACACAAACACATTCACACTTTCTCAACATACCCACTCTCACGCATTAACACCCTTAATTGGGGTAGCGGATATACAGTCACCCATTTAGCTGCACTATGAGCTAAAGGCTGTGATGAGCCATGGAAAGAACTTGCTTTCCCCCTCCCACACACACACACACTCACTGCGACAGTCTGATACAGACACGGGAAGAGGCTGGATGGAAAACAACAGCGAAAAACATACTGTGGATCCATAAGGGATTTGGGCAACACTATTTTCATTTCAATCGTTTCATAATGCCAATTTGAATATAAAAAAATCTGTGAAAATCTGTGTTTTCAGTCCTCACTGGCTGTTTACACGGAGATCAAAAATGTGATGTATGATCCCCAAGGGATACAAGTAATGACTGAAAATCTCAGTGAGTCACCGAATGAGCTCAAAACTGAAGGCTCAAGATAAGGAATTGGAGGCTCGAGACAAGAAATTGTGAGTTTCCAGTATTCTCGAATCTGTTACTGATGCCTGCAGTCATGCATGTTCAGAGTTATAGATAACACTTGCAATGTTCTTTCAAAGAATAATGTTTTATGTGTGTTGTTGCAGCAAAGTTATAGCTTTAATGAGCAACGTATACATGTGCCATTGTAGTGAATCTGTGAAGGGGCTTCACTGGCAGCTGATATGACTATTAAGCAGTATTGGCAGGGTATCTTTTAAACTGACGACATTTTGACACGTCACAGTAGGAAAAGCGCCAGTTCGGGTGAATTCCAATTAGCTGCTTCAGTTTCCGGTGACTATAGATGGCCTCTCGATTTACACACAAGTGAGCATGCACGTGCAGCAGTTGGGTAGAAACCCGATTGCCACAATGTCATAATGGCTTGTATATATGGACATTTTCAGCATAGCGTGATAATGCAACTTGCTGGAAACCAGTCAAATAAATCATCCGAGGTTAATTTGTACGTGGCACTCATCCTTATTTCCAAAGCTTCTTTTTTTTTTAACCACACACACACACCACTCTTTGATAGATATCTGTTGGCTCTTGCAAGCTAACATGACGCATATTCCAGAAAGAAATGACAGCTATTAGCATTACTTTTGCGATTTGTCGAGTTTAAGGCACGAAACACTGTGTCTCGCATTATGCTGTGCATATGACTAAAGCCAGTTGTGTTGCTTTTGAAAGGCAGCCCAAATCTACTGTGAAAAGAGCTGATACCGAATTTGACATACTGTAGCACATAATCCTCAGCTTCTACAGGGGAAAGTTATTAAAAAGTGCCTCCCTGTTATGTTGCATTATGAGTTTTAGAAGTTTTAAAGATTGGTGCAGAAAGTTGCAGTTTTTTTAAATTATTTTTCTTTAGCAAAAATACAGCTTGGTTGGAAGTGCGCGTGTGTGTGTGTGTGTGTGTGTGTGCGCCTCTACGTGTCAGGTGATTTGAGACAATGCTGAGCCCGGCACAGCTCTCACAGACAGCCAGGGATCTGACTGTCACACCGACTTAACACAGCATCCAGTCTTAACGTCTCTTAAATTCTTTCTCCCACTGTGTCAAAACACAGCGGAGGAAGCACAATAGTATCACTTGACAACACAAACACACACACACACACACACACACACACACACACACACACACACACACACACACACACACACACAGAGTTGTGACTGGGCTGAAAAATGAGTTAGAACATTGAGCATGAGAAAACACCGGGCAGATCCCCTATGGTTGGTACCATCCCAGATGTGTGTCAGGAGAAACATAATGCACCATTGGACCATTCAGACACAGACGGTGTCTAATGCTATTAGAATCACTTGAGGGCAGGAATCCCTTGAGAACACAACTTAGGCTACACACCCCATGCACAAACGCTACACACACACACACACCGTCTCGTCAGCCATGTCAGGCAATGCTTCATCTAGTGACCCGAGACAAACCAGTCTCGACACCTATTGCTGAGTGATCAAAGCAACACATTACTTTGTTAGTGAGACTATCAATATATGACTATCAATGAGAGAGCATAATGTATTTATAAAGCAGCCGGTGACAGGGGAGCCACTGCTGAATAAGATGGCTGGCTTCCCGACAGCACTCTAAAATAACCCTCTAAAATGTGATGAATGTGACTCTCCCATGATGGAGAAAAACATCATTCCCACTCTTCAACTTTATATTGCCAAGTAAACCTTAATATTTCTAGTTTAGTGCCATATTAAAATTTAAATATGTCGACATGAACAGACTTTAGAGCATGATGAAACACCTTTATTGCACGTTGGCAGTGGGTTTGGGTAGAATTTACAGGACAGCTCAGAGTAATCACTGTCTGCTGGAAGTTAATTGCTCATTATCCATTCTGCATCATTGTTTTCTCTTCAGTTGCAACACTTTCTACATTTCACCAGCCTGGCTTTATGTCTTTGCAGCACCACAAAATGTGGAGCAATGTGTTTTTACTTAGAATAACCCTCAAGAGATCAAAAGGAGGATATAAAAACACTAATTCAGTGTAACTGTCTGGCTCAGTCACCGTTGCTGGAGCAGGGCACCACAAATATTTCTCCTAAGAAAGTATAAACGAGGCAGAGAACATGCTGCATCAACACTATCGCTGACGGGCTGTCACAGGGCAGAATGCATGGGCTTCAGTCATTTAGAAGCTTCATATGTCAGATTTGTAGGTACAACCAGAGAGCGGCAGGCGGCGTCACCAGCACAGACACCCGAGCTCAGCGGCAATTTGCTGATGATTTTCAGCAGCAAATGAGATAGTAGTTATGAGAACATATTAAATAGAGCTGAACTGAAGACAAAAATATGTAAATGCCAGAAGGGCCATTCCAAAATCCGCCGTATTTTGTTTGAAAAGTACATTAAGACTTAACGGAGCCCTCCAAAATCCTCTTATAAATCATGCTGCTCCGTATTGCCCTACAGTGGAATAAAGAAGAAGAAGAATGCGACTTCTGGGAGAAGACGCTTTGAACTGAACATGGCTCTCACATTACAAACAAGACTCCCAAACTTTATGCTCCCAAAATAAGGTAAAGTTTGAGGCAGATTAGATGAACAAGATCAAGAGACTTGCTTGTAATAATGGACACCATGAATACATTTAACTTGTACTCAAAACAACAGAGGTTTATACCAGTAGGGTTAGTTAAACCCATGAAATACTGCATCACCAATATCACAGTATTTTATGGGATATCCATCTGTTACATTCAATGTTCTCTGCTCGTGTCGAATTTGGTAGTTTAAATTTCTGTCCAGAAAAACTGGTTAAAATATCCTCATCCAGTGCAGGGAGATGGGTTGTTAACTGTTAACCTGCAGCCACAGCCAGACACGTCAAGGTATTTCAGTTGGTAGGTGACATATGGGTGTCAGACCCATCTCCTGCTTCCAGCGGTATAATCCTGACTCGGCATGAATAGCCAGAATGGCCCAGACATTTGTTGTAGATCACAGACCAGCCGAGTGGGCAGATTTACTCCAAACAGTCATTTGTCCTGTGAAAATAATATTTCACTGCAGGTCCACACTGAAATTACAGGTTGTCACATTTCTGGGTTGCACAAAGGTAATTCTAACGTGTGAAATTATTAATACGTGCAGATCATCATCCTCAGGCTGTTGAAGTTTAACAATGCATTCAGAATTATTTTTATACTGACATTGAATCAAATGACTCCTGGTTGGGTGTTGATCATATGTGCTGTTACCAGGCAGAACTAAAACCATCAACTCAGTGAGCCCATAACCAAAATAAAGCTACTTTATATGAAATCGTTTGCAGCTGCTCCTGACTGGTTAAGAAAGTCGAACATTTAGCCAGACAAAGAGTTGTTCATTTTGGGAAATGGACGATATGGCCAGAAACGTTATCACAATATGTGTTTATATTGATCAATGTTTTTATCACAATATATATTTTTTATTAATAATAATAATGCTCAATTTTTGTTTTATGAGTGTTCTCCTAAGGACAGAACCATAAAGGAATCAGAAGGTTAATTATATGGTAAATAATATACAATTATCTATTTTCAAAATGGGTCAGCTTGGTGAAGGCGGATTACAAATATATATGACACTTGTTGGCTTTTTCTACTTTTGTAAAATGTGAACGTGCATTTTCAATTGGCAGAGCAAGTGCACCGGAAAGTCTAAACTTGGGGATACAATGATGTAATCGTGCAGCTCTTTTAGACTTTCCAAATGTTACTGGAAGAAAACGATCAAAAGGTGATTGTGAAACGAGTCGTTTTGCGGAGGTTTTAACGGTTAAAAAACATTCATCCACCTTTCTACAGACGCAACAGTAGCTACAGGTAAGGCTCCGGCAGAGGCTATGACGTATTGGCTGTTTGTGTCGTGTTTTTGTAGGTTGTAGGTTTTTGTCGGATTATTTTACCATGAAAAATGTTTTATTGCCCATGCAGCCCTAAGTCAGAATGTATTGTCCATTCATTGTGCCTTCATGTGTCAACCGCAAGTCAACATCCCTTCAGTCAAAGTATTTTTAGGTTTTGAATGGTCGGGAGTTTTTGGCGATTCATTTTTTTGATCTGAGGAATGAGTGAACGATTTGCTTTGATCCTTCTTTAATCTCACGTCTTCCTGTTGGAATTTTTAATCTCCAGCTTCCATTTCAGTTTCCTAATCTCTCTTGATTTCGACCCACCTTCCCCCTCCATTTTATCTCATCTTCCCATTCCCTCTGCTGCCCCTTTTCCTTTGCTCCCACTTTCTTTCCAGTTCTCTCTGTAGCTCCTCTAACCCTCTACGTCTTCCTCCTTTTCCTAAATTCTCTCTCTCAGTCACACTGTCTCTCCCTTCTCTATGATGAAGAGGATATTGAGCTCTGTGTCAGAAATCATCTTTAGTAGCTGCCAGTCGATTACACTGGAGCAGTGGCCCCATCAGCCTAATCTGTTTTAACAGCATTAGCTTTTGCCAAGCAGCAGAGACTATCAACGTGCATGTAGTGTGAGCAGACAAGACATCAAGCACTTCTTTGTGTCTTTAAGTCAGCATGAGCGCTCTGTTGTGTGACATGCTACTGTATTGCCGATGTGTAATGCAATACTCCGCACTGTGAAGGGGATCAAAACCAATAGCATTAGCATCATGCTAACGGCTTTTAGAGTTTGGGTCATGTTGAAAGTTCAGGAGTACTAATGTGAATTCACTGGGTGGCACGAGGCCAGCGAGTGGAGGATCGGACCTACAAATTGGACCCACGGCTCACTGCACAGAGAGTGCAGAGGCTGGACTAGAGGTTGACTAACCAGCACAAACAGAGCTCTATTCAGGAGTGGACTTTAGTATCGTGATGTCAGCTTTAGTCTGTCGCTCACTTCTTTTTCTCCTGTCATACTAGCGCTGCATTTTCAGCTTCCAACCGCATCAATAACAGAGCTGTGTTTCCACCGAAATGTTTGTTTGTTTTTTTCCAATTCAGTCCGTGTGAACAAAAGCTGCCCAGGGGACACAGACGCTCTTAATTTGTTATACTTTCTGGTTTGGATTCAACATGATCGGCAACATGTAACTCTCTGAACTGTGATTCACTAATTTAGAGGCTCAGGTTCACATTTCACACTTTCAATTAACTTAAAGACAAGGCTGAATCGAGCACTGTTGGATACAATGACGTAATGTCACAATGACACGACTTTTCTGTCTGCATATTGTGTTGTACGTGATTCATGATAAGTGTAGAGGACTGTAGAGGGCAGGAAGCAGAACTGACACCGCAGGTGATCCACACAGGAAAATGTGTTGGTCATGTGTGTGTGTGTGTGTGTGTGTACATGCATCAGCGTAAGTGATGTGGGTAGTTGTTTTTTTTGTTGCTTCTACGCTCTGCAGAAGTTTGTGTGCACACGCTCCTGTGTGTTATTGACTGATTTATAACAGGCTCCCTCAGCTTCCCAACACAAATCCATCTCGGCGAGGGAGGGGAGGTCCAATAATGTTGCCAATGATTTACTATTAGAGCTCTTGCTGTCAATCTCTCACCCTGATAAATGACGTGCTTTTTTTCCTCAGGCTGCCCGTGTGTGAGGCAGGGGGAGCTCATACTCGTAGGCGTGCCAAATCAAACAAACGGTCAATCTTATAGGCCGACGTGCGAGTGCTTCTACACTACAACAGCCTGTCAGCTTTTGTGAGTGTGTGTGTGTGTGTTTTCAGGCTCCGAACCAGATAAAGCAGTTGTCTACTCTATGCCGACTACCCTGACGGTGGCAGGGGGACTGAGGACGGTCAATTCACATTAGGGACAGACTGCTGCACGACTGCAGGTGTACGTAGAATATCAGCAGTTTGCCTGAGCGCACATGTTTTTGGTGTATGCCTCAGTGTGTGTTCCTGCATTCCACCAGATTTTGTGTTTTTTTTTATACAATGTCCTTTACATGCACACACAACGTCGCTAGCGAGCAACAGTAATGAGGACAGTGGGTGCTATCATTGTCACAGGCATTCCTAATTGGCTAGAAGCTGCAATTATCTTCCTGATTTAAATGGCGAGAGAGGCTGTGTGAATGCATATGAGAGGCTTTGTGATTTAGTTTAAGCATAAAGCCGTCAGCCTCTCCCACTTGAAGTTCAACTGAGTCTTACTTGTGGAGAACATGCATCCCTTTTGAGTTTTGCAACATCACCGTCTGTGAGGGGCTGCAACTCGACTCTGTTCTACCCTGTAGATTTCCTTGGATTCTATTTAAAGTTAGCTAAAAGCGTCATCGCCATTAGATCAAAGGAATGAATTCAATAACATAAATGTGGGCTTTACATGGAAAACAAGAAGGGGGGGGAGAAGAACAGAGAGAAGATGGGAAGAAGAGGTGATGGAGGAGGAGAAATAACGACTATTCCTCTTTTTTTTCCTCTGCGAGGCAAGAAATGTTGAGTTGAACATCTGTCAGCTCTCCTTATCTCTTCTCCTCCTGTCTCTTCACTGTCTATTCCTCTCCCGTTAAAAATGTCTTTCCAGTTGCTTTCATGCCCTGACAGGAAGCTGCCATCCAAAGTTTGAAAATTCGGGGAGGAATGGCGGGAGGTGATGTACATTTTTGTGTGGAACTGTGTGTCTGTGAGAGAGAATGAGACAAAGGGAGCGCCGTAAGAAGAGAAAGAGAGAGAGAGAGACGACAAACCTTGATATCAAGCCCGAGGAAGCAAGCCTGAGAAACAACGTATGTGAGTGCATGTCCACGTGTTTCATGAATACATTATGCATGTTGATGAGTATGATTATGCTTGCATGTGTGCGCTTGTGTGTTTGTGTGAGTCCTCTCTATGCAGATCATATCTTATTAGTAATAACTGAGAGAAAGGCACCGAGGGGAACTGTTTATGACCAGCGATTTGAAAGGCATCCTCGAACATAAGCAAGAGACGGAGAAGGAAGGGTGAAGGGGAAGAGGAAATTGAGAGACAAAGAGTGGTGGGAAAATATATGGAATCAGAAAAATAATGGAGAGGCTTGTGAGAGGTTAGATAGGGAGAGCCGTGAGCAAAGTGCAAAGGAAAAAGATGGATGAAAGAAGAAGAGTTAGAGGGCGAAAAACTTGAGGGAGAGGCGACTGAGGCGAGTCAGACAGAAGAGACGGAAACAGAGGAAGACATAGCAAGAGGGAAGGCTGTAAGCAAGGGAGACAGAGAGAAGGTAGGAGAGGAGAGAGCTGAGGAGGAGGAGGAGGAGGAGGAGGAAGAAAACAGACAGAGAGAGCTGAAGTGTTTCAGAACAGTTGTGGCTTTTTCTCTTGCAAAAAGAGACGTATCAGTGATAGAAATATAAGGACACGTATTAAACCACACTCACACACACACAGAAGCATACAGCACTTTAAAGGGAATATGTGATAATATATGGATGTGTAATGCCAATGCACACACACACACACACACACACACACACACACACACAAGCAGTGATTCAAACATACGCTGAAGCCAGAATTCGTCCATTCTCTTCTCTTTTTCCCTCTTCACCCCTCTTCTCAAACCTTACAGCTCGAAGGAAGCCAAGCAGCCTCCTAATTACCTCATTTACATAAACATGCACGTTGTGCAAGTAAGGGAAGGGGGTTGGTTGTGGAAATTGCAACCAAAAAAAAACTTCCAAACTTGTCTTCCTTCCCTACTCTGGTGATATTCTGCTCTCTTTGTCCTCTCTCCATCCTCCTCTTCTTTCATTTTTTTAGCATTGGCTGTGTGCTATTCATTCTTTGCCCCCCCCTCTCTCCCTTTTTTTTCTCCTCTTGCCATACTGTAGGTAGCTTAATGCCAACAGCCATTATTCTCTTCCTCTCCCACACCGTGTCCCTGGCTCTCCTCCTCCACTTTCAGCGCTGTCTTTACCGTCATTTCCCTCCCGTCTCTCCCGTCCCTCCCTTCACTACTCCTCTCTTCCTCTTCCTCTCCTCCTTTTCTCATAGAGTGCTGTGTCAGGTCTTTTCACCCTCAGCAGTGTGAAATGAGATTTGAATATGGCTCTTGAAGCATTCTCAGCTCGCCTGCACCCCCCCCCACACCCCCATACACGGACGCACAAGCAAACAAACACACAACAAACTCATATACACAAAGAGAAGGCCGCTCGTAAAGTGTTGCTACTTGAGTGCACGCTCATATGTCGAGGAAGAGGAGAGGAAACGGGTGAAGGGAGGACCCGGGGAGGAAGAGGTAGGTGTGGAGAGGAGGGAGGCGTGAAGAGCGGAGGAGAAGCAGAATGGGCTACTGTAGAACCATGAACATAAAGAAGGGATCAGCCAGAGAGAGAAATGTGTGAAACGGATGAAAACTGAAACATTGATATAGGGGATCATGTGGAGAAAAAAATGGGCTGAATGGAGAGAGGAAGGGACTGTCATTAAAATGCACTAACCTTCTTGTTTGCCCCTTTTTTTTACATTTTGAGTGGAAACCCTCACATGAGAGAGCGAGAGAGGGTGGAATCGAGAAGAGCGCTGAACTGAGCTGAGCATGAAATGACCATGAAGTGTCAAGTGCTGGCCTCCTCTCCAGAGAGAAATAAGGGAGATAAGAAGGTCGCAGCATGCGCGTGAGAGAGTGAGGGAAGGGCGGTGTACCGGTTCCATCGCAGCCACCGCCGTCACACGTGGCCTCGTCTTTACCGCAATGAAAACACACACGTTTCGGTTTAGCTAACACACGAGGACGAGGGAGAAACAACACCCGGTGAACCGTGTCACTCCCACACAGTTTAGACTGTCTATAAGTATCAGTTCTGCAGTGTGTCCACACAGACGCCGTTGCTGCTGCAGCCGGCGCTGCTGCTGCCAGCCCTCAACAGATCGTTTTCACCGTCTATTTTTGCAGAGAAAAAAAAAATATGGGCAACACACGCCGAATCCCTAGAAGAGCCGAGCCTCAGCCGAGCCACGCTGCTCACACGCAGAGAGATTAACTAAGGCAGGTGAACATGTGAAGATCTGCGCCTGGCGTTGGTTAATTAAACACAGCGGCTAAAGACGATTCTTGCCTCACTTTCTTTAAGACTCCAACTGTCTAAGAACCTTCATGTGTAATGCCGTTGTCGGTGTGTTCATCCAAGACAACGCAGCAATGCATAAATATCCTGGAAACTAAGCATTGTAGTTTGCAAGCGGTCTGGCGAGAGAAGGAATAATGAAGGGGCTACAGAAACAAGCAGGTGACGATGGGCTTTGACCTGAGCGCTCTGCACAGGGAGGAGGGATGGAGTACTTGAGGAAGATTGAGAGAGGTAGCCAGAAGAAAAAGAGGGGAGGAGTGAAAGGCCGGCTTGCTGACAATGGAACAGGGAAACTTTTGGTTGTGATGCATTGCTTCTCCTGTCCTTCTATGTCCCCTTGCTTTGGCCAGTGTAATGGCTATAGTCGCTCTGTGTTGTCAGCAGCTTTAGCAGGATAGCGTGCAGAAGGACATGGTGGTGAAACACATCCACGACGACACCTTGAACACAGTTCAACAGAACACTGCAGTGCCTATAGGGTAAGGAAGCTAGGATTACCGCCAAGCGGTTGTTTGGCTCCGCCTGCCAGTCATTTTACATCAATGTCTGTCTAAAATGTCATCGCTTCATAATTTGATCCTATTAGACATTTGAAGAAATCCGAGAACGGACAACATAGAGCCTCCGGCCACGACTGTCGCCGGAGTGGAGGCATGAAAAAGAGCCAGTAAACTAAATCAGCTTTAAGGAGTGCATTCGTTTTAAAAGGACTAGTGTGTTTTAAAAAGCATCAATCACATTTGGCCACATATCTCTCAAAGCACCAGTCCTGCCTTCCGGGGCTTCATTACTACCACAACACCCATTTAAAGACTCAGTTGCCTGCACTGGCCTATCAGGAAATGGAGTTATTTATTGCTTATCAAAAACATTTAGAAAACGGTTTTGTTGGCTTTTTAGTGTGACTGTTTACCACTGCCACTTTTTCTGTGCACTACTGCTGCAACAGTTGTGTTGCCAAGTAAGACATGAAAGTGGTAAAGAGCTTAGTAAAGACAAGTGCTCTGTACATTTTGGCACACATTCAGTTTGTTCTTTAAGTTTTTTCTCCACAACAAGTCAATGGTCACAGTGCTTGAAGCAATTATTTCATGAAACCTTACAGAAGCATCTCATTATGATCTATAAACAAGTCAAACATCCTTCTCCACACTTAAATCTGTATTAATATTTTCTAGAGAAGAGAAAATATAAAGCATTTAGCAAGCTCTCACTCTCTCAACTTCCGAAACAGCGGATAGATGTGCTATAATAGATACGTCTCCTTTCACTAAAAATGTTAAACTTTGAGTGACCGTTGAACATTTTTATATTCGGATTGAATCATATTTTGGATATTTCTTGTAGCTGTGAATTCATGTTTCTATTGCTAAACTCAATAACAATAACAACAACAATAGTTATATTTTCACAAAATTCGAATCTGATGAAGTGTGATGAATCAGGTTTCATCACAGCATTAGACGGCACTGCCACAGTCGTAGTAAAGAGTCTAAATGTTCAGCATGAATAATCTCTCATGAGGGAATCCCAACACACAGAGCACTGACTGCTCAGCCAATATGTAAAGCTATCTGTCAGAACTAGTCTTTCTGTGACAAAGACGCACTGTTAAATATTTAATTGTCTGCTTCACTCCACTGTCTCTTATTTTCCTAAAGGACTCTGGGAGTTTGACATCTTCTATTATCAAACAGCAATGTTCTTGTACCAATCTAATCCAACAGGCAGCCTAGAGACACTGACACGGGGCAAGCAAATGATACCGATGACATATGTTTTTAAGTGATGTACTATTTACGTCTCGACCAACCTCAACGACCAAGAAGTGCTTTAATTATTTGTATGTTTTGGAATGGATTCGCGTTCTGGTTTTGCTCGGCTGATCTTTAATTTCAGTTGATGTGATATGGTCCACCCTTAGTGATGAGGTCATATTGATATTAATGTGGCGCGCAGGTGGGACGGAAGAGTGGGGAAGTCCTGTCAGCAACAAATTGACTTTAATACTCCCATCTGGACCCCAAATCCTCACCGCGCACTTCAGCACTCGTTTTTATATTTGCTCTCTCTCTCCGTCAAATGATAACTCTTGACGTCTCTCTTGATTTTGTTTCCCTCTCTCTCAGCTCTTAGCAGCATCTACCCCTCACCTTACTTCACTTCGTCTCTCTCTCTCTGCTGTCGTGTTCTTTCATTAAAGCTCTTATTCAGCCTTCTCTGCCTTCTCTGCCTTCTCCATACACAGTGAAGTCAACATGAGGATGAACAACAGCCTGCACCGTTAGACACTTTCACCATTTCACTGCTTGAGTGCTTGAATAAGGGTCTTCTAGATAAAGGAATGGTGTCACTTCACACATAGTCAAGCTGCCGCAGGTATTTATCTATACCGGAATATAATTAGCCTTCTGTTCGGGATCACTCTCTCTCTCTCTCTCTCTCTCTCTCTCTCTCTCTCTCTCTCTCGCCACACAGCTTTAATAATGCAGAACAAAACATCTTCATCTCTTCCCGGAGACAAAAGTGACATTACCTTGCTAATTAGCTAAAGCAGATAAATCAGCTAAAATGCTAATCCTGGAAAATCCACAGTGTTGTGTTCCCTTTCAGCTTCTTGCAGGAGGTAGCTGAAGCCTTCCAGGAGACGACTGAAGGTCAAACTGAGGTGGAGGAGAGAGAGCGAGAGAGAGCGAGAGAAAGCGAGAGAAAGCGAGAGAGTGGCTGAACGTAGATGGAGATGAGGGATCCCAGGCACTCACGAGAGAGAAGGATGAGAGATAGCGTGCCACACCATGGAGTGAAAGAATACTCCAGATGTAAGAGACAGAAGGAGATCGTGGAACTCCAAAGGAGGACGGATGGCGCACAGCTTGACGGACAAGGAAGTGATGTTTGAGGCCTCTAAAACAGTTATTGAGGGAGGCCTATCAATAAGGTGTATGTCCCTGACGATGCTGACGATTTTGAGCCCAGTTTTATCCTCAGCTGCAGGCTGACAATTTAAACACATTTCATGGAGTCTCAGTTAAGCAGCGCAACGTTATGAATCCTGCTGAAATATGTTGGCTCTGGTGGAGTCCAGTGGAAGCAGACTTATCCACAAAATGAATTGTTGAACAAAATAAAACTGAAAGAGTCGGTAGGTTATAACTATAATACAAATATTTACACTTTGATTTTTGCTTAAAGCAGAGAATCACATTTCCGCATGCTGGAAAGGATGCCGTAGATACAGAAGCTGTGTATTTTGTGTGCTTAGCATTCTCCTAAGATGGAGCCATGAATAAATGAACATGGGGACAAAAATAATAGTACAGTATGTTGCATTCCTCCGTTGTTAGTCATTCAGTACCTCCATTGTTAATTTACAATGCATCGCCTAGCTAGCAAACCAAACAGCCTTATTTTGTGTCTTTAGAGCAGTTTATTGCATTATTATTATTACTATTATGTGTCATATGTGAATTTCATCTGTTCCCTCCATCTAACTTTTACTAAGCCACAAGCCTGGATGTAAGTGACACGGCGGTTTCATGCTCAGGTGCTCATTTAGATGAATCATCCATGTCCCACTTGCTGTGCGTTACATAACTTCAGGAACAGAAAAGGCTGCTGTGGATGTTCAAATAGAGGGACTCAAAGTGAGATTCGTTGTTTTTCGGCAGTGTCGATGAGCTAAACATTTTTGGGCCCCACACAATTATTCCAGCTCATCGCGGTCCAATTGATCAAACAATAGCACCGCGCAAGAGACCGAGGGGCAGACCATCACAAAGCAGAAAGGTCGAGTGGTAATGAACTATGTCTTGCTCCAACAAAGAGGAAGACATGAGAAAGAAAGGTGGTAAGACGGCTCTTCAGATACAAATTAAAATTTTTTAGATATAATAAATTAAAGCTATTATATTAAGGAGTCCTATGAGGTTAATACTCTTGAGTATCTTCTAAGGAAAATGAAAGAAATCTGAAAAAAAAGCACACGCAAATTATTGGTTAATAATTTAGAAAATGTATGAAGAAATTATTTTACTTCTCTGATATGGACTTTTATATCTGTTTCATACTTTCAAATTGTTTCCCCTTTAATAAATCCTGTTGACTCTGAGTAGCATGACACATTACTTTCCCTTTTAAGGAACATACCACTTATATGTTGAATTTGCAAGTTTAACTCAGTTGTTTTCCTCAAAATCATATTTGTTCCTGAAAGTTTTTTTTTTTTTTTCAACAAAAAGAAACAGATTTTTCCACAGGGATGGTTTTGATTTAAACTCGTCCGAGGAAGCAGAGAACCATGAGAGGCAGACCGAGTGACAGGTACAAAGAGAAGAAGACAGTCAACTAGAAAAGGAGAGTTTATAGAAACCAAGAAACAGACAGACAGAAGAAAAGTTGGATAGCAGGTTGGGAGGATAATTGAAAAAAAAGAAAATGTAGAGAAATACTGTGACAGCGGGCAGAGAGGCCGCTCCACACTGTTAGGCATCAGCTCCCTCAGGAGTGGTTAAATGCATTAGGCCTGTCCACTGGGAACCAGTCAAGTGATTAGCTGCACTTCAGCTTCAAGACGTAAGCTAGTCAAGATCCAGCACACATCCTTCACACACACACACACACACAGACACACACACACACAAACACACATGCGGATGTGCTGATTAGATTAGTTATTCCACTGATAAGACAGCATCTGACAGTCGCGACAATTAGGAATTTGTGTGAAGAGACACATCCGTTGACGCGAGCACTAAATACTGTATTATATGAGACTGCAACCTGATACAAACAATAGCAGTAGTGGAATGTACATTTACTCAAGTATTGTACTTTTAGTGGCAAAATAAAATGTTATTGCTGAAATAATGACCCCCATTTGCGTCTGGATTGGTTCCCTTAAGCTTCGCCTTCACGGTGCAATTCTGTCGGCCACACTTGTACTTCACTTCAGTATTTCCATTACTACTTTATACTTGTACTCTACTACATTTAAGAGGAGGACAAAAATGTAGTATTACTGAAAGATTGTAGAAAATGACATTCAGGCAGTTTTCAAAGTATTCTACTCACCTGTGAATTTGTATTAATTATGAAAGTTAAACAGGTTTGGGGTAAAAACCCAACACACCTCCACTCTGTTCAACCTTGAAAACAAGTCAGATAAGTTATGCCAATAGTAAAAACCACTGAAGACAGAAAAAGAAGTTTGCAGATATTTGCATCTGGCCAGAGAAGATAAATATTGAGATACATGGAGTTGTCTCAAAGTGATGAAGCAAAGACAGGAGTAAAAGTACTCAGACCTTTCAGCATTGCAACCAAATTATCATAAACATATATGGCATCTATTATTAATCATCTGTCGTGTTCCACCACGCACTCAGGACCTATGGCGGTCTGGGGCACATGGGTGTGTGGTCTGCGTGCACTGTAAGTAATCTATGGATGGCTGTGGGCAAAACAGCATCCAAAATTCAATTACCTCAGTCTTGGCAGAGATAACTGTTGAGCAATGACCTTACAGAAATGTCAGACTAAATGTATTCAGTTTGATTTTACATAATATTGAAATCTCCCAGAAGACCAAATTCATCGTGGAGCGTATTCGTCAAAGGTAGGAGACCCCGTATGCACGCTGTACTGTGCTTTAATGTGCTATAATGTAATGTAGAGTGTATGATGTGGTGAGAGCTCACCTCTATGTTTGTCCTGTGGCCTTGCAGGTCAGTGACCGCTACAGTCTATACACACGACGGAGCAGAAATGGACAGCTGTCGTGATGAATTGGCAAACAATGTTTGCATTTTGTTGCGGTCGTTCCGAGAAGAACACGGTTTTAAATCTGAACTTAAATGTTGTTATGTGAAAAAGGGAAAGCCATATTAGGTTTAAATATATTAAGTCCCAGAAGTTCCTCCAGTGTATTAACTCGTCGATACGTTGGCCAGCAGCCTGCATTTGTAACCCCAATCTATCGACAGTCAACCATTACTCTAGGTGCTGAGCCATTCAAAGAGCCCCCACTTCAAAGCAGATTTGACCAAGTAGTCCGCCTTATATGAACACACAAACAAAACACGATTGACGTATATACTGTACGTGTCAAAAGAAATTCTCAAAATGCACACACTCGCACACATAATCCAGTGTGGCTGCGTGAAATCATCCACAAAGACCAGGGCTGAAATAGCCTTTGATGTTTCCCAAAGGCACACATTAGGCCCCTATATGTCGAGCTGCTCTTTGACATAAGAAACATCATAGAGGCAACAACACACGCAAAGCAACGCTGACATTATGATGAGACATATCCTACAAACATGCAATAAAACACAGTAATCATGTTATTTACTAAAAGGCTTGGGTTCGTGTTTAGATCACAGATCACTTCCAGCCTTGAACACATGGTAATAATGTGTCCCAGATTGCAAAGGGTGAAGGAGACACGCACGTCACACACGAGAACACCACAATGAAAAGCCGACGCAATTATCAAAGGAATGATCCACCTGCAGATCTTCAAAGGTCTCCCCCCATTTCAATCCATCTCTCATTTCTCTCTGCATCTCAACCTCTCAATCCGTCCATCATTGCACGTCTCTCTATTACTCTGTCTCACAATCGACCCCGTCTTTTTCTTCTTTTTTGGGGGGGAGGGGGGGGGGTCTTTGGCTTGCCACGATAAGTGTGATAGCTTTTTTGCACCTTGGCAGGTTTGCGTTTCAGTAAGCAGCAGACTGATGACATTAATAACGTTGTCTCTCTCTGCTTCTCCTTTTAAAACTATAGGTTAAAGTAATGCAGCATGTCGAATACTGAATTTTAAATGCAGATGCATTTGTGAGAAGTGAGAAGGAAGGTGCTCCAATCGTTCGGCCAGTGATTGTTATTGGATGATTTTCATTCTAAATAGTTTAATCGGTGGTCTCTAAAAAGGCATCACAACATTGTGAGTTTTTGATGGTTTACTCCGTCTTCAGAACGGTTGAAATTGTTCCGGGAACCTTGCTGTCAATTATAGTTCTTAGAAAGAAAATCGGCATCAGCAGGTCATCAGAATTTTATGAAATCAGCCAAGAAAATCTCCAGCTGATAGCCTACTGCTTCCAGCGATCGGCGATCGCCCCCAGAAATCCAGATCGGAGCAGCCTCAGTAAAAGGTACTGTAGGATCAGAGAGAAAAGGCTCGACGCAAATTAAGCTGCGGATCAGTTACTTTGTTTGCCTTGAGTAAATTATAGAAGAGAGAGAATAGACACTGTATATAACTGCCTGAATGCACAAAATCAGCATCTGGTTTTGCAGCACAACGATCATGCGAAGCCGACACAGAGCTAAACATCACTCCCTACAGCAACAGTGAACTTCAGGTTTGACTCGGTTACACCTCCCCATGTTACCGCTTCTCTCAACCTATTTGTGTGTGTGTGTGTGTTTCAAGATCTTCGCGCTCTCTTCCTTTTTCCCTCTCCTTCTTTAAGTACCTTCTCTCTTCCCGTCAGACCCCCCCCCCCCCCCCCCCCCCCTCACCTCCCTCTGCAGCTCTAACAAGCCGAGCAGACTAAAAGGCAGAGCGGGAGAGAATTTACCATTCACAAAACACCCAGTTTTTTGTGGACCTAACGGGGCTAAAAATACTAATGCTTCTCTACTCCATCTCATTACTCAGTAGGTCTCCAGATATAGCCACACACACACACACACACACACACACACACACACACATGCCGGTTGGGCATCAGGCTGAAGAAAATGTCGACAGAATAAGTAACAGGACATACTTTTTTTTCAAGGATTGTGCCTGTTGGCATTCAGTTACATATCAGAGTTTTGATTATTAAAGCCTGATGTGACTTCTGCACTAGATAATGACATTTGTCTTTTTAAGGGATACGGCCCGTGTCGAAACACATTAACCTTCTTCCTCATCATACACACCAACACACACGCACACACACATCCTGTTAAGCCTCATTGCTTTTGTGAGAGCTCTGAACAGTACACGGTGCATCCAGCATAACATGACATTACTTGTGTTTTCCTGACTCGGTAAATGAGTCACGTCAGATTCGGAGACTTGACTGCCGGACCACTTGTGTGTTTGTTTGTGTTTGTGATTGTGAGAGCAAATCCGGTGACATTTTAGCCTGAAACATTTACAGAACACAGAACTCTGGGTAGTAATGAGTAATCGGATGAGTGTCAGCCACCATTGCCTGGTATAGAATCATGCCTGTAGGGGTAAATGTAATTGTGTGTGTGTGTGTGTGTGTGTGTGTGTGTGCATTTCCATACGAGCCAGGGCTTGCATGTGTCCTCATTATGTTTTTACTCAAGCAAAACCTATTTTGTTTTTAAAACTTTAGATTCATGAGAATTAAAAAAACATAATTGCCTCTTAATCTGTTTTGCTGCTCTCCGCTCTAGAACAAAAAATGCTGGCTCCCATTACCCACAATCCAACCAAAACACTTCCCAACAAATGTTCAGGTGGCTCATATCCAGAAACAAAAGGAGACATTGGGTAGATAGTAGCAAGTCAGCGGACTGTAAAAGGACAAATGCACTGCATACACAATATATACATGTTCCTGAAGCACAGCGACATTTAGACATATCCCTTGTGTATTTGTATGTCCTCAGACATTTATGTATCGACTCCCACCCCTGGATGCACAACTCCCTGTGTGTGTGTGTGTGTGTGTGTGTGTGTGTGTGTGTGTGTGTGTGTGTGTGTGTGTGTGTGTGTGTGTGTGTGTGTGTGTGTGTGTGTGTGTGTGTGTGTAGGCAGCAGTGAGAGTGCCCCAGGATGCTAGCTGCCTCTCCAGGGATGTGAAGTGTCGTCAAAAATAGAGAGCTTTCATGGTCTAGTTCAGTGCTTGTGTCTGCATCCACAACAGATTAAATTGCCTTCCTTAATTGCTTGCTCCAGTTCTTAATAATAAGAATAATAATATTGTATTTCACTGCGCCGTCTCCATTATTGGGGCACTGCTTTGGTACATGCGCTTAATGACCAACTAGTCTCTCATTGTACTGTCCAAGTAGACCAGTCTGCCTGTCTTTCTATCTGCATGTCAATTTTATCTCCATATGCTCACGTGCTTTGTATTTTAGGTGGTCTGGCCATTTTGATCTGTCTGTGTGTGTGTGTGTGTGTGTGTGTGTGTGTGTGTGTGTGCTTGTGTGTAAGCGAGTGACAGATGGTCTCTGGTCATTGTCCCAGTGGAGTATATACTCTACAGATGCTGGCGCCAAACAAGGTGTCAGCAGTAGTTTACGTTCCCTCTCTCTTGTTTCCTCAAGATATCACGTTATGTAATGATCATTGTCCCCCCGATGACTTAAAAAGGGTCACTGCGCCCAAGACACAAAGAGAAACGTATGTATTTTCTGACTTACCCTTATTTGCTGCTAAAACGTTGTTTTCCAAAAGTTACTCAAGATGAAGAGCTTCTCCATGGATTCATTTTTTTGTAGAAAGTAGTTCTAATGCAAGCCAACCATTGAAATGTTTTGGGTGAGTTACCAATTTTGCTGACACACAACGGAGTTTTGATGTCCACTGGTTGCTCTTGAAGAGAGCCGGGCACGCTGTTTCCCCATGTTTCAAGAGTTTGTGCTAAGCTACTGTAAGCTAACCTGCTGCCTCATATTTACAGTATACAGACATGAGAGTGGGATCTTCTAAACCACTAGACCACTGAAGTCCATTTTAACGAGTTGTAGGAGTGAGCCCAAGTAAAGTCCACTGAAAGTCCTTTGCTTTACGCATAGATTCTGCTGCCATGATTGCTCACTCCATGCCTCAATCACACTCAATGTATTAAACACACAAAGATGATCAACTACTGTAATTTCAGGTGCACCACAGCTTTTAACCCTGAAGAAAGCCCAGGGCTGAGATGTCAGTGTCAATCAGCGCCGTGCTATTCAGAGAACAGATTGTGGATTTTGATGTGGACGTCTCCCCCCTCCTCGTATCTGCCCCCATACCTCAGGGTGGTGCACCCACATGCAGACGTTTCGACACGCTCACCTGTATGCTGCCCAACCATCCATGAACACTTAATATGCAACTGAACTCCACCGTGCAACAAGAGCGCATCCCTAAGACTCTCGCCTTTCGTTTCTCCCTCCATCTTGTCCTGGCAGAACAGGGGCCGACTTAATAGAATTCATAAAACAAAGCACGGATTGATTGGTAAATGAGGCGTGTGAGGGGGGCAAGCGTAGAAATTAATTATTAGAGCGGCACAGTCCCGGCTTGTGATCAACAAGCGTGGACCTGTGGAGCCTTCTCTTTCTGTGTGTGTGTATGTGTGTGTGTGTGTGTGTGTGTGTGTGTGTGTGTGTGTGTTTCCAATTAAATGCAGTGAAATTGAGAGACTTGGCCTGTAGGAATCTAATTACCAGAATCCTTGGGGGGAAAGAGGACAGAGTGCCTTCAATGTGTCAGCACATCTTGCACGGAGTGTGTGTGTGTGTGTGTGTGTGTGTGTGTGTGTGTGTGTGTGTGTGTGTTTAGGAGAGGATGTATGTTGATATATTTGTGCAGGTGTGGGTGTGTATGAATTCATTAAAATGTGTCTGCATCAATGATTGTTTAATAAGTCTCAGTGTTGCCTTTAGTCTCGCTGTGTTTCAGTGTGTGTTGCACATAATCCTTCACACTCCATGCTGTCTATGAGCGTGTTTTCATGCATGTGTGGCTGTATCGCTGCATATTTTTTGGGGTTTATGCCTTGTGTGTATGTTTGTGAATTCCCTATCTATGCTTGTGTGTTTAGCAGCTTTATGAGAGGCCAAGGCTACTGAATCAGGATGACGGGGAGGTGCTCAAAAGGAACCGCGGTGTCATCACCATCAAAAACCACAATAGCTCCATATGTCTGTCAGCCTCCGCTCGAGTCCTTAGAATACCCGGCTGGCAGGCATTAGAGAGAGAGAGAGATCAGACAGGTGGAGAGATAGAGAGATAGAGAGAGGAGAGCAAAAACAAAGCAGACAGTCACACAATTTAGTTTTGCGATGTCACATTATGCCTTTACCTGATGATGGAGGAAGATGAAGCCATTCACTGTAGAAAGGATATAGACGGTTTCAAAAGGCTCTTTCTCAACAAACAAGTGACGATAGAATCGTTTGTAACTTGCGTCCAAATATTTGATGAAAGCCAGCAGAGACTGGCCCAGCACTTTGAGTGCTCTCAGACATTTAATGTATTAGATATATACAGATGCAGCTGTGTGCTAACAGCCTACTCCACATTCTGAAAATATCTCTATTATATAGATTGAACATTGATTTGATAATCTTACAAGACAAAGAGCTCTTTGAGGTCAGTAAGATCCCCCCCCTCTGAAGACCATGAATGCTTGAACCCAATTTCATGGCAGTCCATGCAAAGTTTGTTGAGATATTTCAGTCTGGACCGAAGGCTTGACAGACAAACATTGTCAACACTAGAGCCATGCTGCTAGCGTGGCTAGAAACGTACAAGGTGCCCTGTGGGGTTTCCTTGTGCACAAACAAAAGTCATGTTAACATTTTCTGTTCCCAAATCTGACCGTGTGTATCCATGAGGTCAAATACACGTGTTGAAAGCATTTCCGTCCTCACTGAGTCAGAATTTGTTGTTCTTTATTTGGCAAATATAAAGTATTTTTCAGAAACATTCCTCAAAATATTCAGTGAGTACTGAATTATTTAATCTAATGTATTGTGAAAGTACCAGTTCACACAAAATAACAAGACCGTCATATATACAATTTTGCAATACGACACTCAAAACAAAAATAAAACATAAAAGGAGGTTAAACTGAAAACAATTCCAATAATTTCTTCCCATTTATTATCAAACCTTTGCACCACACATATACGTATCTATTCAGCCTCCGCTGGGCAGCAGCAGCAATATTACCAGGAAAGGATTCATATTTAACTTAAGAAATAACTGAAAAGACTTCAAGCATAAAGAGACAATTCTCCTCTCTTTCTAGACGGGATGAATTCCAGTAGTCCTGAGCTAATTATTACCAATCACCAGACCAAATCATAAGCTACTCTCTATCTCTCTCACACACACACACACACAAACACACACACACACACACAAGAAAAAAAATCTCTGGACATTTAATCACTTAACTTTATGCAATGAGTAAGTACGGCCTGAGTCTGTACTGTCACTTATCTAATACAACATCACATCATTTTTTCTATGGCCTCAAAATGTCAGCTAACACACACACACACACACACACACACACACACACACACGCGCGTGCACGCACTTGGCCTTCCAGGCTTCTCCTTTCCAAACTCCATCAATGTCATCTCCAGCTAATGTGATATGTCATGTAGTATGACCGCAACAATTACTCAAATTCCCTAACTCTTACCTCACATCATTATGATTCTGGACTAATATATTGTAACACGTCGGTGACAGTAAGGATGAAGGAGCAGGATCCAAATGTCACCAGCGGGATGACGTTGTTTCCTGACAAACATGGCTGCGTGACGGATTTGACACGTTGTTAATCACCAAATAATACTTGCGGTGTGATTGGTGGGTGGGGGCAACCGTTCTGATAAACAGTGTAGAAATGGAAACTACTAAAATACACAAGTACCTCGGGGATATTCAGATTGATAGATTGGGAGGCACGACACCAAAACACTAAAATGAGTCACTGGCATTGAACGGTCGAGCGTCTGTGCGCCTGTGTTCCTTTAAAATTTGTGGCAGCTGTAATTCATGCACATGGACACACACTCAAAAACACAAACACAGTCCACAATCAATCAATCAAGGGCTGACATTTTAAGCCCTGCAGCTCTCAGTTGTGTGTGTGTTTGTGTGTGTGTGTGTGTGTGTGGCCTTATGATGCAGAAAGGGGCCACAATGTACAGGTTTTAATAGGGGAAAGAGACTAAATGTCCACAAGATATAGAGAACATGAGTAATAGTAATAGTCCAATAAAAGCCTATTTAAGTCGCTCAGACCGCTTGATGTTGACAAAGAAGCAGAGGGAGAAAAGCAATGAGATGGTTATGATTAGATTTATTTCATAATGATGGTAATGATAATTACAATGATGATGATGGCGGTAATGCCGCTGGTGATGACAGGGACGGAGATGATGATGTTTTATTTGTGGAGAGAATGCTGCAGATGAAAATGTCCGATGTGTGATCACGTTGCTGTTTTTAAATCGTGATGACCTTGAAGGCGTTACAAAGTGATTATGTGAAGGAAGAAACCGCCTCTGATATGTGACATGTCAATACAATGCGACGGGAAAGACAGGAGGCGAGAGAAAAGAGGGGAACGTTAGTCTAAAGTGAGAGTGAGCCGGAGGGGAGCATCGAAAGAGCATAACGGGCTTCCAGCCAAAGGAAAGTTTGCTCTCTCTTTCTCATCTAAACACAAACAAACACACACACACACACCAACAGTCAATGTTAATACCCTTAATTTACAAGCAAATGACAATGCTGAAGAAGTGCGTATGTGTCTGTGAATTTTTCCACACATATACAGCATGACTGATCACAAAGAATGATCAGATATGATTTTATAGCAGTGCTCATTTCACTGCAAACTGGTGGTATTTGTCAATGCAGGCACTGCCTTTGATGTTAGATCAATCTCATGTCTGATCAGAAATCACAACTTTCCATTGGCTTCGCTTGCTGTGAATGGGAAATAATGGAACACCTGGCATTTAGACAGCAACAGATTCTTGGATCTGTTTCTGTGTTAGAATGTTTAGCTATGAAGCTTTGGCAACATTGTCTTTGCTATTGTCATGCAAATGAAACATATTGAATTGAATCGAGAACAAGAGATAGAATCAGATAGAGCAAAGAGCTGTTTTCTACAGATAACTAGTATCATCCACTCAAACGTGTCCCTGGGTCTCCAGACTGCTTAGCCAAAGCTGCTGTTGTTTGAACAAACTCTACAAAACAGTTTGGAGCGTGTCATAACGGCTGTTTCCTTTATCTCGTACTGCAGTGAGCAAAAGATATTTGTTGCTGTAACATAGAACAGTTATAAATAAATAGAAATGTCACAACTTCCTTGATAATGTAATCTCCAAATGTGAGTTATGTGTGGAAACTGGAGAGCCTATAATGCTTCATGCAGGTGTGCATCTATTTTCAAAAGGAATAAACCAGCATCTTATCATTCTGTATCTCATAAAGCTAAATGATCAAGGTTTGAAGTGTTACCACCTTTATCACTGAAAAACTCAAACTTAAAGTAATTTACCGCCTTGACAAAATAATTTGCCACAATTTGTACCGTCAATCATTTTGCATGAATTATTTCTTTTTCAAGTAACAGATGAGTAATTTCAGAAGCATTTTCTAAGCTATGATTGACAATAACAATTTCCAAGAGGAATTTAAAAGCTAAACTATTCTGTTGCATTACTCTACCTATCCCTCGTAAGTGCTAAATGCTCCATTAATCATGCAATCAACCAAGCAAAACACCATCAGACAGTTACGCCAAGGGAGTGCCACTTTGACTCCAAAAAAAAAGGTCACAAATTGTCGAGGCGGGAGCGCCGTTTGTTCACATCACTGAGCAGCGGGCAGAGTGGGGAATGTGGTGTCCGTCAAAATGGCTTAGTGATGGTAGAGCGGGCCCGAGATGGCCTTCCTTACTGGTGTCAGCCCACGACAGGTGACAAAACAGCTGCGGAAGACGCACACCAAGGGACCACATGAGTCTGTGTGTCAGAGCGCAGGTAAGAAAAGGAGTGTGTTAAAAGAGACAGAAATATCAGTTGGTAAAGTGTTTTTTGTCTTTTCGATATGCATCGTATTTGTGTACTACGTCAAAACAACTCTATGGTGACAGAGGAGCGACTGGTCATCGTCCACTTTATATTTCAATATTTTAATTTTTTTCCTGATACAGTTTGGTGTCTTACATTCTGAGCAGCTTGTTTAATTAATGCCACTAAGGTCAGATGCACCAGATTAAAGGGAGTTTGTTGGTGGAGTGGTGTGTGTGTGTGTGAGGTTTTGTGTCAGATTAGTGCAGCTGATCATTAATGTGGAGAGCAGGTGTGAGGTTGGATGTTTCTGGGACAACGGGACATACTGAGGTGCCTTCTGGGGGTGTTGTAGTCCGTATTCCATCAAACAGCAGATAGCATACTCTCTGTAACACACACTCTTTTCCTCTAAAACCTCTACGTTGTTAAAGGGGTGTTGTGTTGTGTCGATTACTGTACAGTATGCTGAAAGAGATTCTGCACATGAAAGTCAACATGATAAGGACACCGTTTCGTGACAACAAATTGTGAGCATTTTGGTATACCTACCTAATAAAAATGTAAAAAGATGTAACATACTGTCACAATATATCATAGTCTAAGTCTAACAACAAGAGAAATTGTAAAAATTTGAAAAAATCACTTTGAGAAGATTGATACCACTCTCACATCTGTGTGGTAAATATGAAGCTATACCCCCAGCATGCTACGTTAGCTTAACGTAGCATAAAGACATAAAAGGCTAGTCTGGATTTCTCCAACGGTAACATAGTCCGCCTACATTTAAAGCTCACTAATTAACAGGACGAGTGTAGATTGTTTAATCCGTACAAAACCAACATGTTGCTGTTTTATAAGGGGTTGTGAGCTAGCTCTTAATCCTGTTTCCAGTATTTGTGCTAAGCTAACATAGCCACTGCTGGCGTCAGTAGTTTTAGCATAGGCCTACTGCACAATTTTATCTCAAGCTATCTCTATATTGAGTCTATTACAATTTCGGAAATTATAACTTGATGTTATTCGTTATGTAGTACGTCTAGATTTATACAAATGGGGATGTTACGGTCAAACATGTGAACACATTAATGTGCATAAAAAATAAATTATTGGAAGGTGGTGACTCAGGTGAGGGAAGATTATTAGTTCAAATCCCTCTACCTTACATAAATAGATAAACAAGACCACCAGTGCGTCATGTTTTCAGAACAATAAATCAGGGGAATGACATCATTGCGGAAAGATTTAAATATCCTGTTGCTATCTGCCTGCACGGTATCACAAGATGTCATGGGAAAATCACAATATTAAATTCATCTGAACAACTTTAACCTCCGTTTCCTAATCCAACAGCACGTTCTATTTACAGAGCGAACGGCAGCTTAACCAGCAACTATCACCATGTCATGAAGCCAGAAGACTGCGCAATAATCCCTGACATAACAAACACATCATTCTAAATACATACGTATCCACACCCCCACATGCTGTGCCGCATACAGTCTATAATTGGGATGTTGTGTGATGGGGCGACTGCTGCTTGTCAACAGAGATTAGCTGCAGACGTGTGTGTATGTGTGTGTGTGTGTGTGTGTGAGGGTTTGTAACCATTGTTGCACCTGAGTACACGGAGTGAAAAACACCTGGATTAGATGTGATACTGTAAGGACACACCATGTGCAAGCACTCACATGAATAAAAGTCTGTATATTCGTAAACAAGTGATACAAAACACAGATGGCTCTTTCTTCTAGTTCCAGATGTAAAATAATGCCTGCAAATATCTGTGCAGACACTATTGAATATATATATATATATATATAGTATATCTCTTATGTAAGGCCAGTGGGGAAGAACAGATGTCACATACAGTTACTTTAGTGTATATTTCCAGTACAGCAACATTCAGCTTTTAGAGCAAAATGCCCTTCAGAATCTAAAAGCAAGGCGTTATTTCTGTCACAAAAACCTTTGTGTTTCGCACAAGAACAGCGACTCTCACTTTATCTTCACCAGCTATGACAGCAACCGCTATCAGTCATGCTCTCTCCACCTATTCTGAAAGCCAGAGTGAGGAAATGATCATATACAGATGCTAAATATTTGTTTCAGGCTAGCGAGCTGAAAATAAAACAGTGTCAGTGCAGCTCCACCAAAGCAAACAAGCTAAGCCAGGAAGAAGTCCCGATGAAGACAACCTCGCCCATGTTGTCATTTGCTGTTGTCAAAGTAGAAAAGGAAAAGGGCATCTGCTGCTCTTTTACGAAGACAAGGCCCATAAGGGTTGAGTCGGAGCCTCCCGATTGGCTGAGCACATACATGCAACTTTGCGACAAAACTATCAAGGTACTTTTGTGATTCATTGTCAGCAAGGTATTGATTCAGCGCAGCGTTGATACCTCCGTCTGTCATTTGTTCATCAGTTGTCTTGTTAAATGTCTGTCTCTCTTGATGAGTGCCAACCTACAACTGCTGTTCCTCTTGTCAAACATCAAGACAAACATCACCCCTACTTCACTAAAATTGTTAATGGCTGAAGAGTTTTATGCATTTTATTTATTTGGACAGACTGTAAAAACTGTGATAGCTCTTGTTTTTGTCTCTGTTTACTCAACTTAATGTGGCTCTCCTGAGCATTCGTAATAGTGATTTAGTGAAAGAAAAACGTCCCTCCTTGCGAGGTGTTAATACTATTTAGTCGACCTGTGTATATTTTTCTTTGATCGCCCATTTTGACGGTTCTTTGCATGCATTCTGTCGTGTACACACCTCTATGGTCACACACACAGACACACACACACACACACACACACACACACCCACCCCTTTGGCTACAAACATGTTCAGTATGAAACAAGTGCAGAGCCTGTGGGTGAGTGTACATGAGTCAACAGCCTTGCCTGCCGGTGGCTTTCACAGTGACTGACATTTCAAGGAAGAGAGCAAGAGAAACACACACACACACACACACACACGCACACACACGGAGAAAGAAAAGGGTACGTCTGAAGTCCGGACCCCCCGAAGTGTGATGCTCATACTTCAAGCAGGCCAATGAGAAGCCTCCGAGTACTGTTTCAAACTACCCTTGGGCTTTATACTTAAAGATAAATTCTCATAATATCAATGAAGCTAAAGACGAACTGAAAACTCTCATGTCAGACAACTAAGTTGCAGATGTGTTATCTTCTCAGTTTTTCCTCATTTTTTGCTTTTCTCTCTTGCGATTCATGCTTCTCTTCTCTCTGCTGGTGTTTGTCCCTCCACCCATCACATTTCCTCTTTCTTTGTTCACCATCATAGACTATCGACAGTCACAGCTACCAAACCTCTTCTCAGCTCTCGCTCCCTGCCTCCGTCCGTCTCTCTCTCTCTCTCTCTTTTCCTCTGGCCTTCACAGGAGGCTCTCAAGGCGCAGTATGTGGCTGCCCTCACCAGACAGTTGTCAAGCATAAACCGATCGTTTCACCTAACTGAATAATACCAGCATTCACTGCAGACCCACTCCCTTCCCACTTGCTCTCTCTCTCTCTCTCTCTCTCTCTGCTCCCTCCAGCCCTTTGTCCTTTCCATCTCTTCTTCCCTTTCTCTCCGTCTGCCACAACGTCTCGCTAGATCTTTACACCTTTTCACTTCCCTTTTGCTCCCTGCTTTGCTTCATGTCCTCCTTTCTTTTCTTTTTTCTTTTTTAGTTTTTCAATTATTTTTATCCCCAGATCATCTTCCCATCTCTCCGACTTGTTCTCTCTTCGGCTTTTCGTTCCATCTGATTTTTTTTATACTTTTATGCACTCACCCTTTCTCTCTCTCTGTGCCACCCCCTGTTACTTTCAGGTCATTGTAAACTGCTGCCACAAAAGAACTATAAATGCCCTCTCTCTGCCCCCTATGGTGATCCACAATACTGGATCTCACACGGGCCGGACCTGACGTCCGACTGTGACTGTGCTTTTATGTGCGTGTGAGTGTTTGTCTGGGGAAAAGTGCGAAAGAAGGTAGAAATGTATGCGAGTGTCTTCCTAAGCTGCAAGAGCACCTTGACCCTGGTCTATAAAGGACATGTCAAGTTGCTCCTCCTCATTTTTATTCTGAGGATTTGTTTGCATTTCTCCCTGCAGTGTTTGCTCTTTTAACAACAGCAGAGAATTTGTTAACTTCCTGTTTGCGGCTGCCAAAGATCCTGACCCTACAATAGCTGGCAAGACAGACTCAAGGACACGAGCTACCGAACACCCAACCCTGTGAATGTCAGAGTGTATGGAGTGGCACTCACTCTCCCAGAATAAGACTCAGCACTGGAGTCACTGATACCAATAATAACGTCCCTTACAGTTTTTGTCCAACACAGGAGATTACAACTATTTTCATGTACATATTGAAGTAGCGAGTCATTTTCAGAGTTGATAGAAACAAACATGATTGGATTGGACAGAAAAGCTCTTTGTACCCCTCAACATAAGACCTGCTGTGTACAGCAGCCGGAGGTTAGACGCCAATGTCAAAAGCTAAGATCAATAGAAGGGCAGGAAGGGGGATGGATATGAATGATCAGGCTTATTGATGCTTTGTTCCAAGGATCAGAGTTCACCTAAAACAACAGCCAGCTGCTTCTCATTATGCAGCCACAGGGCATTTCATTGTTGTACGGCCTTAAGAGTGGCCTCAGCATTAGCAGAAATGCGGTCATTATCTTCATTGACAATAACATTCAGTTTGGGACGGCATATTGGAGGTCTATTTCTCTTCAACTGGGACTAATAAAGAGGCAATGTGGGTGTCTGTGAATGCAATCTAATTATGTTGTAGACTTTAAGATGGCAGTTTTATGCGGAGTCACTTACAATGGGTGCAGCAGGAGAGTGAGCTTACATTTTTAGAAAGATTAAAAGCAACCACTGGTAGAGAGTCACAATCAGTCAGACCATAAATATACAATAACAAATGTCCCTTTACCCTTAAATCATTGTGCTTGAATGAAGAAAAAAAAAGAATTAAGTGAACGCATCATCCAGCACTTGGATCTACGACATTTAGTTTTTTTTTTTTTTTTTTTTTTTTTCATTCAATATGCTTTATTGTCATAAATGTAACAAGGACAATTTTGTCAAAGCGTCAAATTAAAATGACATACATCAGCTGCAAGGAGAGGAGAGGAGAGGAGAGGAGAGAGGGGGCGGTCACTCCAGATCATGGTCTGTCTGATCCGATGTTTGCACCACTGTCATAACGCACATTTTCATTGAAAGTTTCAGGAATAAAAAGGTCAGCAGGGAGGTCGCCAACGTCACATTTTGTCAGTGCTGATTCTGAGTATTGAGACATAATGTAGAAGGCCATCAACTTTCAGTGCATGTGACAGAATACTGTTCAGCACCATCAACAGCGTCGAGGATGAAAGCAAAACATATTTAACTGGCGTTGTTAATAGTTGACCAGAAAAGAAAACGTGTTGTTATGAGGAAAATAAGATAATTCAGTGAATCATAACCTCGATTACAGTACACTAATAATGAAGATGTTAAAGGTGTTGCAGACTCTGTCTCTGAAATACAGAAACACTGTGGCCTGACTGTAGTCATGCATGAGAAAATGTTTGCTCAAATTATTGGTTTGATTCTAAACACCAATACTGTCGCAAAATCTATAATTGAATTTCCGTCTAAGCCTTCACAATTCAGATTGTTTTCAAAGAACATTTCACGCTCTTTGCAGAAATCTGAAGAGAAAAACGCGTGAGAAAAAAAAAAGCATCACTTGTCGGATCAGTGAGGCTACAGGTCTAATAAACAAGCAACACCTCTGCCTCCTCTGTGCGCTCTCCGTCAGCTTTCCTTTGAAAGACGAGAAGTGGAAATAGGCCAAACTTACCTTGACTGACATTAAAAAAGGTGTGTCCAGGATTCACTGAACAAAACTGCGGAGGTCTCGCCTTCTCTGAGACACCTGGCCGGTGTGAACCATGGAGAATCACTATCCACTGGCCATTTATGGAATCGGTGCAAAAGGAGGCATTACGGCGAGAAAAAGCGAGGACGTCGTCGCGATGCTGCGGCGCAAAGCCCGGTTCCCCGATGGAAGATTGGGTTGTGCGTTGCAGCCTTGGCGACTCTGTGTGGTGCGCGCTATAGTCTCCACTGGACTCACATTTCCAGAAAGCCAAGAAGGAAATTAGACGGTGATTCTCAGTGTTTTCCACCCGCTAAGTTTATTTAGGGGCTTCTAAACGACCATTTCGAGCCGGTAGATGTCAAAGATAACCAATGCGTTGAGTTCCACTTTAAGCTGTATGTGCTAAGGAATTTGGGAACACTTTTTTTTTTTAACCACGGTCACGTTGACTGAGCACGCTGCAAAAAAAAAAAAAAATCCCACTAAGCAAAAGCAAAATATCTGTCCGATCTAGCATGTTCTAACAACGTATCTTCTTTTTTTTCCATTTCCAAATTGGCACGAAGAACATTTCACTTCTCGTCAAACCATTCCGACACCAATTTCACAGCTCAACTTGTTATTCCCAGACGCTGTATCCAAAAGGCGTGCCTGTATTCAAACCCAATTGCAACAGTTAATCACCTGCGGACTAAAATACAACATTTTCTACGAGTAGCCTACAGGCTTCACTTCATCGTGCGCCCATGTCCTCCTCCCGGTGGAACACGCGAGGGGCGCCTCTGTCAAGCCAGCCTCTTCATACAGCCAAAATATCCCATGAAGGCTTACCCAAGGATGGCTTCTGACAAATGCATGCGTGGAAAAAAAAAACAAATGTTTGAAAACGTCCTCCACTTCAAAAGATCAGATGCTCCGAAAAAGTTTATATTTTTAAAGTATTCCCACGCTCCATGGGTTTATTCATTTATCTCCGGCGCGTCAAAACCTGGTCTTGTGGTTGAATTCTCAGCGAAGAGTTCTGAGTGTGAGAGAGGTGGAGAGAGAGAGGGAGAGAGAGGGAGGGAGAGAGAGGGAGAGAGAGATTTATGAAACGGGCAACAATAAGCTCCTGAATGAAGAGTAACGCACTGCTGATTTGGGGGCATGCTCCTCATTATATAGCGAACACTGATTTATTTAGTCCCATCTGGACAGCACTTGGGTTACAGCAGTAAATCACTCCCTAAATTGAATTGAATTGAGTGTTACACTACAGACGGGGAAAGGAGAGGAAGAGAAGCTGGACTCTCGCTTCCTCTCCGCGTCGAGTGTGCGGTGCGCGGGTATATTTGTGTTTGTGGCGTGCGTGAAGTCTGAAGGAAAATGGTGTATGGCAGATTAAATATTTGATGAGGCATGCTTATTATATCCTCGTAATCAGTTCACACCAGCATTGTGATTTGAGGCACAGGGCAAACGTGGCATAAGTATACGCACACATAAATAGCCCGGACACGCACACAGTGGTGGGTAATCTGGTTGAACGTGTCATGTCTTCATGAGATCGGACAAGCGGACGCACCATCCGCAGCGTGGAAGCGAAAGACTCACGCATGGACAACTTCGATTCAAACACCACGGGGGGGCGGCGGAGGGGGCGCACCGGACGAAGAGCACGGCGGATCATATTGGCAAGTGGGTGGTTATGATGCATTGGCATATGATAAGATAGAATACTGTCTATTGGAGAGAGGGGAGTCAAGACTTGTGGAGGGAGAGAGAGAGGGAGAGAGAGAGAGACGCCTCAAGAGGTGCTTAATGCAGATGAAAAGGAGAACAAAATCTTATTTGGACGAGGGGGGCATGACTGCACACACGCACACGCGCGCACATACACAGTATAGAAAGTGTGTGTTAATTCAGTGCTGCACTTTATATTCTTTCAGCACCATGGTCAGCTAACGAGCGAGCAGGGCCCTGTCGGTGCTGTCCAGCGTGCTGAAAATTCTCTGTTTTCAAGAGTCACATAAAAAGGCCATTACTCGCTCCATCAATCTGCCTACACCTCCTCCAGAGGGGGTCGGAGCACTTGGTCAACATTTTCGAACAAACTTGAGATACACTTCAAAAGTGTAGCACCTTCTTTAACCACTAAAACATATAATGACAAGTGTCGATCTTTATTTTATTGTTTTTTGCTGGGAAAACGTTATTTCCCCCCCCAAAATAGTCTGAGTGGTCCTCATTAATGAGCATTAACATATCATGTCTTCAACCTCATGACTTCATGGGAGGGACACATCTTAATTCCACCCATCTAATCAGGCATAACATAATGTGCAACAATTAAAAAGGGGCTGTAGCAGCTAATTTGATGGTTATTAATTTTTCTAAATGTAGTTCAGAGCAACAGATTGATTAAGGATGGTCCATGCCTTGTCACAGTGTTTACAGAATATCTTAAAGAGACAATCAACAGACCTTGTTGTGATCAGTTTCATGTGGGAACGATTGTAGCTCCTCCATGACTCCCCACCAGTGGTTGCTTGTAAGGCAGACATCTCTACGGCCGATCTCTCCAAAACTAGGCAACTCACACAAAAACACCTAGACCTATATATAAATAGCACTACAGGTAAGATGAGAAAAAATTTACTTTTTATTTCGGGTTGAACCGTCCCTTTTAGGTCTTAAGTGCTCAAAATGTGTTGTATTGTTTTTCGCTCATTAGGAATAACGCTGAACCACGCAATACGAAGCAGGAGAGCTGCAGAGATTTCAGATCAATTAAACATGACTACATTCCTTCACATGCCAGGTCAGTCACACTGAAAGCAGTGAGATTTGAAGCTGAGGCTTGCGGGTTAGTTTTAGACGTTCCCTACGTGTATCGACAGCAAAATACTTATTATGGCACTTTTTTTAACCTGCACACAAAAAGGGCTGGCATGAAAATTGTATGTTTTGCCATTGTGTGGTTATGACTAATTCAAGACGCCATGTGCAAAAATACCCCCACTTGCCAGTTGAGGTAAAGTGCGTTATTCATAAGTTGTGAATAATTGAGGTTTAGGGAGCACAGTCAGAACTGAGGGGGGATATTTGCTGACTGTGTGCTTTGTGTGGGTTGGTAGTTATGAGGAAACACAATGCTTGGGTCAGGAAATTAGCATGCAGAACAAAAAAATAACAAAGATAGGTACCCTTTGTGTTTTAATGACCAAGAAGCTTTCAAACGAGTCTTTTTTTAATCCCCATCAGATATTATTAACACTGGATAAGTCACTGACTCGGTGTTACTGCTGCTGAAATGTTTGGGGCTGGGGTAGGAGACACGTTGGCATTGCTGCACTCAATAGGTTGTATTGTATTGTATTGTTGTCACCAAACAGTGTGGGAATGACTGAAAACAATGGAACACCGCGTCACATCAAATCTCCTCCCATCAAGTAAAGTGCATCACTACGAAGCGAAGCAATAAGACAGTAAATATGGAGAGCGGAGTAACACAACGTGGTGGTCTTATCAGTAAAAAACTATAACATTAGTACAACCTGCTAAAGTGAACATCAGAGGCTTTTTACATTAACAGCAGTAGTGAACATCATCATTTTTTCATTGTCTACATGTAATGTTAATAAGACGAATATGGCACCCAGATGTGCAGAGGATTGATGCTAAATTAAAGCATTGCTCAGCCAGGACAAAATACTGCCACTACGGAGTGTCTGAGGGACACTGCAGAAGTTTTCTGACTTTGTTTTTGGCATCTAAATGTAACAAGTTTTTCCCAGCCATCGTGTATGCTTAGCTTTAATGTCAAGGGATTTAGACTCACTTAAAGCCCTCCTGGGCTCATGGCCCATTGACGTTGAATCCAAAAGGGCAACCTTCAGCAGTACTAATACAGTGCAGGTGGTTTGCTTTGAGGTAAAATGTGTTTTTAGAGTCTGGCAGGATAAATCAAACA